>NW_026575132.1:18582500-19782500 GCF_905146905.1 Nyctereutes procyonoides | reverse complement strand
TTATCTGCAGAAGAAAAATGACATCTATTTTTGAAAACCTACAAATTTGTTAAATTAGACACAGGGAACTACACGTACTCATGTAGGTTGATCTACGTATGCATGTAGATGCATATGTGTGTATATAAAGTTACGCAGAGACAACCAGTCCTTCTGCAAACTTGTTTTGGCTCTCATTCGCAGCCTTAGTCTGTTAAACAGATTTTCAGTGCCTAATGCCTTCAGTTTCCTGTTTTGCTTTAACGAGAATAGGTAATAGAACAATCTGAACTTCAAAGAGATATGGTCTTCTGGCAAACCCATGAATTTATTCTTTACATAAGAACTAATATGTTTTAAATGACAGCATTGCTATAATATAGTTGATTTTTTTTTCAGTGATATTTACACATTTCTCAGGAGTACTGTCTTGTGGAAATCAAGACAAAGTGTGTCAAATACTGATACAGTAAACTACTTAGGAGATAGTGAATTATTTAAAGAACTATGGCAATTTAAATAATTTACACTTTAGTAAAAAAAAAAGGCAGTGATTTTTAAGTATTCCAAATGTAAAAATATATATAGGAGGGTAATAACCTCAGAAAAATAAATCACCGCAAAACTTAAGCGGCACTCTGAAGCTTACAATACCTGTTTATAAATTGACTGTCATACTAATATCGGTATAGGGACTGAAGGTGTTTCCATATTCTACTGCTTGATTGGAAGA
Organism: Nyctereutes procyonoides; assembly: GCF_905146905.1. Taxonomy (NCBI): domain Eukaryota; kingdom Metazoa; phylum Chordata; class Mammalia; order Carnivora; family Canidae; genus Nyctereutes; species Nyctereutes procyonoides. The sequence goes on along the minus strand of NW_026575132.1, from coordinate 19,781,788 downwards.
GCACTGGTTCTATAAATTATATGTCAAAACTTGTTAATAATTGTGATATTTAGTTATGACATCTTTGTTTATCAAAAATAAATAGTAAAAATTATCTAAATTCTAGAATGAAGGAGACTTGGAAGGGCTTACCACATTTTTTTTTCTTTTTTGGACCATTGTGTAAAGGAGAGAATACATGTAAGCTATCTTAGAGTAGCCACATCAGAGGAATGCGTCATTAGTTATTACCATTTGTTTACAAGCTTCTAACCTGTGTTGATTATTTTCAGATAGATTTTATTCCTCAACCTCAAAATAAGATTTTGATGGCATATGGGCTGAAATGGTTAGAAATACCAAGAACCTCAATGATGTTATAGAAAAGGAAAGTTGAGATCCTAATTCTGAATCAGAATAGGTTAAAGAAGAAATAGGTTAAATGGTTTATTCAATCAGAGTAATATGAGGAAAATTTTAAAAGGCAGTCTCAGATCTTTGTTTTTCTTCTTGTGTTTTCTTGGCTTTGTTGTACATGGAATGAAATTCCACTGGCTCAACAAAAAATTGTCATGGGTATTGTAAATGACAGTCATTAAAATAAGCAATATAAAATGTTATGATTATTATATATTTTATAATTTTAAAATTCTTTAGCTCTTATAAGGTACCGAATACAGTGATGAAAAATAGACTCATCAATTTTTAATATTCAGAAATGTGAAAATAACCTACAGATCTTTGAGCAACATGGTCTGTATAGTTGGATAGTCTATCTTTTTTTGAAACCATTGTGAATAAAAAATAAGGTAAGTTAATACAATAAACAGACTTGAGAAAGGATAAAATAAGGATGACTAGGGTTTCTACTTGGAACAAGAAATAAGCTGTTTATTTAAAAAGGTAATTGTTGGTACCTTCAGTCACATCTCTGAAAGTTCATGTAAAGTGTGTACTGACTCACGAACACATCTTTATTTTCATCTATTTATTTAAAGATGGCTCTAATCTTTTTTTTTCCTTACTAATAACACCTTTTTTTGTTGCTTCACTCATCTACTATTTCTTTGGAAATTAACCATTTCTAGTCATGATTTTATATGTTCACTCAACAGATAATAGTCTTAGCCCAAGAATACAATAGCAAGTAATTCTATTATCCTTGACTTCAGCAATCTTACAGTCTTGTAGAGGGTTACAGTTGAGTAACACATAAGGATTGTATATGTGTGCGTTTGTGTGTGTGTGTGTATGTATTGTATGTTATATGTATATATGCATATATAAAAAATACAGTTGTGAAGACAGAAATGAGAAGCTAGAATCTAAATGCAGGTAGGGTGTTGTGGCATGGCTGCTGGGCAAAGAAAGGAATGGCTAATTCTGAAAGATTCAGGAAAGATTTCATCAAAGAGGTACTTGAATTGAATCAAGTGGAAAATGGGTAGGGGCTTACAAGGTGGGTGGATGGAAGAGAAGGGCATTCCAATGGGAGTATAATATAAGTGAAGGCTTAGAAAGAAGGCCCAAAGTCAGAGTTAATAAATGTGCACTTAATGTTTACTGTTGTAGATATTAGACATATGCATGCAAATAAATCACACATCATTCTCACCTTCATGGAATCTGTAGTGTGGTGTGAATGAAGATAAATTTGGGGATGGAGTAAAATATTACATTGGAGAGGTAGAGACTCATATCACAGATAGGTAAGCAAGGACTGTTAGCTGAAATATTCATTATGCTACTGTCTTGGGTGGGCCACTGTTTCTAACTGTATGTTAAAATATGCTGAAAGCTCTCCACTTATTTACAGGTTTTCTCCACTATTCAAAACTCACTTTATGTCGCTTTGCTTTTATGTAAGACCTACACGACTACCTGTTTTCGCTAATCAAGAGAAATCTGAAGGGGATTTTCACTTTTACAAAATGATAATTGCCTCTTTCCTTTGTACCATTTCAGAGTAGGGAGGGTTTAATAGGAACACTCTACTTCCAGATAGCAGGGAGAAACTGTATTATAAAAATTTCACTCCAGATAACTACATCATGGTTCATTTGTGTTCTTGGTGGCTTCCCTCCAAAGTACATAATCTGTCTAATATTGGCACCTCATAATAAGTAGAGTGGATGTAAAGGAAAACTAGTTCTTTTACATTATGCTATCATTCCAATAAGTTTTGAATTGTATGAGAGAGTAGTAATCTTGCATTAACCTAATCTATGCATCCCATAGCCTTCAGATATATTTATGTAACTGTAATTCACTGAGCAACCTCTTCCTGAGATGTGCAATTTCCCTTTCTCTCAGAATGAGTCAAACCTATAATGTATTCAGAGAGACATCATAGATAGGGATCTTAAATTTAATTCCAGAACTAATTTCTGTCTTTAAGAATGTAAAAAATTACTTTCATTTTTAAAAAGATTTTCCATCCTTATTTTCTTCTCTAATTAGCAAGTTCACAGCATTTTGTTTTATTATTTATTTTGTATGAAACCATTCTAATGTCTATAATTCATGACTCCGTACCCTAAAAGTCACTATCTAAATAGTCAGTGTCTAGGACAGTACTTAAAATATCATAAGCTTTCATCAAGTATTTGAAAAGTGAACAAATATTTTTCGTAAACTTTAATAATATTTTATGGATCATTATTTCATGAATTATATGTTCCCTAGATGAATATGTCCACCTCTCCTCATGTTATTTCAGTATAACATCACCACACATTAGCTGTGTGGACATAAGACACACACTGGGTTAATCCTTTCCTGTGAGTTTCTATATCCGTTTCTTAATCATTTGGGTACCAAAATAGAGTTATCTTTTTTTGTGTGTGGTTTGAATGTTAGTGAGGGCTGTGCAGACAGCAAAATGGAGCCAACACACCGAGAGAACAGGGAAAGAGAAAATGACCATTCACTCCAAAAACTGGTGAGGACATTTCCAGGCTCCAGTCTGCTTCTGATGACTCATTGCATTATCACCAGTGGTCCATAGGCTACTCCTGGAACTTTAGAGTAACTTTGAAGGGATTTTCTCTTTTTTTTCCCTTAAACTAGATAAGTTTATTTTCTTTTATTAAAACCAAAAATATCCCATCTAGTCCATCTCTCAACATCTCAAGAACTCAGAAAAAGTGGCCTTTTGAAATGGAAGATGTACTTCTATATTATAAATCTAAAAAAATAAAAATAAACTAACGAACAAACAAAAAACCACCCTATAATGTTTTGGAGATACTTCCTTAATCTTTGTTAGATATATTTTACTGAAACACTTTGAAATGCATTATTTTCAAGATGCTTTTATTATATCAACCTTGCTTATCTCTGTAAGCAGCTTTTCACCCAGCTTTACTGTAACCTCCAAGTTTTTGCATTTCTTCTTGGGGAAAAAAGATCTAGTTGACAATATTTAACATTAGACCCCTGAGACACCACGTAGTTGGCTAGATAAAGGCCCTAAAACTTATTTACTATGTACTTTATCACCGTCACAAGGTTAAGACATAATAGAAAACAGCAAGGCATAAAAATCACAGTTTTTGTGTTATTGTCTTACACTTTGTGAACTCTCTCAAACAAGGTGAAATATAGCAAATAATGGGAATGAACTTTTAGACCTTTTACCCTCATTAGAATTCCTGAGAGTTTTCTCTCCTTTGTCATTCCATTGGTCTTTGAGATTGCTGGCATTCAATAATTTAATGCTTCTAAAAAGGTACATTTTTAGACCTGCCAGTGTTTGTACTTTACATTTATTTTCTCTATTTTATATATTCACTTTAAGTAAATAAGTATTAGGTGCCAACTAAATGTAAAGTAGTGCAATATATAATGTAGTGTGTATATGAGGAGTATGAATACCTACCCTTATCAATTACTACAACAGGTAATAATTTGTAATCCGTGGCTTGAATTTGGTTGTGTGAGAATTGTTTCGGAAATAGTGCTTATTAGGTTTATGAAGAGATAAATTAATTTTAACAGTTGATCCATTGACCTGGGATATTAAAAATATTAGTAATTCATTGAACCTCTCTATGGTGTAGAGTAGAGGCCTTATTAAACCCTAATGATTATAGATGTCTTTATTGCTGAAAAATGAATAAAAATAAATCAGTACATTAAGATATCTCTTCAAATAGCAGCATTAATATTTTGTTATTGACAGCAAAAGGTGAAGTCTTTGAAAAAGAAAGTATAAATTCTTAAAGCAAAAATATATTTTAAATGTATCTCCTCTCAGATGATGAATAACACATGTTGTTATGGGAAAGTAAATTCTATGAGAAAACTTTTTTTTTGAAAAAAAAAGCTGTTTTTATTGTATATTTGGCACAGAGCTATATGGAATTTTTTGGCTATATAAGAAATAATGCCATCTAAAACTGTATTTTAAAAAATAAAATTCCAGTATTATTTCTTGATAGAAATCATATAAATAGTTCATTTTTCTCTATCAAAGAAAATATTTACTTTTATTTTCAAATATTATTTTTGTCTTTTAGTTAATAATTAGTATTATGTCCTGTTATGGGGCTCTCATGCTCCTTTATTAGGATATATATATATAGGATTCTTTACATATGCGGATGTTGCTTTACAACCACTCTCTGTTGGACATGAAATTTGCATTGGTTTTCCAGTGCTGGTGATGCACCTACACTATTTCATTTTATACTTGCATACAGTTCCTCTTCTGAGTAAGGTTTGCAGGAAGGCAGATAAAGCTGTAACTCAGAGATTGCAAAGATGCTGCCTGGCTCACTGGAACCAAAGACCTTGGCTTCATTAGCATAGTTCTGTTACAATATAATCAGAAATGATGCTTGGCAGTAATGAGTTTCAAGTTGCAACAAGTTACTCTGCTTTCACCTATTCCTTAGCTGTTTTCAGTAACCAGTCTGGCTTAGAATAAAATTCTGAAATATTTACATTTCAACCTACTTCTAGCTTCAGGGTCTACTTTTTATTGTCCTTTGTCAATTCAAAGCAGATGATCAGAGTTAAATCCAACAGTGTAGGGAATGGTTTTTATAATTGTATTTTTTTCTCATATCCTTTTTATCCTCATTTAACTCTATCTATGCCCTAGTTAAGTTGTCTGCTACATAGCATGATTTATCAAAATGCAACGTTGAAGAATTCATATTTAAAAATAAATAGATAATTTGCCAAGCACTTTATTCCATTGGATTAGAAAACAATTTATTGACTAGATTTTTAAAACAATGATGACCATTGCCTTTGTTTGGTTTTAGCTCATTAAATACCAGGTAGAATGATTTGTGTGAGAGAGATTTTGTTGCAGAGACTGATTGGAATCAGGATAAGAAAAGTAGTCCCTTTTTAGAATCATAAAAAATTGAAGCGAGAAACACTACTTAGATGAAACATCTATGACATAATAAGGTAGATCATGTATTTTATTTTCATTATTTACATGAAAGATGATGTAAGTGCATATTTTCTAATACAGCATATCTATTTCAGCTGTGCATGTATTTTGACTGTACTGCATAGTAAGGGAGAACAAGCCTGAATTTAAGTTTTCCTGAATAACTTTGTAACATAAGTAAATGATATATTTGCCACTCTATTAAATTATAGACAAATAAGATCCCTGTATCAAGTGTTTATAGTCTTTAACTATTTGTTCATTGAGCATAGTAGTGTAAGTTTCTCTTCCATGCCACTAATTGGGACAGGTGCCAAGAAAAGATCTTGAAGTTCAATACCCAAAATGATAGAATGAATCATCATTAGGTTCAAAGAAACTTCACCTTCAAGAAATATGTCTAAACAAGCATTAGAGTAAGACAGTGTTTACTTAATTTCTCTTTCCGTTTGAATTTAACATAAAATTATATCTATGGTAAAACATAACGTGTTGCTGTATGTTGATGAAGAAATTTTCGTTGACTGAGATGGGGAATACCAAAAAAAAAAAAAGTGGAATAATGTTTAAACACGTCTGTGAGGCCAAAGCAGACATTCTGGGTTAAATGGAATTTTCAAAGCTTTGAGAGTTTCTAAAAGCTGTTTCTAAGATTGTTAAATATAATCCATATGCAATTTTGCATATATGTATTTACAACTGGCTTTTAAATTGAAATTTGATTTTGTACTAAATCTAATCATAGAAGTTGTATTGCATTTTAAAAAGCTATGCAATTTATACTTGGCCTAGGGAGAAAACAAAATTTCCTCAAAGGTTAAATACCATTTAATCTGAAAATATACATGAGTCAAAATCCTGATGCTCTTCAGCAATCTTACATGATAAAAGATAAAAATGTCTATATTTTTGCCTAGCCAGTTATAGAAGCATATTTTTCACTCTTCATTCTTGATCCTTTAAATGAAACATTAAATAAAATATTTAACAGTTTTCTCTAAATATTAAAAACAAAATAAATTTAGTACCTATAAAAAAGATGTACATTTTGTAGAAAATGAATATTTGAGGAAGTATTGAAAGAAGGATATAAATAAAAATAGATAATTTATAACTCTAATATACATAAATATATGTATAATAAATATAAATTAGTGACCATTTATATTTATATATAAGTATTAATAAATAACCATTTTCTAGGATCCAGTCAAATTATTGTAAAATATTAAATCTATATGATGTTTCTAGGAGACTATTACTAACAAGTGCTTAAAATAAGCTTTTAAGTCCCTAAATTGTAATGCATTTTCCAGAAAAAGAAAAGCCCTTGTTGCAAATGTACTTAAATTAAAATGAATTTATTAGGATGCTGAGCAGATGCAACATGTTCCTTTACATCTCTGGGGGTTGTGGTATTTAAATTTGGCTTAAATGGCAAGTATAATGAATTTATAGGCTTATTTTAACCTTAATTAGTGAAATATGCAAGTATCAAACCTATTCATTCTATGATTCTTAGGTACTCTTTGCTTGGGGGAATTAAGTGTACAAAGGTTATTTCTTTACCTCTTTTAATTTAAGTAGCAAAGACCCTGATTCAAAGAGAACAAATGATACTTACATGAGTTAAGACTAACTAGAAGCATTTTGGCAATGGACTACCTTTTAATTCTAAAATCCAAACAGTGGGATATAATCAAATAAAACTTTTAAAAAATTCCTAACTATATACATTTCAATTCGTTTTATTTTTCTTTGATTCTTAAAATGGAACACTGTTTTCTTTCAAAAAAAGAAAGATGAGCAATATTATATGAGACTAAATCAATTTTAAAGGTCTCTCTTCAGTCACATAGAGTGTAATTTAAAGTTCATAGGTATAAAAATAAAATGTGAAGACTGTTGTATTTAGAGACATTGCAATTATTTCTCCTGATCCCTAATTTGAACCCATTTAACTGTAAAATATTATATTAAGATATATAATGAAAGTGATAAAATTAAGGTGTTTGTTTTAGTAAATATAAGCCTCTTTGAAATCATTTTTATTCAATCTCTACATGGAAATCAGAATATGTAATTGAATGTTGAAATAAATCACCTTAAGCAATCCAGTACCACATGAATTTCCCAAACCAAAAATACCTAATAGGGTACCTGGCATCTGGTAGACCCTTAGTAAGAGGCGACGCTATCTAACCGTGTGGGGTTTCTTTATTTCTTCTCTTAGTCTCTAGGTAGCCTCTACTGAGCTATGCTCTGAAGATGTGACAATAAATTTTTACTGATTTTTTTAGAAGTTCATTTTTTTTTAAGATCATGCTACCTTTTTTTAAGATTTTATTTTGAGCGGCTCCGCGGAGGGGGCTGCGGGGCGGGAGCGCGAATCCAACAGCGCAGGCCCCGGAGCACAGGGCGCCGGGACACAGCCCAGGATCCGGCCTCCCCCGGGACAGGCAGAGGCCGGGAGGGCCGGAGACAGCGAGGACGCTCCTGCCCCGAGCTGAGCAGATCAGCGGCCCCGCCCCGGAGCCTCCAGGCCCTGCGGACGGAGAGCCGAGAGCCCCGAGCCCCGTAGTTCCTGCGGAGGCTGAATCCAGGCTTCCAGAGTTGCCATAGCAACTGCGACTGTTCCACCTGGGGCGCCACGGGGTAAACAACCCCCGCTGAGCCCTGCAGCAGGCAGGGGCAGAGCAGCTCCCCCAAGTGCTAACACCTGAAAATCAGCACAGCAGGCCCCTCCCCCAGAAGACCAGCTGGACGGACCAGTGATACTCCTCCGTGTTCCAATACAACTTGTTTTTGGCCACTCTGCACTGAGCAAAATGACTAGAAGGAAAACCTCACTTCAAAAGAAAGAATCAGAAACAGCCCTCTCTCCCACAGAGTTACAAAATCTGGATTACACTTCAATGTCAGAAAGCCAATTCAGAAGCACCATTATACAGCTACTGGTGGCTCTAGAAAAAAGCATTAAGGCCTCACGAGACTTCATGACTGCAGAATTTAGATCCAATCAGGCAGAAATTAAAAACCAATTGAATGAGATGCAATCCAAACTAGAAGTCCTAACGACGAGGGTTAACGAGGTGGAAGAACGAGTGAGTGACATAGAAGACAAGTTAATGGCAAAGAGGGAAACTGAGGAAAAAAGAGACAAACAATTAAGGGACCATGAAGACAGATTAAGGCAAATAAATGACACTCTAAGGAAGAAAAACCTACGATTAATTGGGGTTCCCGAGGGCGCCGAAAGGGACAGAGGGCCAGAATATGTATTTGAACAAATCCTAGCTGAAAACTTTCCCAATCTGGGAAGGGAAACAGGCATTCAGATCCAGGAAATAGAGAGATCCCCCCCTAAAATCAATAAAAACCGTTCAACACCTCGACATCTAATAGTGAAGCTTGCAAATTCCAAAGATAAAGAGAAGATCCTTAAAGCAGCAAGAGACAAGAAGTCCCTGACTTTCATGGGGAGGAATATTAGGGTAACAGCAGACCTCTCCACAGAGACGTGGCAGGCCAGAAAGGGCTGGCAGGATATATTCAGGGTCCTAAATGAGAAGAACATGCAACCAAGAATACTTTATCCAGCAAGGCTCTCATTCAAAATGGAAGGAGAGATAAAGAGCTTCCAAGACAGGCAGGAACTGAAAGAATATGTGACCTCCAAACCAGCTCTGCAAGAAATTTTAAGGGGGACTCTTAAAACTCCCCTTTAAGAAGAAGTTCAGTGGAACAATCCACAAAAACAAGGACTAAATAGATATCATGATGACACTAAACTCATATCTGTCAATAGTAACTCTGAACGTGAATGGGCTTAATGACCCCATCAAAAGGCGCAGGGTTTCAGACTGGATAAAAAAGCAGGACCCATCTATTTGCTGTCTACAAGAGACTCATTTTAGACAGAAGGACACCTACAACCTGAAAATAAAAGGTTGGAGAACCATTTACCATTCAAATGGTTCTCAAAATATACCCTAAAAACTACAGAACACTTCTGAAAGAAATTGAGGAAGACACAAAGAGATGGAAAAATATTCCATGCTCATGGATTGGCAGAATTAATATTGTGAAAATGTCAATGTTACCCAGGGCAATTTACACGTATAATGCAATCCCTATCAAAATACCATGGACTTTCTTCAGAGACTTAGAACAAATTATTTTAAGATTTGTGTGGAATCAGAAAAGACCCCGAACAGCCAGGGGAATTTTAAAAAAAGAAAACCATATCTGGGGGCATCACAATGCCAGATTTCAGGTTGTACTACAAAGCTGTGTTCATCAAGACGGTGTGGTACTGGAACAAAAACAGACACATAGATCAATGGAACAGAACAGAGAACCCAGAAGTGGACCCTGAACTTTATGCTCAACTAATATACGATAAAGGAGGAAAGACGATCCACTGGATTTTATTTATACATGAGAGACACACAGAGAGAGGCAGAGACATAGGCATAGGGAGAAGCAGACTCCACGCAGGAAGCCCGAAGTGAGACTCAATCCCAGAACCCTGGGATCACAACCTGAGCCAAAGGCAGACATTCAACCACTGAGTCACCCACGTGCCCCATAGAGGTTCAGTTTTGCATGGTAGTGATTTATATTTTCAAAGAGGTGAAATTGCAAGCCAAATACTTGGCTGTTTTTAAGGAATGATCAATAACTAAAAATGTACAAACTCTCTACATAGTGAACGTTGTTTGTCTAAAAGACATCATCCCATGGAATCATTGGGAAGTAGTCATGAAAGAATTTAATGAGGCATCAATGAAGCATTGGGAAGAGTTCATGAAAGAAAAACATGTAAAAAAGTATAAGCAAATTGGACTATATGCTGGATTATATTACTTTTTTTAAAAAAAATTCCATCCTCTGAGAACAATGGCCAAAATTCTTATTAAGTTCCTATATTATCTAGCCCCTGCCTGGTCCTCCACTATTGCTGATGACATTGACACTCATGGCTATCTTTCAGTGTTAGCCAACCTCCTGTGTATATTAAGCTCTCTCTTGCTTGATTGCCCTTCCTTTCATTCTAAGACCTCCCCCGCCCTTCAAAGGTAAAATACATGCCCTTATTCCTGTCTGGACTAAGATCTGTTTAATTTCCAAATCTCCTTTTAAAGCCCATTTCTTCAGGGAAGCTTTAGTAATGCCCATACGTTACTGAATTCTTCCCATTATTACATTCATAGCACTCTATGTTTTTTTTTTTTTTTTTTGTAGTACTTCCTTTATAGCAATTGTTTAAGTATTTGTTTAATTTCTGCCTATGCTCCCAAATAATAAATACCTTTAGGGCAAGGGCCATCTCTAGTTCACTGTAGAATTCTAGCACATAATAGAGTGTCTGTCATATAGTGGCTGCTCAGCAAATATTTGTGGAATGAATAAATAAGGAAATTGAATAACAATATGAATGAATTCCTATATTCTTTATAACTTTTTTACTCAGGAAAAGAAAATTATTGCACTGGCATTTTTTTCTTTATATTATTTATTTTTCTAATTGAATCTCTTCTCCCTACTGTCTAGTAGAAACAATGGTGTCTTTTATTTAGGTTCCATGAAATGATATGGCTTATAATAAATAATATGCTAGCTATAGTGGAAACACGGGAAATTTAACTTAGAGACTTAAAACTCATATACATTAAAAATCTAATGGGTAGGTAAGTAGTCTGATTGTGGACTCAGTTGTGTGAATATCAAAGCCATATAACTTCACAACTTTCAGTATCTTCTTCTCTGGCCTGCCTTGAATATCTGAGGTTCTCTCCATTAACATGATCCCCTAGACCCAGTTACTCTTTATAAACTAAGATCTCTATGCTTCTATAGGCAATTTTCTTCCTCTCTGGAATGCCTTTCCACCCTTCTCATTTTGGAAAATACTCAAACCTTAACATGTTCCCCAAGTTCAATCTGTATTGCCATCCCTGCCTCTACTACCAATCCAAGAAAAATTAGTATTTTCCATAGTAACTAGTGTATATCTTTTTTTAAAGATTTTTTAAAAATCTACTTATTAATGAGAGACAGAGAGAGAGAGAGAGAGAGAGAGAGAGAGAGAGAGAGAGAGGCAGAGACACAGGCAGAGGGAGAAGCAGGCTCCATGCAGGGAGCCCGAAATGGGACTCCATCCCAGGTCTCCAGGATCAGGCCCTGAGCTGAAGGTGGCGCTAAACCGCTGAGACACCCAGGCTGCCCCCTAGTGTATATCTTTTTTTTTTTTTTTAAGATTTTATTTATTTTTTTTGTTAATGAGAGATAGAGAGAGGCAGAGACACAGGGAGAGAGAGAGAAGCAGGCTCCATTCAGGGAGCCCAATGCAGGATTCAATCCTGGGTTTCCAGGATCACGCCCTGGACCGAAGGCAGGCGCCAAACTGCTGAGCCACTCAGGCGTCCCCCTAGTGTATATCTTAATGGCATGTGTAACTCTATAAGAATGTTGTTGGACTGTGGGATATACTTTGCATTTTTATCAATTTACATAGATATTGTGTAGAGGAAATAAGAGTAAATGTTCAATCAACTTTTGGTCTTGGAGCAGATAAACTAGGTTAAGCCTTTTTTACCCAGTGAATTTTGTTATACTGAAACTCCATTCTCTGTAATAAGAAACAGTATGTATAGGTATTTTTAGAGTTACCTTTAGGTTGTTATGAACTAATACCTGATATATATCATTTGTTGAGAGAGGTACAAGGCACTATGCCGATTCTGTCTTCCACTCTTTGTTGCAACCTTATGTCTACTTGTTATTATACTTGTTTTATAAATGATAAAACTTAGGCTCCAAAACATTGAGTAACTTTCTCAGAACTGTACAACATGCTAGTGGGCAAAGCATGCACTTTAACTCAGTTCATTCTCTTCATAGTTCAGACACTTTCATGTTGCCTTGCTCTTGCCCACTATGACCCATCTGTTACTTAGAACAGGTTTTCTGGGAAAATAATACAAGGCAACTAGGCAACTACTATATATATGTATATGTATATTTATATTTATTTTATTTACCTATTTTTATTTTTCAAAAAAAAACAGTGTTTATTGACTGCCAAGTCTTTAATTTGTTATGCGATGCTTCACAAAGTAAATGTAGGTGTATAAGTTAGCAATCCTTACCTTAACCCTTATAAATACTGAAAGAGTGGTACAGATGGTAAATACCACAGGCATAACCAGAATGGGTTCTTATCTTCTTGAGACAAGGACTATATTTTATCTATCTTTATATTTCTAACACCCTGCACCCTGCCTGGTGTGTGTGCATGTGTGCATGCACGCACACACACACACACACACAAACACACTTAGTGTCTGAGATAAATGATGGATGACTGAATAGTGTGTATTTAGATGTGTGTGTGTGTGTGTGTGTGTGTGTGTGTGTTGGGGGTGACATAAAAAGGCATCATGGAATAGTTTCCTGTCCCACATATAAGGAGCATGTAAGTCCTCACTTCATCTTAACAAGTGAAAGGCTAAGCAGGCTGAAAAATCAACTTTTTTTGGATCCATAAGAAGAGGGAGAATATAGGGCAAATCGTTGCCCCCAAGACCGTAGAGACAAACAAATAGAGAGAATTAAGCTTTGCTGAGCTGAAACTACTGCGTGAACCACACTGCTGGGATAGGAAAAACTGAGCTGTAATTGACAAGCTGCTGGAGAATCAGGGCAGACAGCTATGAGAGTTGAAAACTTCAGGAGGGCCCAGGCACAGGGAGCTACACAATATGGTGAGATTTATTTCCAGGAGCTTGAGCAGTTGCCCACAGTAAATATCCTGGGAAAAATTCCCTCAGGCTTCTGGAGGGGAGGGGGAATGAACGATTTTTAAATGCATTCTTTTCTCCTTAACAAGGCTTGCCTTCATTGGAGATTAGTTAACCAGAGCCTAATCTACTACAATGATATCAGAGTTTAATTGACATGAAGGGAAATACCCAATCTAGCCACCCTGTTCTACCTAATAGGGGAAGAAAACAGTAACAACAACAAAAGAACAAAACAAGACAAAGCAAAACAAAACCAAAAGCCAAATGAAAACAAACCCCCCAAAAAACTCTGAGAAACACTTGTGATATTCACAGTCTAGAGGCATAGACTCGTTAGAAGCCTGAGATCTAATTATATGAATATAGAATACTTTCCCTTCCCCTACACCGTACCACCGTATAACTAAAAGCTTATTTATAAGTTTATTTTCCCCATCTTGTCTGACTACTAGAAAAAAGTCACAAGGCATGCCCAAAGGCAAAAAAACACAATTTGAAGAGACAGTGAAATCATCACAACCAGACATGACAGGGTTGTTGGAATTATCAGACTGGGAATTTAACACAACTATGATTAATATGCTCAGAGCTTTAATTGATAAATAGACAGTATGGAAAAATAGATGGGCAATGTAAGCAGAGAGGTGGGAATCCTAAGAAAGAATCAAAAAGAAATGCTAGAGATAAAAACAAAACCAACCAACCAAACAAAAACCCCACTGTAACAGAATTAAAGAATGCTTTTGATATGCTTATTAATAGACTGGATGTGACTGAGGAAAGAATCTCTGAACTAGAGGATATCTCAATAGGATTTGTGAAGACTGAAAAGCAAAGAGAAACTAGACTGAAAACAAACAAAAATAGAAAAGAATTAATAATGCCTGTGGGACAGCTAGAGAACGTGTCCCATATACATAATGGAAAGACCAGGAGAAGAAAGCAACAGGAGAAACATTTGTTTCAATAATGACTGAGAATTTCCCCAAATTAATATCACATGCCAAATCACAACTCTGGGAAGCTCAGATAATACCAAGTAGGTATAAATGCCAGAAAAACTACACCTAGACATATTCTTTCCAAACCCCAGAAAATTGAAGATGAAGAAAAAATCCTGAAAGAAGCAAGAGAAACACCTTACCTATAGAGGAATAAAGATAGTTACATCTGATTTCTCAGACCATGCAATCAAGAAGAGCATGGGATAAAATATTTAAGTGTTGACAAAAAGAAAAAAAAAAAAAAAACAGAAACAGAAACAAAAATCAACCTAGAATTACATACCCTGATACATTACCCTTCAAAAGTGAAAGAGAGATAAACATTTTCTCAAACAAAATTTGAGGGAATTTGTTACCAGTCGACCTGCATTGCAAGAAGTGTTAAAAGAGGTTCTTTAAAGAGAAACTAACATAGGTCAGAACTAAAGAAAGGAAGAGTATTGAAGAAGCAATAAATGAGAGTAAAATAAAAACTTTTATTTTCTTATTCTTAATTTAACAGACACGGTTCATTAAAAATTATAGCAATAATATTATAAATATATATGCTTAAAATATATATTACATATATATTATATATGTATACATATCTAGGCTTATAATACATATACATATACATGTTTATATATAAATGGAATGAATGACAGCAATAATACAAGGAACAAGAAGGAGGAATTGGATTATTTTGTTATTATATGGTATTCACACTACCCATAAAGTGGCATAATGTTTGAAAGTGGACTTGGATTAATTGTAAATTTATATTGCAAACTTTAGGGCAAACACTGAAAAAAGGAAAAAAAAATAAGTAAAACTGATATGCTAAGAAAAGAAGAGAATAAAATCATATAAAATCTCAAAACCACAAGACATTTCTAAAAAATCTCTTTTAGAGTAGAAGACAGAAGTAGGAACAAAAAACAAAGGTAACAATTCTTTTAAGAGTAATGAATATGGTAGATATTAATCCAACTATATCAATAATCACTTTGAATGTAAATGGTCTAAATGTACCAATTAAAAGACAGAGATTGCCAGAGTAAATAAAAAAAGTATAACCCAACTATATATTGTCTACAAGAAACCCACTTTAAATATAAAGACACACATAAATTAATAGCAAATGTATGTAGAAAAAATACCATGCTAATCAGTACTTTTGATTTACTAATCAAAAGTAAACAGGAATTGCAATATTGATCAAACAGAGCCGACTTTGAAGTAAGGGAAGTTACCAGGGATAAAGAAGGTCATTAAATAATGTTAAGGCATGAATTCTCCAAGAAGATATAATAATTTTCAACATATATATAACATTTAACAACAGAGCATCAAACTACATGAGGCAAAAATGAACAGAACTTCAAGGGAAAATAGATGAATCTACTATCATAGTTGGAGACTAACACACTTCTCTCAGAAATGAACAGATTCTGCAATAGAAAATCAGTAAGGACATAAGTGAACTCAACAACACCATCGATCAGCTGGCTATCATTGACATCTGTAGACTATTTCATATAATGGCAGCGGACTTCACATTTTTCTCAAGCTCACGTGGGACACTCACTAAGACAGATCACATTCTGGGCCATAAAACAGACCTTAACAAATTTAAAAGAATAGAAATCATGCAGTGTCTGTTCTCAGACCTCAGTGGAATTAAACTAGAAATCAAAAACAGAAAGACAGCTGGAAAAAAAAGTCCCCAAATGTGTAGTGATTAAATAATACATCTCTAAATAACAATTGAATCAAAAAAGAAATCTCGAGAGAAATTAAAAACTTTTTGGAACTAAATGAAAATGAAAACATTACTTAGTAGAATTTATAGGCTGCAGCAAAAGAATGCTTGGTGGGTATTTTATGGCATTGAATACATGTATTAGAAAAGAAGGAAGATCCAAAATCAATAATCTGGGGCACCTGGCTTGGCTCAGTTGGTCGAGCATGAGACTCCTGATCTTGTGGTTGTAAGTTTGAATTCCATGTTAGGCGTTGAGATTACTAAATCTAAAAAAAAAAAAAAAAAAAAAAAAAAAAAAAAAAAAAAAATTAAAAATCATATAATCTAAGTTTCTACCTTAGGAATCTAGAAAAAAATAACAAATTAAATCCAAACTAGGCAATAGAAAAGAAATAATGAAAATTAGAGCTGAAATAAATGAAATTGAAAACAGGAAATCAATAGAGAAAATAAACAAATACATAAGCTGGTTCCTTGAAAAAGTCAATAAAATCAATAAGCCTCTATTCAGGCTAATTAAGAAAAAAAAGGACACAAAATAGTTATATCAGAAATGAAAAAGGGAATAGCACTACAGATACCATGGAGAATAAAAAGATAATAAAGAAGTACTATGAATAATTCTGTGCCCACAAATTTGATAATCTAGATGAAATGGAACATTTCCTTGAAAGACACAATCTACCATAATTCACTCAAGAAGAAACAAGTGATCTGAATAGGCTTATTTCTGTTGAATAAGTTGAACCAGTAATCTTTTAAAACAGAAAAGTATCAGGCCCAGATAAATTTGCTGGTGAATTCTACCAAACATTTAAGAAAGAAATTGTACCAATTCTCTACAATCTCTTTTGGAGGATAGAAACAGAGGGGATACTTCCTAACGCATTCTGAAGCCTGTATTATCTAATAATAAAACTGGACAAAAGTGTTACAAGGAAAGAGAACTACAGACCAGTATCTCTCACGAATATAGGTATAAGTCTCCTCAAAAATATATTTATAAGTCAACTCCAGAAAATTACAAAAAGAGTTCTGTATCATGACCAAGTGGAATTTATCAATGCAAGTCTAATTCAACATTTGAAAATCAATTAATGAGGGGCACCTGGTGGTTCATTCAGTTAAGCATCTGCCTTTGGCTCAGGTCATGAGCCCCTGTTCCTTAAGAAGCCTGCTTCTCCCTCTCTCTCTGCTTGCCACTCCTCCTGCTTGTGTGCTCTCTTTCTCTCTTTCTCTCTGTCAGATAAATAACACTTAAAAAAAAAAAGAAAATCAATTAATATAACCCATCACATCAACAGACAAAAAATATCATGTGATCATATCAATAGATGCAAAACAAAATCTAACACAATCCAACACTTATTCATGATAAGAACCCTTCATTATAAAACTAGGAAAAGAGAAGAACTTTCTCAACTTGATAAAGACTATCTACAAAAATCCAATGGCTGACATCATACTTAATGGAGAAAAACTTGAAGCCTTCCCCATTGAGATCAGATACAGGGCAAGCTGCTTTGAAAGACAGTTTTGGTTATTTTGTACAAAACTCTGTATGCTCTTACCATATGATTCTGCGATTGTGTTCTTGGGTGTTTATCCAAAGGAGTTAAAAACTTAGGTTCACACAAAAACCAGCCCCTGGATGTTTATAGCAGCTCTATTAATTACCAAAGCTTGAAAGCAACAAAGACAGCTTTCAGTAGGTGAATGGAAAAATAAACTGGTACATCCAGATAATGGAATATATTTATTTTATGCTTAAAAGAAATGAGGTATCAAACCATGAAAGGAGGACATGGAGGAACTTTAAATGCGTATTACTAAACGAAAGAACCCACACTGAAAGGCTGCATAATGTACGATTCCGACTTTGTGACGTTCTGGAAAAGGCACAAGTATGGAGACAACAAAGAGATTAGTTGTTTCTTAGTGGGTAGGATGGAGAGACAGAGAGAGATGAATAGACAGTTCACAGAGGATTTTTAGGGCAGTGAAAATAGAGTAATAAAAATATGTCATTATACTTTTGTCCAAACCCATATAATGTGTGGCACAATAGTGAACCCTAAAGTGAATTGTAGATTTTAGAGAGTTTGACGTGCTAATACAGGTTCATTCTTGGTTAAAGGGTGGGGGCACTTAGGTGGCTCAGTTGAACATCTGCCTTCCGGGTTCTAGGATTAAGCCCTGAATTGGGCTCCCTGCTTGTGGGGAGCCTGCTTCTCCCTCTTTTTCCCCTCTCATTATCTTTTTCTTTCTTTCTTTCTTTCTTTCTTTCTTTCTTCTTTCTTCTTCTTCTTTCTTGCTTCTTTCTTTCTCTTTCTCTTTCTCTCTGTCAAGTAAATGAATAAAATCTTTGAAAAAAATGTTAAAAATACAAAAATGTAGCATTTTGGTGAATGATGTTGATAATGAAGAAGGCTACGTATGTGTGTGGTATGGGATCTATGAGAAATCTCTGTCTTCCTCTCACTTTTGTTGTAAACCTAAATTCAAATAAATAAAGACTGTTTTAAAAAACTCCATAGAAAATATACTGCTTAAGCGAATTGTGTAAAAAAAGATGAGGGTTATTAAAGAATAGAGAAAATGGAGAAGAAGTTTTTGGTATACTTTCACTGTGGCAATCTTCATTTTTTTATTCACCACACAAAAGTGGAGGCGAGAACAGATGCAAAAGGAAGGATTAATTTGTGGTATAGGGAGGAGAGTTGAGATGCAAGAAAAATAGGGAAGTAGTAGGACATTAGAATACAGAGGTCAAAGTCAAACTGTGGTGAACTTTTAAGATCTGACAGGTTATTCATGTGAAAATATTATTTGGAGAATTAAATCTTATGGGACTATGGGCCTATTTTAATATCCAGGACATTAGGGTGATGAGAGCATTGAACCAGTTGGCTTCAGTGACAGTTGAAGGCATGAGCTGCATTTAATAATCATAGTAAGCAAAGATTTAATAAGGTTTAATGACTAACTGTATGTAGAGGCTGTGGATAAAGAAGTAGCCAAAAAGATCTCAAAACTGGGCACTTGGATACATGCATTTTCCTGCTTATAGTTGGGACAGAGGGGAGAGAGCCAGTTGTTTCCAAAGATACCTAGTGGCATTTCTTGAGTTTCAATTTTTCAGAAAGACCCTCTTAATGGAAATGGGCTTTGTACCCTAACTAGGTACCCTGTCGGGACACAGGAGAATGTTGGGTAGGAGAGTAGCCAGAGAATGGAGTTAGTAAAGCATTTATCAGTATAACTTCTGTTTGCAAAAACTAGGAGACTGCTGCATTTTTTTTTTCAAACTTTGATAGAAGTTCAGCAGACCAAGTTAAGCTCTGCAAATGACTGGTTGTGCCTAAACGATTTGGGTCAATAACCTAGTTTTCTTTCTAAGAGATGTAGTCCTCTAAAAACCTTGGCTTTTTGTTTGCTTCACGTAGTTCTAACACATTTACAAAGATGGGGAGTTGCATTTTATTGTAGGAACTAACTTGAAAGCAGCTCTGGTAACAAAATTCAGAGAGAACTCTGCTCTGGGAAAGTCCCATTTGGATTTTCCTCCTTATCAGTTAAGGGATTTCTCAGATGTCATCAAAGTGGGACTTAGTTGGGCTTTTTGTCTCCAGTTCTCATTTTGCTTTGGCGAGGCAGTATCAAGAGCATCTGCCTTATTAATCCCCATGAAGGAGGTTGCTGGGAAGGTATTAGCACTCATAGGGCTGGGAATCTCATATCCTTCCTAAGGAAACAAAAGGTCCAAGTCAACCAACATGTGACACGAATAAAGAGGAATATAGTAAAAGAAAAGAAGTTGAGTTCTTTAGAAAGGGATAGGCCAGGTGAAAAGGCTTAGAAGAAAAGAGAAGCAAATAATACATATAAGTCTGTGGACAGAATGGGTTTGGGTGAACCAAGAGGAAGCCGAGAGTGCAGGAATATGCTAATAAATA
The DNA here is from genome assembly GCF_905146905.1 of Nyctereutes procyonoides. Lineage (NCBI taxonomy): Eukaryota > Metazoa > Chordata > Mammalia > Carnivora > Canidae > Nyctereutes > Nyctereutes procyonoides. The sequence continues at coordinate 19,761,884 of NW_026575132.1, read as the reverse complement.
AAGAATGTGTAAAATATACTCTACAGTGCTTTCCAAATTGCTTAGATTTTTAATCTTTTGAGTGGGAGAGCTTCACCTTAAAAACCTTTGACTCCTCCATTCAAGATTTATAAGGCACCTTTTGCCTCGGTATCTTCGTGTTTATGCACAATTTGTCTTTTTAATTGAGCGATTCTCACTATCCCTGTGAAGTCGTGGGACAATTTCATTTTGCTGATGAGGGCATTGAGGCACAGAAAGGTTAACTGACTCGCTCGAGGTCATGCATCAATAGCTGGCAGAACTTAAACTCAGGACATTCTGAAGGGACTTACTTAACTCATAGCAAAGTTTAACTTTACAGGTAATTAAGCCCAATTAATGCCTTCAACATCCTCATTATGGAATTCATACTGTATCTGTAGTTAACTCAAAAGGAAACCTCACAGCAAATTGTTGCAATACGTTTTCCAACAGAAATAGATCTAGTCTTTATTGCTTTTTAATTGTTTAATTATGTCCTGTGTAACAGACTCGCCCCCCTGCCCCACGCTCAAATACATGTGAACAAGTCACATACCCTGCTAGCATGAGTGCTGCTCAAAGGACAGTCTAATTCATTGGTCAGTAAGCTGCTCAGCACAGATTCTATGGCTTTTTCAGACTGCATTTGGACTATTATGTCCGGATAAAGACCTTACATTTAAAGATAGAATTGACTGACTTAGATTGTGTTTATAATAGGCAATTGGGACAGTGTGTTTCCAGAAAGCCCTGTCTCAAATGTAACAGTTTGAAAGAAGTGGGTGTGTTGACCTTGGTGAGGGAAGTACTAAAGGGAAACTTGGTAATTGTTTTCAGATATTTAAGGGGCTCTCATAGAAAAGGGAGTGGCCTAGTTTTGAGTTGTTCCAGAAGACAGAATTAGGCAGAAGTTAAAAGGAGGCAGATTTTGGCTTAAAATAAAAATTTTGCTAACAATTAGAGCATTCTAACAATATAATGGGGTGCCTTGTTAGATGGGGAAAATGGAAAGGAACTCTTACTTGAACACCTTGTGTTTTCCAGGCATTGGGCCATTGGCACCGTAAAGCAGCAAAGATGAATTTAAAGAGCCTGGCACATTATAGGTTCCCACTTAATGTTAATTCTCTTCCTTTCCCTGAGTGTTTCTTCTACGTATTCACAGGAACCCAATGACAACATTTCTCAGAGAAGACAGTATTTTCCAAAGTCAGGAGGGGGTGCATAGCTAGGACTTGAATCCAGGTCTCTCTGTGTCCAAACCCTACATCCATTCTACTGTGCACTCCTATCTCTACCCTAAAATTCTGCTCTCTCTCTACTGTGGATACTCAGCTGAGAGAGATCAAGGAAGGAGGGACAGAATTTTGTGCATTTTTTATTTTTAACTTTTTAACTCTTCACTTTTTTTTTTATTTTTAACTTTTTGACTCTTCACTTTCTTTAAGAGTTGTATTATTTTGGGCAGCCCAGATGGCTCCGCGGTTTAGCGCTGCCTTCGGCCTGGGGTGTGATCCTGGAGACCTGGGATCAAGTCCCACATCGGGCTCCCTGCATGGAGCCTATGTCTCTGTCCTCCTGCCCTCTCTCTCTCTCCTCTCTCTCTCTCTCTCTCAGGAGTAAATAAATAAAATCTTAAAAAAAAAAAAAAAAACAGTTGTACTATTTCCCTGGCATATACTCTGTGCTGTTCAATTAGAGGTTGACTTCTCAAAATGCAGATGGTAACATTTCTAACCTTTTAACAATATATTTAACAAGGTGTTTAGAAATAGCTGATGTACTCCGGTATCACAAATTCTCTCCTTGATTTTCCTTCATAATTTTATTAATTTTTGGCATTTCTTACCTAGGTTATATACAATAGGGACTTGGAGAGTATTAAAGTATAACATAGACTAGCTTGTCCTCTAAACATATTTCTTATCTTTCTTCAAAATTTCATTCCTTTGGTGTTGAAGACTTTTCAGTCTTTTTTTTAAATGTTAAGATACTTCGGTGGTTTGTCTTGGGAGGATTAAAACTTATTAACCAAATCCTTAGCAATTAGATTTCATCTTGCCTGGAGTTACCTGACATTTTGTGATCTTTCCTGACTAACAGTTTTGCTTGTTGAATGATGTCACAGACAGCATCTAGATCTACCCCCTGAGCAATTTTTGGGTATCCTCCATATAACCTCATGTCACTCTTGCTTTTGCTATCTCTTTATACTTTCCTGCATAAAACTTACACAGTGCTAATTTCAAATAGGTAATGGAAAAACAGAAAACCAAGGTATTAAACTCTCTGATGGTGTGATACAGTGCAAATTATTTAAATCTCTGAGTTTCCTGTCTCTCTTTTGTAAAATGAAAATATTAGATTAAGACAGTATTTTATAGCTTTAGTCAATATTAAAATGTCTTTATATTTGTTGTCTTACCCACAAAAAACTGTATTCTTATTTTCATTTAATTTTTTGAATCATTTTTCTGTATAACTAAACATATTTTAAAGTTAAGTTCAAAATTATTACCAAAAATGAAACTCCAGTATCTCCAACACAAATATAAACTAATAAAATATTAATGCTAAGAAAAAGCATAACTGCCAAAGACTTGGAGCCTAAGGCTTTCTTTTTCTCTTCTATAGGAAAAAAGAATGTGGCAAGAGTTTGAGTTGTTAAAGATATAGAGACACCACACTGAGACTTTCTCTTTGGTATAATCAGAGGGAAGAACTTTCACACAATGTGATTCAGTGCTATTTAATGTACTCTATATACCTGAAATTATCTTGTTTACCACCCTTTGGGAAGCACTGGGTTCAAATATCTGCAATGACCTATATATGGTCTCTAGGCTTAGAGACCATGCTCTGACAAACTAATTTATAGAAAGGTTTTAACAGTTAGAGACTCAATGAATTCTTTCAGATTAGAGTTTTCCCATGAATGTTAAGCTTTAGGGAATTCTACTGAAGGAGATTATTTTGGGGCTAGTGGCATTTCCAGAATTCATCTAATCTTATTTCTCAGGTAATTTCCTAATGGAATCCTCCAGGCTCCAATTACTTTGAGAAATAGTATCTTTTTGAAAGATAAAGGATTTTGGTGTCTGATAAATTCTACTTATATGACCTCGAACAAATTCCTTAACCTTTTTCAGCCTTAATTTCTTCTTCGTAATAAGAGTGCCAATATCCACAGGAGGTCCAAATGCAATGGTAAAATGTAGAGTATCTATCATGACACCTAACATACAACAGAAGTTCGAAAATATACCTCTTTACTCTATTTTGAAATCAAAATATTCTAGCAAAGGGAAAATCCATTTGATTTCTACTTTCTGAATATCTTGATATAAGGAATGTCAAATTATGTCTGTGAGACTTTTTATTTATTTATTTATTTATTTATTTAGTTAGTTAGTTAGTATTTATGTCTGTGAGACTTTAGATATGCATTACAGTGCTGTGGTTAGGATCATGACTCAGAATCAATTGTATGATTTAAATCCTCATTTATAAGCAGAATGAACTTGGACAAAGTATTTAATCTTACCTGAAAAATGGGCATATTAATAGCACCTTTCAGTTTCAATAACTTTTTAATTAGTTAATATAAATTAAATACTACAGACATTAACTGTTATATAGTGCACTCTCCATAATGCTTAATGATTCAGACCACTATTGATGTTTTTTAAAAAGTGAAATAGTTTTCAGAGAAAAATATTTTCAGTGAACATTTTATTGAATTATCTTTCTAGTTGACAAAAAAGTTACTGTAAAATTAAAATCTCAGAACATTGAAATGAAAAATACAAAACAATATAATAACATCCTTGAATAAGTACTTTACTGAATAAACATTGCATATGAACCTTTAACATACAGCAAAGTATAAAAAGATTTAATATTTATATGTTTTCAATTGCTATTTTCTTTTTTTAAAGATTTATGTGTGTGTGAGAGAGAGAGAGAGAGCAATGGGGAGGAGGAGTAGAGGGAGAGGGAATGGAAGAGAGAATCTCAGGCAGATGCCCCATTGAGCATGGAGCCCAACATAGGGCTCAATAATCTGACTCCAAAAAAAAAAAAATATATATATATATATTCTGACTCCAGGATCATGACCTAAGCCAAAATCAAGAGTTGGATGCTTAACAGACTGAGCCATACCAGGCACCCCTGAATGACCATTTTCATTAAGATTACAAAAACATTGATTTACTATTCTCTTAAGTTCCACGTGTATATTTATATAAGACAAGTGTCTCATTTAGACCCATTAAACTTTTGGGTTATATCAAGTAGGATACTGGTATCATCAGTATTCTGCTTAAATTTGGTTACATTTTTAACTAAAAACTGTCGTTCTCCAAATGAAATTTGCATTTAGCATGTTTCATACATTCCTATTCCCTTTACCCCCCATGTGAATGATGGGACTAAAAAAGTCATCTCATTATAATGTATAATACCAAGTTGCATAAACTTAAAGATATATTTCTATACTAATAAGAAATCAAATAAACCATTTGGTAAATTCCATTTATTCACGTCACTTTGTAAAGAATTCCAGAATATGGGGATGTCATGGTAGCTCAGTGGTTAAGCATCTGCCTTCAGCTCAGGGAGTGATCCTGGGGTCCTGGGATCGAGTCCCACATCAGGCTCCCCATAGGGAGCCTGCTTCTTTCTCTGCCTATGTCTCTGCCTCTCTCCATGTGTCTCTTGTGAATAACTAAATAAAATCTAAAAAAAAAAATTCCAGAATGTAGATGTTTAAAAGTAACTCTCAGCATAGTGACCTTGAAATAATTAATTTTTTTTTTGTTTTTTATTTTTTATAATTTTTATTTATTTATTATAGTCACACACACAGAGAGAGAGAGAGAGAGAGAGGCAGAGACATAGGCAGAGGGAGAAGCAGGCTCCATGCACCGGGAGCCTGACGTGGGATTTGATCCCGGGTCTCCAGGATCGCGCCCTGGTCCAAAGGCAGGCGCCAAACCGCTGCACCACCCAGGGATCCCGAAATAATTAATTTTTAAGACATTTTTAAAGTTAAATAATGAAAAAGCATAGCCAATGTGCAAGTTTATTGTGGTTTGGGTCTCCAACACTTCTGTTTAATAAGCATATTTGTCTTTTGATATTAGAGAAAAGAAAAAAGGGCAGATACATGAAAGAAAGAAACATAAAAGGAAATGAAAGAGGGAGAGAAGGAAGGGGAAAGAAGAGAAAGGGAAAGAGGAATAAACAGGGAGGGAAGTGAATAAGAAAGCAGGCTGGTAAGTAGAGATTCCCATATGATTTTTCATGTGGCCTTGGAAGTCAGGAAGGTAATAGGAAGCAGTCATGGGCAGCCCCAGTGGCCCAGTGCTTTAGCACCGCCTTCAGCCCAACGCGTGATCCTGGAGACCCAGGATCAAGTCCCGTGTCAGGCTCCCTGCATGGAGCCTGCTTCTCCCTCTGCCTGTGTCTCTGCCTCCCTCTCTGTGTGTCTCTCATGAATAAATAAAGAAAATCTTAAAAAAAAAAAAGGAAGCAGTCATAATCCAGCGAGCTATGCCATGCTGTTCTCTACCCAGAGCAGCTCTGTTTTAATCCATTTTAGTGTCTTCTAGATAATGGTGGGGAGATTCTTCAGCAATTCACTGCAGCATCCACCAGAGTCAATGGAGATGGGTCTTCACAAGTCTAGTTGTCACATTAGTGGGCAGTTGGAACCTAAGGACACTGTCAGCCTGTGCTGTTCTTCAGCAATGAGTGTTAGGGAGTCTGTAAACTTTCTTCGGTTGAAAACTCCAGGGGCTGTAAAACAAATTCTCTACATATCAAATTTCCTTGGATCTTTCCTTCCTGGAGAAGACCTTGAGGAAGTGAGAAAATTGGAAGAGACTGGGTACCAGCATCTTTATTTTCCTGACCAAAGCAGGACCACATAAATTTGTAGTTATTGGTTAGATCCAAGCTTTGGGAATCACTCTGTACCTTTAATAAGATTAATAGCTTGGTAATTTCATGCTACTAAAAATAGGACTATGTCTTACTTTTTTTTTTTTTAAGGTTTTATCTAATTATTCATGAGAGACACAGAGAGAGGCAGAGGCATAGGCAGAGGGAAAAGCAGGCTCCCTATGGGGGCCCTGATGTGGGACTCGATTCCAGGACCCGGGGATCACGCCCTGAGCCAAAGGCAGATGCTCAACCAGTGAGGCACCCAGGTGCCCCATGTCTTACTTTAAATGTTTCCTGGCTTTAAGAATATCAGTGATTGGGATCCCTGGGTGGCGGCGCAGCGGTTTGGCGCCTGCCTTTGGCTCAGGGCGCGATCCTGGAGGCCCGGGATCGAATCTCACGTCGGGCTCCCGGTGCATGGAGCCTGCTTCTCCCGCTGCCTGTGTCTCTGCCTCTCTCTCTCTCTCTCTCTCTCTCTCTCTCTCTCTCTCTGACTATCGTAAATAAAAAAAAAGAATATCAGTGATTAGTAAGGAAGAAAGTATATGAATCTTCATCTAATCTAAACATGTTTAATAAGTGAAAATTGTTAACATTTGGCGGATGATATATTTCATCTAATATATGTTTCTGTCACTGTTTAGGGAGGGAAATGTGGCTATATGGAAGCCTTAGAAAAGGTCAGCCCTCCTACAGAGGAGTCTGCATTTTAAATTGTACAATACTGAGAGTCTCTGTAATGTGAAAACTAAATAACATTGGTGTAAGATTAGAATAAAAAAAATGTAAATCAAAGTTTCTATCAAACAAAAGCAAAACTCAATCATACAAGAGTCAAGAAAACTTTATACTATTTACTGTTTTCTCTATTTATTAAAAGAAATGCCGTTTTTTTCTATTTTAACCTTAATCTCAAATGTAGATAAATGATCATGAATCTACAGAGCTAAACAATTATTCTCTATACATTGCTTCTATATACATGTTTTATATTTTTATAACAGATATGGCAAATTCCAAATGAACTGTGAGGTACACTTGTGTAATAATTGAACAGGTATAGAATAAACTGAAAAAAAAATTGCTTTTTCCCAAAGTCAGTAAAAATATATCACATGGACACATACTCCAAGTTAGTTAACTTTGAACAATATATTATTTTAGATGCTGAACATTGCATTGGGTGCTAAGGGTAACAAGATACACAGGACCAGTTCTTTGAACTTTAGAGCTCTTAATGTAACAAGAGGAACAAATCATTATAATGAGATAGGATACTAATCATATAGATTTGTGAACCAAATGCCTGGAAAGTGTAAAATAGGGCTAAGAAAGATCCACAAATCTGGCCATGTATTAAATTGATGGTATTATATTTCTAGATCAAAGGAAATCACTTTTTGTTTAATTGTTTTGATTGACCAATCCCTTCCCAATTCATAAGAACTCACTGCTGGAATATGAACCATGACTTGCCTCTAAGTATAATTATCCAGCTCTGTTTTGTGTTGCACAGAAAAAGCATTTAATCATATAATATATATATTATATATATAATATAATAAATAATATATATAATAAATAAAAGTATTTATCTCTATACTCTACCAAAATATAAGATTAATTGACAAATGACACTGAATTCATAGTTGTTGTTGTTTTTTTTAAGTTTTGGAAACTTTCCTTTTAAATCATGTATAGTTGTTACTTTCAAAATAGAAATGTCTTTTTAACTTAGGATATGAAGAAATGCATTATTAAGAAAATTAAACTCTGAGTTTTGTAACTTAAGAAAGGCAGTCTTCCATCCCTCTAATAGGCATTCAATTCCTTATGCAACACAAAAATACCTTTAAAATTTGTTATATATCCACTTAGAATTATTATTTTTTTATTACAAAAGAGAGAAGTCTATTGGTCAAAATCCAGATATGCTGTAATTATAAAATATGCACAGGATTTTGAAGACCTAACAAAAAAGAGTAAAAAACAACCCTCATGAGTAGTCTTTATATAAATCACATATAAAGATAATTTTGATATATCAAAATTATTATATATTATTAAAATCAATTTTACCTATTTTTATAAGGGATGGAGAGAGGGAAAGGGAGAAAGAGAATTTTTTTTAAGATTTTATTTATTTATTCGTGAGAGAGGAAGAGAGAGGCAGAGACACAGGCAGAGGGAGAAACAGGCCCCATGCAGGGAACCCGACGTGGGACTCAATCCAGGGACTCCAGGATTACTCCCTGGACCAAAGGCAGGCGCCAAGCCACTGAGCCACCCAGGGATCCCAAGAGAGAGAGAATCTTAAGCAGACTCCATGGCCAGTGGAGGCTCAATCTCACAGTCCTGAGATCATGACCTGAGTCGAAATCAAGAGTTGGATGCTTAACCAACTTAAATTTTGGATTATATTCATTGAACAGTGCTGTTCTAGAGGGTAAAGAAAGACTTCTCCTGATGAGTGCCCTTTCAGCTTACCTGAAAGTGAAGAATAATGAACATCCCAGTCAAAAACAACAGGATATGTAAAACTTCAAGGCAGAAGAAGCCAGACAATTTCAGATAACTAAAAGGAATTGAGCATTTAGTGTGGCTAAAGCTTTTGGAAGAGAAAGAGGACTAACAAGCTCTATTTATCATATATTGAAATAGATGGGTAGATGGATAGATAGATGAGTAGGTGCATGGATGAGCTCACAAATGGGTAGATAAGTCGATAGAGATGGATGTAACATTGCTATATGGAGATAAGAGTTCAGATGGTCACCAACTTATGATAATTCAAATTATAATTTTTGACTTTATGAAAATGTAAAAGCCATACATATTCAAAAGAAACCATACTTCAAATTTTGAATTTTGATTCTTACCCTGGCTGACAGTATGTGTTGTAATACTCTCTCATGATGATAGGCAGTGAGAGTAAGCCACAGCTCCCAGTCAGCCCCGTGATCCTGAGAGTAACCAACCAAAAAATCTACAACCATTCTGTACCCATACCACCATTCTGTTTCTTACTTTCAGTATATATCCAATAAATTACATGAGACAGTCAGTACTTTATTTTAAAATAGACTTTATGTTAAATGATTTTGCCGAGTTGTGTGGTAATATAAGTATTCTGAGCACATTTAAGGTAAGCCAGCTAGGCTAAGATGTTTAATGGTTAGGTATATTATAAGCATTTGACTGATGATATTTTCAAATTGCAATGCATTTATCAAGATGTAACTTCATTGGAATTTGAGGAAGATCTGTATAGAAGTAAAAAGGAGCAAAAGTTGAAGTGGAAATACTGGTTAGTTTATTTTTTAAGATTTTATTTATTTATTCACGAGGGACACAGAGAGAGAGGAAAGACACAGGCAGAAGGAGAAGCAGGGAGCCTGATGGGAGACTCGATTCCATGACCCCAGGATCATGACCTGAGTCAAAGGAAGATTCTCTGGTTAGTTTATTACAAAAATCTAAGCAAGAGATAATAGTGGCTTAGATAATGAAGTCATTGAGAAGGAGTGAATGTGTTTGCAATGTGGTTGGGAGATAGAATCAATAATATTTGCTGTTGAGGTGTGGATATTGGGGATGAAGAATAAGATAGAAGGGCAATCTGGCGGAAGAGTTTCCACTGACACTGAATTAGAATTAATGGCAGAGGTCTGTAGTTCAACTTAGGAAATGTTATATTTGATTCTAGTGAAACTTTTGAAGTGATAAATGTGTCAAGTTGCTTTTTGGTATTAATATCTATGATGTTTAAATTATGTCCATATCATGCCTAATAATATACCCATAGGCAAGGCGTTATCAGTGTTTATTAATGATCTAAACATTCACATAGTATTTTAGGAGGAGCATATATAAACATTAGAAAAACAAGAGAGAAATTCTCCTTTGGAAAAAAAAAACTTTTTTGTTGTTATAAATTACATTATCCCTAGAGATAAAAATGACCCAAGTAATTGAAACAAACACCAAAGTTTGGTGTTTAAGCTATTAACACCTTATAGTCAAAGAGATGAATGAAATAAAATGGCTAAATATATATCAAATTTATGGAAATTTAAATGACTTAATTTTAGAAGCAAATTGATTGGATTTTTAATCAACACAAATAAGATAATGAAAAACTCAGGAGATAAATGAGTTGTCAGAAAGGAAAGGTGTGAACATCAGTTATATATAAAACAAAATTCTGAAAATGACCAGTAGTAAAGAGTAAAGATATGTATTTTAGAGGAAGACAGAATTAGTAAATTAAGTTGATCTCACCTGAAATGTCTCTGCTTCCTAAATCTACTCTAGTTTCTCCAGGAAGGCAAGAAATAAGGGCAAGTTCAAAGTGCAGAATCCTATACACATAATTAATTTGAAAAGGAAATTATCATAACTTGGAAATACTATAGGGGAATGAAAACTATGGCAACAGAGAGAAATTTATGACCCCAAACAAGTAAATCTATCCTGCAAGCAAAAGGGTGGAATGGGGACCCTGGGGATTGTGGTGAGGATACAGGGTAGCTAGCAATGTGATTGAATAAGCTCCTAGGAACTCTTTACAACCTTTCTGTGATTATTGCAAACGTGTTTATGAAAGACCGTCTAGGAACAATTTTTTAAGGGAATGAAATAAGTGAGAAACATGATAATAAACAGTGATTGAGAATCTGTTAAAACAAATTTCTGACTTGACTAACCTTCCTTCACTATATGTTATTTTCAGTTTCAGGTGATAGGAGCATTTGCAACTTTTTTTTCAATTTTAATTCTTACAGCTCTGAGATCATTAGGATATTATTTCTCTAGATATACATTGGTTATTTTTGTGGTGTGCATGTTTCATCATTCATTTCACAGCCTAATACTTTGTTTCTCAAGAACCTTGGAAATCTTTGACCACCCCCCCCCAAAAAAAAGTAGAAGATATATACTTTAAAGAAAGTTTTGCCTTTTTTATGTTAAAAATAATTTGAATAAAAAACATATTTTTTATCTTGATCCAAACACAAAACACATTTCAGAGTAGTCATGTGCACTTCTATTCTGAAATTTTTTTATTCAGTAATTGTATGTAGAATGCCTACTATGTGCCACACCCTGGAGTGTTCTCTTTTTTAATTCATTTTTGGGCATTGCACATCTGTCTATTAATATTACTAATGCAAGCTTATAAGTTAGCTCTTCATATTTAAGTTTCATATATGGAAAAATGCTGATTTCCTAACAGGCTCAGCAATCAAGGACTGGTCCCTTGGCTCTACCCAAATCTAGATAAACAAATAGTCATTAAAAATTGACTAACCCACACATCTCATACACAACAACACTAAAATGTCAGCAGATTTTGAAATGAGATGATTAGCAATGCAAATTTATCTACTTACCTGTGGCTTACAATAAGCAGAATAAACAAAAACCTAAGTCTCTGGAGAATAGCAGCTCTCCAGAACTCTGCTTTAATGACTCTAAAGGACTCAAGACCTAGTTATCTAAATGCTTAAAAGGTTCTTTGCATTTGATCAGGACTTCTCTTTTCTGTAAAGCCTTCCCTACAGCCACTCAAGCAGACTGATTACTTCTTCCTTGGGCTCCCTCTGCTCCCAGCACCCACTTCCTTTATTTAATCTATTATACTGTATTGCAATTACATATTTACTAGGCCACTCCCTTGAGGTTGAGGATTGTGAATTGAGATTTATTTGTTTTTGTAGCCTGCACCTTAGCATTGTGTCTGGCATATAGTGGGCCTTTGTGGTTTGTGAAATTGATTTACTGTAATTGTGTAAAAAGGACACGCCTATAAATATGTGCCAACTTGTAAGAAGGTAAACTATCAGTGAGAATGACGTAATCGAGGCTGAACCATCCCATCAATGTGTAAGACCAATGGAAAATATAATATTGTTTTTTATCCAGTGCAGTAACAAAGGAAAGAGGTTTGGCTTCAAAAATTATAGCAGCATCCTGCTCAGTTCTAGGGATGGAAATCTGCTTAGGGTTTCTTTTCCCCCCAACCACCCACTCTTCATCACCTGGCTTTCCACTCTAGAGATGTGCCTTTCTTTTGCAATAAGTGTTGATGTCTATAATTGAGGCCAGGATAGGGTCCATTGACGTAACAAACCATTAGCTGAAAACAGCCATCCTGTCGATGAGATCTATTGCAGGTTGTCGATTTACCCTGGGGTTAAAACAAAATAAAACAAAACAGCATTCTAATACTCAATAATGACTGTAAGACAATGGATATACAATCCCATGCCAGCAGTTTACTTTAATATGGAAATAATCAACCCCAATGAAACAGCTGACTTAAAGAGAGTCTATGATTCATCTTCTCACCTGCATGCACAGATTTGATAGAGGTGGTTGTATGATGATCAGTGTTACCGTTAAAATAGAATCAGCAGGCTTTAGATAACTCACTAACTGTAGAGAGCCTTTCTATCGCCACTATCACCAATACTGATAACTTTATGGCAGGGGAAAGTAAAGGAAGGATTTAAAGAATGTAATTAAGTAAAATCGTCCAGAAAAAAAAAAAAACCTAAATAAAGCCCTAAAGAGCTGACTTCTGAGGTAGACAAGTAGAGTTTATCAAACTGCCATTGTCCAAGAGCCGAGCTAAAGCTGTGAGATAAGGTAGAGCTTGTAAGAAAGCAAGGACGATGTGTTTTTATACCTCAAGAGAAATCATTTCATAGCCATGCCTGTTACATGTGAATTGGATATGTGTCATCGGACACAGTTGTGCTTTGCTACCAAGGCCATCAAAGTAAAACTATGCAAGGAATACCTGGACTTTTAGTAGTCCTAAAACACATTCATCACCACGCACTGTGGTATTTACTGTAGCGCTTGTAAATAGAGAAACATTGCTCTTATTCTACCTAAAAGGTCTTGATAGATACATTTTTATTCTTACAAAAGGTTTTATAGCTGGATAGTATGTGACTTAGTATTTCATACCATGAACTACACATTGTATCCTTACATTTCAAAGAAATTTAGTGACACACAATTTATCTGATCAGTAGCTTCTTAATGTGCCTAGCCAAATGTTTATAAGTATGTACAGGCAGTTAGAGGAGTAGTACAGTAAATAGAAGTTAGAAAGTGCTGCTTTGTCCACCCCAGTTTGCCTGTTATTTCATGTATCTGGATAAACCTAAGAATCATTAAGTGTACATTTGAACCATTTATAGGATATGAATTTTTTTTTAATTTTTTTTAATTTTTTTTATTTATGATAGTCCACACACACACAGAGAGAGAGAGAGAGAGAGAGAGAGAGAGAGAGAGAGAGGCAGAGACATAGGCAGAGGGAGAAGCAGGCTCCATGCACCGGGAGCCCGACGTGGGATTCGATCCCGGGTCTCCAGGATCGCGCCCTGGGCCAAAGGCAGGCGCCAAACCGCTGCGCCACCCAGGGATCCCTAGGATATGAATTGTATGAGAGTTTTATTTAAATTCAAAGGTAGGCGATCCTTGGATAGCTCAGTGGTTAAGCTCATGCCCTTGGCCCAGTACGTGGTCCTGGAGTCCCAGGATCCAGTTACAGGATCGAATTCCAGGATCCAGTCCCACGTCAGGCTCCCTGCATGAGGCTGCTTCTCTCTCTGCCTATTTCTCTGCCTCTCTGTGTGTGTGTCACTCATGAATGGATAAGTAAAATCTTAAAAAAGAAAAAAGAAATAAATAAATTCAAAAGTAAATTTTCTTATACAAATATTGACATCTAGCATAATTTATTGAGTATATTTTAAATATATCTGTAAATCACATTATAAAATAACATTTTATAGTGTGCCTAAGAGACTGGAAAAGAAAAAAATCTTTTTTTTTTCTTTTCTTTTTCAAAGCGTCCTTCAAGGGGCTGACAAGCTCTTTAGAAAGCAACCCTCCAATTGCCTGTTGAACAGTCAATTCTCATGAAAGTGGAGGTTTCTTTTCATCAAAGTCAATAATTAAACTGTGCAGTTTTATATTCCAGCACATTGATAAACCTTAGAAAAGCATTCAGTTCTGTGTTGGTGTTTCTTAAACTAAAGGATATAAAGCAGAATGTTTCTCAAATCTGGCCTTATTGCCTTCTTCCTACAAATTGTCTATATCCAAAATATTTCTTCTCAAAGCTGGATCTAAAGGGAGAAAATTTTCTTCTCCCTTTAGATCCCTTTAGATCCAAGGTCAATGACAGACCACAGGTATCATGTCTTCGTAGAGCTTTCCATTCCTTCTTAAATTAAGTGTCATACTTTTCCTGTTTCTTTTATGGAGCATCCTGTGTGTACTATTATAACAGTAATCATTTATGATTGTTGATTCTTCTCTTGTCTCTATACCCCAGCCTCAGCCTCTAAACTGTGATTTTCCCATGGGAACAACATTTGTCTTTATCTCTGCATCCCCAGAACTTAGCACAGTGCCTTAGTGCACACTAAATAAACATTTATTAAATTACTTCATCAGGCTATGTCTAAGTGGGATGCAACTGTCTAAACCTCAACCATAATAACTTCTATATTAGGTTATATGTATGTACATATATTTTTTTCTTTAAATGTTAATTTAGTAGGAAAGCAAGTCAATATTGGACATAATAATAATGGAGAAATGGAAATAGGATCGATACAGGAGAGAGGTAGGCAAAATGGAAGTTGCTTTTGAACAGTAAAATACTCAAGATTCCAGCAAATATCCATTTTCTGACCTTTAATTTCTCCAAGTGTCTTCATCCCACATTTTCTTGTCTTTCTCTGGCTTGTGGGTTGCCCTCAGTTTACAAGGACTAAGCAGATAATTCAAGCCAGAGATTTTTTTTTCCACTCTGCTAAAATTATGAACTGGCAGCTAACAACAATGAAATGTTTAATGTGAAAAGGTCAGTGTATTTTAGAGAATGAATGAAATGTGTACTATGTGGGTTTTAATGGCTTACTCATTGAAACAAACTTTAGGAAATCTGAAACTTAAAGCAATCTACCAATTTTATTTTACTTTGAAGAACAAAATGGTCCTTTAGGCTTTGTTTTCATTACTGAGATGAGCACAACAGATGTGTCCAAATAAATAACATATGAAATATGTTATTTAACAATTTTCACCAAATTCTTTGAGGATGCCTTGTAGTTACTATGGTGTATCTTTAGTTTTTTTTTTTTCTCTCTCTCTCTTGCTCTCTTTTTTCTTTCCTATTTCAACTTTAAACTTATAACTTGACTTGTATAAAGGCTACACTGTTATCAATCTACTAACGTTTTAAAATCTAGGATTTTCTTATTACTAGTGTCTCAGATTTTGCCTCCTCTATACTAATTTGATAAATGACCTCTTAAACTCTTTCTCTTCCATTCGTGCCCAAACTTGAACTTCTCTCTCTGAAGCACAATTCTCATTTCCCTTTCCTAAATTAATATTTTTTCAAGCCACAACATCACTTTCAGCCAGAGTCATCTTTTTTTTTCTCTGTATTTCCAATGTTATCAAAATATTAGGACATGTAGAAAATAGCTATGGTTTCTTAAGAAATTCTGTCCACTGAACATCAAGTTTCCTTCCTTTTGAGAAGTTTAGTCATAGACTCCCTGCATTCAACACACTGATTCAAATTAAAACTGCATTAATAATTGAATCACAAGACTTTTCCTCCTTTCTTTGATTTGTATCACAAAACAATTAATATTCTGTTGCTTTTTATATCTTCCTAGCACTTAATTCCAAAACATTTATATAACTTGGATGTTTTCTCTAGGGTTTTATGCAAACTTTGGGGATTTTATTAGAATCTGGGAACTTTCTGAAATGTACCCATCAAAAGTTATCACCTCCATTATGAATTCTTTAGAAATGGATCCCAGGAGAAAGCTTGGCATATAGCAAATCAGCCAGGAACAAGTTTAATAAAATCAATTTAATAAGTAGGGGAATAACACACAAGAGTTGTTTTGATAACTACATGCCTCTGGTGCATAGAGTAACACAAAGCCAAATGCCAATTGCTTTCAGTACCTTAAAACATATCTTAAATTAGAACTCAGGAAATGCCTCACAACTGTTTTTTTCTCAGGCAAATTCTTATAATGCAGCATTCAAGGCGACATAGGTAGTGAGGTGTGGGGAGTGCTCTGGGACAAAGGCAGCCTTCCTTTCCCAATAATATTACTTCTGGTATTTTTGTAGAAAAGAAACAACATACTCTCAGAATCTTAGTTATCGTGCTGGAGAATTTCCATATGTAGCTTTAAATCCTATTTTCTGATCTTTTAATGAACAGTGCATTTATATCAAGCATTTAAATGTAATGATTAGTCTTTGTGATATAAGCAATATAATTATAATCTCACTAACATAGTTTTATTTATGAAATAAGGTTTCTAGTTTTTAAGCTGCTAGTTTGTAACTGGATCAATTATCTCACAGGTGTAACAATGCAATAACTTACATAGTTTCCTTCTCTGGAAATGTATATACATTTTTTTTCTGTTGTTTCAGAGAACTAAAGGGTGTATTGTTTTTAGTAGTCACTAATAGCAACTCATTTCTAACATAAAAGCAATCAAATGTTATAAGAGCAGATATGTGTGCATGCTTATAATGATATACTGACAACTGATTATATGACCTAGATCTAAGAACTTCATATATGTTAACTCACACTATTGTCTTAACACTCTAAGGTAGAGTTATCCATGTCCCCTTTTTACACAAGAGAAGACTGAAAAGATTATGCAAATTGAATGAGATTTCAGTTTATTAATGGCAGGGTCAAGATTCAAACTCAGGCAAACTGGCTTCATTCTCTTTACTCTTAATTTACTTGCTGTGATTCTCTGAAATATAAATTTGTTTAAGATATACTTCTCTCACACCACTGAATTACAGATGCCATATGGGATCCAAAAATCTGGGTAGAATATTCTGAGTCTCATTTCTTATCTTTTCTCTAGAAGCTTGAAGAACAATTACTCTCTTATTTTTTTCATGTATAAAAGAAGGACGGTAATAAAATCCACCTCGTAGGCCTTTCATGAAGTTTCAATGACCTATTATATTTAAGCACTTAGCACAATGATGAGTACTTGATAAGGGAAATCAACAGTGTTATATTTTTATTTTATTATTACATGGGACCTTCTCTGGACCTAGTTTCTCTTTGGGTTGTACCACCATATATCCTCTTAGCATGTCTGTTCTAAAGTTATGGTGCCCACTTTCAGGAAGAGAGGAAGTCCTGAGGGATTTGCCATATGGGCAAAGACAAAGGAATGACTACTAGACCTCAAATTTGGCAGTTGAGCAAACTGAGCAGACCAAACATAATAAGTAAATTAGAATTTGTCTTTTGTACACCAATATTTAAAATCTTTTTCACTAATTAATTCTACTTTATTCAATGTATATAACCTGTTCAATCATTCAGTCAACATATATAACCTATTATGTTATTCAAAGAGGGCTACAATAGTAGGCAGGCCACTAAATATCTATATATTTAAATATATGTTGAAATTCTCTCTCTCTTTTTTTTTTATGTTGAAATTCTTTTGCTGGAAACAACACCACTCTCTCAGCCTCATGAATCTTTACTTTCTGATCTATTAAAAGACAGGTCAGAAAAATTGGAGTGGCTTTTACCTTTTTCAGGTTCTTGCCTCACCTGCTTTTTCTAATATGAACTTGATTGTAATACAATAAAAATAAAAACACCAGTATAATTCCAAACTCAAGGGAGTGGAAACTGTTTCTTTTTTAGGTCTCTAAATTTTAATTTCTGAATACTGAGCAAGTGCAATAGTAAATCAATGCAATTGCTAATATAAAAACAAGACTTTAATTTTATATGAAAAGTCTATCCTTATTCTACATCTCTGATAACTGTATGTAATTCTCTAATGGCGTTTAGATGGAACCATTTAATATGTTTTTCACAAAATACTTGAGAATTATGTATATGCAATGATCATCCTCAGTTTTAGGAAAGAAATTTGTTTCCGATTGGATATCACTAAACACTCTTCTCTTGTGACCTGGAGTTGTAATCATTTTTCCAAGGTCACAGAGGTTCCCTTAAATGAAGTGGAGTGAGGAAGAATATCATGTGTGGAACCTTCATACAGTGAGAAGGAGAAAAGACACTGAGAGGAATGAACTTTTGTTTGCCAGCCAATGTACTTTTTTTGGCCAATTTAAAGAATGAAGTTACCTTTCCTAGGACTGAATTAATCATAAATAAGTTTTGCTTCCTTCATTAAATTTTAAAATATGCATTTCAAAAGGTTTTCTTGTGGGATGCCTGGGTGGTTCAGGGGTTGAGCTTCTGCTTTTGGCTCAGGCCATGATCCCGGAATCCTGGGATCGGGTCCTGCATCAGGCTCCTCATAAGGAGCCTGCTTCTCCCTCTGCCTAGGTCTCTGCTTCTCTTTGTGTGTATTTCATGAATAAATAAATACAATCTTAAAAAAAAGGGTTTTCTTGTTATAAAATTAAAGAAAACTTATTTAGAAGATGTAGATGGGCAAGACAACAAATACGTATATATTTTTTAAATTACATGACCTCCCTATCTAAAATTAGCCACCATGAGCATTGTGTTTTATATTTTTTTCATTCTTTTTCCCCGCATGCCTATATAAATACATGGGATAATATTTTTGGAACTTTAACCAACTTTTGGTTCAGTATTTTCCTAAACCCCTTGTCCATTACCTCTTCCATTTTCTGATGGTTCTGGACCTGGTATTGTATCTTACCCTACAAGGGACATGTAATAATCTATGGGAGTATTTGGTAATTTGGGGGATAGGGAGAGGTTGTTACAATACTGTGAGTATATATACCCCACCTCAATTCCTGATAGTTTCTTCACATTTCATGGGAGTTAGGTGAATCTCTCAGGAAAAATCAATGAAGTGGGTGTGAGTAATTGCCTAATTATCTGAGATTTTAGTTTTCTTCACAGGTGGGAAAAGAGCTTTTAAACTAGAACTTAAGTATAGGTTAAGATAACTTTAGTTTATTTCAAAAACTGAAGTTGTGGGGTGTCTTGGTAGTTCAGTCAGTTAAATGTGTGGCCCTTGATTTCAGCTCAGATCATGATCCTAGGGGTTGTGGGGTTGAGCCCCACATTGGGCTCTGTGTTCATTGGGGAGTCGGCTTGAGATTCTCTCTCCCTCTCTCTCTGCCCCTCCCTCTGCTCACACTTTCTCTCTCCAATCAATCAGTCAATTAATCAACATTTAAAACAATGAATTTGGATGTTTTCCATACTTGAATTTTGGGAAGAATTTATATTTGTCACATCAATCAACTTTAATCTCTCTTTCTATACTGTCTTTACCTCTTTTCTGCTCTTTCACTTCCCTCTTTCTTACTGCAAAAGAAATACAATTCTTCATATTCTATATTTCTTAGTTTTAGACATTTGTGACATTTTTGATAAGGAAGTCTTTGTCAGCTTTGGGGGAAATGATAGTTATAAACTCAAGCTGGGAACCAAGTGGCTGCTTTTAAAACTAAATTAAATAATCACATCAAAAGAGTGAGGGTGACCAAGACAACATAAGACAGATGTAGAATTGATGGGAGTGTATGTTGTCGGAGAAAAGAAGCATTACATCTGTTACCACATTAGTTTAATTTTAACAGCTGAAGGAAATCATCAAATATTGTGGAAAGGATAGAGGAAACAAACAAGACCCCAGAGTCATTGTTGCCTGATAGATAATTAGGCAGTGTTACATAATTATCAATCTCTTGAGATCGTGGCAAAGATATTATTACCCTTCGCGGGACATTTTTATTTTTTTACAAAATATGCATAATGGACAGACACCAGATTTAAATTGAAATCTGTGGGTCATATAGTCTGTGCACCAGTGTTTCATTTTGTTTTTAGGCTCTGAATGTGATTACAATGTGGATCTATGATTGAGAACTGTGGAACAAACATGTGTTGATGAACAGCCAGTTATAGTACTTCAAGGACAGATCAAAAAAGTCAGTTTTCCGGAGTCCAGGGATCTGGGACCACCTTCCTAGATTAGCTACTTCTACAGTCTAGACCAGCTTGAGCTCACTGTCCCCAAAGCTTCTAGATGTGTAACACTGCAACACCAGGGAGAAATAGAGCTTTGGAAGTTTCCAAGTTGGATATAATGGGGGAGAGGGGGCATTATTAAAATTGTTATAAGTCAAAGAGGTTTCATGAAATATGCATGGAATAGCTGATATAATAACAGTAACTACAAATAATAGGCTTAAAATTTTAATACAGTTGCTTTTAAATTACATCACATTTTGTTTAAGTTTACTGAAGGGTGTTATGTTTACTCTCTTCAGAGATTTCAGAGAGTTTATTTTCAGAAGAATAAATTAAGATGACACAACTGCTGGATTGAGTGTCTGCTGACTAGCCATGTGTTCTGATGGCATCATTCATCAGATGCCAATTTCTGAGAGCCTGACAGGTGCAAACAGAACTAACACATCGGACTAGGAAAGACATCTGACCAGGAAGTGATTGCACTGTATTGTATCACAGACCTTGAATCGTTAAAGCTTTCTGTAAGTTTATAAACAGACCTTATACTAGGTTTTTCTAACCAACTTGGTTTTCTCAAAGAAAGATTTCTCAATAATTGAAATACTTAATAGGCACAAACTCTATAAGATTCATCTATAATGTATTTTGGATGGAACAAATAAAAAGTAAATTAATATTCCTGAAGTTAAAAATGTGCAGTTAAACCAGGAAGACTAATTCTAATAGTAACTGATGAAGTTTTGGAATATAGATGAGGTAGGGACCCGACGACCAAGAAAGAGTTCTTGAGACGTCTTTGGTGCAAAATGGTGGTTTTATTAAAGCACGGGGACAGGGCCTTTGGGCAGGAAGAGCTGCCTCTCAGGGCTTGTGACGGTGGCTAATTTTATACCTGCAGAGTTGGGAGGTAATGAAAAGGGAGATTTCAAAAGGGTTTTCATATGCTAAGGAGGACCTACATGATACTGGAGGTCAAGTTAAAGATTGTTTTTTCCTCTGCCAAGGCATTCACATTCAGACAATTGGAAATTTTCCAAGGAATGTCATTCATACACATCCCACCCTGGGCAAGGGGTCCTTTGTGGGATATCAGGTTGTGCTTGTCCTCAGCTAGCCCTGTTCTGCATCCCTAACCACCATTTTAAAAGTTATTTAAGGGATCCCTGGGTGGTGCAGCGGTTTAGCACCTGCCTTTGGCCCAGGGCGCGATCCTGGAAACCCGGGATCGAATCCCACATTGGGCTCCTGGTGCATGGAGCCTGCTTCTCCCTCTGCCTGTGTCTCTGCCTCTCTCTCTCTATGTGACTATCATAAATAAATAAATAAATAAATAAATAAAATAAATAAAATACATAAATACATAAATACATAAATAAAAATAAAAGTTATTTAAATGTTTGTTTGAACTTTTCTTCCCAAAAATGTAAGGTGAAATCTCCAAACATCCATTTTATTTATATATATATTTTGTATAATTTATATATAATTATTTATAATTTTCCTTTGTAATTTTAAATTTGTAATTTTTATGAAGCCACTCAGAAAATAGAGATATTTTTAAAAATGTAAAACGCGAAATCAGGTTGATATTTGCAGTCTTTTTCTCAGCTTTATTGAGGTGTAATTGACAAGCTATTTGTAGACAGTCTTATACTAGCTTGTAATTAATTTTTCTATCTTTTTCTTTGCTAATAATTAGCAAAATTAATATTCAACATATTAATAGCAGAAGTGGTAACAAGTCTTACTATTATTTTATAATTTATCTTCAGCTAAACAGATTCAAGACTTTAAAAGACGGTTGAACTTTGTTTTTTCCCTTTTGCTTTGTTTTCTTGAACTGAATAGTTCTCAATGCTCATTATTATTATAGGTCAGACAAAAATTATTACAAAAGTCAGACCAAAAAAAGGTTTTTGTCAGACCTGTTGTGTACTTAAAATAAACAATATACTATTATTAGAGCATATAAACATATGTCTATTAGTGCAATATTGTTTAGAACATGGACTAATCCTGTGCAGTCTCTTGCATGTAAATGGTGGCAGTGAAGTTTTACTAAAGGAAATACTCACTTTTGATTTTTAAAAATATATATATAATAAAAACTTGGAAGCTCTTTCTAATGAATCACATATTTACATTTAAAATTGAGTAGTAGATTTATCAGGGAGTTCTTTATTCTATGGTTTCCATAAGTATGAGTTAACCTGGTAATCATAAATATAGTTGGCATCCTGTTATTAACATAATATGCGGTATACAACTCATCATTTTCTTTCTATTTTAAACCCTGGTGTGTATGATGTATTAAAAAATAATATGATCTATTCTTTGGTTCATGCAACAGATATTTATTAAGTACTTCCTATCTCCAAAGTATGCTACTAGACACTGAGGGTACAACAGTGACCAAACATGGCCAGATACCTCCTCACAGAAGCTCACATTTTAGAATAAGAAAGATTTCAGAAAATACAGACACAAAAAACCAAATATGTGAAGGTTCAAAGCTGCAATTGTTATGCAAAGTGTCAAAAATGGAAGTAATAGATATTTAATAGGTCTAGATAATTAGATTGAGAGTTCAAGAGAAGGCTCTCAAAAAGGTGGAATTTAATAGGCAGTCTGAAGGACAAGAAGCCAGTTTTTTGAAGATCTGAAGAACATTCCATTCCACACAGAGAGTTGTTATTTAACATTAACAGCTCGCATGAAAACCCTGAACCTGGATATGGTTGGCTTGGGGCTGGAAATGTAGATGAAGACACAGGTGACCTGGGTGTGAGATTTGTAACACGAATAACAGAAAACCTTAGGATATTACAGTAGGAAAGGAAAATAATTGAATTTGTGTTCTGAAAAGATAATTCTGGCTGCTTTGAATGTCCTGAGGAGGAGCCATATAAGGAAGGACACCATTGCAATAGTTGAAGAGGGAGATGTGGTGACTCAGATGCTTGAAACTGTAAGAGAAATCTGGTCAAACGTGTGGAAAAACTGGAACACCTTTGTAGAATGCTTTGTGAAACTCCCCCCTACTACTTTGTCAACACTAACCATATTTCTCATTTTCCCTCTTACATATATAGGGCTTTGGGTAAAAAATGAATAACTCAATGAAAGTATTAATAGAAAGAAAAGATGGGAAGTTTAGGCAAGTTTTTTTTTAATGTTAGTCATTTTAGTCTACTTATACATAAAATGAGGGTTTTACATTATTAGATGACCTCCAAGGTCATTTTCTGCTCTCTATACCAGATAAATGCAATAAAAGTTTAATGACAAGAAAGAAAAATCAATGTAACGTAGAGGAATCATGGAAGACTTTTTGAAAAAAACAAATGAGACTTAATTTGGACTTTGAAATGTTTGTAGGAACTCCACAAGTTTTGGTTATGAAACAAAGTACAGAAAATAATCCTTTATCCCCCCTCCCTGTTACCCCTTTATGGCCAACGCTATCTCAAAAAAGAAAAAAAAATTTCTATCATCTTGACCTTCTCATTGGATGTATTAGTTGATTTATTATATTGTTTGTTAAAGTCATTTAGATCTCAGTTATTTGTTTTGTTTAGAGAAAGGATGCACTCATTAAATTTAGGAGAATGAATGTCGTCTCATTTGAAAATATACACTATGTCATTTTCATACCTTATGACTGCTACAGAAGAGAGAATCTTTAAAAACCAAATTCAAAAAAAAATTCAAATTATGGCATGGCTGAGAGCTAATAGAATTGGTTTTAAATAGAATGGGACACTTTGTTTGCTCATATTCATAGAAGGGGATTATTCAGCTGTTCTTAAAAAAAATCATTAGCCATAAGATACACGAACTGACTATAATAACCCCAAAGCTCTTCAGGAGCCCACAAAGCACAATCTTTCTAAAAGATAATCTACAAATATTTTAAAAGTTGAATAATTTACTTTTGCAATTAATGAATTTTATCCCTTTCCCAATTTAGAATTTGAAAAATTCTAAGAATTTTTTTTCCCTCTATCACACTGCTTTCTAGGACCTAGATATTTTCACTGGGTCTGCAACCAGCAGACTATGTGCTCATCATTAGTCCTTAATCGATATGCACTAATAATGATTAAATTCCTTGCAATACTTTATTCAAAGTACACCTCAGCAAAGCTTGTTATTTTTTGGGATTAAATACTTGTAGCTATACTTTGTATGTTCGACTTAATAGCAATGACATATCTGTTATTTTACCAATAATAAGTTTAAAAAGGAGATGTAGTTTTAGTCTTTCTTTTTACATGTCAAGTATCATACAAAATAGACACACCTGATTGATTTTGGTACAAATTCACTAAAGTTAACTGGAAAATATTTTACAATTTTTCTTAACATTTTTCAAGTACTTTTTGTTTTAAAAATAATATTTAAATATTCTTACACAGGCGTATCTACCTGAAAAGAGATTCCATAGAAAAGATGGAGCTCTAAAAAGCAGGGATAGTTGTGGATTATTTCCTTCAGAAGCTTTTTTTGGCAATTGTAATTATTTCTTGGAAGATATTCTAGGACTATGAGAATGAAAAGTCAATATGTTTTCTTTTTTTTTTGTTAATATGTTTTCAAACAAATATTCTTATTTAAAAGGAAAGGACCATGGTGCACTATTTTGAAATCAATTTGCTAATAATTCAGACATTAAAGACATTTTTTTGCTAGGTGTCCAGGTAATTCATATTAACTGCATGCCTTTTCATATGTTAGATGCTGGAGTTTCTGATCATAACCACTATGTTGGTTGCTTCCTTGCACCAATAGTGTTTTTTGAGGCAGAACTGTACCAGCCAGAGAGAGCCAGTAATTGAGTACTGACACTCTTAGCTATTATTTCTTAGGGACCTGCCAGGCAGGGTTTGGGTCTCATTTTTGCCTTTCACTGGTTCTCTAAGTTGCAAGTCTGCTGTACATCCAAGTCAGATCTCTCATATGGTGATCTTCTGTGATTATGAGATTTGTTATGCTGGTTGTACCTATGATGGGGTAGATGAACTTATCTTTTATACAACCCTTCTTCTACAAAGTGCTTCCAATACTGATGTTTAATTTTTAAAATTAATGTCTGTCTTTGATAAACATAATCATTCCAGCCTCCTTTAAATATAATTTAGAATTTCATTTATGCCCTACTATAAAATAAGATGATACCTGCAATAGAAAGCTATTTATTAAAGTGTTCAAAGACCACACAGTTCAATAACACTTTGATGCTGTTACTTGATTTATCCTTTGTATATTAGAGCTGCAGGGTTTAGTCTCCTTGATGACCTTTTTCCACTAAATTCTAATTAGATGAAGAAAGCTCCACTTGTTCCTGGCTCAGAGAAGAGAGCAGATAAATAACAAGAACAGATGAAGAATACTAGTAAGAACAATAATACCGAGTAATGATTTTTAAGCTCTTAGGTGTCAGGCACTATAACTAGTGCCTTACACACATTATTACAATTTATCCCATAACAGTTCTATAAAGTAAATATTATTATTTGTATTTAAGAGAAGAAGAAACTGAAATTTAAAAAGGTTAAATAAATTGTCTAAAGTCACAAATAAATGGAAAAGCTAGGATTCCCACCCTCTTCTGCTTTTGAAATGTACCTATGACATCTTCCTGGTCATTAAAAAAATGTAGAATGTTATTAGAAGTTAGCCCTTAGAAATATTTAGAGCAGCAAACATGCTTTATAGATGAGAAAATTTAATGCCAGTGTCTAGATAGATCGAAATCTAAGAATTTCTTTTCCTGGCCTCCTGTTTAGAACTCTCTTCACTAGAGTGCAAATTTTCACCTCTCAAGCTGTTTGGGCTGTGTAGAGTGCTGAGCTGCTGGAAGTGTCACAGAGAAACCCAGCAGGGTGAGGATTGTTAATAGATTTTATTAATTCACCAAACATTTGTTAAACACTTACTACGTGCCAGGAACCATGATGATGTGGTATGGAAACAAAGAATGATGACAAAATTATAGCTATAGAATGTAGTTTAGAAATTGGTGACATTAGTAATGTTATTATGAATTGTATTCATTGGTTCGCATAAATTCATACATGCAATCTATTCATGACAGCAAAATTATTTGTATTTCTGTTTTTACTTGCTTTGTAGAAATGTTCCTTATTTACTTTCTAAGCAATATAAGTAAAAAAAAAACAATGTTAAATACTCATTATATAATGAAGTGTATTGCATCAATGGCTATAAGAGGAGATTTTGTATATGTGTTAAAGTCTGAAGAGATCAGTAGGTTGTTTATAGACACATTTCCCATATAGAAGGCTATGGTAGTAAAAATTGAGATATGATCTTTTTAAGGCATCATTGCTCCATATCACTGATGCACATTCAATGGTAGATGCACAGCTTTCTTAGAGGATACAAGTTGACACGATTAGGTAAAGCAAAGGTTAGGGTTAGAGTAATGCCCCAAGGAGGCTCTTTTGAGACTATTGGAAGACTGCTAATAGCCTTTTTTTTTTTTAAGATTTTGTCAGTAGTCTTATCTAGAATATGAACAGTTTGTTTGACTCTTGGAGTTCAGAAGCTTTATCTTTGGAAAAAGTATTCTCCATCCATGTACTTTGCATTAGATTTGAAGAGTCTTCTTGTATGATTTAAGAAACAAAACAATGAACATGTTGGGGGCAGGGAAAGAGAGAGGGGAAAACCATAAAACATACTCTTAACCAAACTGAGGGTTGCTGGAAGGGGAGGTGGGTGGTGGGATGCGTCAAGTGGGTGTTGGGGATGAAGGAGGGCACTTGTGACGAGCACTGATGTTAAGTGATAAATCACTAAATTCTATTCCTGTGACTAATATTATACTATATGTTAACTGGAATTTTAATAAAAGTTTGAAACTAATTTTTTTTTTAACTAAAGGAAACAAAATTGCTATAAAGAAAATCTTCTCAGGGCAGCCCGGGTGGCTCAGTGGTTTAGTGCTGCCTTTGGCCCAGGGCATGATCCTGTAGGTTCAGGATCGAGTCCCACGTCAGACTTCCTGCATGGAACCTGCTTCTCCCTCTGCCTGTGTCTCTGCCTTTCACTCTCTCTCTCTTTTCTCTCTGTCTCTCATGAATAAATAAATTAAAAAAAAACCCTTTCATATGGATTCCAGATATCACCTGGCCATGATCTCTCTTCTCAATATTTCTGGATTTGGAAGAGCAGAGCAAGTTGTTGCTTTCATATCTTAGCCTTGTCCTCTCTCCCTTTCTCTACCTGCTTGATATAAAAGACAGCTGCTTTATTAGAAATTCTGTAGAATTATTCAACAAATTACTCAAATTTATCTTATTTGCAGTTCCACATCTGCAACTTAAAAGTTGTATGACACTGAGCAAGTAGTTTAGTTGTTTTGGAACTTTGTTACCTTTTTTATAAAATTAAATGGTTAGACCTAAAGTATCTCAAGCAAAATGGGAATTTATGGTAGTAATATAAAATTATTTCATAAAACCCAAGGAGAGATGTTTTTCTCTTTTTTGGGGGGAAGTAGAGCCTCAGGAAAAATGGAAATCCTGAATATAAAGACCATATGAATGTTGTGTCCATCTCTCATTTCTATTTCTCCCAAGAATTGGCTTCATTTTCTATCTTCATACACTGTCATCTGCTTCTCTTACCCATGAAGTGAAAAACGGGACTGCCAATTACTCCTGTGCTTATAGCTCTCAATTAAGATACCCAAAGTAAGAATGACTTTTTGTTTGTTCATTTCCTTTTCACAATTAATTTCAGGGAAGGAGTCTGATTGACCCCTGGCCATGTTAACAGAGGCCAGATGACAGCAATTTCCAACATGATTCTATCAGTGAATTAGTATATGGGAAAGAGACGACTTGAGAAATTCTCAGAAGTAGAGTTCTGAACAGATTTATCTATTTTATCACTTTTAATATTTTTTATAAAAATAGTGTTATATCCCTTATCTCTGGAAACAGGTGATCCTGATATAAATATATATAATAATGCTAATAAAAGCTGTGTTTATTTGCATCATATTGTATCTCAGGTCCTGTTCTAACTTCTTGACATGTATAGGCTCCTTTAATTATCAGAAATTTATGAACAAGGTGCAACTATTATTTTTCACATAATAAGTGCTTTACAAATATTAGATAATTAGATAAAATGATATTGGATTTTTTTTAGAATGTAAAAATCATTTGTGCTACCATAGATATATGTGTGCCCATGGATATACATGTACATCATACATTAATACATATAATAATACATATATATTATAATTTTCTATTTGCCTATGTGTAGAGAGAGAAAAGAGAAAGACTGAAATAAAAATAGGGGTGTCAGGGATCCCTGAGTGGCTCAGCAGTTTGGTGCCTACCTTCAGCCCAGGGCGCGATCCTGGAGAATCTGGTATCGAGTCCCACGTCGGGCTCCCTGCATGGAGCCTGCTTCTCCCTCTGCCTGTGTCTTTGCCTCTCTCTGTCTCTGTCTCTGTCTTTCATGAATAAATAAAATCTTAAAAAAATAGCGGTGCCTGTGTGCCTCAGTTGGTCAAGCATCTGCCTTTGGCTCAGGTCATGATCCCAGCATCCTGGGATGGAGCCCATTGGGCTCCCTGCTCGCGGGGAGTCTGCTTCTCCCTTTCCCTCTGTGTGTACCCCCTCACTCTTGCTCTCTCAAATAAATAAGTAATCTTTAAGAATGACAATAGTGGTTATTATTTTCTTTCCCCCATGTCTATTCTGTATTTGCCAGTTTTGTGCAATAAATGTGTATGCTTTTATTACCAGAAAACTAAAATCCTTTGTATTTTAAGTGAGTGACAGCATATTTTAGCTTTGTCTCTTTTGGACTCTCTTAGTAACTATCAAAATAGCAAGTTGACAAAGTAAAAGGTGTTAAAAATTCTTACACACAAACATATGGACCCTGTATTATGAAAGATTAGAAATAAGAGCTCTCTCTAAATGTCCCATTGAGCTAAGTGCCACCTCCTTATGCTACCATAGCCCCAAATACATTATCTGTCTCACTATACTTACACATCATAGTATACTCTCCCGTACTTTTTTTTTTTTTAACCTCAGTGGGTCAGAATAGCATAGTACCTCAGAAAGGCAGAACCATGCTTTGATTACCCTTGTATTCCCAGTATCTGGTATGGTACCTGGAACATAAGAGGTACTCAATAATCATTTTCAATTCAGAAATGTTCAAGAAATACATAGGAGATCCCTCTTTTACCTCTGAATTCCCTAGTGGTGGAAACTCCTTGGAATTGATTCACCCTTACCCAGAATAGACTCTGTTCCTCAACATTCATTCCTTTCTTTTAACAATATGGCTTACATACTCCTGGAGGTGGAAAACCACTGCTCTCAGAGATATCCTCTTCTACCATAGCTTACCTAGACTTATTAGGAAAGTTTTATTTCCAGGTAATTGAAATGTTTCCTGCTTAAAGGGGTGCCTGGGTAGCTCAGTGGAATAAGTGTTTGCCTTCAGCTCAGGTCCTGATCCTGGGGCCCTGAGATGGAGCCCCACATGAGGCTCCCTGATAGCAGGAAGCCTGCTTCTTCCTCTCCCTTTGCCCCTCCTGC
Source organism: Nyctereutes procyonoides (assembly GCF_905146905.1). Classification (NCBI taxonomy): domain Eukaryota; kingdom Metazoa; phylum Chordata; class Mammalia; order Carnivora; family Canidae; genus Nyctereutes; species Nyctereutes procyonoides. The sequence continues at coordinate 19,732,277 of NW_026575132.1, read as the reverse complement.
TGCTTGTGCTCTCTCATGCACTCCCTCCCTCTCAAACAGATAAATAAAATCTTTAAAAAATAGAAATATTTCCTGTTTAAGAAATGTTTTAACTCAGTAGAACAGAACAGTGGGGGAAATTATTGGGTTTTGGAAGAGGGAAAGAAATGCATCCTTCTTTATGAGGGAAGAACTTGCTGAAATGATGGTGAGGGCAGGGTACAGTTTTTAAAGGACATTAATAAAATAGATTTCCTGAGAAGAGGGAATTTCAGCTCTGAAAGTTCCCAGTTTTATTTTTAATATACTTATATTACTTTATAGTTTTCCCTGTGAAGATGACCTACAACTGTCAAAAATAAATATGTAAAGAAGATGACCTAAGCCTAGCTGTCTATTTCCTCACTCTTCAGTCAGATGTCAGGTTTCAGATACTAGTGCCAAACTGAAAGGGTCAGGGATGAGCAGAAAGAGGTTGAGTATATGCCTAATTGTCATCTATTATCAGAAAGCTTTTATTCAGTGATGAAAAAATGAGCGATATAAATACAGCTTTGTATTTCTGAGATTTAATGAAACAAAGACAACACATAGAGGAACACTTAAGCTAATAATGTAAAAAAAAGCTAATAATGTATGATGTTTCTTTAATGTAACAGTCTGAGCTGGAATAATTTCAAATATATTATTTGTTAATATTAATTAATATTATTTGTTAATTTTTAGACTGTTAGAAGGTAAAAAAGAAAACATAGAATGTACTCCCTACCCAAATTTTAGTTTCATTGTCTAAACTGATGTCAAATATGCCCCAAGAGGAAATATATATTAAAGAAAATAAGACAAACTGGTAGTAAAAGTAGGTATTAGGTTGGGAATGACAAAGATGAGTGTAAAGGAAGATGAATAGTTATTCTGTATCCACTATATGTCCTTTCCTGTGCCTTATATTCTACTGACCTATGCAGCTTTTATAAATTAGAACTATGAGATTCAGATTTTAAATAAAATACCTAAGTCATATAATTTGTAGGTATTATCTCAGATATCATGCTTTTTCTACCATCTTCCATTCCAATCAGGGATGACAGTTAAAAAAGTTTAGATTTACAATACAGAAAATATAGATATTTTTGTATATGTTTCAAAGGCAACTGTGTTTTTTTCATTATTTATTATTTTAACATTCAGAGGGTACCTATTTTTTCATTTAACACGTTTGTGAATTAAATTTATTATCTCTGTTTTTCAGATAAGTACCTTTGGCTACATCCATATATATTATATGGATAGCAGTGCCAATATTCAAACCTAGGTCTATCTGATTTCAAAATCACTATGATTTTCATTAATATTTTCTAACTTTGCATTTTTTTAGCTACAAATAATCAAGAGTTTGTTCTTAAGTCCATCAAAAACAGTTCTGCAGTAAAAGTCTACATCAAATTTGTTAACAGTACTTTAGGCAATAATATTTTCTCTAAATTATAATTTTATTTATTGGAGAATTAGTGTGGGAGGGAAATTGTCCTTAACCCATGAAAATCATATTTCAGCTTTTGCAGATTTTCAGCCTACAACTGGGTGTAGCCCATTATAGCTTGCTCATAGCTGTCAGATGCAGTCTATGGGTTAGCTCATTTAATTCATTCTCATAAATGGATAACTCTATTGCCTTTATCACTTTTGTTTCATTGCTCTGAATTCCCTCTAATTTGTTGAGTTGTCCAATAGAAGGGGATAAAGTGGAGTGGAGTAATAATATTTTCATGGAAGTCATTTGTCTTCCCATTTATCTTTCCTTATATGTGTGTACAATCGACTCTCAATTATTTGCACAGATGAAGAGGGAGCACTGTGCCATGGATAATCCAAAAGTTATTTACACAAGATTTACCTTCATGATTATCTTTTGTCTAGGCTATATTCCCTACATACACTTCAGCTGCACTCATGAGGGAAGAGAAGACCTGTATGTGTGCTCAGTGTCAAAGAATAGCCAAATTATAGTGTTTTTGTTGTGACTTTTGTTGCAAATAATGTATCTAGAGTAAAACAGATAATTGAATGTGTAAAGTCACTCTATAAGGATATATATTATCCTATTTGGAGTACTATATTGAAAGTCAGAATTTGGATTACACTATAATCTCAAGACTCCTTTCCATTTATAGAGCTGTCAATATGGAGACATGCATCAGAATCTGTGCATACTTTATTTAAAGGAGTTTCCATAATGCATTACTTCGGGGATTGTGCTAACCTATTTTGTCAACCTGTTTTGCCAGGTTTGTCTGGCTTTGTTTGCTTATAATAAATCCAAACTGTCTTTGAACATACACTTCCCTTTTTAGTTGGGCAGTCTTTTGTTTAGTCTCTTTTAATGTTCCAGCTTACATCTTCTTGACTATTTTACTGTTCCTATGTTTATGGTACTTTCAATTTATTGTCATTTTCAAATTTCATTTGTGTGTTGTTTATTCCATTTTGCATGTTAGTAATGAAGATACTAAAACCCAAGACTTAAATCAACCTTAGTGGCAGTTCACTCCTCCTCCCAGCTCTGTCTGTTGCCATTTATCATTACCCCTTGTTTACAGCTCTTTAAATGGTTTTCAAACCATGTGAGAATAATCATCTCCAAGCCAATTTGAATTAATTTTGTAAGTCAGAGCTTATGAAACATTGAATTAAATACTCTATGAAAACCCAAATATATTACTTGTACTGCACTCCCTTTATTCATTAATTTTGTATTTCTATCAGAAAAAGCAATCAGGTTTGTCTGTCATGATTTGTTCTTTATATAATCATGCTGCTCATTTATTACTTGTGGGCCTTCCCTTATCTTTTTGCATGTACAGATACTTTATCTTAGTGGCTTCTATTAGTAAATAACAGATGATACTAGGTTACTTCTTGTATGATCAATCATAGAGGTGTTCAACTCATTCATTTTTTCATCAATAGATATTGAGGACCTACTATAGGAGTTCCTCATGTCATGAATGAGGATACTTCAAATTCACTGACACATATTTGGTTGGTAAAGACCAGAGAAAGGGATTTCTGACATGTAGTCATATTCTCCCTACTAATTCCAATTCGTTTATAACTTCATGTTACCTATATATCACTATTTTTTTTTTACTTTTTTGTTATGTTATTAGTTTTTCCTGGGACACTGCTTCATATATAAGACTGAAAGTTGTCTGAATCCAATTTGTGAAAAACAGCTATTCTTATAGAAGTCAGAACTGCTTTGAAAAATTGCAATTATTTTCTTTTATAATGATAGTCTTTAGTTAAAAAAAAACAACTTTGTACTAATACCCACATATGCCATTTTACTGTGTCAAAATATGCAAATGCTCTCATTAAATATTATTTTATAGTCATCTTTATTTCTCAATTTCTTTGCTCAGAATCTGCATTTATTACTTTAATTTTAATATAATTTGAACAATATTGCCACATTTAACAAGCAAATAAAAATCTCCTTGAATTTTCTCCTTGTTTCTTAAAACTTAAACATGTAAGATATTTTAAGAGAAGTAATTTTATATGAGTATAAATATTTAAGCTTGTAATTAAGTGAATTAATTGCTACATATATAATTTACATCTTGAGCCAAAAGTTGTAAACATCTGCTTTTTCTGCATAAATGTGAATGTGGTCTCTTTGTACAATTAAATTCTTCTCTTCAAGAGATCATTGGACTTAGTAGTAGCTCATCCAGTAGAATCATTTTCTAAAAATTATTTCATAAATATGAAAAATCATCTTGTTTTTATCTTCTAGGTATTCCTTGTGTAATATTATAATTGTTCTTTGGAACCTTTGTAAGGCAGTTATACAGCCAATTTTTGGCTACAGATTAAGTCTCAAAAGTAAAAAACAAAATATCTTTTTAAGTTTAATGAAGGCTGAAATTTGCAAAGTGGACTGCTTCATAATTGTCTGATGGTTGCTGCCTGTAAGAATTAATGTCAAATAGGAAAACTCAGAACTGACAGCCCCTTAAATACGTACATATATTCTTAATTTTTCACTGGAAATGTAACATTGTGTTCAGCTTCAAGCATACAAGGAATGCAGATGTTTATAGATTCAGCTTCAATCAATGGCCATTTGAAAAGAATTATCCAAAATGCTATATACCCTGTTGTGTTAGAATGTTAGAAGCAGGAAAATGAGGATATATGTGTGGCTTTTGGAAGTACTTTTCCATAAGGACTTGCATCATTTTAATCAATGAGTTTGTTGAGGCTCAAGCAGAAAAGGAGTTCTCATTGACATGTTTAACATTAACACCAGTGTCAGGCAGCCTGGGTGGCTCAGGGTTTAGCGCCGCCTTCAGCCCAGGACATGATCCTGGAGATGGAGTCTCAAGTCGGGCTCCCTGCATGGAGCCTGCTTCTCCCTCTGCCTGTGTCTTTGCCTCTGCCTCTCTCTCTCTCTATCTCTCTATCTCTCTGTGTGTGTGTGTGTCTCTCATGAATAAATAAATAAACTCATAAAAAAATTAACACCAGTGTGACAGCAAAAAAAGTATTGTGATGTTGCTGGATGCAATATGATTTATACCTTTGATAGAGTGTGACGACCTTACATGATTATTCTTGTACTGTCATAAAAAAAGTATTTTTTTCTCTTTCCTTGTTTGCTTGTTTTTAATGCCCCAATGCATAAAGTATGACATGCAGATATTACAGAAGATTCTAGAACATTCTAGAAAAGCATTACATCCCAAGATGTTCAATTGCATTTCATCCCCATAGCCTGCATGTTGACTGCAGGAGGCAGCAAACTCCTGCCTTCCTCAGGACCTCCCTTTTCATTCGCTTCAGCAATCCATTAATAGAAAATACCTCTGCTTAATCAACATAACCTTCTGCAGTTCTTTGAAACCCTTTTGTGTGAGCCATGAATGTCATAAACATTTTATAATTTTGTGTGAGGTCATCTATCATATAGACAGAAAAAATAAAAAGTTAGAATAGACATATAATGTCCAACACTGACACTAGACTGCCAGTTGATATGTTTGCTCTAAATTGGGAAAATCAGACTATAAAGAATGTTTCAAAGAATATTTTTAGAGATACCTTTAAGTGACTATCAAATGATGATGAAACATCTAGAAATAGGGACGCCTGGATGGCACAGTGGTTAAACGTCTGCCTTCAGCTTAGGGCGTGATTCTGGGATCTGGAATCAAGTCCTGCATTGGGCTCCCTGTGGGGAGCCTGCTTCTCCCTCTGCCTCTCTGTGTCTCTCATGAATAAATAAATAATTTTTTTAAAAAAAGAAACATCCATAAATAATATTCAATTTAAGAGGATGCCTTAAAGCATATTGAAGATGTTTTCCATACAGTATATTTCACCATTTTGTCATTTCAGAGGTAATGCGAAAGGAACCAGTGGAGAGGCAATGAACGGTTTTAAAAATTGAAAGGAAACATTCAAAAGCAATTACTAAAAATGTACAATGTAAATCTTTATTTTGAATGTTAAGAATTACTTTTTATCATGTTTTATAAAATGAGATAAAACCCTAATGCGAGCTCATTGCTAAATTTTGACCTATGATGGGTTTCTAGTATATCTTCAGTTGGGTGGACTCTGAGGCTGTAGGTGCTTTCAAAAGGCAAAACATGCAAATTTAAATAAAAAATATGTTCTTCAAAAGAAATTCACTCATAATGTATGGCAAACCTAAGATTGAATGACTTAAAAACAATTTTTTGAAAAGATCTCATTTATTTATTTGAGGAGAGAGAGAGAGAGCACCTGCACACACACACTAGAGTGAGGAGGGGGGCAGAGAGAAAGGGAGATGCAGGCTGCCTGCTGAGCCAGGAGCCTGACAAGGACTCAATCCCTGGACTCTTTTTAAGTTTAAGGCAAACGCTTAGCCAACTGAGCCACCCACATGTCCTGAAAAATAATTTTATTGTAGAATTTTACCTTAAAAAATTTATTAAGCCACCCTCAAATGTATTATACTTTCTTGTCAATTTTCTTTAAATCAAAGGTACCAGATCTGTGTTAAATTCCTATTATGTGAGGAGCTGATACTTTATGATTGATGAGCTGAATAGAAAGTGATTATAGTTTTATAAGTCTACAGGATTTAGAACACTAGTCACTGAAAAATCCACTATGTAATCCTCAGATGATTATCTGTTGGGCTGGAACTATCTATCTATCTATCATCTGCCTGCCTGCCTATCTATCTATCTATCTATCTATCTATCTATCTATCTATCTATCTATCTAATGAACCCTGTTGTGAAAGGGTAGCAAAAATGTTATGTTCATGTGTATATGCCTTTTTCTCTGATTTATATACTTTGTAAAAAGTTTACATACTTTGTAAAAAGATACTTAGCAAGTACATAAATTTATTTCCTAACCTGAAGTTTCTATGATGATGTGTATTTGCTTTATGATTTATAATAGTGATATATAAGTGTGTTCATAATATCCTTACAATTAACTTTCTGTAATGGAGGTTATTAGAAGACTGTGGGTGTTGTTATACAGATAAATAAAATAAAGGTTGATCTTTCAGCAAATTTTATACAGCACAGACCTTAATTATTAAAGGCATGAACACCTCAAGTTGCTTTCTTACCAACCCAACTGACAGCTTTGGTAGAATGCATCTTTGCTCCTTTGTCTTAGCTAATTTCTTTAGATTTGTTAATTGTATTACTGAGGCCATAGGCTTTTAGGAATATATATAGAGAGAGCCATTAAGAATGCAAATAATAGTGGCTATTGCTGGCAAGCATAAAAGGAATAAAAATAGATATAATTTGGGGGGTTGGAATTTGGCAATATCTCTTAGTAACAAGATCTTCAAATTCTTGACCTGATGTTTCAACTTTCCTCTTACTCCCCCAATACACACATGCATACACACAGTGTTAATTCTAGCATTATATTTAATAGTAAAGAAGGAAAGAAAGCAATGATTGATCAATAAAAGATGGTTAAATAAATTATGCTCTGCATATATGGGGGAAACGAAATAATGAAAAGGAATGGAGTGATCTATAAAATATCTACACAGATAGGTAACTCTGTATTAAGTGAAAAAGTAAGTTATAAAGAAATATATATATATATATTATTCCATTTGTATAAAATTAACAGTAATAATGCTAGTATTTTAAAATATATTACTTTTAATATATTCATATCTGTAAGTCTACAAATATTTATAAACAAACCAAAAATTCAGTTGGAGTAATATGACCTAACTGCAAATGTTAGTTGTCTTTAGAGATGATAGGGCACTAAGTGAGCTTTTATGTTTCATGTTCTACATTTCAGTATAATTGAAATGTGTACTATGAACTGACATTATTGTTCTAAGAAAAAACAAAAAGACACCAGATAAATTATAGATAGGCATATGTATCCTTTAATGTGCTTTCTGGCCTTTCTTCTTGGCAAAGACATTTTAGTTCAATAGATTTTTCACTGTTATAATTAATCTGTGCAAAATATTCATTTATTTTTTTTCAATAATAGAGAATGATCTGCACTGTTTCATTTAAGATACTTATAGCTGTCTCCATTTTGAAAAATAGTACTTGACATAACACACACACACACACACACACACGCACACACACAAACCTGGTCAGGACTAGGTATAGTTTATGGCAGTAGAACCAAGGCCAATGGAGGATTTGTTTCCTCCTTATTGAAGTGTCAAGAAGTCCACCTCTTGGGATCCCTGGGTGGCGCAGCGGTTTGGCGCCTGCCTTTGGCCCAGGGCGCGATCCTGGAGACCCGGGATCAAATCCCACATCGGGCTCCCGGTGCATGGAGCCTGCTTCTCCCTCTGCCTGTGTCTCTGCCTCTCTCTCTCTCTCTCTGTGACTATCGTAAATAAGTAAATAAAAAACCTTTAAAAAAAAAAAAGAAGTCCACCTCTTTCTACTAAATTATAGGATGTCCTTAGAATGAATAAATTTATATTTACCAGTAAAAAGGACAAGAGTAGGTTCCTAGGAACTTGAGGTTTAGAATCAACCCATGTGGATTTGAAACTTCCGTTGGTAGACTACAACCTGTGGGAGTTTCTACAGATTCTTTAAGCTCTCCGGGCCTTTGAGTTCCTCACCTGAAAAAAATGACAGTGAGAATTTGTATTTACTTCATTGAGATTGCATAAATGTAAAGATATTAATATATGTAAAATATACAGAATTCTGGCTGGCACATAGGAAATATTCATTAAATTTAATTATTACAGTTGCATAAAATTACATATGTAACATATACGTGTTTATATATAACATGCATATATAATATATAACATAACAACATATAAAATCTGTAGAATAGTACCAAATATAAACACTCAATAAATATTAATGATTTATTGTTGCAATATCATTGTTGCTATTACTTAAGAGATGTGGGAAAATATTATATAAGACCTAGGAAAAAGAATACCACCCCCCCCAAAAAAAAAAACAGGTAGCCAAATAAAACTCAAAAAGAGGAAAACCTCTCTTTGTATGGAGTCTTGAAGTTCCCTGAACCATCAGGGAGTGTGAAACATTAAAAAGAAAAAAAAAACAGTTTAGTAAAAGATGTGCAAGGAGATAGCTGGAAAAATATACAGGGAACAGTGATTTCACAGCTGGTGACAGGAAGCATCTAAAGTACAAACCCAGGAATCTATGGTTTGTGAAATACTGTAGTATTCTCATATTCAGGGAGATCTACAGGAATATCATATTATTACACATTTCTTATAGTACTGCAGTAATAATGAAGAAATGTGGAATTGCCAGCAGGTTTAAACACTACATTTAAAATCAATTATAGCTTAATCATATTGAAATGTGTATTGGATTATTCTCAGGTTAGTAACATATAAAATTGAAGAGAACTAAATTCAGGGCTGATTTTGTCAGTCATATGTCACTAAACCCCTGTTCATGTAAAAATTTCTGAAATTAAAAGAGAAAGTACAGCATCAAAACAAAAAGTGAGGTTAAAAAGTTCATCAAAATGAGGTGTCCCAGGTCTATGAGATGAAAATGGTAGTATATTTGCAATACATTTTCTAGTAATTGACTTAAATAATTGATAATTCTATTTGCCTGTAATATGATTCTGTCTAATTTTCAAGAGAATCTTTAACTTCTCTTGGAATTATAGTACTTTCTTTCTTGGTAGACCCTGTCTTACACTATCCTTAGTTAAGAGTGCAATGATCGAGTTATTGCCATTTTAATTTTATAATTTGGTGATTGCTGAGTGCCAACCAAACCCATTCCAAGTTAAAAAGCAGAAAATGCTTAGCACTTTAATGTTTTCATAAGAAAGCAGCAGCATCAGTGAAAGTTGAGAATTTATATGGGAAAGATAAGTCTGAAGTATTACTTTTCTTTCTTTCTTTCTTTCTTTCTTTCTTTCTTTCTTTCTTTCTTTATTTATTTATAGTTTTTTAAAGATTTTATTTATTTGTTCATGAGAGACACAGAAAGAGAGAGGCAGAGACATAGGCAGAGGAAGAAGCAGGCTCCCCATTGGTAGCCCGATGTGGAACTTGATCTCAGGACCGCAGGATCACACCCTGAGCCAAAGGCAGACACTCAACCACGGAGACACTCAGTACTTTTCCCTTTTTAAATAATTATGAAATATAAGTATGAAACACATACTAAGTAAAAATGTACAATCAATGAATTATAACAAAGTGGACATTCTCTTAACTCCTGACACATGTCAAGAAATTTAACAGTACTTTATCTATATATGTCTGTTGCATGCCATTCCCAATTACTGTCCTATTTCCTTTCCAAAATAACCACTACCCTGACTTCTAACATTGAAGTTTAATTTTGTCTGTTGTTAAAATTTATATAAATGCAATCATAATGTATGTATTATTTGTGTCAGTCTTATTTGTTCATTTTTTATGATTTCCATTCATGTTGTATTATGTAACCTTAATTATTTTTTAATGTTGTATTCTGTTATTTCTACTGTTGATGAACATTTCCATGGTTTCCAAACATTGTCTATTATAACATTTTTGTGTATGTCTTGTGATGTATATGTCTTGTGATGTATATGTCTTGTTAGGTATGTATCTAAGGGTTGAATTATTGTGTCCTAGAGTATACATAAGTTAAACTTTGGTAGACAATGACAATTTGCCCCAATTTGATTGTAATGATACAAACCTATAAGCATAAGCATATCTTGCTAATTTGCTGTTATAGATCATTTCAATTTTAGACAATAGTAGGTATGTATCTCATTGTGATTTTATTTTGCATTTCTCTGATTTTTAATTAGGTTGCACATATTTTCATATATTTAATGACCATTTGGATTTCCTATTTTTGTGACATATTCATTTAGGTCTCTTGTCCATTTTTAATTGGATTGATCCTCTTTTCCTTATTAAACTATAAAACTAATTTAAATATTTTGCCTATAAGCCCTTTATAGGTTTCATGTGTTACAACTATACATTCCCTTCCTGTGGCTTGCATTTTAACCCTCTTAAGCTATCTTTTGATGAATGAACATTTTGAAAGTGTGCATGTTTTTTTTTTATAAATTAATTTTTATTGGTGTTCAATTTACCAACATACAGAATAACACCCAGTGCTCATCCCGTCAAGTGTCCCCCTCCGTGCCCGTCACCCATTCACCCCCACCCCCCGCCCTCCTCCCCTTCCACCACCCCTAGTTCATTTCCCAGAGTTAGAAGTCTTTATGTTCTGTGTCCCTTTCTGATATCTCCCACACATTTCTTCTCCATGTTAATCTTATTTCTTATAAGCTAACTATATTTCACAAGCCATTCTTCAATGAGCAATTTATGACTATCTCAAGGTGCTTAATTTCTTCTTCCATCTAACTTCCTTTAAACAATATATATTTCAATATATATATTCAATATATATATAATATATATATATTCAACTAGATCACCTACCGTACTATATTCTAATTGTTTATCTTTCTGTCTCCCTCACTAAATTACAAAGTATCTTGTAGACAAGAGATTCTATTTCATTCATTTTCTGATGTCTCTCCTAGTTTAGTTACTGCTTAAAACAGGCACTTAATAATACTGTTGGATCAAATTGAATTGATTCGATCTCCTTTATCATATGGTAAAATCAAATAGGGCAAAGCATCTGTCTTATTCATTTTTATCTCTCTTTATGATCTAACACTTTCCTTTTTACATGGAAGATACTTGTCAAATAAATAATTAATGAATTATCTAAAAAGTGGAAGTAATTAAAGTCTGAAATACAGAATATTTAAAAATCATTAATGTTTTGTTATTTCAGATATAAACTATGATTTAATTAGGTTAATATGGATTAATTAGATAGAGCCCTTCAGAAATAGTTTTAAATGCTTTAATTAAATTAGATAATAGACTCATCATTAATAAACCAATTGATATGAATATAAAAAATTCATTCTTTTGGTGTTTGTTTTCTTAGATGTTTAGCTATTCTATCTAAATTAAGATTTTGCTTAAATATATTAATAGAATAAATTAAAACTCTTTGTTTAAAATTATGAGCACATGAAGACATGTCTTACACACTAGATTATAACTGTATGGTATTATTATAAATATAACAGTGGAGGAAATCAGAATATCTGGAACATTAGTTTTTAGCCATAGCAGGTGTATTTGTTTTCTTTTCCATTTTGAAGTGAAGAGTACATTCCACATATAATCTTAGCATTGAAATTCAAAAGAATAGAAAATCACATAGAAACTGTCTTAGTATGCCCCATGACTGCTGACTGCTATGTAAATATTTCGTCCTTCAATTCAATTAGCTCTGAAGAATAGCAACAACAAGTGATATATTTCTCTACGCAAGAAATTTATAAACTATATAATTGTTTAAAGGGTAGAGAACTCTGTTTCTTGTCTTTTTAAATTCACACTTAAAATTATATAAGACTAATTGCTTTGATTTTTTCTGATCTATGGGTTCTGATAAATACCACCCAAAACGAAATATGCTGCCGACAGAGCTAAGTCTAGTGTACAGTTCCTTTTAGGTGACCCAGTCATTCTGATAAATACTTAAGGCTATTTAATAAGATTGCTTAATATAAAATAAAGTCCGTGATTGTATAATTTTATTCTGTTTTTCTTCCAAGGTATACTGTACCATTAGCATACATATATTAAGTATTATATTCTAATGTCTCAAGATAGGTAATGCATGAAGCCCTCAATAGTATATACCAATTAAAGCATCTTTACTAAATAAATATAGCTAGTCTTGTGAATGAAAATTGGATTAACTAAAGCCATTAATGAATACTTCTAGAAAGTCTTATAGAAAAATTTTCTAAGGCATAACACTCTATTATTCTATGTCTTTTATTTTCAGAAAAAAAATCTTAACTTGTTTTATGCTTATTTTTCATTATGTGTAAAGAGACAGATGTATGAGGATGAAAACAACCTTTTAATGAAAACTAAGGCTTGGGTTTAATGGAATGTTAGTTCTACAATTTAGCTATGAACTTGGATGAGTTAACGTGGCCCTACAATGTATGGAATGCCTCTAGTAATTGTCTGTACTCTGTCACCAGTAAATTTTTTTTTTTTGTCACCAGTAAATTTTAAAGAAGGTTTAGAGGATTATTTAGTGAAAGGAGAGGAGTCTAAAGATCTAGATGGATGGTTGGGCTTGTACCAAAATTCTTGACCCTGGCAGCCCTTTAGAATTGCCTATAAGCTGCTTAAAAACACAAGTCCCTCCCACCCCAGCCCCCAGAACTGTTAAACCAGTGTATAATTGTGAGAGAATATGAACTTGAAAAATGTAACACCAAATAGATCCTAAAACATTTCTTACAAATTTAATGCCTTTGGATTCAATGGGTACTAACCCCAGGTGGCTGAATAGGCAGAGCAGCAGAAGCTAGGAATGAAAGCTAAAACAAATTAGTAGTGTGAGTTCATGAAAAGCTCTGCATTTTGTTATAATGAGATTTGACTAGTAGATCTAAAGCAATTCTACAATATTGTAATGGAATGAATTCTTACTGCTAGGCTTTCTTGCTTGCTTTGGCAAGCATGCATCTTTCTCTGGGGAACTCCTTCCTGAACTGTCCTGTATGTCCCTTCTATACTCAGAGATCTACTCTATCTCATTAACAGATGGAGTTGTCAGGAGAATACACTATGGATTCAGAAAGATTAAGTTTTGAGATTTTGTGAATTTAGACATTTGGATATGGAGAATTATCATCTTTCTACTATACTTCCTATCACTTGACTTGTCACTATGATATCTAGAGTAGGGTACCTTGAACTGTTTCAATGAAATAACATAATATTCACCTAAGACGAGCATCGTAAAGTTAAGATAATAATATTCTCTTAAAAAAAAAAAAAAAAAAAAAAAAAAAACTTTACTTCTGGGCAGCCTGGGTGGCTCAGGGCTTAGCGCCGCCATCAGCCCAGGACGTGATCCTGGAGACCTGGAATCGAGCCCCACGTCGGGCTCCCTGTATGGAGCCTGCTTCTCCCTCTCCCTGTGTCTCTGCCTTCTCTCTCTCTCTCTATGTCTCTCATGAATAAATAAATAAAATCTCTTTTAAAAAAAGAAAAAAAAAAACTTTTAATCCCAGGTGAGAACACCAGATAACACTGTCAAGTTCAGCAGAATTAGATCGGAGCTCCAACTTCAACACTCATTCACTCATTGTGCTTTGGCCTGACAAACATTTGGAAGTTACTATCTAGAAAAAGAGTATGAACAGAGCAAAATTTAGGGTCAGCACTAATTTGTATCTAAGCCTTCCTATTCTGCAGGGTATTTAATTCCCTCACTTTTCAATTTCCCATTCTGTAAGACTGGAATATCATTACGAACTTCGTAATGTTGTTGGGACAATTAAATATAACAGTTGACAAAGAGCAACTGTCATGGATGGCACATAGTAAGCACTCAATAGCCGCCTATTGTCTTCATAAAAATATGCCAACTAAGTGATATGACTTGCCCACACTAGAAAAGTGGATGTGCCTTTTCAACTGTGAATCATTTGGGAAAAGAGTATTTAGCCAATGTCACAATTGCCTCAAATGTCATATCTTTCATCATAATAACCTTATAACAACAGCAAATTGCTTTGATGACAAAAAAAACCCAAAAGACAAATGACATACTTTGTGAGTCTATTGTTAAGGTATTCTTTCTCATGAATAAATATTTTGATTGAACAGTATCTAAAACTACATTCTTTAATGCAGCAGTTTATAGCTTTTAATGATTTCAACAGTGATGGAAGATTATTGTCTTTTGTATTCAACCATTGCATTCATGAAGCTTCTACTACCTGATTATGCAAATGTTCCTGAGAACCTGAAACTGCATTTCCTTGTAAATGTATTATCTCTTTGATTAGTGTCTATGTGGTCACTTCTTTTAGGAACTTCTCTGTTTATTGCTCTTTGAATTTAGTGTCCCAGAAATCAATGAATATTGATTTAAACTGTGTTTCAGACTTTTTTTTAAGTTATTCTGTTTGCTTTAATTGAAGTTGTTTCACATCCATCCAAAGGCTAGTGGTAGCTTAGAAATATAGGTGTGAATCAATTCATAGAGATTTTTATTCAACATTTTTTTTTGTATCAAGCGCCTCTTAGGTGCCAAGAAATGGTCAACCTTATAAAGTTATAGATTCCCAAAGAAACTATATCTAGTGGGTTTGGTCAACATCTGGTCAATGGTATTCAGAGAAGTTAAGGTAGATGGCATGCTCAAGGTGTAGTTTATTAATTTATTCCTATGTTTTCTTCTGAATATTCTACAGTTTGAGGCCTTACATATATGTCTTTGAGCCATTTTGAGGTTTTTGTTTGTTTGTTTTTGTATATTGTGAGATAGGGTCTAGCTTCATTCTTTTGCATGCAAATACTCATATCATCCCTTACACCATTCTTTAGAAAGACTATTCTTTCCTCATTGAACTATTTTACCATCCTCATCAAAAATCAGTTAACTGTAATTGCATGGGTTTATTTCTGGACTCTTTATTTACTCCATTGATCTAAATGTCTATTACATTATGTCAGTACCACACTGTCTTAATTGCTATAGCTTTTTGGCAAGATGTGAATTTTACCTATGAGTCTTCCAACTTTGTTCTTTTTAAAGATTGTTCTGATTCTTCTGGATCCCTTGCATTTCTATATGGATCTTAACATCAACTTGTCAATTTCTACATTAAAGCAACCTGGGATTTTGATAGGGATTGCATTGAGTTTGTACATCAGTTTGAAATGTATTGCTTTCTTAACGGTAAGTCTTCCATTTCAAGAGCATGAGATTTTTTTTCATTTATTTAGATGTTCTTCAATTTTAAGAAATACTATATTATACTTTAATTTTCAGTGTAGAAGTCTTGGACCTCCTTTTAAAAATGTATTCCTAAGTAAATCTTTTTGATGTTATTGTAAATGAAATGATTTTCTTAATTTCAACTTCCCCTTCTGTAAAATTGGAGTATCATTACCAACTTTATAATGTTGTTGGGACAATTAAATGTAACAGTTGATAAAGAGCAACTGTCATGGACGGCACATGGTAAACATTCAATCACCATCTATTGTCTTCATAAAAATATTCCAAATAAGTGAGATGACTTTTTGAATTTTGTATTGCTTATGACCAATGCAATTGTTTTGGTATATTGCCTTGTCTCTTTCAATCTTGCTAACTTATTTAGCTCCAATAGTTGTATACGTGCATGTGTGCATATTATATAGAATTATTTACATGTAAGATCATATCATTTGCAAATGGAGATAGTTTTCTTCTTCACTTCCAGTATGAATGCTTAAAAAAATACAGATGATACTTACTTGAATCTTTTGTACAATATTTAGTCATGGTGAATAATCCTATTTTATTAGATTGTTCAGTATATCTTGCTAATATTTTGTTAAGGGCTTTTGTATCTATATTCATAAGAGATATTGCACTATATATTTATATTTTCTTGTGATACCTCATTTGGTTAACATTGGCCTCAAAGGATAGCTGGGAAGTGATCCTTCCTTATTTATCTTTTGGAAGGTTTTGTGAAAAATTGGTACTAGTTCTTTGGTGAATATCTGGTAAAATTGTCCAGTGAAGCCAACTGAGTCTGGATTTTTTTGTGTGGAAAGTTTATAAATTGCTTAATCTTTTGTAATAAATCTACTTAGAATTTTTATCTTTTCATGAGTCAGTTTTAGTACTTTGAGTCTTTCTAGGACTTTGTTCATTTTTATCTAAGTCATCTTTGAGGATAGAGTTTGTTCTTTATAGAATTTCCTTAGCTAATTTTTTTCCTATAAGATCATAATGATATCAAGTTTCTCATTCTGGATTTTAGTAATATAAGTCTGTTTTTTATCTTGGCTGGTCTAGCTAAAGTTTGATAAATTCTGTTGATCTTATGAAAGAATCAACTTTTGATTTTTTTTAATTCTCTACTGTTTTTCTTTATTTAATTTCTTTCCACTGTATTCTTTCCTTCATTCTGCTTGCTGTTGGTTTAGTGTGGTTTTATTTTCCTAGTTGCTTAAGGTGGCAGATTGGGTTATTACTTTGAAATCTTTCTTACTTCAGGTGCTCATGACTATAAATGATCTCTGAGCCCTGCTTCAGTTGAATCTCTTAAGTCTGGATATTTTGTGTCTTTATTTTTATTCATATTAAAATATTTTCTAATTTCCTTTGTGATTTCTTCTTTTTGAGCCACTGGTTATTTGAGTATATTATAAATTTACACATATTTGTGAATTTCCCAGATTTCCTTCTATCATTGATTTCTAAGTTCATTCTATTCTGGTCAGAAAATCCACTTTGTATGATTTTCATCCTCTTAAATTTATTGTGGTCTATCCTAGAAAATGTTCTACTTGCACTTGAGAAGGTGTATTCTACTTTTGTGTGGAATGTTTTGTAGATGTCTACAGTTAGTTGTTTAAAGTATTGTTCATGTTTTATTGTTGATCCTCTGTCTAGCTGTTTTATCTATCGTTGTAAGTGGAGAAGTAACATTTCTAACTATTGTTGAATAATGTTTTTCTCTCTGTGACCCTGAGGGGGCTCTTCCTGGCTATACCTTCTCCTTCTTCAGTGTTCTGAACTTTTGGATGTTCTTCTGTATTGAGTGTATCAGAGCTACCAACCTCCTTTAGGTATGGAGTTCTTTACTCTCCTTCCAAAAAGACAGCCTTGCAGAGCTCTTTATCCTAAAGGCCTACCTCCCCTCTTTGCAGAATCCCTGTGCCAGTGCACAGGAGCTGGAGATGGAATCTGCTTTTCCCAAAATGACACTCTACCCTAAGTGGGCAATGGAATGAGACTGCCAGACCCTGGTCTCAACTTGCCCTCCCTGGCATGAAACCTCTGTCCAAGGGGTAAAGGTGGTCTAGGTCCCAATATTTGTGCACTATCATTGAGGGGCTGGGTGCGGGAAAGAGAGTAGGTCTTTCCTATAACTGTCTGAAACAAAACCTCTGCTACTTGGGATGGGGTGGGGTGAGGAGAAGATAATGTCAGCAGTCTGTCCCTACTCGGGTAAAACTGTAGCCCCATTCTGGCAGCTGGGAGAATAGGGAGCGAACATGCTTTTGGAGCTGGGGTGCAGGTAATGAAGCTGGACATAGCTCAAATTCCACAGGCTCTTTCTGTTCAGATAGTTTTTCTTAAAGAAATGTCTCTCGATTTACTCTGTGCCCATAGGATGGTACCCTGGTATTTTAAATGATTGTGTGTTTTAATGATTTTTCACCAGTTGTGTTGCTGTTTTGCTAGAGGAGAGGGTCTGTAGAGCTCCTTACCCCATCATTCTTGAAGCACTACCCCTTAGAGGGTTGTAGAATAATTTTTGTAACATTTTATTTTTCACTCAAAAATTGGTTTTGTTTGCCAATGCATGCAATAGTAAACAAACAACTTTTGTATTAATATGTAACTGCAACATAATTCATTTTAGTGAAGAATTATATACTTAATGATAGCTTCTGTTGGACAGATGTTAAATATTTTGTAGCAGGTTGCAGCATCTCAGAATCTTGTCTTTTTGTTGATATTTCAAGATTATAAAGATGTTTAGAAAATGGTGTGATTAATGAAATTTTAACTCATTCCATTGCAATTTTCCTTTTTCTCTCACTTCTAATTATTCATTATAGTGTAGTGGTAAAAATATTTGATTGGAATTAGTAATCCTAGAATTAATCCCGGCTCTGCATCTCATGAGTTTTGACCTTGGAAAAGTCATTTTAACTTGGTGTCTCTACTTTCTTTATCTCTAAAATTCAGTAGCTCAACTAGATGATCCTGTCTCCATTCAGTTCTGCACTGAATCTAAGATTCAAGTGGTCATCTTTGATAGTTCTATTTTTTCACTGCCTACATTGTTAATTCCATACAATTTAATTTCATTCCTTTTTACCCTATTGCTGTTAATCTCTCCAATGTGAGTTCATAATACAAAAGAATTGCATGGTTTCTTGGGCCTCATTTTTCTTGATATTTTAGCTTTTAATAATATTGATCTACCCTAATTCTTGAAACTGAGTTTTGGAGAGTTTCAATGACTTTTCAGTAGTCACAGAAAAAGCCACAGAATGAAATTATGACACAAGTTTCTGAATACCAGGCCAGTGTTTTTTTTTTTTTAATTGAAACAAAACGCCTACAGTAATATGACACATTGCTGTATTTGATCTAGGCACCTTCTTGGAAATGAAGCTGAATATACCAGAAGCTGGTAATGCTAAGAATAGATCAAATATGCTTCTCAAAAACTTTTCGATGCATCACATATTCAGAATTTTGCTCAATGAATACTACAACAACAGGGAGGGTATTGTAGTCAAAATCAGAAAATTCTAAAAGGGCATTATTTCTTCATTGGAGTAACTTCCTTCCTGGATAACTCTCAGGGGTACTAGCTTCCTCCTAGTGCATACATTAAGATTGTCAAACTGCCATTAAAGAGTATATCCCATTGCTGAGGTTATGATATTTTTAGCTGGAAATTTGAGATCCATATATTTAGTCTTCTAGAGAATAGCACAGGGGTATACTTCCTCCTTTATTTTACTAATTATTCTTCCTACTAAAGCAAGGCCATTTTTGTTTTTCCTTGGTAAGGCTGTGAGCCTGAGGAGCCTTATTAAGTGGCTGTGGAAAACCACCAAGTTATTCTACTTCCTCAAAAACTCTCCTCGTCTGTAATATTCTTTTTGGAGGATTTCAGGGCCTAAGTCAGAGACAACCAAAGGGCTTCAAATTTACTCCTGTTGCTCTACATCCAAAATAAGAGCCTTTTAAAACCTAATCAAATGAGTAATAGTGGCTACTTTCATCTCGAATATTCTTTTCTGGCTTTTGTTAAGGTAGAGAGAAGTCTGTTCAGCAGTCACTTTGTAACTAGTCATTAGAGTTCTTTTTCTGGCATGATGTTAAACTCAAATTGAGGGAAAATTGCCTAACATTCCTTGGAGACCAATTGCTTCCAACCAGACTGCTTATTAAATAATTCTAGTTCAGACCTACGATTGTTATATGTACCTTCATCCTCAATTCACTGAGAACAAGCACATTTTTATTTCAACTAAGCATTAAATTCTGTAAATTAATCCTGGTTGTATGAGGTTGGATAATAGTTCTTAGAAAGTGACTGCATTCTGTGCCCTGACTTTCACTGATGAGCAATGAATACCTTCACTTATTTTGACCTTGACATCCCAGAGGGATCTTAATGATATATAATCTGTTTAAGTCATTATGGACATTTTCACACAGTTTCCAACTCCTCTCCCTTCCTCACATCCTGCCAAATATTTCTAGTTGCCTTTTTTAAGTACAAATTTAACACTGAATCAGAGAATTATGTAGGAACTAAAACAGTAATCTGTCTTCAAAAAGTAATCTGGGTGTTAATCTAGGTGTTTATAAATCTGCTTGATTAATAATGCATGGCAATATGTCATATCAAATATACTAGATAATTATAAATAAATAGTTTTGACTAAATTATGAGGAAATAAAATCACTTTCATTTCTATTGGGCTTAGTAAGGGAAATATTGTTCCTTTTGTAAGCAATTCTATATGGTTTACTCTAATATATTCAAAGATTTACACACATAAACTGAAATTCCTTAGCTTACGAAGAAAAATGATAGTGATGAAGTTAGCCTCTCACTACTTAGACACTAGGTATTTAAAATATTCATTTATAAAATTTACATAATGTTCTATTCATAATAGATAGTCACTAGTGCAAAGTACTTTCCAGAAAGGGTCTGTCTTAATATAGCCCTTTGAATATAGTAAGCAAGTAAATACTTTCTCTAAAATCCTGGTGAAGGGGGTTCCTGGGTGGCTTAGTGGTTGAGCGTCTGCCTTAGGCTCAGGGCGTGATCCCAATTTTGGGATCAAGTCCCACATTGGGCTCCCCTGAGGGAGCCTGCTTCTCCCTCTGTGTATGTCTCTGCCTCTCTCTCTGTGTCTCTCATAAATAAATAAAATCTTAAAAGAATTCCTGGTGAGGAACCAGGAATCTAGGGGTCTGTCAGGCAGGGGGATAAGTAATGTCATCTAGTTAGTTCACTGTCTTTTATCATGCCAATGAAAAAACAGAGGACAAATTGAAAGGAAGGGGAAAAGATACTATGCAGGTGACACCTATAGTTTAAAAAAGAATTAGACATATCAGGCCATCATGATATTTGTATAACTTCTTTCGATCTAGAGTCAAACAAACTGCTAATAACAATCACAAAACAGCAAAAATTAGAGAAATGTCAATACTGACAGAATATTTGGTATTAAGGAATTATAGTTTCCTTTGGTTTTCTCCTCCTCCTTCTCCTTGGACTTCTTTAATCCAATGCCTTTGCCTGTACTATTCCTTCTTTTCTCTTTCCTTTCTTGACTAAACTTTGCACCCGAACTCAAGGTGTCAAGCCTATTTCAAATAGCATATTCTTTGCAGAGTGTTCTTTTGTCCTCCACTGTAAACACTGCACCCTCACTCATTTACCTGTCTGTACCTTTTTCTGTCTTATATCGGAGTTATGTCTGTCTGTCTGTCTGTCTCTCTCTCTCACACACACACACACACACACACACACGCAGTTTTAGACTACACTTACTCGTTAATATGCTATATATTACATACAAGAAGCTCACTGGCATAGGATGTGGGCGTTACTCCTTTTTAAAATCCACAAAGAACCAAGTCTCATGTGTTGTTTTACTGAACATTTTAATGCTGGTTATGTGGAGATTTTTGGTGGGAAGGGTTGTAAGTATATCCCTGCTGGGAAATCTCATCTCAATTTAGTTAGGGAGTTGGAAAGTCATATATGTCAGTATAATAAATGCGATTCTGACTTCTTTGACTTGTCATTCGCAGCCTGGTAAACCCATCATCACCAGTATTTCCTTCTTTAAATTATTATGGTGAAGGGATAATTATAAGAATAACCATTATGTACTTAGCTTTCTTCCATGAAGCCTCTTAAAAATTTCATATACCATTGCCTTGTATTTATTTTGCAAATGTATAATCCTTTTCCTATTTAAAGTTTATTTTGTAACTCTCATGCAATAAACTGCATATTTAAAGTATACACTTTGTGGGACGCCTGGGTGGCTCAGTGGTTGGGCACCTGCCTTCGGCTCAGGCCATGATCCTGGGGTCCGGGATCAAATCCTGCATCAGGCTCCCTGCAAGGAGCCTGCTTTTCCTTCTGCCTATGTCTCTGCCTCTATCTCTCTCAATCTGTGTCTCTCATGATTAAATAAATCTTACAAAAAAAATAAATTACACACTTTGCTAAGTTTTAACATATTTATGCTCCTGGGAAACCATCATCACAATGAAGATTATAAACACATGGGGGTGTCTGAGTGGTTCAGTTGGTTAAGCATAGGACTTTTGGTGTGGGCTCAGTTCATGATCTCAGGGTCCTGGGATATGGACACGCATCAGGCATCAGTGGGGAGTCTCCTTAAGGATTCTCTCCCTGTCCCTCTTCCCTCCCCCTGCTTGCTCTCTCTCTCAAATAAATAAATAAATCTTTTTTTGAAAATGTCCATCCATCAATAAAAAAATAAAACATAATAAATAAATAAATAAATAAATAAATAAATAAATAATAGATAGATAGATAGATAAATAAATAAATAAATCCTGCACAAAGTGCAAAGAGGAGAAAAAAAGAAGGAAGACTCATTCTACCAACATAGAACCCAAAAAGCCTAGTAGAATATTTCAGATTTTGAAGGTTTGTTTGTTTGTTTTTTAATCCCTAAATTTTCATCTTCTGCATCCTTCAAGCAGCTGCTCAGTTTTCTTTCTAAAACACCAACCTCATGATGTTAGTTCCTTCTTCTAAAAGTTTTCTCCATTTCCCATCAACTGTAGGATAGGATTAAAATTCTTTAGCATGGCACACATATTTAACACATGACCCACATTTTAAACTTCATTTAACACTATTAATACTCCATAAACCTGAGTTCTACCTATGGCTTACAATGTGCTGGACTTACCCTTCTATATTGTGCCTCAGGCTTTTGCATATAATGTGTTTTGTTGTTGTTGTTGTTTGTTTTTATTTTGTTTTGCTTTTTAGCCTGGAATCCCCCTATTATTTGGAGGACTTCTTTTTCATCCTTCTAAATTCAGCCTGGAGTGCCTCTTCCACAGCAAAGGTTTCTTTGCCTTCCTTGTCTCAAGGAGGGTTTTGTTTGTTTTTTTCTGCCCTTACCGCATCTTGTACATATCTCTGTTAATAGTGACCTAACTTCACCGGTCTTAGTAATTTTGTCTCTAAAATGCAGACAGTACACCAGAATCATTTCTGAAGTCACCTCTGACTTTAATGTTCCTTAACAGCCGCTACTCCTGAGGAAGGCCATTCAAGTGCTATTCAGAGCAGTGGTACCGAGAGATGGAACCCTCTGCCAAATTGTAATTGAGCCACCACTGACACTGCTTTCTGAATTAATCCCTAGCTCCTATGATTATGCAACAGTCACGTGTATATTTTTTTTTTCCTTTGGTTTCTGTGTTTAGCCTACTTATGGCTTTATAAAAATTTTAGTTGGTTGAGTTTAGTAGGACTTTGTTTTAATCTTGTTTGTTTTGCTGTTATGCATTTTTAATTATTATGTTCTCAATTCTCTAATTTGTCTTTCTATTGTTGTGGGTTTAATATCTTGGTTTAGATGACCACAGCTTTGTAGTACAACCTGAAATCTGGCATTGTGATGCCCCCAGATATGGTTTTCTTTTTTAAAATTCCCCTGGCTATTCGGGGTCTTTTCTGATTCCACACAAATCTTAAAATAATTTGTTCTAAGTCTCTGAAAAAAGTCCATGGTATTTTGATAGGGATTGCATTGAACGTGTAAATTGCCCTGGGTAGCATTGACATTTTCACAATATTAATTCTGCCAATCCATGAGCCTGGAATATTTTTCCATCTCTTTGTGTCTTCCTCAATTTCTTTCAGAAGTGTTCTATAGTTTTTAGGGTATAGATCCTTTACCTCTTTGGTTAGGTTTATTCCTAGGTATCTTATGCTTTTGGGTGCAATTGTAAATGGGATTGACTCCTTAATTTCTCTTTCTTCAGTCTCATTGTTAGTGTATAGGAATGCCATTGATTTCTGGGCATTGATTTTGTATCCTGCCACGCTACCAAATTGCTGTATGAGTTCTAGCAATCTTGGGGTGGAGGCTTTTGGGTTTTCTATGTAGAGTATCATGTCATCGGCGAAGAGGGAGAGTTTGACTTCTTCTTTGCCAATTTGAATGCCTTTAATGTCTTTTTGTTGTCTGATTGCTGAGGCGAGGACTTCCAATACTATGTTGAATAGCAGTGGTGAGAGTGGACATCCCTGTCTGGTTCCTGATCTTAGGGGAAAGGCTCCCAGTGCTTCCCCATTGAGAATGATATTTGCTGTGGGCTTTTCGTAGATGGCTTTTAAGATATCGAGGAAAGTTCCCTCTATCCCTACACTCTGAAGAGTTTTGATCAGGAATGGATGCTGTATTTTGTCAAATGCTTTCTCTGCATCTAATGAGAGGATCATATGGTTCTTGGTTTTTCTCTTGCTGATATGATGAATCACATTGACTGTGGTCATCAAGACAGTGTGGTACTGGCACAAAAACAGACACATAGACCAATGGAACAGAATAGAGAATCCAGAAATGGACCCTGAACTTTATGGTCAACTAATATTCGACAAAGGAGGAAAGACGATCCACTGGAAGAAAGACAGTCTCTTCAATAAATGGTGCTGGGAAAATTGGTCATCCACATGCAGAAGAATGAAACTAGACCACTCTCTTGCACCATACACAAAGATAAACTCAAAATGGATGAAAGATTTAAATGTGAGACAAGACTCCATCAAAATCCTAGAGGAGAACACAGGCAACACCCTTTTTGAACTTGGCCACAGTAACTTCTTGCAAGATACATCCACGAAAACAAAAGAAACAAAAGCAAAAATGAACTATTGGGACTTCATCAAGATAAGAAGCTTTTGCACAGCAAAGGATACAGTCAACAAAACTCAAAGACAACCTACAGAATGGGAGAAGATATTTGCAAATAACATATCAGATAAAGGGCTAGTTTCCAAAATCTATAAAGAACTTATTAAACTCAACAGCAAAGAAACAAACAATCCAATCATGAAATGGGCAAAAGACATGAAGAGAAATCTCACAGAGGAAGACATAGACATGGCCAACATGCACATGAGAAAATGCTCTGCATCACTTGCCATCAGGGAAATACAAATCAAAACCACAATGAGATACCACCTCACACCAGTGAGAATGGGGAAAATTAATAAGGCAGGAAACAACAAATGTTGGAGAGGATGCGGAGAAAAGGGAACCCTCTTACACTGTTGGTGGGAATGTGAACTGGTGCAGCCACTCTGGAAAACTGTGTGGAGGTTCCTCAAAGAATTAAAAATAGACCTGCCCTACGACCCAGCAATTGCACTGTTAGGGATTTACCCCGAAGATTCAGATGCAATGAAACGCCGGGGCACCTGCACCCCGATGTTTCTAGCAGCCATGTCCACAATAGCCAAACTGTGGAAGGAGCCTCGGTGCCCATCGAAAGATGAATGGATAAAGAAGATGTGGTTTATGTATACAATGGAATATTACTCAGCCATTAGAAACAACAAATACCCACCATTTGCTTCAACGTGGATGGAACTGGAGGGTATTATGCTGAGTGAAGTAAGTCAATCGGAGAAGGACAAACAGTGTATGTTCTCACTCATTTGGGGAATATGAATAATAGTGAAGGGGAATATAAGGGAAGGGAGAAGAAATGTGTGGGAGATATCAGAAAGGGACACAGAACATAAAGACTTCTAACTCTGGGAAATGAACTAGGGGTGGTGGAAGGGGAGGAGGGCGGGGGGTGGGGGTGAATGGGTGACGGGCATGGAGGGGGACACTTGACGGGATGAGCACTGGGTGTTATTCTGTATGTTGGTAAATTGAACACCAATAAAAATTAATTTATAAAAAAAAAATAATAATAATAATATCTTGGTTTAAGTGGTGATAAGCTCTCTGGACTGTAAAAATATGCATTTTTTTCTTGCATTTAAATGTTTTCTCTATTTATATGCAACATTTTAATGTCTGAAATGTATTTGTGTTTAACTAGTGAAGTAGGAATTTTGACTTTTCCTCATATGGCTAGCCAGTTGTCCCAGAACTGTTTATTGAATATCCCTTTTGTCCCTCAGATATTTCACATAACATATAACACATACACATGCACTTTTCAATTCATGAGTTTATTTTTTCCCATGTTACTAATACTTTCTTTAAATTTATTTTTTTAAAGATTAATTAATTTATTTATTATAGACATAGAGAGAGAGAGAAGGAGGCAGAGGCACAGGAGGAGGGAGAAGCAGGCTCCATGCCAGGAGCCTGATGTGGGACTCGATCCCAGGACTCCAGGATCGCGCCCTGGGTCAAAGGCAGGCGCTAAACCGCTGAGCCACCCAGGGATCCCTAAATTTATTTTGGTTACTCTAAATCATCCGTTTTGGTTCTGATGGAACACATCATTCCTACTTTAATTCTTTTTATTCTTTTTAAGTTAAGTGGAAATACATTATGTGGGAATACGTTATTTGGTAGCAAGCTTCCTGGTTTGGATGGGGAAAAAAAATAAACAGAATTCCATTTTTGTTTATAATAGTGTGTCAGAGGCATATTATTAATTTAATCCTGCTATTAAGTGGATCTCTTATGTATGCATGTGATCACTTCCATTGTATTAGGTAATAGGCTAAAAAATGTTTATACTTTATCTCATTTAATCCCTCCAATAATTCTGTGAGATAGATGATATAACCCTGTTTTACATATGAAGACACTGACACTTTTAATAGAGGAGCTGGCAAATGGTAGAGATGTCCTCTTAAAACATTTTCTTTATATCGTTTTTATCACCATGATCTAGGACCCGTACGGTTATACAAGACAGTTGACTCCATCTGAGATACTGAATATTTTCTTTCTTTAAAAAATTGAGAAGAAAGGAGAATGGTAAAGGGAGATTCCTGTCAGCAGAGTTAGGATTCCATTTAAACTAGCATCTTTAAATCTCACTTTTACATTTATTGACACGTAAATAGGGTGCATAGAAAAGCAGTCATTTCTACATCCTATTCGATTAGTGTTCACATAGGTGTTTGAGAAAAGGCAGATTATATCTTTTGTACTATTCATATAAGAAAAATTTTTAAAAAGTTGCAATGCAAAAACACACTTAGAATGGATTCTGATTGCTCCTCATAATGAGCACGTCTAAAACAAAGACTGAATTCATAACTTTGACAGATGGGATTCTTTTTAATGGTATAAAGGAAACAATCTAATGTGGTATTCAGGGCCCATTTTGCAGGTCCACCTTATGGTTTGCACCCATACCAACCCCCAACTCCTCACAAAATTGTTTCCACAATGACTAATTTTAGGGATATGTGATGGATATTAAAATGGGTGTTGACGTATAAAGAATGTTGAAAAGCACAAATCGTGACCTGAGAAAATACTTGTGTTATTTCTCATTGTCTATTTATTTGGTGGGATTGTCTCCCGGCCCTGGATGGGGACTTGGGCAGTGTGCCCATGACTTTTCTGCTCATTCTGAGATTCTGTGACATTCCACAGTCACCATTAAGTGACTATCTCAATCAAGAGCATCTCTTCCAAGATAGTCATCAATACTTTAATCTTCATTCAGAGGTAAAACTTCCTTTCCATCTCTGCCAGTTAAAGACACCATTTGGCATCCACTGTCTTCCAGAAAGGAAATATAGTGACTTCTTTTCTCACTAACTCTGACTCAGTAGCTTATTTGTTACAGCTTTTGTCCGTGTAGAACTGTCATTTGAGATGGAGAAAGGAAAAGTGGAAGCACTAAAGTTTCTTCTTAGGGAATGGGTTGAGGCCTGCCAGCAGAAGTGCTCTATCCCGAATTCTTTTATATTCATTATCACTGGATTCCTATCCTGGAATCTCTCTTGATGCTCAGGATGCTTCTCAGTCCCTGGGATATTCAGTCCTTCTAATCTGTTTTGATTATGAACCACTCGACCTAATCTCCTGCTTATGAGAATCCTCCCTCCCAAGTTTTCCTCTGAAATGGAACTAGAAATGACTCTGGATCTCTTCTTTCTATCCTATATGGTCCATATCTATTCCAGGGAAAATGTTCCCAGAGAAGCAGAGAGTAGAACGGTGGTTGCCAGGAGCTGGAGGGAGGGAGAGATGAGGAGTTGTTGGTCATGGCACACAAGTTTTAGTTGTGCATCTACTGGACAACAGGAGATCTAATGTGCACCTTGATTGTAGTTAATATTACTGCAGTACTACACTGTAGTACTATATACCTAACACCGTATACCTACAGTTACTAAGAGTATGCCTGTCTTCTCACCACACACACATGCACATGCACAAAGTAACTATGTTGATGGATATATTAATTAGCTTGATTTGGTGATTATTTCACAATGCATATGTATATCAAATCATCACACTGTAGCCTTAGAAAATAAGAAATTTCTAATTGTCACTTATGCTTCAATAAATAAGGATCCTATTTTTTATAACTGCATATGAATCTACACAATCCTCAAATAATTTAAAAAATATTTTTGAATGAATGAAAGAAAATAATAATTGTTGCATCCTTTGCTCAGACACAGTGTGAAGAAGGCAAACTTTTCCTACCACAAAAGCAGTTATCTGGGTAGCCTGGGTGGCTCAGTGATTTAGCACCTCCTTCAGCCCAGGGCGTGATCCTGGGGTCCCGGGATTGAGTCCCATGTCGGGCTCCCTGCATGGAGCCTGCTTCTCCCTCTGCCTCTGTCTCTGCCTCTCTCTGTGTCTCTCATGAATAAATAAAATCTTAAAAAAAAAAAAACAGTTACCTTGTTTTTGCGTGTGACTTGGGGGAGGGACAGAGGAGAGAATCTTCAGGCAGACTCCCTGCTGCACATGGAGCCCAATACCAGACTCAGTCCCAGGACTCATGAGATCATGACCTGAGCCGAAACCAAGAGTCAAACTCTTAACCATGAGCCACCCAGGCACCCCAGGAGTTCATCTTTTAAGATATTATCAGGATGAACACTACCAGACCTGGGTGACTAGATGTTTAAATTGAGACATTGGGAATTAATCATGATTTAGTCTTATTTGGAAAACTGTGTTGATGATTTTGCCCCTCATTAACAATAGACATTTTGGGGGAAGAACATGTTTGGAGAGGAAAATTATATGTACAGTTTTAGAAAAGCTAAGTTGGAGAGAACATTTAAATATTTATCACAATCCTGATGGGTATTATCCCTATTTTACATGTAAGAGAACTGAGGCCAAAATTTTTATTAAGTGCTAAGGTTAGAATCTGAACCTGTCTGACTCTCTGGCCCAAATAAACATATTGTATCTATGTGTTGTTTTGTAGTACTCAAACATTATGGTATTTGAATAATTTTTAAACATATATAACAAGGATATTATTATTCTAATAACCACAATAGGTAATAATACTTAAAATACCTTAAAATTTAGACAATTCTAAAACTTAACCTTGCAAATAAATAGGAAATAATGAGTGAAAGAAATAAAAGGTCATGGGAGAAGGAATAGGAAAGAAGACCTTATGTTATAGTTTAAGAAGAAGTTGTTTTATATTTAAATTTTCTTTAGGCTCAGTGTAATATGCTAAATCCTCATGTGTCCATGATTATCGAAAGAAGTTATTTTTGTTGTCAATGGAGGAATTCGTTAGCTTTCTCATTTGAGCTACTGTAAGAAATCTATCATGCAAACAGTGAAAGTAACATTGGTTTTAAGTACACTCTGAAAATTATTGAAAATATTCTTTAAATGTATATTTAGGAGCCTTAAGAAATAAAAGCGTTAGTGAATACCATGTGACTCACGCTATTTAAATGAAAACCTCTCGGTAAAAATTTGCCCTTTCGTGCCTCACTTTTAATCCTTAGATCTAAAGCTATTTTATACATTTAATACCTAGAGCACTTAAATAAATTACTTAAAGAGTAATTTAAGGAACTTACTTTAAAATACTTAAAGAAATTAAATGATTTGTATGTCAATGTGAATTCAGAAGCAGAACAAAGAAATAAAATGCTAGGCTCTGACACAACCCAAATATTACCTTTCAAAGCTTAGACGATCTCCCTTTTAATTTCTGAATAGGAGGTGTAGGCATTCTTTCTAAAAATGTCTGTAGATTTGGGGGAATGTTGGCAAAGAGCAAACACTTGGACTCCTTATGGCAGTGCCTTTGTTCTCTGGAAGACAGATTGCTATTCCAGTTACAGTATTGGTTTGCTACAAAAAGGCTGCTGTTCTTTTCCATTTCCTGGTTGGCTATTATGGAAGCTTGCAGATGTACCTTCTGTCATTGTAAATAAGTCAGAAATTCTCATTATTTGGAGATGGGTTGGGAGTGGTAATAGTGGTTATTTTTGCCTGTTTTACTTAAGGATCTAATATTTAAAGCAACAGGAAACAAATACAAGGTTCTTACTTATCAGAGCAAAAGGAAAAATAAGAGGCCACAAGTGAATGAGAAATCACCCTCATCACAATTGTAGTCCATTTGTTTTCCATAGTAGCTCACAGAAGTAAAACAGTGATAATTAATTTTAGAGTGAAACTTGGTGGGATTAGTTCCCACTTAATCGTTTACTCTAGAAGTAATATCAACAGAGCAGCATTAATGCCGTTTTCTTTTTTTCTTTCCAAGTTTTAATTTAAATTCCAGATAGTTAACATACAGTAGGACATTTGTTTCAGGTGTAGAATTTAGTGATTTATCAATGATATTTTAAATATAAAAAATTAAAATGGTATTTTAAATATTCTGTTTTTGTTTTATTTAAAATGTTTATATTATACCTAATACTGTACCAAAAAGATCATTTAAGTCCTAAGGAGGAAAAGCAGGATCAAGTCAGAAGGACTGTTGCATGTGAGGAGGAGTGTTAATGAAGCACTCCATCACTTTTATCACTGTGTGTGTCTGCAAACATGAGGAGAAATGAAAATTTTCTTATTCATAAAGAAATTAAAGGTAATAAAGTGATTGTATTAGATATGTACATTAAGATGTATGCATTTAGAAAGTGGATATGCCTTCAAAAATCTATCTAAATGCCCTAAATCTAAACTTTGTGCCAGGTAGTTTTAAATGAATGTGCCAGTAAATAAAATCTTAAAAAGAGAGAGAGAGACAGCTTAAAAACATGAGAAATAAATTTTAAAGATTTAAATACTTGAAAAAAAAAGATTTAAATACTTGAAACTTGGTATTTGAAGTAATCTGTTATCAAAAAAATTCCTATTCTTTTTTTTAAGGTTTTATTTATTTATTCATGAGAAACAGAGAGAGAGAGGCAGAGACACAGGCAGAGGGAAAAACAGGCTCCATGCAGGGAACCTGATGTAGGACTTGATCCCAGGTCTCCAGGATCACACGCTGGACTGAAGGCGGCACTAAACCACTGAGCCACCCAGGCTGCCCTCTTCCTATTATTCTTGAAAGGTGACCCTGGTTTATGTTTCTCCCCTATTCCCTTCTGGGATTGTATTTTTCACTGTTCTTATCTGT
This sequence comes from Nyctereutes procyonoides, assembly GCF_905146905.1. Taxonomy (NCBI): domain Eukaryota; kingdom Metazoa; phylum Chordata; class Mammalia; order Carnivora; family Canidae; genus Nyctereutes; species Nyctereutes procyonoides. Next base: position 19,701,012 of record NW_026575132.1, on the reverse strand, counting down.
AAGTTTCTCAAACTTCAACTCAATTGCCACTACTGGAAAAAAAATCAAAACACATACTGCTTTTTAATGGGTCAGTAAATGATATGTAAAGTATAAAAAGTGGGTAACATATACCATGGTTCTAATTTGCAAATTGAGGTGCAATAATTCTGTATCAAGCCCACACATGTTTCTCTGACTCACTAGAGTCCCGTGAGGGTAAAGACCATTTGAAGACAAAGACACTACCTCCGTTATAGAAGCAATTTTGCCTAGTACGAGCTTTCAAATAAGAGAACTTTTAAAAATTAGCTAAAAAACAACAATCGGTTGGTATTCTTATAATATTATCTCCTAACTTAAACACATATCATTTTTTTCCTGGCAATTTCAAATACTGAAATGTATACAGAAAAAAAATTCTAAAAAATAACTATTATCAGTAGCTATATAGACAATACAAGCAAGCATGATTCCCTACTCTCCTGATTCATAACATACCGGAACACACAAATATACAATCAAGTACCAGTATCAGACATGCAAAAAAATAGCAACAATAACAAGAAATAATAGGGGAAACAACACTATAAAAATTGATTTGAAAATTAATCAAAAATACCTCTTTAAAGGTCTAATTATCTTTATGTCAATAAAAAGTTGAATATTGGGACGCCTGGGTGGCTAAGTGGTTGAGCGTCTGTCTTTGGCTCAGAGCATGATCTGGAGTCCCGGGATCGAGTCCCGTATCGGGGTCCCTGCATGGAGCCTGCTTCTCCCTCTGCCTGTGTCTCTGCCTCTCTCTCTGTGTTTCTCATGAATAAATAAGTAAGATCTTAAAAAAAAGGTGAATATTAATAGCCCTTAAATATATTACATATTGTATATTTGTTCCCCAAAGTGACTTTGACAGATGCCATAATTATGGTTTGTAGTCTGTGTTTAAGAAACATTGGAAATGAAGAAAGGTCTCAACTTCAAATTCAAAACTAGATTTATAAGATTTTTTAATAGCTACATAACAAATTACCACAAATTTAGCAACTTAAATGTATTATCTTCCAGTTTGGTCATGAATCTGGGTACAAGTTAGCTCAGTTTTTTCTTAAACTTTAAGGTGTCTGCCTGGATTATATTCATATCAGGCTCTGGATTCTCTTCCAAGCTCATTGGATTTTGGCAGAATCCAGTTCATTGTAGTTGTAGAGCCAAAGTCTTCATTTTCTTGCTAGTTATCGGCTGAGGACTGCTCTCAAGGTCCATCTTTAGATTTTGTCATAAAGTCACTCAGTGGTTTCACAACATGGTCATTTACTTCTTTAAAGAAAAGAGGGAATTTCTCTCTCTGAATTTAAATCTATCCTCTTTTAAGGGCTCATTTGATTAGGTTTGAGTTTCCCCAGCACAACCTCCATTTTGGTTAACTCAGAGTCAACTATTAGGGGCCTTTTCTGACATCTGCAAAATTCTTTCTCTCATATAAAGTAACATAATCATGGAGTAGTATCTCCTCAGAGTAAAGTCCTTTATACGCAAGGAGATGGGTTGAGTATATACATGAGGGGATGTGAATGTTGGGGCCATCTAAGAATTTTGCTTACTGCAATAGGTTTTATAGCTCAAAAGAGTAAGTTTCCCATAGTAGCATTCCTTGCAATAGCTAAAAGGTGACAGCAATGTAGGTGTCCATTGACCCATGAATAAACAAAATGTGTCATATCATACATAGAAATATTATCCAGCCTTAAATAGAATTCTGACTCATGCTACAACATGGATAAAACTTGAATATTGTACTGAGTGAAATAAGCCAGTCACAACAACACAAATTCCATGTCATCTGACTATATGATATGTTTAAAGTAGAAAATCCATAAAAATAGAATGTACAATGGTCGTTGCCAGGAACTGAAGGTAGGGAGAAATGGGGCGTTGTCATTTCATGGGTATAGAGCTTCAGTTTTATAAAATAAAAAGAATTCTGGAGACTGGTTGTACAACAATATGGATATACTTAATTCTGCTGAACTGCTTGCTTAAAAGTGGTTAAGGTGGTAAATTTTCATGTCATCTGGGTTTTATCACAGTTAAAAATAAAAGAAGAAAATGAAGTTTCAGCATCAAGAAAACTCAGAAATGTAATGTTTCTTTCTTTTTGCTCTAAATTATCTGCTAAAAAAATCCAAGAAAAGCAATAAAAAAAAGTGTATCGTGGGCTATCATCATCAAGGAAGGCTTTGTGGAGACTGTAATTCTTAACTTTGTTTTTAAGAAATAAATAGTGTCTGGATACTTAGAAAAACAGAATACATAGGACAGACTTGCCAAGAGTTGTGCGGGAGACGGAGTTTCTAGCCAGAAGAGTTATGTAGAGAGAAAGTGGGTATTTTCAAAGAGAGTTAAGATGAACATGTTAAAGGTTTCTAAATGCTAAATTAAAAGAAATAGATTTTGGTCTATAGTGTGTGAGGAAATAGTGAAATAGTAGGATGTATTCTATGATACCATTTTCTAGGAGCCCTTACCATAATGCCTTAGGTTATACATTCATGGAGGAAATGAAATGTGACAGCAGGATGTGTGGTTAATAGATTCATAATTATTTGTTTTTCTGATAAAATGTTTTCCTATCACATATAACATGCAAAACAGTTATTTTTATTCAAGGAATCTGTTGCACTAAAGAATCAGTTACAGATACTGAATAATCTGTATGACTGAAGCTAAGGCAAGGAACATATCTTAATTTCTCTTTGAATCTTTCTAAGTCTTAGCCCGGTGCCTCGCACATAGTGATGGTTCAGTAAGTGGTATGCTGCAGAATGTAAATGTTCTCTCCTGAAAATTATGCCTGTAGAACTTTGTATCTGTAACCCAGATAGAAAGTGAAATATAGTGCTAAATTCTTGTCAGTCGGTGTAACCTCTCACTATTCTTCCCATGTAACTCTAGCTGAGACTGACATTCAACACAGAACACTTTTAATGAAACTGATGATTCAAAAAAAAAATCTTTATTAAAAGAGGCTACATATTATTTTTAGAGATAAACAGATGAAATCTCCTAGATTTCAGGGAGAAATATTGATAGACATTTAAAGATACTTCAAAGGATGCCTGAGTGGCTCAGCCAGTTAAACATCCCACTCTTGATTTCGGCTTAGGTCATGATCTTTGGGTTTTGGCTCTGCACTGGGAATGGAGCCTGCCTAGGATTTTCTCTTTCCTTTTCCCATTGCCCCTTCCTTCCTTCCTTCCTCTAGATAAGATAAAATGAGATAGATAAAATAAGATATTTCTTTACATCCTTTTCACTCATCCATTGACTCAGTTTTGAGTTGCTCAACAGGAGTTAAACCTTTTCTTAACTGCAGTCCCAGAATTTTCCGTTTGAGGGCACAATCCTGGTAATACTTATTTTACTGGCTGAGCAGCCAGCTTCAACTGTATTCAAACTTTAAAATGCCTGGTTATGCTTCCCAGTCTCTCCTTTGATACAAGTAAAATCTGCCCTGAGTTATTTATTTAAAAAATGGGTATTCATACCTTGAACAGGTGAAAGCCATCACATAATCTACATTTTATCTAAACCCAATGGCAAATTAAACTTAAATGCAGAGATGGGAGCTCTTTCTCTCATTTGCTTCCAGAAAGAGATCTAGGTTATAAGAGACTTGAAGTCTGTGGAGTATGGAGGTGGGGGTTACTTTATTAATAAGAGTATAAAATTATAATATAAAATTAGGTTCAGAAACTTGCTTAGGGACTTGTGCAAGTGAGGAACCCTGAAGCTTGTGCTTCATTTGTCTTTATAAAAACCTCATCTCTGCTTGCTTCTGTGACCACATAGTAACCTTAGAAGTTTGTGTTGGAAGTGGAGGGTCTTTTCATCAAGAGATACCTTGTTCTTGCCTCATTATTTTCCTTAATTAGTTTTTTTTTTCCTCCCACTCTACCCCGCTCCCTCAAGTGTGGTATTCAGTTTAATACAAAATTGAAATAATTTACTTTTCCCCTCTGCTCCTACTGTAACTTTCTGGCAAGTGTGCTGATAACCAAGTTGATTCACATCCATGTTTTAAATAGGCCTATTTCCAGAGAATCATTTTAAATTTAACGTGAACTTGACATATTTGTCATGTTGTGTACATACTCTATCCACATATGTATATAAGGAGGGAATATGATTGGTGATCAAATACCTAAATATTATTCTTATTTTTTATATCATCTTTAAAAGTCATGGTGTAGGCAGGTGCTCATAAATTCTAATTAAATTGCTTTATTTTATAAAGAATATAATACATAAACAGTAAATTGTAAATTTATAAATCATATTTAATAAGTTGCTTTGATATTTATATATTATAAAACAATCACCACAATAAGTCTAGCTTACATCACCATACACAGTTACAATTTTCTATTTCTTGTTATGAGAACTTTTAAGATTTCCTCCCTTAGGGGCAGCCCGGGTGGCTCAGCGGTTTAGCGCCTGCCTTCGGCCCAGGGCATGATCCTGGAGTCCCAGGATCGAGTCCCACATCAGTCACCTTGAATGGAGCCTGCTCCTCCCTCTGCCTGTGTCTCTGTCTCTCTCTCACTCTCTCTCTCAAGAATAAATAAATAAAATCTCTCTCTAAAAAAAAAAAGATTTCATCCCTTAACAATTCTTAAATATATAATATAGTAGTATTAACTCTGGTCACCATTCTGTATGTTACTTGACTTATTTATTTTATGCCTGGGAATTTGGATTTTTTAGCCCACTTGAAAACCATTTTCTCCACCTTCCATCTCCCACTTCTGGCAACCACCAGTCTGTTCTCTGTATACATGAGCCTCTTTTGTTGTTTTTTGGCTCCACGTGTAAGTCGGGTCGTATGGTTATTTGTATTTCTCTATTTGTTTCACTTAGCACGATGGCCTCAAGGCTGATCCTAGTGGTTGCAGATGGCAAGATTTCTTTCTATTTTATTATTGAAAAACATTCCATTACATCCATGCATTGCATGGATATTGCAAAGCAATATTTATTTTTATCCAATATTTATCTTTATCCATTCATCCATTGATGGACACTTAGGTATTAGGTTGCTTCCATATCCTAGCTATGGTAATACTGCTACCGTGAACGTGAATATATATTTTCTTGAGTTAGTGTGTTTGTTTTCTTCAGATAAATATCCAGAAGTGGAGTTTCTAAATCATATGGTAGTTTAATTTTTAATTTTTGGAGGAACTTCCATAATGTTTTCCATGGTAGCTACACCAATGTACATTCTCACCAACAATGTACAGGTGTTCCCTTTTCCCTACATCTTCACTAACACTTGTTATTTCTTGTCTTTTTGTTAATAGCTATCCCAACAGGTGTGAGGTGATATCTCATTGTGGTTTTGATTTGCATTTCCCTAATGATTACTGATGTTGAACACCTTTCCATGTATCTTCTGGCCATCTCCATGTCTGCTTTGGAAACATGTCTATTCGGATCCTCCGCTTATGTTTTAATAGAATCTTTTTTTTTTGTATTGAGTTGTATGAGTTATTTATATATTTTGGATATTAACTCCTTATCAGATATATGATTTGCAAATATTTTTCTCCCATCAGCACATTGCCTTTTCATTGTGTTAATGGTGTCCTTTGCTGTTCAGAAGCTTTTTAGTTTAAAAAAAAAAAAGGAGGTTTTTTAGTTTGATATAGCCCCACTTGTTTATTTTTTGTTTTCGTTGCCTTTTCTTTGGTGTCAAATCCAAATCATCATCATGAAGCTTATTGCTTATGTTTTCTATGTAACCATTTTCTTCTTTTTGTATTTTTTCACATTTAGTTTTCCTTTTTTAAAAACGTAAGTAATACAACAAATTTGAAAAAAAAGAAGTTTATTTTTTTTAACACGTGACCAGTACCTGCTGCCTTAATAAGAACAAGAATATGTGGGATCCTTGGGTGGCTCAGTGGTTTAGCGCCTACCTTCAGCCCAGGGCGTGATCCTGGAGTCCTGGGATTGAGTCCCACGTCGGGCTCCCTGCATGGAGCCTGCTTTTCCCTCTGCCTGTGTCTCTGCCTCTCTCTCTCTCTCTTTCTCTCTGTCTCTGTCTCTCATGAATAAATAAAATCTTAATAATAAAAAAAAGAACAGGAATATGTAATGAAAAGTGGTCAAGATTTTTATTCTAATCATATAATTTGGAGTCAAAGGTGGAGACAGGTTTGATAATAGGGGGATACTTAGAAAAACTGTGAAGCCACGGTTGTTTGTCTGAAGCCTCAATCAAATAGGCAAGAACATATGAGATAAAAACTAGTGGGTCACATTCCTGAGTCTCTTGAGTAGTAGATGTGAATATGAGAAGAAAACCCTGTAAATTGTTATGTTTCTTTTTTTTTTAAGATTTTACTTATTTATTCACAAGAGACACACACACAGAGAAGCAGAAACATAGGCAGAGGGAGAAGCAGGCTCCATACAGGGAGCCCGAAGTAGGACTCGATCCCAGGACCTTAGGATCATGCCCTGAGCCAAAGGCAGACACTTAACCATTGAGCCACCCAGGATTCCCAAATGTTATGTTTCTTGAGGACAGATCCCATACTTGATTGAATATCCTATGTAGTAAGTAGGCCAACAGTGTGACTTTCTATCCTCTATCTGCTTTGCTCTTCATGGCCAAGTTTTATAAAAGGGCCACTCCCACTGTCTCCCTTTCCTAACTCTGCATTTACTCTCCAACTCAGTAAGTCTATCTTTTGCTTATATCACATCAGTAGAAATGTCGTTTTTTTGGTAACTGTTTCTTTCCTTCTTGTCAAAGCCATTGGGAATTACTTTGGGCATTATCTTATTTGACATCCATTATGGAAATTCACATTGTTTATTTTATTTTTAGGTTTTTTTTTCCTTTTTAAAAAATTCTCACTATATAAGACATACTTCTTGGGTTAAAAAATCAGAAATATTCATAAGTCAATAAAGAAGATCATAAAAAACACCCGCAATTTTGCTACCCAGAAAAATTCATTGGTATCGTTCTATTTCTTTCTCTCTCTCTCCCTCATGAACACAAAATCAAGTCATAACATGTTCAAAGACTCTTACTAATTTTCTTAATTAAGCTTTGTATTATAAATATTTCATCATGCCATTAAATATTCTTCAAATAGAACATCTATATTGACTATATGATACTCTAGTCTATGGCTATAGCTAATTGCAGCATTTACTTAAGTACATTTCAAACTTTCACAATTACAAATAATTTTGAGGAAATGTCCTTGGGCATAAAATTGTGTATACCAAATAGTGAATGTCTTCTAGGATAGATTTGAGAAAGTGTAATTACCAAAACAAGAGATACGGCCATTTGCAAGGTTCCGGATACCTGAAGCTAATTTGTTTTCCAGAGAGTTGCTGAAACTTTTACCAGGACTAAGAAAATCACCATTTTATTACATACTTGCTAAACTTTTTCCAATTAGGTAAAAATTTGATGCTGGTTTTATTTTGTATTTCTAAAGGGTATGTGACATAGAGTGGAATCTGGCTAATTATCTCACAACCTTTACAAAAATGTCCTTTCTAATGGATTATTTTTTATTTAATAATTTATAATATCTGAATTTTTTATGAAATTGCAAAATTCTCTCCTGGATTATGTTACTCTGAGGGGCTTTATCTTTATAGTCTGATTCTTTCGTTTAAATGCAGTAATTAATTTTATTGTGTTGTTTCATCATCACACATGGGTTTTTCTAATTTTGTATCTAACAAAATATGTCAAAGTATATTCCTTATTTCCATCAAAAGTACCAACACAAAAAATTATATGTACATTTCACTAATTTACAGGAGACCCATGTGATATACTTACCCCACTAAGAGATTTATATTTATATCGTCTAGTTTGGGAAAATACAGGTCCATTGAGAATCTGATCATATTATATTTTTTCTTTTTATTCAAAGGATTAAGAAGGTTAAGAAAAGTGTCAAACATGTATTTTAACAATGTTATTTAAGAGTTGTACTTAATAAAATATTTTCTTAAAACTTTTCATTTTTCTTCTCACATTTAAAATTGTTAAAATTTGAGAAAGTAATGCATATTTCATCATAAAAAAAGTTAATTGCATAAAATAACAATGATGTAGTCTAACAAAAATGTATTTAATTCAGCACAATTGGAAAAGGAAGGTTGCTGTTTCAGAATTTTACGTGTCTTAAAAGATGAAGCAATATCATTGGTGCCATCAGTGTTCACATTTAAATAATCAGAATGGAGTACCTGAATAGTTATTGTATTAATAGACTGACAGAAATTCTAGCTGATGGAAAAACATAATTCTCCAGGTAATTACTTTTTTGTTGAATTCCTTAAAAGGGTCTCTGAATGTACAAGGAGACTCTGACCCAACTGTACTAGATAAGCCCACAACAGCTTGGGCTGCTTTTTATCCTTTAATACCTAGAGCAGTGCTCCTAATAAAATAAAAGGCCTTCGTAGCTTTAAGCACACTTGATAGATATGGTCACACACAAATGGGCATGAGGATGAATTTGAATACTGTGTTTAGAGACCATTGAATGAAAAGGGTGTAATCTTCAAGAGATGAAAAGATGCCTAATGGATGGAGAGGACAAATTAGAAAGGGATGGTGAGGATGGAGAGATAGAAAGAGGGGGATAAAGCTCCAGCTCTACCTGCTAGGGACTATGGAGCTACTCAGTATAATGTAGCCAAGGGAAAAAAATCTCTGGTGGAAATATTTGCAGATAGCCTTAAGGAATACAATGAAGTAGTCAGTGTAGAGGTAGGCGTCCTTTGTAAGTATTTTACATATGCATGTGGGTGTGTTTTGCCCAAATAATTCATTTGGTATATGAATATTTTTTACACATATTAATTGAGTGCTTATTATAAGCATATGTATATATGTGATGTATTTAAATATATATGAGGATAGATACTATTGCTTTTTCTAAATTTAACTGTATTATTATTTTTTTAAATAGCTACTAAATAGTTTTGGTTTCCTTTAATGAAACCTTTTCCTCTGCTTATTTTCTTCATGTTGAAGTATTTCAAAATTTTTTTTTTTCTATCAACATACTTACCTTAGAGGATGTCATTCAGTCCTGTGTGGTTTATGGATCTGCCATGATTCCTAAATATACTTCTCCAGGCCTATCATTTCCCTTCAACTCTAGATTTAAATATATCACTGCCTGTGTGACATCCCTACTTTGATATGAAATATGGATTTCAAAATTTACATAATCAAAAGAGATTAACTGTCCTCTCCCCACTGGCAACTAATTATTCCTCAGTCTATTCTACCTCAATTATGGCACTACTGCCTGTTCGGTGGCTTAAGCCAAACATCTAAACATCTTTTTTTTTTTTTTAAACATCTAAACGTCTTAAGCCAAACATTTGAGTTCTGGCTTCCTCTCACCCACTGCTATACAAATGATCAAGCCAATGTTACTGATTTTTTCCCTCCAAAACATATACTTGTTCCCAGCTCTCCTATGAACACCGTGGTCCAAACCACAGGAGCTACCACCCTAGCTTCCTTCCTTTTCCAGCCACAACCCTTGCAGTCATATTTTATACAGCTGTTACTGTGATTAAAACTGTGAAGTAAATAGTGCTATCACTCCATAACTTGAACACTCAACGTTCCCATTGGACTTAAATTCCAAATTCTGTACCTTTTAGTAAAATAATGAAGTCCTACAGGATTTTGTCCCGGCCAACTTTCTGCTGTCCCCTCACCTTCCTTGACCATGTTGCTCTAGGTACATGACACTCTTTCTATTCCTGTCTTAGAGTCTTTTGTAAGTTGTCTTATCTTCCTGAGATTTTTCATTTCTGATTTCACATGTATCAGCTTAAATATCATGTCTCAGGACTCTCATGAACACCCAATAAAACATAACTTCCTCTCCACACATCAATCCCATTTTGTCACTTCGTATCAATTCTCTGCAGAGAACCCATCACAATTCACTTTTTACTTATTTATGTCTGCTTAGTGTCTGATCACTATACTCTAAACTGTGACAACAGGGACACTGTCTTAGAACTATCACATACCAAACATCCTAAAACATTTGTTTTAAAAAATTAATACTGTGGAGAATCTTCAAGCATGGGTAGATAGAGAACGAAAGGAAGATTAAGGTTCTTTCCATTCTTGAAAAGTCCCATGAATTTTGTGAAATGTGTTTTATACTTTTGGCCTGCCCAAACCCATTTTAGATGGGCTACTGAGACTGAAGAGAATATTATGACTTTTGGTTTGATTATTCAATTGATAGCCATAAGTTATTTAAAATAAATAAATATTGAGTTTAACAATGCTGAGTAATTTGGAAATTCAGGTAGATTTTGTTTAGATGTAAGGGATATTGGAAGTATGCAATTAAACATATTTTCTGTTTTACTTTAGGGCAACACTAAAATATATATTGAAAATTTAAATGTAATTTTTCTCTTTCCTTAAAATTATGTATTTTGTTTTTGTTTTGTTTTGAGGAGAATTGCTGTTACATGGAACAGAGAACCAGAAAAAAAAGACTGTATATGAATTATTTTTCACTAGTTCTTTGTGCTTATTTCTATGATAAGTTTCTGAATAGGAAAAGGGAGATAGCTTATAATTAGTATATGCAAGGTATATGAACTCCTGAGAATATGCAGAATTCTGCAGTGTTAGACAAAACTTGTTCATGTTTGCAACATTAATTTACCAAGAACTTTTGGAGGGAAACGTGATTTTCCCATGAAAACAAGCAAGGAGAAAATGTTATATGGCTCTTTTAAGATGAAATATCACTCCCCAAAGACATTTCTCCATTAGACCTTACAAATTTGTGCCATGATCCCCAAATTTCCCATCTGTGGGATTTCCCACTGCTATGCAATGGCCAATAGGTAATTTGATGGAAAAAATGTAAGAATCACAGGCCTGTAAATACAAAGTCCTTTATAGTAAAATCATATTAATTGATGAATATGATGATAAGTGATGTATAAATCAGCAGTATTTCCAGGTAATATTAAATGTATAAAAGGGAATTTATTTAGGAGTCTCTAAGTGTCAGATCTAGACCGTCTTGTACATTTCTTTAGTGTTTTTTTTTCCAAAACTGTACACATTTAATTATAAACAGCAAAATACTCCCTCACCAGTTTTGTTATTGCAGAGGCTTTAGGGTCAGAAAGCTGAACTCTCAACTATTCCACCGTTTACTTTGTAGCAAATGTGGTTAGTGGCATGTTTTTGTTTTTGTTTTCAAAACTGCACACAATTAATTATAAACTTCTCTGGGCCTCAGTTCCTTCCTCTGTAAAAGGAAGGGGTTAATTTGTTCTGTTAGGTCTCTTGCAGCACTGACCTGCTGTGATTCGGTTTCCTTTTGTTTTGAGTTTGTTTGTTTCCATTATGTCTCATAAAAAGTAGTTTTCTCCAACTTTAGACTTTCCATATCTGTATTCAAAACTACCCTTCCAGGGTTCTCTCCTCCATCTCACATGTCTGGAAAATGTGAATATGCATTGGGCATTGCATCTTTAGTCATTTATCCAAATCCTCCTCTTCAGAAGCAAACTGTAGATGACAAAATGTGACCGTTGAAATCAGACTCCCTGAAGACCACTGTGTCTATGATGATTCATTCCACAGAGCTGATTGATGATACAGAGTAGAGAGGCTTGATATGTCTGTCCTTGTGGTTAGAAAGGGAGCCACAAGTACTCATCTCTGTCTGAAATATACTCCTGGACATTTGTAAATGAAGCATCAGGGAATATGAAGTTCCCTTTTGAAGTTAAGAGCTGATTGTCACTCTTGGTTATTTCAGCAAACTGTTTTGATTGTAAAAGCTATTCTTGGATGTGGCAGTGGCTCATCTATAAGAAGAGAGATAGAAACCTTTAATGTTCATCTGTCAGCCCTAACTCTTATCTACCTTTCACTTTGGTGCTGTTAAGTCACATTTCCAGATATTCTCCAGTCTTACTTAACCCTGCCTGAGGCCAGATCTTCTGTAGTAGCTTGGATCTTCTGAAGATGCTTTTTTGGAATGGGATTTGGAAACTGAATGAGTGTCATTATTACCATAAAGTGCCAAAATAAAATGCCGGTTTTATTTTCATATAGTATGTGTACCATTCAGTGGGAATCCAAGCCCCATAGACAAGCTGAGAAAACATACTTAATTATCAATAATTTTATGTGAGATTCACATAGCATAATGAATTAACTAAATTACAGTGAAGGTAAAGCTTTTGATGGCTACCATGTTACTATTATTACATGATTGATAACAAAGTGAAGCAGGCTCTTTATTTGATCTTTGACCACATTGCTACCAGATACTATTGATCCTGAATTCCTGTCTATCTTGGAGAATCTTGTTAATCTTTGTAGCTTCCCACCCAAACAGATAACAATTTGCATTGGGAAAAAAAAAGGAATAGTAATAATAGCTTTATTTGGGGTCATCTGTGTTTCTTGTTTCTATGATTAGGATTTAGGGAGAAAAGAGTTTTGCTTAACCACAAAGGCTTTGGTTTTAGGGGTTATGGGAATAAGATCTTCCAGATAGCAGTAAATCATAAATATTGTAATTTTTTTGAAGTATAGGATACTGCCATCAAGAGTTTTGTGATTAAGGGTTGAAAATTTTATTTTTCAAGAGACTGCGTAAGAGAATTTTCAAAGCCACTATATGTTAAAGTTCGCTGTGATAAAAGAACAGCAGTCTTATATGGAAGAATATGAATATGGAAGAAAACAAATTCAGAAGCATTAGATATAATTCACTGTGAAAGAAATATAGTAATAATGGCACTGTATGTTTAAAAGGGGGAGGATTGAGTTGCCTGGGTGTCTCAGTCGGGTAAATGCCCGCCTCTGGCTCACGTCATGATCCCAGGACAACACATCTGGCTCCCTGCTTAGTAGGGAGCCTGCCACTCCCCCTGCTTGTGCTCTCTTTGTCAAATAAATAAATAAAATCTTTAAAAAATAAAAAATTGTTTAAAAAAATAAAAGGGAGGGGATCCCTGGGTGGCTCAGTGGTTTAGCCCCTGCCTTCAGCCCAGGGCATGGTCCTGGAGTCCCAGGATCGAGTCCCACGTCAGGCTCCCTGCATGGAGTCTGCTTCTCCCTCTGCCTGTGTCTCTGCCTCTCTCTCTCTCTCTCTCTCTCTCTCTCTCTCTCTCTCTCTCTCCCCGTGTCTCTCATGAATGAATAAATAAAATCTTAAAAAAAATAAAATAAAATAAAAGGGAGAAGATTAAGCATCTGATTCTTGATTTCAGCTCAGGTCATGATCTTAGGAATGTGAGATCCAATCCCCTGTCCAGCTCTGTGCTGAGTGTGGAGCCTGCTTAAGATTCTTTCCCTCTCCCTCTACCCTCTGCTCTAGTACCCCTTTCTCTCTCTCTCTTTCAAAAAAAAGAAAGAAAGAAAGAAAGAAAGAAAGAAAGAAAGAAAGAAAGAAAATAGAAATTTAGTTTTCTTATATAGAATAAAGTAAACTTGTTGGTATTATATCTTGAATAATGACAAGAGCCCCAAGGGGCTACAAGTGATTATAAAATTCAAATTTTGGTTCAGGTTGTGATTTGTCAATGTGATTAATATTTCATATCTTTTAAAGACTATAATCCAATTATGCATATTTCACAGGTCTCTTAAATACAATTATATAATGGAAAGGCATACTACTGGGAGTGGAGGCACTACATGTAGTGCTAACCTGGGCACTACTTAAATTTATGTCCCTAGAAAATGCACATAAAATAAAAAAAAATTTCCCATATCAAATATTTTATGAGAAATCATAGCACGTGATGATTATAAACTTTGTATGAGGTGTTTTCCAAAGAACAGAAAGAAAAATAACCTTTAAGCTGATAATAGCAAATAATGATACTATTTAATATTTATTGAGTGATTACATTATGCTAGGCACTGTGCTAAGTGCTCTATATTAAATTTCTCATTGTATCCTTCCAGTGACCTTACAAGGTAGGTGCTGCTGTTATTTTATAGCTGCAAAATAGGCTCAGGAAGATTAAGTAATTTGTTCAAGGTCACACAGGTGAGAAGTGTTGGAACATGGCCTGATTCAAGGTTCACATTCTTATTCCCTAAGCTTCTGCTTTTTAACATATATACTAAGTACTTTATTTATGATAGCTGAAAATAGTAGGCATTTTTACTGTGGATAAATTATTAAAATCAATATAAGATCCTTATCTACAATGTATTAATGATTTGGAGTGAGAAGCTCAAGTTATTCTAGATAACATTCTATCTAAAATCCTGATGTGTTAATCTTGATTGCATTTTGATACCTTTTGAACTTTAATATCTGTCAGTTGATCAAGTTATATTTGATATAAAGTACAGCCTACCTCTTTGTTCTACATAGAGATTCCCATTCTTTAATGGTTAATTTTTTTTTCTATTAGAAGAATTAAAAAACAAATGGCAGTACTTACACAGTTTTTCAGAGATTGAGAGATTATTTTTGACTGGAGGCCAAATAAACAATGTATCCCTGTAAAAGTATGAGTCCGTTTCAGTTTAAAAATACCAAGTTATGCTTCAGGACTTTAAAAGTCACAGGATTATCGCTGAAGCAGTTGTCACTTAAGAACTTAATCATTTTCCTGTATCAAGTCAGAGGTAACTTGCTTATCATTACTTTGCAAGTATATTGATACTAATAATCCTAAGTGGCTTTCTGAAGTTGGCGGGGCCCATCTGGCTTTCCTTGGTGAAGAGGCAAGTTCCTGCATATGAGACTATTGTACTCAATAGATTTTCGTCTGCCTCATAGCTGAGGAAACTAAGCTGAGACAACAAAAGTCATTTTTATTGAAATAGGCCTTGCTTGTAAAATGAATTTCACTTTTCTTTCATAGCTCATAATGTAACTCCAAAGTAATTATCCAGGAAAGATTTAGTTCTCATATAAAATATGGACTGAACAACTGAGCTAGTTTGTAGTATAAACCATGTGGGCACCAAGTATTTTGGACTCGTTAAAATTGTATTACAATTAGTTCTAAAGTTTATTTGGACTAAAATAAGTCTTCAACCATGGAGAGGGATCTGTTTTCTCAGAGGAAACTTCCTAGGACCACACATTAAAAATCATAGACCATGAGCACATAATGGAGAACTTATTTAATACCCAAGTCAGAAGGATAGATTTTTTTTAATTGACATATAGCATAAAGAAAAAAAAAAACAAGAATCCATGAAACAGGCATTTGGTTGCTTTCACTGGGCAGCATGCTATTAGATCTAGTTATATATGACTTTACTATATGATTCTTGATTTTATTATATGTTCAAATCTCCAAAGCTTCCAAGCTTAATTTGAAGTATTTATAAAATAATTCATGAGGGCTATATTTCAGATAGAATTTAATACATTTAAGTAATTTTCTTATAATTATGGAGAATCTTATTTTTTCAAACTAAACAAGCAAAACAAAACAAAACAAAACAAAACAAAACAAAACAAAAATGAGTCTTTAGAAAGAATGACCCTGCAATGTTTTATTGTGTTGCACAGATTTGCAATTCTTTTTATCATAGAAAGAAAATGAAAATAATTTTAAACTTGTCTATAATGCCAATTTAGTTCTTTGACCAACACCGACTGGAGCACTTATCCATTCTGAATTTGAAATCAAAATGCTTTGAATACAGCTTATGAGCCTCTTTGTTTAGGGAGGGGGGAAAGAACCACTAAAGCAAACTGTAGAGAAAGAGGAGATAATAGAGCTTGGAAGCAACCTCTTGGCAAAGAGGAACAAGAGCAGTGGAATAATTTAATTGCTCATCAGCTAATTATACGGTATTATAATGTTAATGTGTCTTCATCATGACAATGTAATAGGTATAGATTGAAGCATATGAAAAAGAAAGTGTTGATGCAGTAATTATAAGTAAGAGTGGAACTGTTAGAGTAATTATAACGCTTCATCGGATAATTAAGTATAAGTATTGTTCAACTTGAGATGGGGAACAGAGAGTGAAAAAGTTAAATATTGAAGGACATGCCTTTGACACTCCAGAGATGTCTTTGAGCCTTTGCAGAGAATAGGATATTCTGTGTTGATACAGTTATTTCCTGGTTCCCTTTTCCATAATTTATTATTGTTCAGTTATATATGCTAGAGAAGAATATGGTAATTTGAATGTAAGATGCTACTGGTGGTTAATTTTTTTTAATGTAATATGATCCATGTTGCTGCTATTTCTTTTTCAGTTTAGTCTCATTTTGTATTCTCCATGTCATTAAATAAGCTAAAAACTTTAAAATTACACTAGCTTAAAATGAAATAACACATGTGAACAATTCTATAACCTGAAGAGGATGATAATTATTCCTCAACATACCTGAGCAGTTTCTTCTGAGAGAGGTTTGGCAGATTGCTTTTATTTTAATATCAGTGAGTAACCTTATTTTTTTTTCCAAAAGTTATTAGCTTGGAAATATCCATTTACTATAAAGCCCTTTGATTGGATTATAAAGCAAAACAGCAACAAGTAAATACCAGCAACAAGTAAATACTGACAACAAGTGGTAGCAGTACGATTTTGTAACCCATCTGATTTTTTTTAATACTAGCTCAGTGACCACCTATATACCACACTGTTCTGAACATGATATGGATATTAACGTATCAATTCTTTCTTTTTTTTTAAGATTTTATTTACTTACTCATGAGAGACACAGAGAGATAGGCAGAGACATAGGCAGAGGGAGAAGCAGGCTCCATGTGGGGAGTCTGTTGTGGGATCCAATCCCAGGACCCCAGGAAGGCAGACGCTCAACCACTAAGCCACTCAGGCGTCCCAATATATCAATTTCCATTTTATTAACATTGTTACCCATACATTTTACATAAGGGGTACCTACCAGAGCAGAGATTAAGTAACTTGGCCAAAATCACATCTCTTTTAGTGATATAGCTGGGATTTGAACCCAAGTGGTCTGGCATCAGACTGCAGATCCTACACTACTCAGTTCTCGTTCAGGAGTTTGTTAGAAGACTTGAGAAAGGTTTCTGTATTCCAATTAGAATAGGGTAGGTAAGCAAGATCTAAAGAGCTGATGGTGGAGGATAAATAGAGTCTGGTTTGGTAAAGGAGAAGAACACAGCAATTGAATATGCAAAATTTGAAATTGGCAAAGACAGATCAATCTGGTTTCAGTGGAAGGTCCACAAAGAGGAGCCCCAGGGGAATAGACTACAAATTTAGATCAGAGCCCAATCACAAATAGCCTGAAGGCCACAATGAGGAATTCACAGAGAAACTCATTAACTTATATTACTTAATAGAGGTTGATGCCCCAAATACCTATAATCAACACATGCAGGAGCTACCATAATAGTTATGGAGGTGAATACAGGATGGATAGCAGAGGAATTAGAAATAGCAGTGCCCTACTATTTAAAGTTGTTTTCAAATTAAAAAAAAAAAGAGGTTAAATTTCTGAGACTATTATCCCTGCTGAAATTGTATTATGTTATTTTGAGATAGGCTGCAAAGCCAATTAATATTAGTATGTTCATATATTCTTTATAAAGAACTGTATATTTTAATTCCATTCTTGCTAATGTTCACATCAAACTGTGTTATGGGGTAAATAAACCACATGACTGAGAAAAATATAAAAGCAGTTTCTTTTTAAAATCAGTAGGAGGAGAAAAGAAAAATGCTGCTATAATGTTTCAATTTACCAAATGATGGTGTGTTACTTTCCATCAGCAAAAATTAAACTTTAATATAAACTATTAACAAAGCAATGCACATTTAAAAATCAACAGAATTAAAGCAAAATACTCATGATCTAGGATAGTTCTAACTTAAAAAAATGTTTCAAGTACTGGATTCTCAAAATAAAACATTTGTATAACTGGCATGCATTTTGAAGGTGTCTACTTTCTAATTTCTATATCCTATTTAGCTTTTAAATTAAAAACAAAGTAAAATCACTAATTTTGGTAAACTGCATACTTACGCAGTTTTGGCAACATAATTCAATCAAAGGTGGAAGATGGCTGGACATGTTTTGTTTTAAGACGTGCAGCTAAAAACACAATTTCGAGACTATGGTCCGAATTACATGGATTCTTTAGGGTATTTGTGGGGTGGCACCTTTATAGTAGAAGGAGTAGAAGGAGCACAGCCTTTGGAGGCAGAATTATTTTAGGAACTGATTCAATTAACCTCTCTGAACCTTCTTTCCCTATTGTGAGAGAAGTAATAATAATTCTATCTTGCAGGATTGTTGGGAAGTTAAAAATGCATATAAAATGATTATCACAGAAGCTGGCACATGCTAATTGTTCAGTTAAAACTGGCTACGATTATCGCTATTCTGCATAAGAGAGTTACTGAACAATGCGAAGAGCTCTTTAATAAGAAGTTCTTAAAAGTTTAAAACAAATCCATGAAATTATGTTGTGACTTTCTTTTAAGATATTAATTACAGTTGTTCTCAATCTGTAACGAAAGAGGCACTAAGTGTTAAAAAAGCAAAATGTAGTCATAGAAAATATCCTGTCTTCCAAGACCCCTCACAAAAGTTGAAGAATTCACAATTGTCGAAGTGAGTTTAATTAGTAAGAAGGAAACTATCTCTGTTTCTACCTCTCATAGAAGGTTTTATTTGTAATAATTGTTAAGATAATGAATATAAGGCATACAGTGCTGTAACTGTGTTGCGAAGGGACACCGTCCGCATTCTTCACAGCACACAGTCCCTATAAACTTGCACACACGTGCACACACACAAATGACTTACAGAACATATCACATTATAGTTACTCATGTGTTTATCCCACATATACTGACCATTTACTGGCTTCCTGTGCTGGGTGTTGCCTCTGTTAGACTGTGAGTGTCATGAAGGCAAAATTCATTTATTTATTTTTAAGTCCTCCAAAAACTTGCGCAGCACTTGGAACATATTAAGTACTTAATACAAATTTACTAAATGAATAAGCAAATAATTGAACTTTTGTTTGGATGTAGAGTCAGAGTTAAGAAAGATGTTGACTATTTAAGTTCACTACAATTCACAAACCACCAATTTGCCAGATTTGTTTCTTTCTCTAAACAAAATATGTTACCACAATGTAACTACAAACACATATTTATAATGTCCCTTTCCTTTCCTTCTTACCATCTTTTTTAGAGGAAATGTTTGTGTCCAGTGAAATAAAACAAGATCGAGAGAGCATTTAGTCACTTTTTACATAATTGAGAACCCAATGTATTCTGTGGCTCTCATTTTTCTTATCTCAGTTCAGGATGTAACTGAGCAATATTGCCCATAAACATAACAAAATTGACCTTCTCATCTGTAAGTTGAACATCATGGTTTCATGATATGGTAAAAGAGGAAGAAACTTTAAACAATTGTACCTTAGTTGAAGAGGAAGAAAAATGGCTAGAAAAATCTTTCTTCTTTTCCTTATGGAGGAGGGAAAAATGCATGAGCAATTCATAATAATTTTGAGACTTGGAACCATCAAGTTAAGAAAAAAGTCTCTGGAAGAGATACATTAGACAATCATATTTTTGAACCCTTTTCTCTTTGTTTCAATTACACGTAGTGTAGACAACTCACCTGGGCACCTTAGTTACAGTAAAAACCAGAGAGAGGCCTAAATGCAGGGCTACATTTGACTCAAAGAATTGTTAATTTTTTGTCACTGAATCCAATTAATCATCAGGTAACCAATCAATGAGCCTTATATTTAGTTTTTCTTTTCTTATATGTTTCTCTATGAGGAAAAGTAATTCCCACCAACCAATAATTTAAATGTGATAGGTCATATCCTAAGATAATGAATTTTATGTTGTGTTCATAAGAAGAAATACAATTTTTTTCCTGTATTTTCCAGGAGAGGCATCATGCCTTTCTATCTACTTGAAAGGAAAGTCATTTTAAAATAACATATTTCTTTTTGAAAGTGATACTTTGAATATGGTGACAATTTTAGATACACAATACTGATATGATTATGGAATAGTACTGCCCATAAAATAATTAAATGCAGCATCTAAGTTTTTCCCAAATTCCTGTGATTCTAAGAGTCATTCTCCTGTGGTGGTACCCTTCAAGCCAGTATATTAGAAAATATTTGGGGGTAAAAAAAAATAAGAAGGAAAGATAGGGAGGGAAACAGAGGAAGAAAAGAGGAGAAAAATAAAGAGAAGATAAGAAAAAAAAAAAGGAAGTGAAAATATTTGATCTAATTTCCTTAGGTCTATCTCAACCTTGTTATTTGAGCCAGATTATTTTTTTCAATTCAGATTAGAATTTCAAGTAGTTATTATCTCCAGTCTATGAAATTTGCCATGTTCCTTGGAGAAGTGTGCAGTTTCCACAGAATCTGCACACAGGAAGTTTATATCAAAATGCAAAGACATAGTTCTTCTCAAGAGAATGCTAATTTTTATCCAGATAGTAAGCCTGTGACATTTTTTCTGCATCATTTTCAAAGGAAAACCCAGCGTGTTCACCTTAACTCTAGGGGGACATAGAAAGACATACAAATCTGAATCTCATTAGCAGTGGAATTAGTGATATCTTTATTTGGTATTAGCTAAGTATTGTTTGTAGAGTTTGGAATGTATAATGCATTTATAAGTTATTAAAAATTAAAATTTTGGTGGTATTTTTGAGAGGCTGTGTAACCTTCTTTTGCTTCTTCTTTTCCGTCTAGGCCAAGCCTCCTTTGTGTCTATCTATAGTCTTCCAGATACATTCACGTTCTGACGTAGCAGAGCTCTCTGTTGTTCTTAGGCCTGGAGACCCTCAAAACAGGAACGGTCAACCTGGGTGCCAACTTCCAACTCTGCATCTTGCTAATTTTTCACAAAGTGAATTGGGGCCTTTTATTAAAAACAAAATAAGGGGAGTCTGGGTGGTTCAGATGGTTAAGCGTCTGTCTTTGGCTCTGGTCATGATCCCAGGGTCCTGGAGTCTGGCTTCCCACTCAGCAGGGAGTCTGCTTCTCCCTCTCCCTTACCCCTCCCCCAGCTCATGCTTTCTCTCTCTCTCACACTCTTGCTCTCCAATAAAATCTTAAAAAAAAAAAGATAAAAATAAAACGAAACCTAAAACAACAGAAACAAACAAAATCCAAGAAAACCCTCATGATTGACTGATCAATAGCTGGTTTTGAAAATAAAAATACATGGTAACTGAATAAAGGGCTCTAGTATAGCCTCTATTTCTTCTTCCTGGAAATAGCCCCAAAGTGTTCTTGATCCTTGCCACCAGGTGGCTGTAATGTAGCCAAGTCTCCCTTATCTCTACCATTTATTTGTCAAATTCAGAGTAGTTTAGAAATTGAATGCTTTGTGTTTTATCCCCAAAAATATTTTTTAAGGTTTTATTTATTTATGAAAGACAGAGAGAGGGAGGGGGAGGGAGAGAGGCAGAGACACAGGCAGAGGGAGAAGCAGGCTCCATGCCGGGAGCCCGATGGGGGACTCGATTCCGGGACTCCAAGATCACACCCTGGGCCAAAGGCAGGCGCTAAACCACTGAGCCACCCAGGGATCCCCTTATCCCTAGACTTTAAGAGAATTATAACCTTCAATCAAGGGGCAGCAACTTGTATTTTTAAAGGATATAAACTTATATGGTGAATAACAGGAAAATTTCCTTATCTATGATTTATTTATACTACTTCTTTAGTGTCCACAGAGCCTGTTTAATGCTGTGTATCTAGGTTTTGCCTAATATGCTTCCAAAATAAAGTTAAAATTGTACTCTTTTCTGAAGTGCCTGAGCGGCTCGGTCAGTTAAGCATCTGACTCTTGATTTGGGCTCAGGTCTTGATCTCAGGGTCCTGAGACCTTAGCACTGTGTGGGGCTCTGTACTCGGTGGGGCGTCTGTTTCTCCTTCTGCCCCTCGCCCCACTCACGCTAGTGCTCTCTTTCTCTCGAATAAACAAAATCTTTTTAAAAATATGCCTCTGTACTTTCACTTCAGGGACACCTACAGTTTTCATGTCGTCTATAACTACACAAGAACACAGACTAGGATTTAGTATGGTTTTATTTATTTATTCATTTTTTTAAGGTTTTATTTATTTATGAGAGAGAGAGAGAGAGAGAGAGAGAGAGAGAGAGAGAGGCAGAGACACAGGCAGAGGGAGAAGCAGGCTCCATGCAGGGAGCCCGACGCGGGACTTGATCCCGGGACTCCAGGCTCATGCCCTGGGCCCAAGGCGGCGCTAAACCGCTGAGCCACCCGGGCTGCCCTTAGTAGGGTTTTATTTTGGTTGCTTGCTTGCTTGCTTGCTTGATTTTATAAATCCCTTTGTAACTGGGGACACTCAAAATTCAGGGGAAGCCTTTGAAAAGGAACTACTGGCGAGTGTAGGCTAACTTCTTTTCAATATATACAAGTGGACAGTGATGAGGTTGATGGAGGGGACTCATCCATATCAGTTTTGTCTGATTTGTGACCAATATGAAGATTTAGTATATTATTTTTTTTTCTTTCTGCAAAAAGCTTTATTGTCTCCATTTGGTCCACGGATTGGGAAAGGGCTCCAGATGGTTAATAAGCTTCCTGGTGGCTGCAGGGGGAGGTTCAGGCACAAGCCCTGGCCCGGGGCCTTGGGGGAGGGGGGTCAGAGGAGCCCCTCATGGTCTTCAGAGACTCCCAGCCATGCTTGAGAGTGAGCTTCCGATACTGGCTCAGCCTGGGGGTGGCCAGCCTGCAGAGGTCAGGGGGTTGCCCCTCTTCCTGATGAGTGTTGCCTCCTCATCTAGGAAGTGGCTCTCCTGGAAGTCACAGAGACAGGGTCTGCATGAGCGGAACCAGGGCATGCATATCAGAGGGGCCTGTTCAGGCTCCTCCCCAGCAGTGGGGCGACTTCCAGGTGGCCACGGTGCCCCCGGGCCACACCTGCAGAGCCGCGTGCACAGAATGGGAGCCCAGAGAGCGGCAGCTGGAGGAGGCCCACAGGTGCACCTGGACAAGGCACAGGACCAGGACCGTGGCCTCCTCCTTGTAGAGCGGTTCTGTCGAATCTGGAAGCTCCCAGTAGGCCTGGGACAGGAGTGAAATTCGAACTTGGGTGCTGGCTCCAATGGCACAGGGTGGCCAAGAATAGGGCCCCAAAGGTTGTGACTGGATAAAAGCCTGGAGGCTGGTGGTTGGCTGGTAGAAGGGGAGTCCATGGGTCTGTTGGATCCAACACTATTGGAGCACCTGGCGGTGCCTTGTTGACGCACAATATACAGCAATTTTACTTAACTTAATAAATGGAGAATTGGGCACACATTCATAAATGCTTACCCGTGTGTGCCCCAGCTAGGGTGTATATATGTACAATCACTGAGGAATCAGAAGTATGATAATAACTGATCTTCCATTCAGGATCACTTCAATTTGGCCAGTTTTTATTATAGGCCTATTTGCATCAGGTATGCTGCCAGGGCATGGGGATAAAATTAACTCATTCCCCTACTTCCCCAGTGGAGTATTTATTTTATTTACTGAGTGCAGCCTACATGCCAGGAACTATTAGATTCTGAAGGGACAGCGTTCGATAAAATGACACTTTTGCTCTCAAGTAGCTTACATTCTAATGAGTGAAAATTACCATAGCACATCCCTGCCTGCAAAGAGATTGCCACCTTTACAAACAGAAATACCAGCATGTGATGAGAAGTGAATGAAATGTATTTCTGTCATGACATTAGTGAAGGGCTGGAAGAGAAGGTCAGTCCCATTTGATGATCTTGAGCTGGGTCCTGAGGGGTAGATATTTTTTAGGTGGAAGTGGTTGTGAGGAGACATCTTAGAGAGAAGGTCTAAGGGATGCAAAGCTGTGGCCTTGAAAAGCCTCGTGGTATGTGAAAGCAACCACAAGCTATTTGACATTAATACACATGAAGTGGGGGTTGATTAGGAATAGTAGAAACAGATAGGAACCTTTGCATAGGTAGCATCAGATTATTCTAAGAAGTATGAACTTTATTCTTTAGAAAACTGAGAAGTTATTCATGGTTTCAAACAAAAGATGTACATGGTAGGGCTTGAATTTTGGAAAGTTCACTCTTTTAAATTTTTTTTAATTTATTTATTTATGATAGTCACACAGAGAGAGATGAGAGAGAGGCAGAGACACAGGCAGAGGGAGAAGCAGGCTCCATGCACCGGGACCCCGACGCAGGACTCGATCCCTGGTCTCCAGGATTGCGCCCTGGGCCAAAGGCAGGCGCCAAACCATTGTGCCACCCAGGGATCCCGAAAGATCACTCTTTTAGCAGAGTTGGTCCAAGAGGAGAATTAAGCTAGCTTTTAAATTCTCTGTTATGAAATTAGTAGCATATACATTAACATTTAGATAACGCCTTTACCTAAGGTAGTATCTAAGGTATTTTTCCTATTGTTTAGCAGAGGGAAAGTTTAGGTGGGAAAGAACGTAAAATAACTTAGTTTTTAAGTAGTCATTTCCTAAAAGCTCAAGCCGAAAACTGAATATTGGAAAAAAAAAAGAGGTGGAAATTGACTTTGTCCTAATAAAGTTGTCTCTTTCACCAAGCATTTTGCATCAGATTTGTATCTATTTCTCGGCGTCAACTGCGAAAAAAAGAGTCCTTTCCAAGTTTTTTATGTTCATATCATTTCAGTCCTGATTGTGGGATAAGAGAAAAAGTCTAACATTTTTGACTATGTTGATAAGAAGCTTAACATTTGATCAATTCGTTTTCCAGAATGTTTTTATTTATTGATCTCTACACTTAGTCTAATTTTATGTACTTTTAAGTTTATATACTCCCATTATCTACTACTATAAATATTTGCCTATAGGTTTACTCGCTGAGCAACTTCTTTCTGAAGTAGGATAAAAGTACACTGTTAACTACTTTGATTCCATTTCCCTAACAATCATTGTCTCTAAAAGATAGCTGTCAGTTGGCCAGTTAGCTAAGAACTACTACTACAAACTACCATTCCTTTCATATCCCTTGTAGGATAAGGAACTAGAGGAAACATCTATCACAATGTCAGCTAATGAAGCCATTTTACTTAATAGATACTTGATTCTTTTCTTTATATTTTGTCTATAATAATAGCCTAATAGTCAAAAGCAAGTTAATCATTTCCCTTATCTTTAGCTATCATAAAATAGAAAACAAAATGAAAGTGAGTGTACGTAAAAGTAGGGAAAGGGCATAATTGATATTTCCTACAGAGAAGTCTCTCTGGATAGGCATGTAAAAGTGAGAAGAAAGAGAGATTAGTAGTCTGACACAAATAGCTGCTTTAATATGTGGGTAATTATCTTTATTATGGATATAACCAGTGGGAAGCATACTATCTTCAGAGGAGAACAGTAGCTTGTTTGCTCATAACCCCTACTGATTTGAAGAGACACAAAATAAGACTTTTCTTTTTAACATTTTATTCTATCTGCAATTGTTTAAGGAGTTAGTTTTCTTCTGTAGTTAAATGAGAGTACACACTGATTCATTATTGATTATGATTTATTGAGATTTCTTTTTTTACAGTTTTTGTGGCATGGAGTCCTTATACATTAAAGAATCTTCACAAACCTCATTTGGTATTAATATTCCCATTTTGCACATGAGTAAACTCAAGGTCAGAGATGTTAAATAATTCACCAAAGATCAAATAGCTAATAAGTGGCAGAGATGTTATTAAACTAAAGTGTCTATGACTTGAGACTCTGTAAGTCTTCTGTGTTAGCGTTTTAAGTTATTACTGCTGATATCACTCATATTGTAAATGTCACCCCTTGGGGTGTATGCACAATTTTAATCATTCCTTGGACCAAAATTAATACGTCAAAATGTATTTTTAAAATATAGTTAATTTGTAAATTTTAAGAACCATATTGCAAAGGTTACATAATGTTTTTGTGCATTTAAGCATAAATCTTAGACAGGGTTTATACTTTTAATTTTTAGTACCTAGACTCTACAAATGAATAAGACTTTTTTCTTAATTGTGTATCATAAATTTTAATATTCTGACATGATATTGTTTTGGTTGCCTTGAGCTGCATTACTAAATTTAATAAAATATTATTTAATAATACAAATGACTGGCTGCCTACGCAGCTTCTTTGAGATCCCAAGGGTCCTCTACTACCTCATTAGAGAAAGAATCTTGACATCACTAATTTATTTGTTTTAATTACCCATCTAAAAAGGT
The DNA here is from genome assembly GCF_905146905.1 of Nyctereutes procyonoides. Classification (NCBI taxonomy): domain Eukaryota; kingdom Metazoa; phylum Chordata; class Mammalia; order Carnivora; family Canidae; genus Nyctereutes; species Nyctereutes procyonoides. Next base: position 19,674,762 of record NW_026575132.1, on the reverse strand, counting down.
CTGAACAATAAATAAAAGATTTGGAAATAATAACCAATCCCCTAACATTATCATACATTTCCAAGTAGACTAAAATGGAATATGTTTCTATTTTTATGAACTCATGCTTACCCCTACCACTTATTTAGTTTTAAACTATTATAAATAGGGCTACCAAGTGAACAAACTCAATGTTGTTCATCCCTCCAATATCCTTCTCAGTCTCCAAATGGAAGTGAAATTATTCATTCTTGTTCTAAGGTTTTGTGGCTTTCAGCCCATTCTTCCTCTACTCTTTCTTGTTACCCTTTTCTTTTTCTGAGAAAAATAAAACTAACTGAACTCCCTTCCTTTCTTTTTTTTTGTCCCTCCTCTCTTATTATATCTTTGGTGTCATATACATATTTCTTCCTGACATTTCTTATTCCACTAATTTCTAGCCCATATACTTCCTTATCTCTAAACTCATCAAGAATCAGTTCTATTTGAAAACCTGTATGAAGGATAGTAACAATATCCACCCCCTACCTGCCCCAAGACAGGTGCTTCTAAACAAGTATTTTCTTTTTTAACCATGTTTTATTGTGAATAAAGAAAAATAGGATTTTCTCTAAAGACTTTTCTGAAAATTATGTCTATGTCTAGAATATTCCATCTGGTAGAAAACTGATGCTTATCCACATGCTTATAAAATGTGGTGAAGGTGCTGTGGTAAACTGGTCTCTTATCCGTTTATATTTGTTTGAATTTGAAGCTATGAAGGTAGGTATTTTTTGTAGCATCTAATGCTGATTTCTTTTTTTCTTTTTTTTTTAAGATTTTATTTATTTATTTGAGAGAGAGAGAGGAGACACAGGCAGAGGGAGAAGCAGGCTCCATGCAGGGAGCCCAGCGTGGGACTCGATCCCAGGTCTCCAGGATCAGGCCCTGGGCTGAAGGCGGCGCTAAACCGCTGAGCCACCCGGGCTGTCCCTCTAATGCTGATTTCAAGCATACATTCATTCGCCTAGTCTCAATTCTTATTAAAATAGCTTGTTATAATGTTCTCTTAAAGTTATTCCACTACCGAATATGCATATTGATATTTCCAACTTTTATAATAATATATCAAAGTAAAATTTCTCAGTGCTAAGTTAGGGAGAAAAAAAATCACCGCATTGCAATATTCAGTTATCTGCTCTTTCCAAACTTCCAATAAGGGTGGAATAAAATAATTTTTGTACATTAACAAATTGTTCAAAGAGCCTGGATTTTTAAAATCATAATCAGCAAAATCCATATATACCATTTCCATAATGCTTTCTAACATCTTGAGTTTATTAGTGGGAAATTTAATTTGTGCTAATCAGCCTAAGGCAAAAGAAGTGCGAAATTAACTTGATACATATATTTGATGTTTTTTAGTATTTTTCAGTTTTTTCAGTTTTGCACTACAACCACAACATGGCAACCCAGAATAAACACACAGATCTACAGTGTCACTTCCCATTACATTACTGTAAAAAGCTGTAACTCACTGAAAAGCCAGCCGGGATTCATTATCTTTGTGGTTTTATCTAAGAAGGCATGCAGCAATACTGCCTATGAAATGGCATGTTTGAAAATTCCAAACTTTTACTAATGGTCTGAATCTTGATTTGCAGCCTATTTCCTAATGTGAAATTTGACAATTTTAAATGCACTTAGCAGTGCCATTTTTGTTCAGGCTCAAAGGAGGGACCAAAAGTGGGCAAAGTGTTGTTGTTGTTGTTTTTCCCTCCTTTCCAGAATCTCTCTTCATTCCTACTCTGCATTCACCAAGAATTGGTGCAATAGGAAACAGGTTAGTGAGTAGGGAGATTGCCATAATATCTTCAAGATCACTTCAGTGTCCTTCCCTGAGTCTTCTCTGCTGTATGATTTAATATAAAGTGCCAGAGAATAACTACTCTAAATATTTTGTGATACATACATTCAACCATATTTTTTTCTAAAATGATCATCTTTTTTTTTTTCAAACTGAGACACTTTGAAAGTGAAAGAAGTCATTATTGAAAATTAACCATGACAACGTGGGTAAATTGAGACCATCCTATCATACCTAGAGATTTGGTTATCCTGCCATGGACTGCTCTGAAGAGAATAATTTAATGTGATTGTTCATAGTGGTGGATTCTTGGAGCCCAACTACTGAATCAGATTATCTGAGTTTATAGTCTGGGGTTCTGCATTTTTAGCAAGCTTTCCAGGTGGTTTGTAAGTATAGTAAATGAACAGTAACAGACACACTATAGTTACCAGGTACCGGACATTCTCCTACTGCCAATGTTTTATTCCTTTTAATTATCACAATCACTACCACTGAATGATAGAATGCTATATGAATCATTCAAGTATGAAAAGGCACATTTCTCAGAAATGTGGCTACTTGGAAATATTTGGATAATTGATCAAAAGATCTGGAAAAAAAAAAGATCTGCATCTATGTAGATTTTTTTTTTTTTGGCCCCATGAAGGACACAGCTAAAATTTGAAAATCTGCAATTTGGAAAGGAATTAAAAGCTTGAGAAGAAAGCATGGATGAAAAAGCAACATGTCTTAAAGACTGGTAGGCAAAGAATGAGGCCAGAAGGAGAAGGATGGGTATAGTCATTCAATTATGAAAATATCTATCATTTCTGAGAAAAGTGGGAAGCTTTGTAGGGCAGGATCTGGGTTTTTGTTAGAGAGTGAAAAATGATGAGTCTAGAAAGGTAGCCCAGTGTTAAACATGAAAGGATTACAGATGCTATTGGGATAGCCATAAATGCTGAAGAACTAACATCCCTTCAGGAGTAGCCCACAACCAATTACTGAATTTGGTGGGTTAATACCCCAGTTCCCCCTCACTGTGCCAAATAACACCTTCTGCACAGGCCCCCCAGTGAGTCTCAACAGGACAGGATTCAGCACAAGTAACTTGTTTGATAAGAGGCCCTCAGTCACTGCTTTCCAATCTCTCTTTCATTTTCCCATTCCAAAAAAATGGTTTGTGCCTGAATATGTGATTTAGAGTCGGCTTCTGGAGGAACCCAGACTAAGGCAGCATAATTATCCCTGTTTGATCCAGTTGCTTACTAAAGAAGGCAAGGCTGCTAGAGACATTTTTAATTAGGAGATTGAGAAACGTTATATTACATTAAGAAAACTTGCAGCAGTAAGGAGAGATCAGACAGGTAGAAAGTGGTGGAGAGTTGACAAGCTAGTTAGAAAGCAGTTGTGGGGCCATGTTAGAAGGGCCTATAGTGAAATAGGAGAGGAAGAAAGAGGAAACAGCTTCCGTAGGATTAAGTGATTTGTTGAATATGGGGTGAAGAGAAAATGATTTTTATAAAATAATAAGTCAAAGTTTTGACTTTAGCAATCTGAGTATATGGTATCCAGGGTTACTACCACCTACAGGATGCAGATCGTTCTCTGCACAACCCCAACAACTGCAATTTATATTAAATATTCACAACCTAGTATACATGAATGGCATCCCTTGCCATTGTACAGCACACAATTTACAAAATCCTATGTGAAAGAGAAATGCAAATTAAAGTAGGGAATATAGGAGGCAAATGAGAAGGCTTATTGGAAGGGAAATTGTAGGATTTGATTTAAAATTTTGTCACATCATTTCTGATATTATATAGATTAAACACTCTATCACACTGAGCATTAAATATGTAGGTGAGCTTAAAAGTATGTTTAGACACAATGAAACCTTGGAAATATGAATACAAATAAATTTTTTAAAAAATAGAGGAAATCTTTTTGGAAGATTCTATGAGAGATGAATGCATCTAAATCAAGCCAACATTCTTGTCTTTTAAAATCTATAATCTAGAATTGCAAATTGTAGAAAGCATGATATCATGAATATTCAGAATTCATCTCTTTGTACACGCTGATTGCCTTAGGAAGTTATGCCCCAAATACAATCTTGAATCATATTTTAAATGTGACTCCTAGGAAAATCTTGCCCTTTGTAATTTAAACATTAGAAGTCAGTTATGTTTGTGTGTTACTCAAAATCGCTGCTAAATGTAAGTGTAGAAATTTGCCGGTGTGATCCTAACTCTAGGATGTCCCTCCTCCATCCACTTGCCTTTTGCAATAAAATTTCACATTTACATATGAATTCCTTTTGGGTGACTGCTTGGCTCATATAAAAGTGAAATGTTCTTAAGAGTGGTGACTTCCATAAAGGAAATGTTGAAAAGGACTTGAGTGTGTTGTGATTTTAAAGTGTGGGGAAGGGAAGAAAGTGGAGATGAGGGAACTTAAGGTAAATGGTTTCACAGTGTTTCTAATGTCATCCCTGCACGTAGCCTTTTAAAATGAAGTAGCTGTTAAAGTGATGGTGGCCAACTCTTAGAGGCCAGTTGAGTTCTCTGCCTAGAATGGAAAATAACACAAATTGCTTTCATAATTTTAAAACTTAACTGAAAAGGCTTTTTGTCATTTCCATGGCATTATTTATAGGAAAATTTGTGCGTCTAAAATTTAAAAGTCAGGGTTCTTTTTGCAAAATACAGGAGGAAGAAACCATAATTGTTTTTGTGCCACGAACATTGCCAAGCATAGATACTTACAATAATAAGGTAAGGCCAATTATGACAATTTAGTTTCCTTTAATATAGTGAGTTCATTAGTTGTAGACATATTTGTAAAGAGTTTGGCTTAGCCTCTTCCACAAAGATTTGAGGAATTAAAGAATTCAGAGGAACCTGTCAGACCCCTGATGTGTCATAAGATTGTACTTCCTTACTGATGTGACAGGCATCACAGAACACACAGAACTTGAAGATGAAAAAAAAAAATAGGGGCACTGCTGATTAGTTGAAGGACATATTCAAAGACAAATCCTGGAGTTTCTATTTCCAGGACAGCAACTAGCAACTTCTCTCGTTTAGTGTTGCTGAAGGTCTCCTGGGCTCCTTGCAATCATAGATTTTGACCTGCAGAGCCCTCCTGGATGCTGATGGCTATGAGACTCAAGCACAGAGTCCCTGTGTCTGCCCTCAGAGTACAAGAGTCAGAATGCTCCACAGGTGTGGAAGTTTCTGCCTAAGCCATTGACTCAGATACAAGAAAAATTAAAAGAAAAGTAAGAGAGAAGGAGAGAGAGAGAAAGAAAAGAAGAAAGACCAGCCTGAAAAGTTGACTATGTTTAGCAAGAAACAAGGAATCACTGCATTCTGAAGACAGTTTTGTAAACCCCAGATCTATTTAGATTTTTCTGGCCAATAAGCCCAAATCTGGAAAATATAAATCTGTTACTATCACATAAGAGTGTGTTCTCTTTTTTGGCCAAATGGAAACTGAGTGAGAATGATGGAAACCAAAGCCAAAGAGTTAGAAATGAGATTTTCAAAGTCACTTGTTTTTAAAACTTCTTCTTAATTATCCACATTCTCATCGATTTACAGAATTGATCAGTGAAGAACTCTGTGCTTATACCTCTTACCTTTGTACTAAATATATATATATATATTTATCTTATATTTGGATCACTCAATACAGCAAACATCTATAGTTAAATAGCTAAAGGCTGAAACTCTCCCGTTGCTATGAAATTAAAAGCAAACAAAAAGCCAAAACTAATTTGACTTTTGCATCTTTGCATTTCTGATCATGTGACACACCACTAAAAATCTGTTATATTATCAGTGGCGATATGCCTTAACACATACTAACATTCTCACTAGCATTGTATTCTCCATGGTTAAATTAATTATTTAAAATATGGTTCTGTGTGCATCTATATTCAGTGCTATGCATAATTAACCTCAGTTTCTAGATGAATAAACTGAAGCTCAGATTATTAAATAGTGCAGATATCACCTTCTGTTTAGAGATAAATAAACTGGATATAATACTTGCCCTGTATACCTTATGTTAGTAAGGTATCAACAGATGTATGGCACAACAATTTGCGAGTAGGAATGTTAGGAATTATAGTAGTATTAATTTTTGTTAGAATCAGTTAAATATTCTAACATTATTAAATATATTATTTATAATGGAAATGTAATTTTCTTTTCTTTATTTTTTTTAATTTTGTTTTCTTATTGTAATGTATTGTTGAAAAAAATACCTTGGAAAATACCCAGAAGACCTGCTTGTAGTTTCATTTGCATTGAAACAGGTTATCCATGAAAATCATTTTCTAAGAGACTACCTGAGATTGCCTAAATGAACTGAATTTCAGCCTGTGGCATGCATGTTGCTTCTAGAAAGAATTAGTACAAACACATAACTCCAACAATAATATTGGCAAGTGTATGGTTCAATAACCTGAGAGGAGAATAAGATTCAGTCATGAAAGACTATATTCACCATTTAGAGTCATGTATGCAACATGTCACTAGTTTTTAATATGCTTTGCACCCAGAATGTTTTCAATACATCTTAAATGGCATGTTTAAAATAATTTACTAATAAGTGGCTACTAACAGAGGAGTAGGTTTAAAATTATTTTTCCTGCATTAGGATTGTTATGAATATGAGAATTTGCTTATCAGCTCATTTAATATTCTTTACACAAAGAGTCATAGAGGGTCTAATATCTTTGTATAAAATATTGTACTGTGGTGCTCAAAAATGTATGTTCTGTTTATTATTATTTTTTTTGAGAGAGAGAGAGCACACATATGGGGGGCGGAGGGGGCGTGGGTAGAGGGAGAGGGAGAGAGAATTCCAAGTGGCTCCATGCCTAGTGGAGTCCAACACTGGGTTTGATCCCACGACCCATGAGATCATGACATAAGCTGAAATAAGAGTTGGTTGCTCAACTGACTAAACCACACAGGTATCCTTGTTTATTATTTTAAATAAAAATATCAAGACAGTGTTCAACACTTAAATCTTCCTTTCAGGACCCATTAAGATGACTGGAAAACATTTGTGATGTTTTCATTTAGATATGTTTATGCTGGTTCATTTACTAACATTCACTCATTCTTTTATTCAATAAATGTTTATTAAGCATGTGTTATATTACTATTTTTAAAGGCCTATTTTTTGCTTGCCCTTAAGTTTTCCCCTATCACATTTCACCTTAGGACTATTGCTTACTCTGGCTTACATATCCATTTATTATGAATTTTGATAACACTACTTATATAGTGCTATGTAGTTTCCAAGGCATTCACACATCTGCTGTTTGTTTTAATTATCCTCATTGAAATTTTATGGGAGAGTCGGGGAAGTTACTCTAATTTCACTCTTTTTTAAAAAAATTTTTTTTTATATATTTGACAGAAAGAGAGCAAGTGAGCACAAACAGGGAGCAGCAGAGGGAGAGGAAGAAGCAAACTCCCCGCTAAGCAGGGAACCCCGTTATATAGGCCCAATCCAGGGATCATGATCTGAGCCAAAGGCAGACACTTAACTGACTGAGCCACCCAGGCACCCCCATTTCACTCTTATAAACAAAAGGATTAAGTTTCAGAGAGGTTCAGAGATTTGCTCCATGTTACACAAACAGAAGTAAAATTGCACATACTTTATTTTCTAAGGGGCATTTCAAAATAGTATAGCTCTAATTATGTTTTGAATAAAAGAACAATTTATATGAATTTTGACTCATGGATATACCTTAGGGATATAAGGTATATATATATATATATATATATATATAATATATACACACACAATATATATATATTTGTACAAATATATATATTTTGTAGGTGACCTATGATCTATCCTAGAAAATAGAGAACAATATTAGTATACTCACTAGTTGTCAGTATGAATATTTTTCTCATGGAAGCTTTGATTGCCTAAACTGAGAATTTCTTGATAAGCTAATATATTCAGGCATGTGATATAATTAAGTCTACTGACTTAGGAATATAATTGAATGATTTTGTGTCAATGAGAAAAGAAAACAATCTTACAGACTCAAGTGAACTGTTCACATTTTCTAGCGATATAATGGGCAAGGAAAATTATCTGCATTTTTCACGTGTACTTTGAGGATCTGCATTTTTAAAAACAATTTCTCTTTGGATAAGACTTTCTACTTCTTTTATATCCTGTATAAATACAGATACACAGAATGTAATATGACAAAATAATTTTCTAATTTCATTTCTTGGCTACTCAACAAAGAGTAATATTTTAAAATATATTTTGGTGGTACTCAGGAGGTGGTCTGTAAATTGAGTGACTAGCAGAGCACCTTTCAAATGCTTTCTTATATTTAATAATATTAGAAATGGATGATTATAATTTCCTACATACACCAATTGATAAGAATGCCCTCCTCATTTTCCTCTATAAGTCCTATTCATTTTTCAAGGATTTACCATGTATCAATATATGCCAGTATGTCTATTGTGACTCCCCTTTCTCTACATTGTTAGCTTTCATACTGGTAATATTAAATGCCCTTCTAAGTATCCACTATATTCCTTCATAATGTTACATATTTGCCTTAGATTAACTCTTCATAGAAGCTATCACTTGCCCTTTATTAAAAAGGAGAACACTTAAGGAAGCTTAATAATTCTAGTGTCAGGCACCTGGGTGGCTCAGTGGTTGAGCATCTGCCTTCGGCTCAGGTCGTGATCCTGAGGTCCTGGGATCAAGTTCTGGCTCAGGCTCCCTGCATGGAGCCTGATTCTCCTTCTGCCTATGTCTCTGCCTCTCTCTCTCTGTGTCTCTCATGAATAAATAAATCAAACCTTTAAAAAAGAAAGTAATTCGTTTAGTGTCACAGCAATTTGAACCGAAATTTTCCTGAATCCAAGGCCTTTGGTTAATGCTACGCCTTGACAGTTCTGCACATTTCAGTATAGGAGACTCCAATTAGATTCTTGTACTTTAGAGTGCAGATTTTAGGACTGGTGTTAGTCCTGCTGCTCATTAAACCCTTTCTGTCTGAATGTTTGACTCTCCTTTCCATGCGGTCAAATATGCGACTTAATTTTTCTACAGAAAAATTCGGGAGTTCACCTCATGAGCTGAGTTATAGAGGAGTAGGAAGTGGTAGGCATTGTTAGACTGTCAGTAAAAGAACAAGACTAACCCTAACCATAAAGAAAAAAAGAAAAAGAAGAAATGATTTTGGAGTCAGAAACAGAACCTTTTGATCTAGCTCCTTTTGAATGTCAAAATGACACAAGAAATTTGGCAAGGGATTCTAAGAAGTATGAAGATCTAAGGCACAACTTGAGCCCATTTCTGTCTTAGAACTTGTGTGTGAATGTAAGTCACGGTTAAATGAAGGATTTTTCTGTGTGTTCACTGGTTATTATGACTGATTTTCTGGAGGAAGAGGGTCTCATAAGTAAGGTAGACGTTTGACAATATTTTAAATATAAAGTTAACAGCATTCTTTTTGGTTTTAGTATACTTTACCAAAAGTTATTTTGAAGAACCATAATCTAATTTGTAAATAAAAATAGAACTGAAAGGGTAAAGAAATGTGGAAGAAAGAGCCACAAAAATAATATGTAGATATTTTGTTCAGAATCTCTTGTAAAAAAAAAAAGAATCTCTTGTAGTTTTGTCATTTGGGCTAAGACCTGTTCTTGAACAAGAGTGAAGTATTCTTTGTCTACATATGTGTTATATGCAGTATGAAGAATTAAATTGCCCAGGTCCTAAAATATCCTGACTCTGGAGTATGTGCACTTGTAAAGAGACAGGGGGGAAAGAAGGAAAGAGAGAATTTGAAAATTAATGAGAGTTTTATGGACAGTGAGTGAGTGAAAGCTAATCATGCTATAGAGGGATTCACAGTTTTATTAGATTATTTCCTGTAATTATAATGTATGTGCTTTACCTACAAAAGCCAGATTTTTTGTGCATCTGTTTTTATTATAGATTTTTTTTGCCCTAAGTATCATCTTGAAGTCTTTATTTCCCAAGTATTATTAAAAAGCTATATATCCTTCCTAGTGACTGGAAATTGATTCTTCCTATCAGACAATAGAGTGTTTTATTTTTTTCCTTTTGAAAGAAACATTGGAATTAGCAGAAACTATACATTGTTTTTTTTAAATATTTTTCTCAAGACATTTTTTTAAATTTATTTATTTATGATAGTCACAGAGAGAGAGAGAGAGAGGGAGGCAGAGACATAGGCAGAGGGAGAAGCAGGCTCCATGCACCGGGAGCCCGATATGGGATTCGATCCTGGGTCTCCAGGATCGCACCCTGAGCCAAAGGCAGGCGCCAAACCGCTGCACCACCCAGGGATCCCTATACATTGTTAATGTTCGTTTTAGTAAATTCTTCTTGAATACATTTACTTAATAAATAGAGGGTGAAATAACAGTTGCATTGATTTTTAGCATTTTTTATGTCTACTTATTATTTCTTAAATTAATTTTTGTAAACATTTTATTAAGCTGATCTTTAACGGACTGCTTTCTATGCTTGAGCAATCCCTGCCTACCACTTAAAGGTTCTTTAAATTAATAAATTAATTAATTTTCATTGGTTGTTATGGATTTGGGTCCATTTCCCAAATGGTTATTAAGTGTCTCCTATGCTGAACCTGGTTTTATATGTTTTCGGAGGGTTCCCCTGATGAGAACTTGATGAAAAACAAGTAGGGGGCATACAAATTGAAAAAAAAAAGTTAGAAAAATATGTCAAGCTATTGTTGAAAGCATATAACTGTTGTAGCAACTGTGGACAGTTACATTATGTTTTCTCTAATGCATTATTCCTGGCAGTCAGTTCATTGGGAGTTGTTATTTTTTATGTTTGTTATATTTTATCATTTTGGTTAGAAGCTGAAAATACTAGTTCAGAGGTTCTAGGTTTTAAAATCCAAACACAGATATTCCGTTTTATTTAGAGAATGCTCTATTTTGTTACAAATGTACAGAGGTAGCCAGCTATTTAAAAATGGTTTGCTGTCATTAGATGTGAAATTCAGAAAGATTATCTCACAGCCCTGTGACCTTGCATTCCAGAACTATTCAAAGTTAGGAAAATGAAGGTCAAAGAGGCTTATGTAATAGCATTCAGAAGGGGAGAGGGATCATCTTCTGTTGGAAATATTAGACTCTAAGAGGCAGGGAGCTAGAATTTAATATTCATATTGATGATTGTGGACACTCCCCTCAGTTGAATTGGTAAACTGAGAGATATTCAGAGAACTCCAAGTTATGTGAGGAAGACAGACACAAATGATTACGAGGAAATTTGAAAAGTATTGGTATCTTTGCCAAATGATTGCTGGAAAGATGCTTGAGTAGGAACTCCAGGAAAGGAACAGAGATAAGGGCAATTTAGAGCAAAGGGCCCCAGCCCCAAAGTTGTGAGTGTAAAATTGGTATAAAAGTTGGCCATTCATCTTGTAAGGCCTTTCCTATTTATCTTGAAATCTCTAGTCTGGGTTCAAACTCTATCCCTAGGACAATAGACAGTCATTGAATAATGAACACAAGAAACATTTGCTTTTATTTTATTTTATTTATTTTTTAAAAGATTTTATTTATTTATTCATGAGAGACACAGAGAGAGAGAGAGGCAGAGACATAGGCAGAGGGAGACGCAGGCTCCCTGTGGGGAGCTGGATGTGGGACTTGATCCCAGGACGCTGGGATCACGACCTGAGCCAGAGGCAGAGATGCCCAATCATTGAGCCACCCAGGTGCCCCAAACATTTGCATTTTAGAAAATATCTCTCTTGACAGTGGATTGAAAGAGGAAGAAAAATGTTTAAAAGGGAGGATAAGTTATAAGGTACAAGTAAGTATCAATAAAGGGTACAGAAGAAAACAATATATTGGTCATTTATTTACTCAGCATTCAGTGATGATTTATTAAATACCAGTCACATGTTTAAGAATTAAGTTCAGTTATTTATTGATTATTATTTATTTCAAAACAGAAAGAATAATTGGAAGGTATAGGATTTATTTGGTGAGACAAAAACACTATTGTCTTCATGTTCAAATGAGATGGTGTGGGAGGTGAGTGTAAGAAGCAGTAGAGGACAGTGATAGGAACATGAACTCTGGAGCTGGATTGCTTGTGTTCATCCTGGCTTCCCAACTTACTAGCTGTGTGTCCTTGGGCAAATTACCCATTCTGTGCTTTAGTTTCTTCATTAATCAAATAGTGATAATGATAGTACCTATTTCAAAGTTATTTTAAAAATAAAATGAGTTAATATATGTTGAATGATCATATTGTTCACCACCCATATTAATTGCTTCGTAAAAGTGTTTGTCATTATTTTTGAGCAAGCAAGAATGAAGTTTTCCCTTAAAGATATCATTTACATTTGTTCCATATTGTAAGAAATAAAGGATTACTTTATCTTAGAGAGGGAAAGAGAGTGGGGGAGAGGGCCAGAGGGAAAGGGAGAGAAAGAATCTTTATTTTTATTTATTTATTTATTTATTTATTTATTTATTTATTTATTTATTTGAGAGAGAGAGAGAGAGAGAGAACATGAGTGGGAAGGGCAGGGACAGAGAGAGGAATTTCAAGCCAACTCCTTGCTGAATGCAGAGCTCAGTGTGGGGCTTGATCCCAGGACCCTAAAATCAGGACCTGAGCTGAAACCAAGAGTCGAACTTAACTGGGCACACACAGAGAGAAAGGATCTTAAGCAGCCTCAGTGCGGAGCCTGGCTTGGGGCTTGATCTCACAGCCCTGAGATCATGACCTGAGCTAAAATAAAGAGTTCGGTGCTTGACCAATAGAGCCACCCAGACATCCCTAAAAAATACCATTCATATTTGTTCCATATTATAACAAATAAAGGATTATTTGTGAAAATAGGTAACTATATTCTTTGATTAATCAAGAAATATTAAGACTATATATGCTCATAGAACCCTAATATATTGAGGACATTTTATAAGACCCTGAAGTGATTAGAAAAAATATCATCATTAAATGTCACTTAATTATACACATTTTACACTCTTAACAATAGAAATTAAATAATAACTGCTTGTTTATATGAGGAACTTAAAAAAATTTTTTTAAATCCACAAAACATTAAGAGGTTCTCTCTGATTGATTTTTCTAAATGGTATGGGTTTCCATTTTCATTTTAGAAAATATAATTTGTAACAAACTATTGAAAATTTACCAGGGATTAAAAAGACCTATCTTTGACATCTGGGTGTCCACAATTTCAAAAGGGAGAAAAAAATATAAATAAATATTTACATGCTATGTGACTTTAGGTAACTTACTTGACTACTAAGATCAGTTTTTTAATCTGATTAAATGAAATTAATCAGATAGATAGATATAGATAGGTATTTATATAGTGATGTATAAATCCATTATATATAAAATTCATATTATGCCTGTCCAAGTATTCTATAAATCATAACATTTTATACATGAGATTCTACTAATATAATTAACAGTATATCATTAAATTTTTATTAACTCACGATATTAATATGTCAAAAGTATTTCAAGGAATGTAACCTGCAACGGAAAAAAGGTTTTGTGTGTAGTATAGAAGTACAAGGGGATGAGAGTCAATTTATCAAGTGACAAGGAGAAGTGGATTCTCACTAAGGAATAGAATGGGCAGAGGTATGTAGAAAGAAAAAAAATCAGTATAATTGCAACTGAGTTTGAAAGACAAAATAGCTGATTTCCAATATTTATTATTAGGAAAATATGTATCCTTACTTCTGTCTACTATGTAATTTTTACAAGAATTAAGGATTAATTTTAATCAGAAAAGGAATAAGAAAGAATGGATTTTCTGTAACCCTCAAACTGAGCGTTCCTCTGGTAATTTCTGTCGCCTTTGAATTGTTCTGAAGTGTACACACTACGTTTGTAATTCTTCAGACTCTATGACATGGGAGAACAGGAGTAAGGGATGGAGAAAACTTCTAGTTCAAAGCTTCTAATTTAATGCAACTAAATCAAAACACAATGTCCAGATTTGATCAATTTAATCATGCTCTCAAGACAGTATATGTCTTTTTTTTAAGATTTTATTTATCCATGAGAGACACACAGAGAGAGGCAGAGACATAGGCAGAGGGAGAAGCAGGCTCCCTGCAGGGAGTCTGATTCGGAACTTGATCCCAGGATCCCTGGATCACGCCCTGAGCCAAAGGCAGATGCTCAATCACTGAGCCACCCAGGTGCCCGAAGATAGCATATGTCTTAATGTTTGTCATTGACCCTCTATTTACAGTAGCATAAAGTATACATCCTACCATTTTTTCTCCTATGGCTTCCATATGTGTATCTCTAAGTTGCATCTTGAATAGCGCAGATTTAATTTGGCAGTTTCACTGTATCACTTTTGCATAGCCTATTTCTGTTTGAAGAGAGGCATTTCCTGAATAGTTTTCTTTTAAAGCAAGCTGTTTTGAACTGCATTCCAAGTAGGTAAGGGTTTGCACTAGATTTGTACTTTGAACTTGAGCAGCATTAGCGGGTGCCACTATAATAATAACTTTAAGATGTGTTACATGAAAACCCAGGCTCATTAAAATAACTGTATCAGGAATGGCTGGGTGCATATGCAGTATTTTGCTGGCTTTAAATATTTCCTTGGCATTCTAGTTTGCTCGTGGGAGACGATGAAAATCTAGTTTCACAAAAGGAACTTTTATATGGGTGAAAACTTCAAAAAGAACAGTGTTTTATATAAAAGCAAGTTTACTTTTTTAGTTTCTAAATGCCCTTTGCTATTACTGAATGTGTTTGTTTTTGATATTTTTTTTGCCTTTCATCGCCATTTGTGCTTCATCTCTCATGAAAGCAAAAATCACCTTTACTATTTAAAAACATAATACACACACAAATATATAGTTAAAAAATAAAACATGTCCAACTTAAAAATATATGTACATTTGTCTTAATCTAGTCATGTTAAAAAGCTTCAGAATTAGAACCATGAAGTCTACCTATTTTAATATTTTCCTAAACTAAGGATTGAAAATTGAATCTTGTTCTAGTGAGTTCTCAGTAAAGAATTCAGTGGTAGGTTAATAGGGAGAATTATTTATCAAGATTGAATTATGTGGTAGATGACTCAATATTAATAACTTCCTTTGTCCTTTTGGAGTTTTTCCTCTAAATTGGGGAAAATGAGCTTATGAAGACCCAGATGAAATAATGCCTCTTCCATGAAGCCTTCCGAATTCTTCCATTTTCTTTTAAAGTAAATGCATTTCTTTCCTAACAACTGCCCTTTCAATTAGCCAAAACTGCTTAAAAACTAATTTGTCTCATTGAAGAGAAATGTATCAGGAACCTTAGATTCAGTGATTCTTATCTTCAAGATCAGGCTTCTTTCTTTCTATTACTTGAAACAGTTGTTTTATCCTTATTCCTAGGGCATGCAGAAGGTTCTCATAAAATATTTGTTGAATTAATTAATAGCATACTTATAAAATGAGAATTTTCCTTTAAAATAATTTCTTTCGTGTTGGCAACTATGTCTTGTTATCTTTCATCATGTGATTGAAGAAAGAAATAATTCCACAAACATTTATTGAATGCCAACAATGTACTAAGCCTGTCTTTTACTAGATAAAGAATATTAACAGAATGCTGTTGACAATGATGAACTCTTTGTTCTCACTCTGATCGGCTTAACTAAGATGTATAGCTCTCCTCAAAAATCTCATCCACTTACTCTGGGTAGACCCCAGAGATGTGTCACATAGGCTGTGTATGTTAACATTATTTTGTAATCTTCCACTCTGACCTTCTCTTGTTAATGTTGGCTGTTCTTGAAACCACTTGAGAATCCCATCTAACAACTGCTATTTTGGCCAGCATCCACAGTGACACTGCTGAATCTGAGTCAAGAGAGCTTTTTCTCTAGTGTTCCCAAAGTTACAAATCCTTAAGTCCATGGGCATTAAATGCAAGTTGTGTTCCACATAGAAATGAAGGAGAAGTCCATTCCCCACACTCTATCATGCTTAGTTACTGGATTTATTCCTTGGGGCTTCTGTAACAAAGTACCACAGACTGGGTGCTTCAAAACAATAGAACTTTTTTCTCTTGCAGTTCTGGAGGCTAGAAGTTTGAAATCAAAGTTCTAGTAGAGAGACATTTAGACTGTCCAGGGCAATACTGGCATCCTCAAAAGGGAAGCCAGAGAGATATATATGGACTACATCTTGAAGGAGCACTCCAAAGCAGCTAAATGTATCCCCTAGGCAAGGGGAATTGAGAAAGGATTTTAACAATGGACTGAAAAGATACAATAGAATGATTATTCTTGAGTCTGAGGGATGGAGGAATTACAATGTGGATAGGGCCAGGGCCACCTGAGTGGCTCAGTGGTAGAGCGTCTGCCTTTGGCCCAGGGTATGATCAAGGGCCCCGGGGATCCAGTCCCACCTCAGGCTCCTAGCGAGGAACCTGCTTCTCCCTCTGGCTGTGTCTCTGCCTCTCTCTCTGTGTCTCTCATGAATAAATCAATAGAATATTTTTTAAAAAATGTGCATAAGACCAGAAGAAAGAGGGGAATATTCAGTAGTTGAAAGAGGGATGTTTGAGGAATAGGGAAGAATAGAAGGCTAAGGAATTCAAAAACATTTATGAATGACATACCAGGGTAGTAATTACCAGTAGTTAACCTGGTACCATACCAGGTACCAGTTAGTTAAGTGTCAGACTCCTGATTTTGGCGCAGGTCATGATCTCAGGGTCCTGGGATCAAGTTCCCATATTCAGCTCAGCACTCAGCAGAGTTGGCTTGAGAATTTCTCTCCCCTTCCTTCTGCCCCTGCCCACCCTCTAAATTAAATAAATCTTAGAAAAAAAAAATTAGGAGCAACACGATGTCAAAGAGAAGGAGATAGGAAAATGTCTCGGTAAAACCCCCAAATTTTAGTTTTGGGCTCTTATTTAGATGAAACCTATCACTGAAACAGGGAATAAAGTGTGGGGGAGTAGACTGGGAGGAATGATGAGCTCCATTCTTTACTACATCTTCATGTTTAATTCTAATCCTAAACACAATCCAAAAGATCCCATTTAAGTAATACTCAGATTACCAACTTTCAATTCCCTTATGTCAATGAAAATAGACTTTTGAAAATGTTTTAATTTGGCAGCTTTACCTGTTGTAGCAAAGCAACACAAATTAGGTATTTGAAAACAACAGACATTTACTCTTTTACAGTTCTAGGGGCCAAAAAGTCTGAAATCAGGTGTTAATCTCTCTAAAGACTCTAGAGAAGAATCCTTTCTTGTCACTTCTAGCATCTGGTTCAAGTGTTCCTTGGCATATGGCTGCATAAATGCAATCTCTACCTCTATCTTCCCATGGCTTTCTCCTTTATGTTTCAAATCTCCTTCTGCTTTTCTCTTATGAGGACACTTGTCTCTGAATTTGAGCCTGCCTAGATAATCCAGGATGATCTTATCTCAACACCCTTAATTTAATTATGTCTGCAAAGACCATTTCCAAATAAAGGCATATTCACAGGTTCCAGGTAGGCATATCCTTTGAGGGGTTTACCACTCAATACACTATAGTAGCTAAAATAAGAAAGTTTCAATTATTTTTATTTTGATGAACATGTAACTACAATTTCAACTCAGGAAAACTTGTAAGATTTTATTTCATAGATAATGTCTTCCAAATCTCTGAAAAGAGCAGTGGTCAGTATAGTCTTGGTCATGTAAGCTCATCCCCAACGGCTAGGACAAATGCTATGTCAAACATGAAGCTTGGTCTCTGAGTAAGTGGGAGCAGCTGCTGATTTATGTGCCTGTGACTAAATAACTAAATAGATGTATTCCAGGGGCAAATGCAAACCTTTGGATGCTGTCAGTTTCCTAATTTTCTCTTGGGAAATGATTCTATCCACACTCTTGACAACTTTGAAGTAATGTGCACCCCCTGTGAAAGTTCTAATATTGTAGATGGCACTAAATAGACTCTTATGAAAGTAATCTCATTTAGCCAGCAGAATCTATGAGCCAGTCAGTCATTTTAAGATACATGATTTCATGAATAAAGCCCAGTGCTATGACCTGTTCAGATGAATGTAGCCACTGCCTTTTTACCTCTGTATATTTGTAAAAGCAGTGATAGAATGTGTATTTTCTAAATTGTTATATTCATTCAGTCATTCAACAAACCTATATTAAACACCTACTATGAGCTACTCAAGGGTAAGAAACACATTTTTTCATCTTCATATTCTCAGAGTCGAACATAATGGAAATCAGTCAGTGAGTGATTACTTCAAAGAAAAAATGTCTTGACTAAGTGATGAGGGGGATTTAAAAAAATGATACTCTCTCAAGCTCAAGGTGTTCATTTTAACATAAACCTTAAGATATAATTTACATTTTGTGACTTTTAAAAAACTTCTTAGACTGGTAGAACAATATAATGCTAACTAAAAAAATAAATGAATACAATTAAAGTTAGTGCTGTTCTTCTTTACATAGTTGGAAAGATAAGTTCAATAATTATCTTTCAAATGAAGATATTGAGAAGTTTGTGAAAATAACATGCATGAATATATATTGTTTCATCCAGTTATTCATTCATCTATCTAGTCATTCATCAATATTTTCTGCCTACTCAATGTATGTAAGGTTGTTTGCCAGTAGTGCTGGTTGTGAAATAGTTTATTTTAAGAAATAATGCCAATTTTCCTGATTTAGAAAGTCTTTGGAGCAGTTTTTTTTTTTTGACACTTAAAAAGAAAATTTGGAAATGTCTGTTTAATGTTAGATACCTATAAAATCAATCAAGAGGCTATTTTAGTAATTGTGTCACTTATCAATATCTTTGACTACGTGACTTAAAATAGTCACAAATGTTAGCATAAAATCTATTTTATTAGAATTGTGTAGAGTTTAAAGATAAGTATAAATTATGAATATGAAGAATATTGATTATAATGAAGCTATCTATGCCTGATATTGTAAAATCATTAGCGAAATAAGAAAATATATTTTTTCAAAATAAAATATTTTAAAAAACATTTCTAGAAGCTAAGTATATGGGAGTTGACTAGTACTAAATATTTTTCAAATGTAGCAGATTATTTTATCTATTGGTTAAAAAAGTAAAAAGATCAAGATTAGATATAATATATTGATACTTGATGTATAATTATATTCAGATATAAATGTTAATAAGTTAGTTTACCATAAGAAGAACTGATAGTATATAGTCATCATGTACTATTGTAATGAACCATAAAGTAAAAATTAAAGAACAAATGTAGATTGATTTTTTTTATATCTTGGATGATTTTTATTTTTTTCTTGGATGATTTTATTTATTTTATTTTTTTAAAGATTTTATTTATTTATTCATGAGAGACACACAGATTGAGAGAGAGAGGCAGAGGGAGAAGGAGGCTCCATGCAGGGAGCCCGACATGGGACTCGATCCGGGGTCCCCAGGATCATACCCCGGGCTTCAGACAGCGCTAAACCACTGCACCACCAGGGCTGCCCTTTTGGATGATTTTAAAATGGAGTAGCATATAGTACAAATATGTTCCTGATTAAATTTAAAAGATTATTTTTTCTGCAAATGAAAAAGGAATCTGAATTCCAGCAGAAATAATCAAATAGATTTATTGCCAGTTCAAGCACACTTTTATTAACTTCGCTCTTTATTGAAGTTTTTAAGGATTAAATTATTTAATACAAATAATATGATCAAGCAGAGTCTGGTACACTGAGATCAATAAATGTTAGGTACTTACTACTTATTACTGTTAACATTATTAGTATTAACAGTTGCAGTAGTATAACTGTATTTCAGTAGATCAGAAGCCATTCGTTTTAAGTTGAATTATTATTTTAGGTAATAAAGAAAAACTCTGCTAATTAAACTGACACAATGCTTTCTTATCATCAATTTTAGTAATGCATCCCAATCTCCACAAAATTAAAACGTGAAGAGATGTGCATATTAGAGTTGATGAAATGAATACATTGGCAGTGGCATTCTCTTTTATACTAGTAGGATACATAAGCCTTATGAGGCTTACCATCACAAGATAGTTTTTGCTCTGCTAGTCAATACAGAGAGGTTTGGTGCACTGAGCATATTAACTTTTTTTTAATATATATATTAATGTTTCTGAACCACAAACTATAAGCCAGGAGCTAACCAATGCTCTGTTAATGAATTTATTTGACCGTCTTTAGGCTTTCAGATTTTTTTTCTTTTAATTTTCAGGTTAAACATTATTCTCTTTAACAATATCAAATAAACATTTTCAAGATAATGTACAAAGATCGCAAAACTCCCTAACAATTTTTGGGGAGTTGGATTGTTTTTCCTACATATATGTATGATAGGAGTCGTATTGTGTAGATCATTGGGAGTGAGACCATAACTAGAAAGACAATTATATACTTGAATATTATCTCATATTTTATAACTAAGGCGAATCTTAATTTGAGATTTATTAATTTAGATTAAAAATATGTATATGTATAAGGAAGTGCTTTGTAAACAGCTTTACAGTTATAATTTAATAAGAGAGATGAAACGTTTTCATGTATTTATTTTTTAAATGTTCAAGTTAGTCTTCCTAAAATGGAGAATGGTTTAAAAGATTCTAGGGTTTACAGTCTTCTAAATATCTCCAAACATCACAGCATGCTCAGGTAATATTCTCTATGGTATACTGGTTAGGTGATAATTTTTGATCATTCATTTTAGAACTTGAGTCAATTTATTCTTGTACATATTTAAATTAACATTCTTTTGTCTTTGTTTTTATTTTCAGAGGCGGAATGTAGTTTTATAGAAACACTTTTTTTCCCATCCCAATATATAATTCTTAGTTTATCTTTCCCCATTGGAAAAAAAGAGAAAATATATATAAAATAAAAGTTGGCTTAGTAACCTGAACAACTTTTTTTTTTTTTAATTTATTTACGATAGTCATACAGAGAGAGAGAGAGAGAGACAGAGACACAGGCAGAGGGAGAAGCAGGCTCCATGCACCGGGAGCCTGACGTGGGATTCGATCCCGGGATTCCAGGATCACGCCCTGGGCCAAAGGCAGGCGCCAAACCGCTGCGCCACCCAGGGATCCCTGAACAACTTTTTTTAATGCTTATTTTAAGCCTATTTATATATATTTTGCCATTTAAATCCATCAGATATTGTTGATACAAGGGGCTTGTCCAAATTTCATGTGGTATTCCTACAGTATCTTCCATCTCCTTATGTATTTGCTGCTCTCAGGATTTGGAACATTCTCCCCAAATCCCATGTCTGACCAATTTATATTCAGCTTAGTAAAAAACCTCTTCAAGAAAGCCTTCTTTAATCTTCCAAGCCACCTCTTACATATTCCCTATACCTACCCACTATTACAGAACATTATATCCTATTGTAATTTCGTATTTGTAGTCATTTAACATATTTTATGTTATTATTATTATAGTGTGAACTAAGTTTTGCATATGTACAATAAACATATATGTGATTGTAGAAATGAATGTTTTTATACCCAGTTCTCCATTATCATGCTCTAAAACATGGTGCTTTAGATGTTCCAGATCTGCCCCCTAGAGGTCATAGTTACAAGGGTTCAAAATCTGCCTTATTTTATTTTTTCAAACTCCAGGTAGTGAGCATGACTGTCTCAGATATTCAAAAGGATTTCATGCTTTGCAAAGTCAGTCCTTCCTTCCTTCCTTCCTTCCTTCCTTCCTTCCTTCCTTCCTTCCTTCCTTCCTTCTTTCCTTCCTTATATTTAACCCAAATACCATAGATGTTTAATGTCTATGGTATTTTTTTTTAAGATTTTTCTTATTCATGAGAGACACAGAGAAAGAGAGAGAGAGAGAGAAGAAGAGGGAGAGAGAGAGAGAGGAGAGAGAGAGAGAGAGAGAGAGAGAGAGAGAGAGAGGCAGAGACACAGTTAGAGGGAGAAGCAGGCTCCATGCTGGGAGCCCAATGTGGGACTCGATCCCAGGTCTCCAGGATCAGGCCCTGAGCTAAAGGTGGCACTAAATCACTGAGCCACCCAGGCCGCCCTCTATGGTATGTTTTATTTATGGAGTTGAAAATAGTAGATTACTCTATAGTTAATGATTTAATATGTATCTATTGAAAATTCAATCGCATAGCATTATTAAGATAGCGTATATCAGAGAAACAATAATTAAGACATTTTCAAATGAAATAGTGAGGACCTATGAGAAGTAGGAAAAAGGATAATTAGTGAAAAGATGTTCTGAATTTCAGCTTTACTGAAACAAGTGAATATGATGTTTGGTTAAATAATTCAATCTTGGGGTGACTGGGTGGCTCAGAGGTTGAATGTTTGCCTTTGGCTCAGATCGTGATCCTGGGGTCCTGGGAGCGAATCCTGTATTGGGCTCCCCACAGGGAGCGTGCTTCTCCCTCTGCCTATGTCCTCTCTCTGTGTCTCTCATGAATAAATAAAATCTTTAATAATAATAATTCAATCTGAATAGGATAAAAAAACTATGTGTAGAATATCAGCTGGGCTCAAAAGGAAATGGTGTTAGAATTTTAATAGATATTTTGAGGGATATGATAACAGTCAAGAAAATTTTAATTAACACTTCTTTGTAGTGTGATATAAATATGTCTTTCTCCAACTATTTTCCCATGGCTCATTTGGTCTGGCTAAGGCAGGTATGAAGAATTTACCTCAAAAGTGTCATATTGTTGGGGCACCTGGTGACTCAGTTGGTTAAGCATCGAACTCTTGGTTTTGGCTTAGGTCATTATCTTAGGATCAGGACCTCAGGGTTGTGAGATCCCTGCTTGGGGCATTTATGCTCAGCAGGAAGTCTTCTTGAGATTCTCTCCCTCTCCCTTACCCTCCTCATGCATGCACAAGCATTCGTGCACAGAAGTCTCTCTAAAATAAGTAAATAAATTTTAAAAAAATTCACATCATTTTCTTTTTAATCCAATGCCAGCTAAATGGAAATTTCAAAATCCTGGGATTAATCAATTTTTTAAACATATAAATAAATATAGCAGACTGGCTTAGAAATAGTTCCCTGGAAATGAGTTGGCAGGCTTATTGAAAACCCAACTGGCAGGGACAGAGAATGATTCAGAGATGAGAAAATTTCATGGCTCAAGATTTGAAAGGACTTTAAGTGTCAGTTGGATTCAGGATGTGCAGGATGTCTAAGTGGTTCAAGCTAACATATTTACTCACTTTGGGAGACGCAAAATGAGATTTCTTTCTAGAATTTTATGCGTCTTATCTGGTGATAGATGGTATATTTCTAAAAGTAGGCTCGTGAGTTTGCAGGATAATGAAGTCAGGTTAGTGTCTCAAGATACTGCCTGAAAGGTGAAGATTCAAAATCTGCTGTCTATTAAAGAGTAGAAAATATTGTGGTTTCCTCTTACCATTTTTTAGCAGTATAAACATCTCTTTTTCTTATAGTTTTTAATTTCCTAAAGTTTATGTACCATAATAATAATACTGTTACAGTCCATTTTTTATCTGGATTATTAAACAATACTATGAACAATTTTACCTGTGGTAATCATACAACTAGTAATAGTTAACATCAAGGACTCCCAGAAGACTTGCAGTATACATACCACCAGCTCTACATAGATTATTGGTTTAATTTTCACCATGATCCTAGGATGTAGGGACTTCTATTGTCGTCTATATTGAGGGGACTGAGGCTCGCTCATAGAGTGTACAACCTACGCATATTACCTGGCCAGTGAGTAGGAGAGTCAGAATAAGAATCCTCGGCTTTTTTGGCTCACAACCCAGTATGCTGGACCTTTTTGCCTTATCATGAAAGCAATCTGGGCTGGACTGTGGAAGGAGGAAGTTAGTATTTCAATCATTTACATTCAACTTTTTGAATGTATAAAACGAAATTACTGATTTTATAATTTACTACTGTTCTTTCTGTGTTTGTAGTTAAATTCTTTGATGCTAATTTGACTTGATTTAAAAAAAAATTGACCTCGATGTAGCAACAGCTCCCTCTTCCTTGTCTCCACTTTAATGTAGCTCCTCTGCCTAGGATAGTAAACCTATGACCAAAGTAAGGAGAAAAAAATCAAGTATCATAAATCTGCCAAGCATTATGGTTCTTTGATTCTAATGTCCTTATTCATCAAAAATTATGCCTGGATTAAAAATAGAAATACAGTAAAATACTAGTTACTATTCACTGTTGAACCAAGAATTTAAGTATCTGCTGATATTTAAGCAATTTGGTAGAAATAAGATATGGCATTTAGTTATTAGTGGTTTTCACAGAATGGTGGTAATTAAAGATGCATTCTAGGATTGAGTTTTAAAGTGAAGAAGAACCAATGTCAATGATACCTTGAGTTTTCAAGTCTTTAAATTTTGAATTGCTTCAGCTAAGTTTTATTGGATTCCTTGAACAATTTACATAATATAATACATTGTGGAAATCTTTGATCCATGCTTCTAATTTCTCTTTTTTTATGGGATTGGCATTCTATCTAATCAACTAGAAATTTAACAATATCTTTTTTATTTATTTTTTATTCTTTTCAGCCTTTTAACTGTCCTTCTAACTCCACATTCAAGTACTTTATTTTAAAACATCTCATCCCTCAATATTTCCATGTTCCTTCTCATTCTTGCTTTTATCTTGAGTCTGTCTGTCTCATGCCTAGATTTCTGTTTTGGTTTATAAACTGTTTCTCTTTTTCTTAAAGAATATTGTGCAAATCATAAGTTATTTGTCCCTAAAATTGTTTTAGCCCCATGTAACTTTCCTCTTCATATCCCTGCATTGACTCATTATGAGCAGCATGGTGATAAAGCCCAACTTTTTTTAGGGTGGCCTTCAAAATCCTCCACAATCCACTTCAGACCTATTTTCTTACTTTTCTTTTCTTTCTTTGTTTCTTTTTTTAAGCGTTATCTGAGAGAGGAGAGAGAGAGAGAGATCATGAGCAGGGGTAGGGGCGGAGGGAGAGGCAGAAGGGGAGGGAGAGAAACAGACTATCTGCTGAGCATAGAACCTTCTCTGAGCTCCATTCTAGGACCCTGAGATCGTGACCTGAATTGAAATCAAGAGTCGGATGCTCTATTGACTCAGCCACCCAGGAGCCCCCAGACCTATGTTTCCAGCAGTATGTCCTGCTAATATTTATGGTTGAATTTCATTACTTCCTCTTTTTAAAAAGATTTTATTTATTTATTCATGAGAGACACAGAGAGAGAAGCAGACACATAGGCAGAGGGAGAATCAGGCTGGCCACAGGGAGCCTGATGTGGGACTCGATTCCAGGATCCCAGGATCACAACCTGAGCCAAAGTCAGACACTCAACCACTGAGCCACCAAGGTGCCCCTACTTCCTTTTTTTCTAATTTAAAAAATTTCCCAGTCTTATGTTAGTAATAACTCACTGGTGGTTTGCTAAATCATAATTATTATTTTAAAAATAATGGTGACAGCAGTCAATGTATATGAGATGTGAAGTAAATATATAAACATTTTTATTCACTCACTAGCCCTTCATTTCTTTCTTCTTTATTGTTTTTCAGGGCAGTAGTTAAGGTTTGCAGTGAGTATGAATTTAGCTTCCCTCAATTAAAATAATGTATTTTATTGTCTTTCTCACATAGTGATTTATGTATTCCAAAACCTGGTTTTATTTATGGCGTATCATCTTTTTTTTTTTCAATTTTTGCTTCAGTGATGTTATCCTCCCTCAAGCATTTTTTAATTTGTTCAATTTATTTTCTTATTACCTTTTTTTTCTATTTTCTTTATCACAAAAAAAATACATTCTAGTTGTAAAAAGTGTATATGCATGAGAACATAGAGGAAAAGTTGAATATTTCCTTTCCTTATTTGGTCAGTTCCATTCCCCCTATTAGCTTTCAATTTAACATATGCAGTAGCGCTTACTTTGACTTAATCAAAAGTTCAATTTGTTTCTTCTATTAAAAAGGTATATATACTGGAAGATATACTTTATTACTTAATTTTAGAAGAATTGTTTAAAAATGTCCTTATTTTACTGTCTTATTTGAACATTATTTTTTCTAGATTTAGGATTTGGAGCTCAGTGCCATTTCCAGGTTTTGCTCGTGTTGTCCCTCTATGTTTTAGCATATGGCACTGAGAAGTCTGATAGCAATCAGAAGCATATTTCTTTAACAATAGCAGAACAACAATGGGTAAAAATATAGGCTCTAGAATTAGTTGGCCTCTGTTCAGATTCCATTTCCACAACGTTGTTGCCTATGACTTTACTGAAATTAGTCGCTTTGTTTTCTGTTTCTTCAACTGTAAAATGAAAAGAATATGATGATCCTGTAATCATTACATAAGTTAAGTATTTTACTGCATAGCACAATGCAATATACACAGTAAACTCAGTAAATATTAGGTGGTTCTACCTGTTATTTTTTTAATTATAGCTATGATTGCTCTTTAAGGCCTTACAATTTTACCTTTATAATTAGTATTATGTTAAATCTCATTGTGGCTCTTTTTTCTTTCATTCTGCATTAAGTGAGTTGTGGCAATAAAAATCACACAAACTAAAGATCTTTTTCAGCTCCTTTTGGAAGTCTATTAGTACTTGTGGGTTTATTTTTCATATCTGCTTTGTTTGTATTGTTTTATTTCCCTATCCCATCATATTGGATTATGGTGGAATATTTTAGCCCAATCTTCCCAATTACTATTCGCATATGATTGCACTTTATTTTTTGACATTTAGTTGGCCACCTGAGGTTTTTGGGGTGTGTGTGTGTGTGTGTGTGTGTGTGTGTGTACACATTTTTGTTTAAATTCCAAGACTTCTATTTTTTCTTCACCATATACTCTTATTACTTTATGGGAATGCAGCATTCTTTTGACTCTCCCCCAAACTATTTACTATGTTTATTTTAAACTTCTATATGAATCATCATATCTATTTCTCTTGATGTCAGTTCTATTTGTTAGTGATCTATCTTATAAAATAGGTTACCTTTCCTCAAATGCATGGTATGTTGTAAATTTATTTTATTTTTAGAATTTATTTTTGTTATAATTTGCCATTGAGTTTCAGCTTGCACTCGTCTCAAGTATATGGATCTGAGAAAAGAGTGATAATAGTGAGGCTAACCTGGTTTCAATTAGAGTACAGTGAGTCATACTGAGGAAACCTCTTGAACTAACCTCTGTTCCTTGTTATCAGCTGGATGTACTACTAATTTTATTTTATTTTATTTTATTTTATTTTATTTTATTTTATTTTATTTATTTTATATTTTTTGGATGTATTACTTTATACCTCTATATACCACTGTCACCTCTGGAACCCTGGCTCATTCTAGGATCTGGCTTTCTTAGAGTTTTCATTAAAACTGATTCCATCTGCTTTCTAATTTCTATAAACTTTTGGTATATTTTTTATCAATACCAGTCATAATTTATTTACCCTTATTTATCTTCAGCATCTTTTAGGGTGTCATATAATGGAAGTTGAAAATGGAAGAGAAGAGGCCGGTGTATCTAGTCTACCCTCTTGATGCAGTATTATTATTTTTTTTATCACATTTGTTTTCTTTTCCTGGCATCTGTATAGCAGTCAAATTTTTAGAAACTGATACATTAAAGTTTGTCAAAATTACCGGTGGCAAGTTCCAAGATACTACCAAGAATGCAATATGTAATGGTCCCATTGGTAACATGAAGCCAAATTTTTATATGCTTTTTTATTGGAACTTTTTAAGTGCATTTTTTTCTGAGATGCAGAGTCTGTTGCCTCATAATATATTGATAATTCTTGGATGAAACAATTTGTACATATTAATTTGAATGCTTCATAAAGTTTCTTTTATAACAAGAAAATAGATGCTATTTCATCTTGTCACAGCTTTTCCCCCCGTCGCTTTGGAGTTTATTCTGCTGGGCTGAGATTTGTCAGGGCAGGTTAAACAAATAACTTTTTTTTCAATGTTGTTTTTCATTTAAGCTATGCTGTACGTAGCACATCTTCCTGTGGTAATGAGCTGTTAAGGATTGCAGTAATAGCAGTTTAGTAGCTGTAGCTAAGGATTTCCCTACCAATAAATACAATTTCCTTGACTATTAGGCAGAAATCCTTGCATAGCCTCTTAGTACAAGTGACATTGATTAATGACCATGGAAAATAAATATTGTACTCAGGGAACAAACATAACAACCTATGAAACAATTAAAATCTAAGCAGAAAATACAGAATTCTAATATATTTGGGAAAGATACGGTAATCTTAGGACATATGAGCAATAAAAAAAACAATTGAGTTTAAAATAATTTAAAGTTTGGTAGTACATCCTATTAGTATGAAGTGAAACAATAAGATTCTTTTTCAACAACCACAACCTATGCATAGAATTTAGAATAATAGCCTAAAATAACTGTTGTTTGTAAAAAACAATTTTATAACTCTTCAAAGCTAGTAGAAAGCTTATAAAGATTTAAATTTATATTAGAAACCTAAATTTTAAAAATAATTCAATAATCCAGGGCACATTCAAATCAAAATGTATCTGAAACTCATTTAATATAAAAAATCATCTTAAAATATATATTAATGTAATATTTTTTCTTTTTTTTAAAGATTTTATTTGTTTATTCATGAGAGACACAGAGAGAGTGAGAGAGAGAGAGAGAGGCAGAGACAGAGGGAGTAGCAGGCTCCCCACAAGGAGCCTGATGTGGGACTCGATCCTGGATTCTGGGATCAGGATGTGAGCTGAAGGCAGATGCTCAACTGCTGAGCCATCCAGGTGTCCCTAATATTTATTTTCCACTGAAAACATACAATATAAAAATGAGAGATGCCAAAATATTCTTGTTGCCTTTAATGTAAATTGTTGCACAGTGTATACTTTTTCCCCCCTTACATTTAAGATACATATAAATTTTCTGTTCTTTGTAATGTCCAGGATTAATACTGCATAATATTTATCTCCTTATAGTTTTATACAACTAAGTGTATGTTATGAACTATATATGAAAATATAATTCTATTTATATATTATATATCTATATCTATATATTATATATCTATAATTCTATTTATATATAGGTTTTCATAGCGTTTTGAAGTTCTTTTCTTTAAATTTTTTGTCTTTCTGATCTCGTTAACCATATTGCCATGGTTTTATGAGCTGTTCTTAATTTAGAATTTGAGTCCATTAAAATTCCTCTTTAGGAGTTTCCATGTCACTAAGCTAAATTGGTAACAATAACTCTAACTTGCTTATGGGCTCCTTGAATTTGTTGTCATTCTGTTATTTGCCACAGTGTGCAAGGTAAATGATTCTTAAGGAAAAGAAAATATAAATTCCCCTTCTTCCTTCTTTCAAGCCCCCTACCCAGCCTTCATATATTGTTTGTACCACCAGACCTGCTTCCCTATCAATAGCAGAACTTGGCTGAAGTAGCAGCCAATTAATATTTCCAAAACATTCCTGAACTTTGAGAGTATTCATACATGGCAAGAAATGTGTAATTTCTAACCAATTGTTTCTTTAAGGTCAATGTTATGTAGCCATTGACATTTAATGTCAATGTTATAACTACTGGAGTGTATGAGAATCACTCTTAGCACTCAAATGTTGTCAAATATAACATTGACAGAATTAAAGGAATGTCTATCTGATATATTTTTCATTTCTTATTGATATGGAAAACATGGAAGATAAATGGTAGTGTTTATTTATTAATTTTAAAAGGTGAGGTTATAATGTCTTCCTTTTTAGACAATGCCATAATATTAGAAAATGTAACACTGTAATTTAGAAAGGAATTAAAAAATTGCTCACGTGTTCTATTAGTTGCTACAATTGAGTAACTAGAGACAACATATAATATTTAATTTTCATAGGGTCATAATAACCACTGGTCTAATGCTAAAAAAGACATTCTTTAAAATGAGACAGAAATGAATGAGTGATTGACCTGTTGCTGACCATTAAACTGAATCCTGCTAAAATAAGATTTTATATTTCAATAAGTATGTAAGATGGTTCCAACTCTAAAATATTAGCAAATTTTTAAAAAAGAAATTAATTTGTAACACAAAAAGAAATTATAGGTAGCAAAAGAAATTGAAGCAAAATTTCCCATTTACAGTTACAATTATTTAAGTGTATAAAGGAATGTGTTTTTTTCATAGAACAGCAAATATTGGGAGTTTCTATGCATATGCTATCTTAGATTTGATCCCATTCTATTGATTTTTCTATATTCAGTTGTTTGACTTTATGATAACATGCTAATGTTGCTCTTAATTCAGGGCATCTGAAACTAATTGGAATTAAATATAATTCGGGAGTCTGAGCTATTCAGAGGTATTTACAACTTATTCAGGAGATAGCTGTTGACTAAGAAAATAGATTTAAAAAGGATATTTTGTTTACCCTGCCACAGGAAGTTATATTACTGTGGTTTGTATATCATGACCCAAAAGCATGAATTCTAAAAAAGCACAAATGAGAACTAGTAGAAAATTGATTTATGTAAATGATTTTAAAAATAATTAATTACAATTACTTATTTTATCACAAAATCAATTACTAATATATTCTGTCATTTTAATTAAGGCAGTCAATAAAATCAGATAAACAGAGGCATGGAGTTATAAGGGAGAAACTAATTTTCCTGTGCAATAAAGTCTGCTGTTGGTCAGAAAATAACAACTATAAGTTATTAAATACTCAGAATATCTAGTTATGTTCCTATTGAAAGATTTGAGCAAGTTTAATTAAAATAAAAATATCTTAAGAATTGAAAAAAAACATTTTAAATCTGGTATATGACTAAACATTCCTCTCAAATATTAACTTGAATAATATTTAATGTTTTTGTTATTTTATTTACTATTGAGTCAAGATAAATTTACATAAAGGTAATCATGGTGGTGACTTCTAATACTTTATTGTTAATAAAAAATATTATATAGCCCATCACTGTATAAAAGGTAATATATTTAGGTCATTTAGTCTTCACAACAATCCAAGGTATTATGGTTGTATAATTATTTTCATAGAAATTTGTTACTTAGTTACTCTGATTTGCTTGTATGCCCTGAAGTGTCAGATTGGCCATGAGCATTTATTACAGAGATCTCACTTCAAACAACTTGTGTCGTTTTATAACTTAAACAAGAAAACAAAATCTCTTATGTTAAAAAAAAATGTATGTAACAAAGTCTACACTGGTTTCACATCAAGAATGATTTTTAATAAAAACATATTTGCAACTTTTAGGTATATTTGAAGTTCATATTTGCATTCTACCTTAACTTAGACATTTATGTGAGAGTGTATGTGTGTGTGTTTGTGTATAGAATAATCTCAAGATTGGCATAATGTATGAAAACAATCCATAACATTCAAATTTTGAGGTGGGAATGAACGGATGAATAGATTCAATGTTTATTAAATTTTAGGTTATACTAAGAATTAAAAAATATGAGTAAGGCAGCAGCTATGTTCCTAGTATTCAACAAATTCATTAGTTTATATTTGTCCTTTAATAGGAAAAAGAGAAAGACTGAGAGAAGAAATAGATATTTAATCTATGACAAATCATTTATGTGTGCGTATGGAGACTGAGGTTGGGAAAACTAACGAATTCACATTAAATCAATAATATAATTATGACCAAAGTTATCAACATTGTACCAATGGCATAGCATCTTTCAAGGAGGGTTTTATATTAATGTTTATAAATTGTTAAGATAAATAAAATTATTCATTTAATATGTATATATAGCAATCACTTAATTTATCGTGTCTGCAACATCAAAATGTTATTATTACAGTATTTGACGTTGAAACTATTTTATATTAATCAAAGTGTGAATTATGGTGGTACTACTATTATAATTCTGTTTATTTTAGAAGTTAAGTTGGTAAAACATAATCTAATAATTATACTAAATATAATTATTTATTCTGCATGAAATCTCCTAAAAGTGACTTAACATACCATACAAATATGTTCATGTGCATCTGTCCACACACTCATGAATCCCTTCCACTACCACCACCACCATTGCCTATCACACACATGGCAATTATGGACACCAAAGAAATTATAAAATGTTTAACTGGCTAACCATATGCATGTTTACTAACATATTTAACCTTTAGTGAATCCAATTTCTATAATTCATTTGACTTGAACATTTGAAAAGGGAAAGTCTAGGACAATCCAATGGGGTATATTAGTTTAGGTCCATCACCTCGAGTCCAGTCTATGTATAGTGTATTGTTTCATCAGGAAACATGTCAGTTTTTCATGCCTAGAAATAATATAAGAATGACTTTTTTAGCCAACTTATCAAGAAATAATTTCCAGGCAGAAATAATTCTGCCAAATCTTAAAGAACAAATTCTTTCTAGTGTGTGCTTACTTGCAAAATAGTTGAAGACTATTCAGCAACGTACAATTAACTCATTTTGATTTTAAAGTTTAGCAGCTTTGCCATGTATTTTCCAAGATATGTACATAGGTCTCCAATTTTTTTTTTTTGAGAAGTCAGATGCTAGATTTAGGGTTGGTTACCTGCTTCAGTAAATAACTTAGATACTTATTTTTAAAAGTGAAAGTTAAAGAGGGCTTAGAGAATGTTTAAGAAAGGAAACAATAGAAACTTCCATAAGAAGTTTGTTTCATATGGAATGAATTAGTGTTCCTGATGCTGCTTGAATACTAGAATGCTTGAGCAGGAAGGAATTATGATCCATCATCTCTTTGATAGATAAGAGGACAAAGACTCTCATCTAAATTGGCAGTTAATGCAGCATATAGGGAATTGACAGCCAAAACAAACAAAAAAATAGGGAATTCACATCAAGATTCTAGACACATTGACCAATACTCTCTTCATGTTGCTTTCTCAGTTGGTCAGACTACAAATTAAAGACCTTACATTTCTATTTCTGCCATCATCTTTTGCTTCATGGCTATAGGCAGTCTAAGGAGGTACCCAAACTAAGCCCTCATGGTGATGCTTGGTCCTTAACCAAAACTGTTATTGTTGCAAACACGTTGAAAACCTACTTTTGATCTTTTCTGGCATCCAGAGTCCATGTTAGCTTCAGCAAGGAAGGCATTTATATTTTATATGGTGATTAATTAAAATTGAACATGGGATTCCTCTAGTTAATATCTCTCTGATAGGCATACCAGCAAAAATAGGTAACATTTTGTTATAAATACCAATTATTACATTCTTAAATCAAGGGGAAGGTGGATCCATAAGTTTTGTTAAATTTTGAATCCTGCTCAATATAGGAACACATTCTATTATCAATAGTTACTAGAGGCTGATGAATAATAAAAGGAGTTTAATATCTAAATTTGAGATTTTAGTACATGAAAAAATAAGAATAAAGCATTTTTAACTTCATGAAAAGAGAACTCTTATTTATAAATAACAAAAGTGACAAAATTCTACCAAAAAGGGCTACATGGTAAGATTATTTTAACTGATCTTTAGACTATTAGGAAGAAATAATGATACTAATTAGTCTCCAAAGTTAAAAATGCTAGCTTTACGTAGAACTAACATATTCGTTAGGTGACAAGGCAAAGATCATGCTGAATCTGGTATACAGTATGTAATGTAAAAGATCCAAGAAAGAATACCTTAAGGTACTATTCTCCTAGGGCCTATTAACTTTAGTTGACCAGTGTGGTTATCAAATGTCCTTTAAACTTACTTTATTATTAATTTATTCAACAATATTCATTAAATCTTTGATGCATAGGGCACCAGGGTGACTCAGTGGGTGAGCATCTGCCTTTGGCTCAGGTTGTGATCCTGGAATCCTGGGATCAAGCCCCAGGTTGGGCTCCCCGCATGGAGCCTCTGCCTCTCTGTGTGTCTCTCATGAATGAATTTAAAAAATCTTAAAAAAAAAAAACTTGGCGCTTAACGTATATGCTCTCATGAATAGAATATGAAAATACACTATACAAAGACATTTCTCTTAGTCCAATCTTGGCAGCTAGGAAGCCTTGTTGGTAAAGTCACATGACAGCTGAGACCTGAAGGAATAAAGAAGCTTAAGGGTGTGTGGAAGAGCCAAAGGATTAGGTGTGGTATCTGAGATGCAGTCAGTCATGTGCAGACACTCATGAAAGCACAACATATTCAGTGAATATCAGGAATTTATTATCATTATATGATTATAAAGAGTAAGATTTTTAGAAATGGGGAGGAAAAGGCAAAGGGCTCAAAAACTGTGAAAAGGAACTTAGATTTCAATTCTATAGACCATGGGAAACTACTGAGAGGTTTTAAGATAGTTTATATTTAATGAGTTAATATAACCATCATGGTTTACTCAGGTATGATTAGATATAGATATAGATATAGATATATAGATAGATTAGACATAGACACAGATTTTTTTTAATTAGTCTCCACACCTGGGACTTGAACTCATGACCCTGAGATCAAGACCTGAACTGAGATCAAGAGTCAGACATGTAATCAGCTAAGCCACCAAGGCACTCCACACATTACAAAAAAAAAAATCTTAAAAAAATATATATCAGAGGTAGTTCTATATCTCAAGATTTTCCATAGAAAGTAGAAAATTTGAATGAGACATCAAACAATAGACAAACATTACAGATGATTTACTTAAACATTATCAGATAAAACCAGTTATAAAACATTTTTGTTTTGACCTGACATTTAGTGCCTAGAAAATGAAAATAAATTAGTGAATCCCTTTGACAGGTGTTCTAAAGGAAATGACTCTTTCTCTGAATTTTCCTCTCAGAGTTTCTGTTCTGTGTTAAATGTTGCACATTGTCCTCTGTTGGAATGATGGCTATGGCCCATGATATCTTTCAATATCTACTGCAGAGAGTTCTCAGAATCTCAAAGCCTTACTAGCTTGATGTAGTCATCTTAAGTCCTACAATTTTGGATATTTATATTTTTGTGTAGAGCTTCATGAAGCATTAGAAATTCAGTGTATTCTTTTGAAGTGACTTACATCTATTTCCTAGGAATTCCTTCTCTGTTAATCGTGCTGTTTTAGATGTGGCATAGTCTGACCAGATTCTATTCATCTTCTCAATGTGATATCTGAGGCCCTCTTTGGACTATGCCTTGAGTTAAAGAGGGTGTTACAGGTGCAACTTTTGATTTTTGTGTCTAAAAGACAGCAGCTTCTGGACTGATGAATTATACATACTTGTTCAGAAAATTATTTGGGGAAAAAACACTATTATTTGGATGAAAAAGCATAAAGAAAAATGAATTTCAAAGATATTAAGGAGTTAAATATAAAAATCAAACCCTATTTTAAGATAGTAAGGAATTTCTAAACATGAGAATAGTGCAAGTTGTAAAAAAAAAAGCTGATATACATGACTATATAAAAATTTAAAGCAATGTTGCGCTCAAAACATAAATATTAAAATAACATAATGTATGGGAAAAGACACCTGTAACAATTAGAAAATTAAAATTTCCTATTGTTGCTTTATAACACAGTGCACTGAATCTGGGCTGTTTTTATTTTCCTCCAAAGAGATTTTTGTCGCTGGGACTGCTGATTTTTCCAGAAATGATTTAGTATTTCCATTAATTCATTAGAAAAGGAAATCATATCTACAAGGAAATACATAATAGTGATTTGGGGAAGACTTTTTTAGATCATCACAGGTGATAATAACTAATTTTTTCTTCCTCCCCATCTTCCTTTCCCTCCCCTTCCTTCTTTTTCATAAAAGCAGGTTTTTGAATGTTTGGGTATCCCCTGAAACCTGCTTTCTTGAGCAGTTAGCTCATCAGCACCCAGAACAGTTTGAGGTTTACCAAATTTACTCACTGACACACAGTTGAGCAGAGAAAAAAATATAGGTTTTTGGGTGTTTTTTTTTCCCCTGGGGCTATTACTGATCCCATCTTCCTTTTGAACACCTGTGCACTGGGTTTCAGGTAGAAATTGTTAATTATTAGCTCAGGCTAAAGATTTTGATTGCCTTTTTGTTTTATTTTGTTAACTTGTTAATTAAATTTAAATAATGTAAAATGTCTATATTAGATGCAGGCTTAGTGTTTGGGGCCCATAATGACTTCATGCCTCTCCTCCAGCATGACTAAAGGTGTCTTGTGCATTGGGTGAGTGAGAGAAATTTTCATGACCTCACTGAATCGGATTGAAGGGATGTATGCGATATCCACAATATCTTCTAGATCCTAACTCATCCCATCTTCAGAGTGGAGTATTTGTCTATAGAAATATTTGTCCAGATCTTGGTCTTGAAGTTTCTGAGGATATTTATCATTAATTTCTGCCCCTTGTGAAATCATAGGTTTCTCTTTTCACATATATGATGGATGGATGGATAGTCTTTTTTTTTCCCCCTTGATTTTTTATCTTACTTGGCATTTTTTCATCTGTCAGAGACTGTGTGAACTGCTGAAATTCTGCAACATTCTCACCTAGCTCCCTGACTCACATGGTCCACTTAGAACCTTTGAAGGGTACCTATGTACAGGGCAGCATAGAGGATGGTTACACTGTTGCTTGCTGAATTTCCGCTTAGTTTGGAATCAACCTAGGAATGTCCTGCAACTAGACCCCCTCTCCATCTGCTCTACTCTCCATCCTCTTAATTTACTAATACTTTGCACATTGTCACATCTCCTCACTCCCCTATCCTTATAAAATCTTATCTTAGAGCCTCCACACAGCCTGCCAAGTTAATTTTCACTTTTCCATATACCATTTTACTCCTCCCCAACATAGATACTAACATTGTCTATGATACAAGATTTTATTTGGTGTTCTAGTTCTAATTCTGGAACAATAACAATAAGGCTCTCAATGGATATTGGTTGAATAAATGGACATGAAATCCTCAACAAAAACCCTCTTGTGTCAGGCATATCATCACTAGAATTGAATTTTAATGACCTACTTTAAAATAATGTTGAGGGCAGCCCGGGTGGCTCAGTGGTTTAGCGCCTGCCTTCGGACCAGGGCGAGATCCTGGAGACCCGAGATCGAGTCCCATGTCGGGCTCCCTGCATGGAGCCTGCTTCTCCCTCTGCCTGTGTCTCTGCCTCTCTCTCTTTCTCTGTCTCTCATGAATAAATAAAAAAAAATAAAAAATAAAATAATGTTGAGTTTTAACCATAATATGTTTGTTATATGCTGAATTTCTAAAACAATTTAAAAATTCTGTGGGCTAGAATTTGCATTTCAAATGAATTTTGCCATTTGATATGTTTCTATATAATCACTGCAAAAATATTGTCATTTAAAATAGTGTTAGCATAATGTTAAGAAAATTTCCAGTCACATGCAAAATCTGGATGCACTAACTTTTAACCTGGCACTCTTACTGTTGCTACATTATTCTCATTAGTGAATTCTTAGATTTCTGTCTTCTACATTTTGCAACATAGGACATCCTCAAGAGTACCATTTTCATACCCCAGCCTGAACTTTTGGCTTGAGCACCCACAAAGCAGATTAACAGTCTTCATTTATTTCCAGGTGTCCTGTCTTCTTCAAATAGCATGGGGGCAAATACCTGAGTATTTTAAACTTGACAAATTACTAGAAGTTGAGTTGTTCTAAGTTGAAAAGAACTGCCTGAATAATCGATTATTGTTATTACTCTTATTAATTTTGGTTACTGCCTTTACAATATGGTACAATACTACACACATAGTAGACACTCAGAAAAATCTTGTTAAATCTTGTGGAAAATGCAGTTATTTCAAAATAGCCTGAATATTAAGATAACCTTTGAGGAATAATTTATAGTGCTTTGTTAAAAATAAGTAGAATGCCTACAATATACACAAATACATTGAGGTTGCAGAAACTCCTACAGCCTTAACTATGTTAATCCCACAGACATTTTTATGACTTTTTATTATAATAATGCAATATAAGTTTCTAAAGCATTATACAATTCACTGCCCACACAAAAATCCACTTTCACATTTCCTGAATAGACATTTTTTCAAATGCCTGAAAATTATTTAGTGGCTGGCAGATTCATGGTTGGAAATGATCTGATAAATACTCTCTTTTATTTTGTAAAGAATTTTTAAGGGGTGTCATGAATGTTAATACTAATATTCTATCATTTCTTTCCTAAATTAATTATACTTATTTTCTTTATCTTTGCTTGCAGATATTACCTTTATTGATGTTACTAATTTGTATTATAAATATGGTAGTAAATACAAACTAAGAGATACATGATTCTATTTTGCCCTAATTTCATGTACTAAATTCATATTAGTAAAATGAATGGGAGCTCTGTTTTTGAGGAAGACATTCAAATAAAACATCAGTGGAAAAAAAATCAGTGGAGTCAGAAAAGTTTATGCAGTACTTTTTAAATATTGTATTATTAACCACTTTCACTAAAATCTTTTATGCATAAATTAAGGAAAATTATTAAACTGCCAGAATTATCAATAGGCTATAAGTATAACAAATCACCTACTGGTATTTCCAAATTTTGGTCCCCACTGACAACTTAAAAGTGGATACTTAATATAAGATGGTGGTCTTGGTAAAAGAATTTTAATGCATGACATAATTGAAGGAGGGATTAAGAAAAAAATATCCCCTTACTGTTTTATATTTAATAAACAGAAGAAACATTATACAAATATAAGAATATAATATAGGACAATTATAAAGGAACAAATAGAATTGTTGGAACATGGGATGTACCTAAATAAACAATGACATTGGGCAACATTTTCTAAAACAGTAATAATTATAAAATTAAAAAGAACAATGTATTAAATTTTAGGAAATTTTTTTTCAGTTATAACAGGTAAGGTTAAGAAAAGATAAAAACAAAAATGCTTTGCTAGGGGAACATATTACATAGTACTTGATAAAAGTGAGGACTTTGCTGGTTCTTTCTTGTAAGAAGATATAGTTAGGACTCATAGGGACTTCAAAATGTAAATACCTTCTTGAAGGCCCATTCTATTTTTTTTATAATAAATTTATTTTTTATTGGTATTCAATTTGCCAGCATACAGAATAACACCCAGTGCTCATCCCGTCAAGTGCCCCCCTCAGTGCCCGTCACCCATTCACCCCCACCCCCCGCCCTCCTCCCCTTCCACCACCCCTAGTTTGTTTCCCAGAGTTAGGAGTCTTTATGTTCTGTCTCCCTTTCTGATATTTCCTACCCATTTCTTCTCCCTTCCCTTCTATTCCCTTTCACTATATTCCCCAAATGAATGAGAACATATAACGTTTATCCTTCTCCGATTGACTTATTTCACTCAGCATAATACCCTCAGTTCCATCCACGTCGAAGCAAATGGTGGGTATTTGTCGTTTCTAATGGCTGAGGAATATTCCATTGTGTACATAGACCACAGCTTCTTTATCCATTCATCTTTCGGTGGACACCGAGGCTCCTTCCACAGTTTGGCTATTGTGGACATTGCTGCTAGAAACATCGGGGTGCAGGTGTCCCGGCGTTTCATTGCATCTGTATCTTTGGGGTAAATCCCCAGCAGTGCAATTGCTGGGTCATAGGGCAGGTCTATTTTTAACTCTTTGAGGAACCTCCACTCAGTTTTCCACAGTGGCTGCACCAGTTCACATTCCCACCAACAGTGCAGAGGGTTCCCCTTTCTCCACATCCTCTCCAACATTTGTGGTTTCCTGCCTTGTTAATTTTCCCCATTCTCACTGGTGTGAGGTAGTGTCTCATTGTGGTTTTGATTTGTATTTCCCTGATGGCAAGTGATGCAGAGCATTTTCTCATGTGCATGTTGGCCATGACTGTGTCTTCCTCTGTGAGATTTCTGTTCATGACTTTTGTTGAAGGCCCATTCTAATTAAAGGAGGTCACCTAGGGGCACCTAGTGGCTCAGTCTGTTAAATGGTTGACTCTTGGTTTTGGTCGGGTCATGATCTCAGGATCATGAGATGGAGCCCTGTGTTGGACTCCCTGCTGAGCATGGATTTCCCCTTAAGATTCTCTCTCTCCCTCTCTCTCTGCCCTTCCCCCCCCATGCTCCTGTGCACATAGTCTCTGTCCCTCAAAAAAAAAATAGGTCATCTAATAAATATTTGTCTTGCCTTCCTGTGATTTTACTTATTCAAAAGGCTGAAGGGAAGTCTTTAGGGAGTTCTATTATAGACATAATTCTATTAAAAAGAAAAAGAAAAACTAGAGATAAAACAAAACCTTAGGAAAATGGCAATGCCATCTTCGAATTTGCATTCATGAGAGAAGAGAACACTAGTTAAATTTCTGCATGGATTTTTATCTTAAAAAAGTAGATTTCAAATAGACCAGATCAGTTTTATGTATGATCATAGTGGCTTGGGATTGTATGAGGCCCTTTGAAGTAGTAGCTAGAATGCTAGCATTTGTATCACTACAAATTTAGGAGGGAATGAGGCCTAGAGAGAATCCAATTTAAGATGAGGAAACTGCTGAGTGGTGTGAGCTGCAAGTATAAGTAATGATAGCATAAGTGGGGGTACTTTGAACTCACACTCAAATCCTATACCTTTAATAACAACACCTCTCAAAATTAATTTATTGTAAGATCACAGGTAGCTAGAATTAATTAATAGTATAAATATTTGCACTCTAGAAAATATTTTTCTTCTGCCTAATAATTTTTTAATCAAGCCTAATAATTAAAAAGTCCTAATTAAAATTTGCAAAGAAAACAAAAAAAATTACATGGTTATTCTTCATATCAAGCAGACTTTAAAAGTTTTAAATGTCAGAAATCTATAGTGGCACTAATAATACTTCATTTGAGAAAGTTGAAGTCACAGAGGTGTGGCCTTTAAAATTTTGAACTTTAGTGATGGATTCTAACCTGGTTAAACTATTTTAGGTAAAATCCTCTTTAAATGCTCAAGGTAGGGGCAACCCGGTGGTGCAGCTCAGAGGTTTAGCACCTCCTGCAGCCCAGGGTGTGATCCTGGAAACCCAGGATAGAGTCCCGTAGGGCTCCCTGCAGGGGGCCTGCTTCTCCCTCTGCCTGTGTCTCTGCCTCTCTCTCTCTCTCTCTCTCTCTCTCTCCACTCCCTCTCCCCCATGTGTGTGCCTCTCATGAATAAATAAATAAATAAAATCTTAAGAAAAAAATGCTCAAGGTATTAAGCTCTTTTTTTATTATTTTCTAAAACTTCAAAGGTTAGTTTTGATTGAATATTGATGGACTATATTATATATAGTGATCTATATATAGTGATCACATATATAA
This sequence comes from Nyctereutes procyonoides, assembly GCF_905146905.1. Classification (NCBI taxonomy): domain Eukaryota; kingdom Metazoa; phylum Chordata; class Mammalia; order Carnivora; family Canidae; genus Nyctereutes; species Nyctereutes procyonoides. Next base: position 19,633,593 of record NW_026575132.1, on the reverse strand, counting down.
TATGCTATATTATATTATATTGAGATTTTAGAATGTTTAAATGATTGGCAATGTATTTTGTAACTATATTTTGTAACTATAAATTGTAAGGTATCAGAAATGAGAAAAAATGATGTGGTTTTTTTTTTGCCTGTCCCAATCTTGTTTTTTGTTGTTGTTGTTGTTGTTGTTTGTTTTTAAGATTTTATTTATTCATTCATGAGAGACCCAGAGAGAGAGAAGCAGGCTCCATGCAGGGAGCCTGACCTGGGACTTGATTCCCCGTTCTCCAGGATCAGGCCCTGGGCTGAAGGCGGTGCTAAACCACTGAGCCAGCCAGGCTGCCCTACTTTTAAATCCACCATAGTCTTAATGAACTAAACTTGATGACTAAGTTTACTTGATCCAGAGTCAGTTATTTTAAATGTTTAGGTAATTAGTGAATATTTTCAGAGAGAAAACAGCAAACAGTAACATAACCTCTACTGGGTGCCAGACACTAGGTGCTTTCAAATGTTGTATCACTTAATCTTAACAACAACCCTATGTTACAGCATATTATGTTGTAAGTATGCTTGTCATCCCCACTTTACTGATAGAATCATGAAGTAGAGAGTGTCAAGCCCAGGAAACCTGGCCCTAGAGTCCAGGCTTTTCACCAACAGGTTATACTACTTCCCAAGTGTGAAATTAAAATTATGTAATTTGAATGTGAAAGCAATTTTGATATAATACTTCCTCTCCCATTGTTCATTCAGTTTAATATAATCTCAGTTGCAATGCATCTAATAAATCCTAAACTAATAAATCCTGAACTAAGTCCAAAATCAAGGGATCAGCAGGGTTGGTTGGTTCTCATTGCTCTGAAGAAGACTTTGCTCCAGGCCTTTCTCCTAGCTTCTGGTGGTTTCTGGAGTCCTCTGCATCCTTTAACTGGTATGCACATTGCTCCAATCTCTGCCTCTGTCTTCGTATATTATTCTCTCTGTATGTCTGTTTCTGTGTCTCTGTTTTCTCTTTTTTATTTTATTTTTATTTTTTGTTTTCTCTCTTTAAAAAAAAATATTTGAGAGAGAAAGAAAGAGAGATCACAAGCAGGGGAGGAAGGCAGAGGGAGAAGTGACTCCCTGCTGAGCAGGGAGCCCAAAGCAGGACTTGATCCCAGGACCCTGAGGTCATGATCCAAACAGAAGGCAGATGCTTAACCAACTGAGCCATCCAGGTGCACCTGTTTTCTCTTTTTATAAAGACACAAGTCATTGGATTAGGACTTCATCTCAACTGACTAGATCTACAAGGGTCCTATTTCCAAATAAGGCCACATTCTGCGATTCTGGGTGGACATAATTTTTTTTTTTGAGGTGTGGCACTATTCAGCCCCATACAGACAAGAGGATTTCAAACATCCTTTCAGTTATAACATTTTAAGCTGCTGGTTTTAGAACTTAGGTAGCACTTGCAGTCTTCTCCTCAGCAAAATTTCAGTTAAGACCAGCCTTAAGTTTTGGCATTCTTTGATTATTTTTAGGAGATTTTAGTTTAGATTTGGGTATGTTAGAAAAGAAGTGATAACTTCTCAGGCAAATATTTACCCCTACCTGAGATGTTTAAAACACAAATATGATGTTTTATAAAAGGTTCTAATGTAATAAATTATTTAATTTCATTTAATTTAATTATAGTTCTCCTTTTCTTCCTTCTAATACATAAGAGGCACTAGTTTTATGGAACTAGAGCAGTGACTTTGCTGACTTAGCATTCAGAAATTTCTAGTACTTCATAATTTGTTCCATTCACACCCATCATGAGCTCTGTATCTGTGACCCCTGTTACTGCTGGCTGATTTGGTCAATGAGGTAGACCCTGAAGTTGTTTTGCTGGAGTTGTTCTAGAAAGCAATTTTAGACATATCCCCATGTTTATGCTTGAATTCACTGTACTCACCAGATAATATACAAATAGTGAAAATTTTAGTTATTTAACAGTGACATAGGAGTAAAGAAAAATCATCCTTTTGCAATGGATTTCTTTCCTTTCTTTCCCTTCCTCCCTCCCTCCCTCACCCCTCCCCCTTTCTTCCCTCCCTTCCTTCTTTCCTTTCCTTCCATTTATGTTTTCCGCTTTACTCTATCACATCCAGACAACTCCCAGTATCATTGTCAGTACACAGTGGAGGTAATTTTTTTGAAAAAATACATATTCTAGATTAACGTTTTAAATTAGTTTCTGACAATTGGTAAGAGTCTTCTTTGCCAAAATCAAAATGTTTATCAGTACATGTTTTAGTATGCTTGGGTTGCACATGAAATTTTTTCCTAAGTTTTCTGGAATATAATAATATTTATAATGAAAACAGTAACACCTTAAGGGTTATGTAATAAATCTTGAACATAGCTTGATGTTCTTTTTCCAGTAGTATAAAAATAACTGTATTGTAGCTGTGCATATTGTATCTAAGTGATGAATCACTAAATTCTATAAGTTAAATTAATATCACATTGCATGTTAACTAACTGCAATTTAAATAAAAACTTGGCAAGGAAAAAAAAGAAATAACTACATTATTCTTCATTTTTTAAAATTAGCATTCAAGTGCCTTCTTTGTCCTATTGAAGTGCTAGACATTGAGGACACAGTGTTGATTCAAGGAATAATTTCTGCCTTCAATAATTCATAATCTAGTTAAAGACACTGGTACCTAAATACATGACAGCCTCAGGTTTGGGTTTTAAACTACTTCTGTGACTTACCAGGAAGGAATCTTAGAACTTTTACTGAACATTTGAAAATGGCTCACCTCACTATAGCATAATGAATTGTGACTTTTGGACAGCACAATATGCTATTTTTAAATATGCTTCTTTTAATTTTCAATTATTTTAATTATTATGATAATCTGAATTGCAGATAAATAACATCACTATCCCTTCATAGTGGGAAATATGTATTCAACATTTTATAAATTATAAATAATATAAAGAACTTTATTGGTAACTTCCACAGCATTACTGTTTTTTTTTGTGGCAGATCTTATTCTTGCTTCTTTGGAATACACTTATGTAAATGAAACAGTTTGTTAGCTATAAATGGTAATTATCTCTAGTGCTTGGGTTTGCAGGTTTAATTGACCTACATTTCTAATACTTTGAGACAAGCTCAGTCAGACTTTATTTTCTTATCCATTATTTCTAAATACAGCATGTTATAGACTCAGTCTTATAGATTGGTATATGGTACAAAATATTCTAATTTTGTTTATCTTCAATATGTGCTTTTATTCTCTGACATGTGAATTAGATATGGCATGGGAATATTATAATCATGCATGACAAAATAAACTAGCAATAAAGAAATGTCCCATGGACCCTGATTGCATAAACTCTACAACTATGCAAAGAGCCTCTTGAAAATCAAATTTTGCTTCTTACCCAAGCCTGCTTACCTCTCAGTAAATGAACCTACCATCCACTCAGCTTATCATTCTATAAGTGAACCTCCTTCACTCTTCCTTCTCCCTTATCTACCACTAATACTAGAATCTTCTTTAAACATCTCTCACCCCATTCCTGGTTTTCTCTATCCCTACTGCCTCTGCCTTCATCCATACCACTGCTGTCATCTTTGGATTTCTACTGGAGCTTCTTAACCTTTCTTTCCACCTCCAACACATTTTTTACCCTACCAAACAGATCATTTTATTTTTGTGTTCAAAACCTTTCAATTACTTCTTATTCTTGAGATAAGACTCCATCTCAATAATATGGTACAAAGGAGAATTTGCAAATGGTAAACATCACAACTTGTCTCCAAACATAAAATCAAAATATATTTAGGATTTCATTTAATGTAAGATGCTACAAATGTTTCAAAGAAGAATCAGAGGTAGATATATATAGGCTATAAGGAATGCTGAAACAAAACTTTTAATAGATGCAAAACTGTGTTGGATAGCAAAATTGTAATGTTTGGAATCATCTTTTTTTTATAGGACAGAAATCAATAATTTCTTTACTGGACAAATTCATTTGCATTTTTATGGACAGGGATCCCTTGCACCTCCATCAACTTTCCATAAGTTAACTTGGATGTCTACAAAGTGACAAATAGCCCAGCCAAACATTAAGGCACAGAGCCCTGTAGAACAGATATCCTGGAGTTTCCTCTAAATGCCTTATATTTTATTGAAGGGTCTCTCAGTGCTCTGTTTGTCCAAATTCCTTCACAATTTTTACTTATAATGACTGGCAAGAAATTCTATTCTGCACCCATGTCTCTATCCTTCTCATATGGTAGTATCCTTATTTTCTGTTCTCAAAACATCCTGCAATTTAATTCCCCAACAGTTCTTGCTCTCCCCATTCTCAGGGCTCTTAAATTTGGTCTCTTCCTTTCCTTTGGTCTCTTCATGGCCTTTTTAAAAACCTTTCTGTAGATATTTCTTCAAAGGATGACTTTCTCATAGCAGTTTCTATGAAACTCTGTTCACTTAGGTCTCCTTTGGTACATTCTTATAGCATCCAGCACAGTGTTGTAGTAACGCTACTTGTTACTTAACTTGTAATTGCCTGATCACTGTTTTTACTACCCATTGGTCTGAAATTTTAGAAGACAATGGACTTTCTCTTTTTATTACACATCTCTAGCTAGGGATATAGAAGGCACTTGGTATATATCTGTCTAATGAATTTGTATTCATAAGAAATATCTATTTTATGTATTTTTCTTCTTAAAGGTTTGTGTCTCTTCATTGCTTTCTCAGGTTGTTTCAGAATTTGCTTATTTCTTATTATAATTGTATCATAAATTGTAGTCATGTATTATGTTTTACTTTATACACTAATTTATGTATGAATACAGTATAAACTTAAAGTAGCTAAGTTTATAAAGTTAGGTGCATTTCTTACCAAGCAGATAGATGAGCTACTGTCATTTTTTCATTCAGTCAGTCAATAACAGTTACCAAGCAGCTACTCACTGCATTGGAAAGCAGGAATTCAGGGAGAAAAGAGACATAGAAAGAGAGAAAGAAAGAGGGAATCATCTTTTTTACAGGACAGAAATCAGTGGTATCTGGAGAGACGGTAAGTGAGCATGCATGTGCACATTCTTATGTGGATTTCAGAGGCTAACACAAATATTTATAAGATTTATAGTCAACTTCAGAAAGAGCACAGTGGTGGCACAGGAGAGAATGATTAGTTCTGCTTGGATGTGTCACAAAAGTGTCCATGGGGAGCAATCACTGGAAGTGACATGAGTGTTGCAAGTACAATAGGATGTGTTCCCTCACACTGAGGGAACAGCAAGGACAAACCATGGAGGCATGGTGTTTTTTGGAAAAATGAAATAGTGCAGTGTCATTGCAGCATAGCATGCATTTTAGGTAGAGGACAGAGGCAGATTTCAAGTGGCCTGGAATGCCATACAAAGGATTTTGGAATTAAAACTCTAGGCAAAGTCAAACCACTAAAGAGTTTTAAATGGGTTTGGATTTTGGAAATTCATCCTGTTTGAATGTAGGCTAGCAGTTTCCAAAATGTTCTTCACTGCAACATTGTCTGTTGGAATTTTGTTCTTTATGGATTTTTTAAAATCTAATATTTTTTTAAGTAAGCTTTCCTAAATTTGGTTGACACTAGTGTGCTTTCTTATTTTGTATGCTGACCAAATGTCCCATGCAAATCATTTAACACTAAGTGTTTTGAGGGAAGCATGGGGTATGATTGGAAGGGATTGGCAGTGGTGCTTTCCCCTTTATTACTTTGTTTTGGCATACGGCCAACTATGTATATTGTGTTCCTGGTTAAGAGGTGTTTAGTGATAATATTATTGAGTGTCAACTACACCAGCATTTCAAAAAAATTTGTTTTGAGAAGATTTGGGTGGAAGAGAAATGATAATCTAAGTACAAGTGAGTCTGGGGGATGGGAGAAGCAGCAGACTCAACACTTCTACTCAAAGCTATTTGTCAGCTACACTACAAGATTAAACAGCAATGATGGTCTAATCAAATCTGTCAAGAAAGCAGCAAGAGGGCAGCCCTGATGGCTCAGTGGTTTAAGCACCACCTTCAGCCCAGGGCCTGATCCTGGAGTCCCGGGATTGAGTCCCACGTCAGAATCCCTGCATGGAGCCTGCTTCTCCCTCTGCCTGTGTCTCTGTCTCTGTCTCTCTCTCTCTCTCTCTCTCTGTCTCCCATGAATAAATAAATAAAAATGTTTAAAAAAAAGAAAGCAGCAAGAAATTGATATGATTAAGAAGACTATATGAAATATGGATTTCTATGAACCATCTTTAATGATGAACTTTGACCTACTTTGTAATGTGTCTTAAGACACAAGCTAGTCATAGTATGTGGACTTTAACATTTGTATGACTTTTTCAAAGAAAGTATCTGTAATATAAATACAAATGTGGATTTTTTTTCTGGAAATGTTTTAAAGTTTTGCAATACCAAATTAATGTTTCATAAATGGCACTAAACTTAATGGTGAATGCTTACATTTCTTTTTGAGGTCTCTTATTAAATTAGCAAAGTAGTACACTATAAAATGTATAAATAATGACATACATTTCGGGAGGCATGCTCAAAAATCTTTTCTCTGTGATAGAGGTGTGTGATTTTTAGATAGTGAACATTATTTAGTAAATGGATCAAGGAAGAGTACAAAGGGATGAGATCTCACTGAAATATGCTTTGTTAAGTTGTCGTTGAGAGCACTTTGTATCTTTTGCTTTATTTATGTAGCAATATATTTGTGTAGGAAATTCATAAAAAAAATCTTTCTTCGGGATCCCTGGGTGGCGCAGTGGTTTGGTGCCTGCCTTTGGCCCAGGGCGCGATCCTGGACACCTGGGATTGAATCCCACATCAGGCTCCCAGTGCATGGAGCCTGCTGCTCCCTCTGCCTGTGTCTCTGCCTCTCTCTCTCTCTCTCTCTCTCTCTCTCTCTCTCTCTGTGACTATCATAAATAAATAAATTGAAAAAAAAATTTAAAAAAAATCTTTCTTCATTGAAAGCAAACTTAATGAATAGACAAAAGGTATGAACCACACATTTTATATTCAGGCATTCATTTATAAGGAGATAAATTTATATAGTTACATGGAATGGATGGTTGATGAACAACTGCTATTGTTTTATCAAGCTATTCCAATGACTCAAGGATTTTCTGCTGATATTTTCATATAAGAGGAACCTAGACAGCCTTTCCAAGTTAAAATAAGTCCACTAGCACATGGGAAAACATGAACTTAAAATTTAGTGGAAGACACAGTTCTATTATAAGTTAGCATTTGCTAATGAAGGAGTGGATTGACTAACTCCTAAAAATGGCCAGCCATCCAAATTCTATCAAGATGAGACAACTTCTAAACCAGAAAAGGTAAAATTTATGATATATAACTGGGAGGGTTTTTTTTTTCTAGTTTACTATTGCTCCCGGGGAAAAACAGTATCTCTGTCTTGGTTTCCACAAAATTCACACTGTATTTATTATATTTATTGTTCTTCATGTTTTAGCTCATTTACTAGAAGATAAACTTTCTTGAATGTGAAGGTCAGATTTGTTTGGCTATGTTTTAGCCTCTAAGTAGTCTAAGACTTTGTACCATAGGTATTCAATGCTATTATTTGCATTGAGTGATTTGTTCCTAAAATACTGGCCTCTCAACAGTAGAAATCAAGTGTCAGGAATATTATATGAGTTATTCAAACTATTATTTATTTTTATGCTACCTTGAACTCTTTTCAGATTTGTTGAAGAAAACTTGAAGTATAGTTCATTTTGATACTCAGAATTTTCTATATAGCCCCAAACATATATGTACATCTACATGCCTCCAAAGAATATTGCATTTTAAAATTTATAATTGTCGGAATCCCTGGGTGGCGCAGCGGTTTAGCGCCTGCCTTTGGCCCAGGGCGCGATCCTGGAGACCCGGGATCGAATCCCACATCGGGCTCCCAGTGCATGGAGCCTGCTTCTCCCTCTGCCTATGTCTCTGCCTCTCTCTCTCTCTCTGTGTGTGTGACTATCATAAATAAATTTTAAAAAAATTAAAAAAAATTATAATTGTCCACTACATTTGCCATCAAAGGAGAGAGTTCAGACTGTTAAACTGGTACAATATGGCAGCATATATGCTTTCAAAAGACTGTATATTATTCTTTTCCTGAGTACAGACAAGGTTACTTTGCAAAAACAATGAAAAGTATATTGTAATAAACAGATCTTCTGAATATTGAAAACTCATACTGAGTTATACTAGCGTCAAAGAAAAACTAATTGTAGAGGTACATTTTGTGACTTACATATCTTCTTTACCCATATTTCTGTAGGAATTATTTGATATATATTCAAGAAAATCAAGCTTGGTCTTCAATCATTGTTTCATTTTCTATTTTGTTTTCCCTATACCTAGCAAAATTCCAAGAGGGATGTTAGGTGAATTTCTGATTTTAGAAATAGAGAAAAAAATACTATTCAAAATCAGATTGATACTTACAATGCTATAATATTCAACCATTTTAAAGCAGATTTGCATGAGATAATGAAATAAATGACACATCTGTGAAGTTAGATAACCTTGATGTCTAGCAGTTTATGATGTTAAAGTAGCCTCAGGTTGCTAGAGGAGTAGTTGATGGGTGTAGTATTTACAACAGTCAGCAGGAAGTGTCCTAACAGGTCAACACTAATACTTCAATGATGTAGCACAAGTTTTTCTTATACATATAAAGTCTAAAACAGGTACTCCTGACCAGAAGATGATCTTTTATATTTTAGATTCTTCCACTTTCTGGCTCCACCTTCCTTAAGGACTTTGGAATCTTCTGTGTTTGGCTGATGGCTGCAGAGAGGGAACAGAAGATTCCACCTAGGAAGAGTGGCATGAATCCCATTCCTGTTCTGCTATTCTGTACTCACCCTATTGCAGGGATCACTACGGAATGCCCAGGAAGCGATTCTGCAGTTTCTATCACAGTAAAGGAAACTTAAGTGTTCCAGTGCCCAGGGGCTTTAAAGACTAAATGCCATTTCCCAAAATGCCTACTAAGCTGAATCATTTGGAATTGCTGAATTAAATGGATGAAAATAATTATCTCCAATCTGGGAGGCAGCCAGGTCCATTTATGATAGTTTTTAGAAATTGTGGGTTTAAGAGATGGATAGAGATTGTGGGATTGAATGATGAATGTTCGGAATAACCTAAATTATATAAATATGGACATATTTTTCTGTCTTTACTATTGTCAACTTCTAACTAGATGTTCTTTTCAAGTTAGTTGAAAGTAATCTCTTAATAGAGTGATGCCTGGGAGAGAACATACCAAGGGGGGGGGGAGGAAGATACTTTGAGAAGTTAGGACAAAGAATAGGGAAAGTTGCCAAAAACACAAAAACAAACAATAGATGTTTTAACAATTTGATTGAAAGTCACAAATCTGGGATCCCTGGGTGGCGCAGCGGTTTGGCGCCTGCCTTTGGCCCAGGGCGCGATCCTGGAGACCCGGGATCGAATCCCACGTCGGGCTCCCGGTGCATGGAGCCTGCTTCTCCCTCTGCCTATGTCTCTGCCTCTCTCTCTCTCTCTCTGACTAGCATAAATAAATAAAAAAAAGTAAAAAAAAAAGTCACAATCATCTGTCATCTATCTATCTATCTATCTATCTATCATCTATATTTACTTTAGGGTCTTCTTTCTCTCTTGTATTCTCACCCTCTTTTTTAAGCCAGAAAGGGATTTATTTTGTCCTTGTAACTGGGAGTTTAAGGGAAAGACTTCCAACTTGGCTCTATCCTGGGGGCACAAAAGGTGTTAGAAAAGCTCAATTTCTTGATGCACCTCAGAGAGATTGTCTCCTTGTTGTCAAGCAGGATGGCCATTGGCATTATCACCTTACTAACTGGAGTGGAAGGAGAATGCTTCAGTCATTTTGACCTCAGCTGTATGTTGTAAAGGATATATGTCCTTTCCTACATTTCCTCTTTTTACCTTCTTGATTGTACTGTTTCAGAGTCATAGCATTACCCTAAATCATCTTGACATAAAGACATCATTAAAAATTGTAATGACACTCATTTAATCTTTATAGTCATCCTGGAATGGATAGGCACTCTTAAAACATCTTTATCTTATGGTGGAATTAAGTAACTTACCCGAGATTACACAGGTATAAATTGTTTTTGTTTTAGTTTTAAGTCTCATAGTCTATTTACTTTCTTTGGTTGGAATATGCAAGCCGTAGATACATAACAATTGATTTTTTGATACCTGTTTAGAAATTTAACTTCTTTTTAGCTCAACCCTTTAGATATTACAGTTGGCTTGTTGGGTACCACTGATACAACCTATTTTTAATATGTAGATGATATTTGGTATCATCCACCCAGATGGATACCAGATAGACATATCTCTATAATTCTAGAAAAGAGCAAAGGCAGGGCATGATCATGTATATCATTGAAACAGATTTAATTTAATTTCCTTCTGATAAAATTTCTACAGTAAAGCTTTGAATGGTTCACTCAACTCCAGATAACCACTGGGGATCTAGATTTGCCTTACATCCCAAGTGGTAGGAACTCTGTTTCTGTGTCTGTGATATCCTGCAGCTTAACAATATATATATATTGTTATATATATATATATATATGTTTATATATATATATATATATATATAAATGATGGCTTTTCAGCTAAGATAAGGGATGTAAAATATTTTCAGTTCTATGAATGAACAAGAACGAAGCTAATTAATTAAAACTGTTGGGAATTTCCTTGAATAAGTCTGTGATTAAACACAAGGCTTTATCATGAAACAATTAAATAAATTCGGCCTCAGGTATCTTTGCTCAATCCCCAGGGAATGAGTGATGAAATTCTGGTTTAGAGTTATACTTTATTAGAGATTTATCTATTTTAATTGATTCAGCTACCACTATAAAACTCCAATGTAATAGCTGATGCAAATGGCACATTATGTTAATATATAAACCTCTCATGAATTCTATTCAGTTTCAACAAAAGATGAAAACATAACTTGTCTGATGTTTTGTGAAAATGAATGCAAAATAGTAAAAATTAAATAAACTATAATAGTTTGTGTTATCAAAAATATTTTCTTGTGCTACATGAATCTTAAATAAAATATTTTTAAATACCCACAGGTAGACACAGTTAAGATTTCAGAGTGAAATTTAAATAGAGTAATGTTAATAAATAACAATTGACTAGTTAGAAGGAGACCACTGTTGTTGTTTAACTGAAATGTAATTAATGCACAATATTAAATTAGTTCTAGGTGTATAACATTGTGATTGGATCATTCTATATAGTATGCTCTACTCACCACAAGTGTAGCCTCCATCAGCCACCATATAATGTTGTTCAATACTATTGACTATATTCCCTATGCTATAACTTTCCTTCCTGTGACTTATTGATTCCATGACTGGTAACATGTATCTCCCACTCCCTTCATCCATTTTGCCCATAATTCACTCCCACCCCTATGGTAACCATCAGTTTTTTTTCTGTACTTATGGGTCTATTTCTGCTTTTTTTTTTTTTAGAAATACTATAAAGTGAAATCATATGGTATTTGTCTTTCTCTTTCTGATTTATTTTATTTAGCATAATGCCCTCCAGTTCCATCCATGTTGTCGCAAATGGCAAGAGTTCATTCTTTTTCATGGCTGAGTAATATTCCATTATATATAGAGATGTCTATATCTATTTATATCTACCTATCTTATCTCTATCTATCTATCTATCTATCATCTATTTATCTATCTCTATTAATCTACTGATGGGCACTTGGGTTGTTTTCATATCTTGACTATTGTAAATAATGTGATGATAAACATAAAGGTTTTATATCTTTGTGAATTAGTGTTTTTATTTTCTTTGGGTAAATAGCCACTATTGGAATTACTGGATCATATAGTATTTCCATTTTTAGTTTTTTGAGGTATCTCCATACTGTCTTAGATCATTTTTCTTAATGAGACATAATATTTCCTTTTGAGAGAAAACTTTGATTGAAAAATAAGTATTTTAAAATGTGTAAATCCCAAGCACTGACTTTTTTTGAGACTATTATGGTTACTGATAATAAATGCATTGGTGTTTGTCAGCTCTGTTACCAATAACATATTGGATAATTGGGTACAAGAAGTAAATGAAATGGAGATAAGTGAGGCCCACATTTGAAGAAAGCATCCTAATATTAATAGTCAAAGGATATCCTCTTTAGTATCAAATTAACTTATTCTTCAGGAGATGGAATTTGAAACAAATAATATGAATGAAGTAAGCAGAGTATAAGCTTGTAGTTTATAAGTTGTTTATCTGACAAAATTGGTACCAACTCTTCCTTTGACAGTGTATCTCTTTCAAATGGGATTGGTTTGTGAAAAGAATAAGGTGTACCTTGACAATGCAAACCACAGAGCAATGAATATTAAACTGGGTCTCTGTTTCACCCTTTTATACATTTTAAAAAATATTCTCAATAACTAAATTTAATACCTTAGAATCAGTCAACTCAAGATTGGACAAAATTGGAATAGGTTTTGATGGTATAATAATTTCACTTAGTGTCAGTTATTTAAGAGTGTGGTAATCATATTCACTGATTTGAGTATTATGAACATTATAAAGAATATGTAAAAATTTGAAATATTGATTATAATAGCTTCTTTTTAAAAAAACTATTTTATTTACTTGAGTTAAAGTGAGGGAGAGAGAGTATGAGCAGGAGTCTCAGAGGGAAAGGAGAAGTAGGCTCCCTGCTCAGCAGGAAGCCCAATGCGGGGCTCTATCCCAGGACCCTGGAATCATGACCTGAGTGGAAAATGGATGCCCAACCACTGAGCCAGCCAGGCACCCCTGATTATAATAGTTTTTTATCAGCATCTTATAAATGTATGCATTTCAACATAGTGATGGAATGAATATATTCTGCATGGTGAAAATATTTAGAGGAATAAATATTAAATTGCTAAAATTATTCTTTGATGATGAGAAAATGTCATTTAGTAGGATTAAAGCTGAAAGGAATCTTGGAGCTCCTATAAGAATAGACTTCTTTCCTTTCAGAGCTGAAAGGTTTAGGTAATTTAATCATGGTTGTGTAGCTAATTGGCACAATTTGGAATACAACTGAGAGTTTTTAAGGTCTATCTTAAAGTTATTCCACTATGCTCTTTCTAAAAATTATTTCATCCCTTCCCACCCCCCACCCCTACTTTTTTTCCTTTTCTCCTTCCTTCCTTCCTTCCTTCCTTCCTTCCTTCCTTCCTTCCTTCCTTCCTTCCTTCCTTCCTTCCTATATGCATGGAGTTCTCACTATGAGCTATCTTGGGCATTGGTGTTACAAAGATAAAGAGCCTGGTCTGACTGTAGCCACTGATAATAAAAATGCAAGTGTGATTTGAAACTCATACAGACGGTAGTTCATCCAGACAGAATGAGCATCCCTAGAGCCACTGGGCAATAGGATAAGAATTGCTGTAGTATTTAATTCAGATCTCCATTCTCAATCACTCCTAGTGGGTTTCCACAACCCTCGAATTTGTGAATACAGTAAAGCATGAATCATAATGAGCAAGACCTACTACACACTTAGAAGGAAAAAAATGTACAGACTTTAGTGCATGATTAGGATAAATATTTTTACATACAGTAAACCATAAATGATATGCAGTCATTTCAGGCTTTTCTCATTAAAGAACTTGACTATTTCTAGATAAAGAGATATTATTTGTTCAAATCTAATGAATTTCCACTTTAAAATATTGCTCAGATTTCTGGGGACATCCAGCTTTGCATATAATGGGATACCTTTTTAATATTTTTATTGGAATTATTAATATCATTGCCAGTTGTCTTAAGTTTTGTCACTATGTTGCTAAAGGAAGCATGACACAGTTAAGTGTCTCCTCATTCTCCTCCCCCCAAAAAAAAAATTCTGGAAGGGAAAGAAGTAAATACAGAAGTAATTTTATTTATTCTCCTTGGTAATGTGATGAAGAAGCTAAGAAATCCTCTATGGTTTTATCTCTTCATCCAATCCAAATGTTCAACACATATGGACAGATGACAAAAGTATATCAGAATAAGAAATAAAATACATCTATGATATTTTTATTAAAGATGAGTCAAAGCAATCAGAAACTGATGGGATGAAGTATTCTGAGGTAATCTCTACTCCGTTTGTTTCAAATTCATACTAATTCATAAAAAATGTCCTCATCTTAAGCATGGCCTTTTTGACTCTACCTAAGGCTGTAGTAAAACTTATGTTCTTAATATTTGTCATTGAAAATTTTTGGGAAACTGGCAAAGCGATTCCTGAAATGATGCTTCATTTGCTTCACTATCAAGCACTAGAAAAATGATTTTCATGAACTGTGCCCCCAAACCATTCACAGGAAAAACTTGAGGGTGTTTTCATTGAAGCTTGTGCTGTACATCTGAAAAACCAATGATGCCTAGAGGAGTTTGGAATCACGAGTTTGTGAGATGAAAAAAAAAAAAAAAAAAAACAAGAGAATATTCAGTTTGAAGGAGAAAGCATAAAAAATGACTTTTTTAAGCAGTTTGACATTTTTTATTATACTACTTTAGAGTGGAAGTAAATATACACATCTTTTAGAGATTATACAAAATTTTAAATATGCAATTAATGTAATGTAATGTAATAATTGTGTAGCCTAAATGCAGCCTAAAAATCGTTTGATATTTTATCAGTCTCAAACTTGTTTTACATAGTTAGGATCACTACAGGGAAAGAAGAAAAAGTGTATTCATATTCCAAATGATTAAGTAATGTTAGCATATTATTGAATCAAAGATATAAAATAATATATGCTATGTGTGATGATAACCTGCACATTTTAAACTAACGAATACATTACTAAGATAAAATATGCTAATTTCATGAGAAAACAATATAACTGAACTCCAAATTATGCTAGTTTGGTTTCCTCTTGATGATACTTGATGCTGAATGGCATTGCATTGTATGTTTATGATCTTCAGAACATATTCTGCATATATTCCTTTTATCTCATATTTATTAATGAAATATAGTTTTGATCCTTTCCTGGTATGTTCTCTCTTTCTTTATCTCTTTTTTTTAAAGATTTATTTATTTATTTATTTATTTATTCATTCATTTATTCATTTATTTATTTACTTATTTATTTGAGAGAGAGAGAGCCTGAGTGGGAGGGGCAGAGGGAAAAGGAAAGAGGATCTTAAGCAGAGTCCATGGACTGTGAAGCCCAACCCAGGCTCGATCTCATGACCTGAGTGGAAACCAGAGTCAGTAGCTTAAGGCACTGCGCTACCCAGGCCCCTTCTGTTGCTTTCTTGGTAAAGCTAATATGACCATCCTATCATCTAAGGATCAAGCTTATAAATTTTCAGGATTTTGCTATTTCTTTAGTAATTATCCATCTTCTCTACCAAATTTATGAATGGTAATTAAAAGATGAGAAGACGGAGGGGCGCCTGGGTGCTTCTTACTATTGTATGAAGGCAAGAATAGAGAATCCAAGGGCATCTGAGTGGCTCAGCCAGTTAAGCATCTGCCTTCAGCTCAGTTCATGATCCCAGGGTTTGGGATCCAGCTCTGCATGGGCTCCCTGCTCAGCAGGGAGTCTGCTTCTCCCTCTCCTTTGCCCCTGCTTGTGTTCTCTCTTTCGCTCACTCATAAATAAATAAATAAATAAATAAATAAATAAATAAATAAATTCTTATAAAAAATTTGAAAGATGGAAATACTTGAATTTTTCTCTGCATTGTATCATAATTTGCTGATTTTAAAATTATCAAAATTCTTTATCACTCTAAAATATTTACATATCACTTTCTACCTTAGTGCAACTACTTATGTGCTTACAGTTCCCTATTCCATGCCAAGCTTTTAGAGAGAAGATTCTTCATTTTATTCATCTAGCTATTCCCCAAACAAAGCCTAGACTTGGCACTTACCAGGCACTCATTCAAAATATACTGAATGAGGGAATAACGAATGAATGAATGAATGAATGGTCTATTTAGAACAAATTCAACAAGGTTAAGATTTTGAATAATTGTCTCTCTATAGGTGTAAAATAGAGTCAGAAGAAACATTCAGACATTTGTCTTCTTAGAACCCTTTGTCACAAGTTGAGGATTATAAATGGAATCTTCTGTTCATTTAACCAATGTCATAAAGACTGAGTAATTACCATATTATAAATGAAGTTTAATGCTAGGTACAGATTATTGCCATTAAAAAAGTAAAAACAAAACCAAAACATACATAATATGCTACCTAATGACCCAGATTGTGAGGCCAATAAAATTATACAAAATTTGGATGCAAATCCCCAAATTCATTTTAATTCTATAAGCATACATTTGCTCTGTCTTTTCTATAATGACATGATAAAATTCAGATAAAATTAAGCAAAATATATTATGAAGCCTATAATAAATAATTAAGCAAAATATATTCTGAAGCCTATAATAAATACTCTTAGAGAAATGCACAGTATTATTTTTTCAAGTAACATTTTCAAAATTTTAATATAATACTTAAAAATATACAGACTTAAAAATAGATACCTTAGGAATCTAAGCATCTATATAAAATACAATACTTCCAAATATCTTAATAATATCATTTGCCTCATTTCACTAACCATGATGTTTTATTTTTATCCATTTTAGTGTTTTAAAATAAATTTAATATTGAACGATTTTTTTATATTTGAGATCATTAAAATTAATGATATTTTGGATTTCTTCCTTAAATGCCACTGTATATTTTCTATGTATTCTCTCTATATATATATGAATAAAAGCAAATATGTTTATATATGTTTATTAAAATATTTATAGAAGCTAATGGCATTTTAAATCATACGAGAGGGATTTTTTTTTCAAGTTTCAATGTTATTCCAATTATTTGGAATGTCAAATTCTGTTGTTTATTTTTTTATTTCTTTTGAAAACAGTATTGACCCTATTCCTTTGAATTACCTTATCACTTAAAAAACCTGTGCATATAGCAATTTGATGATTTTAGTTATTTTACTTGTACTCCAGTCTCTGAAGTAAAATAGAACTGTTACTTCAGGAAATATCTTTCAACATCAGAGCATTTATTCAAATGTGATTATTTCAGACAAATATTTTTTGGACATGGCATTTTTATAGTCTTATGGTAATCAGAAGAAACCAAAGCAAAACATTATATTACTTGCATCTATGAGTTATTAACATTGTCAATGATTTAAACTCTCAGGATGCCTGGGTGGCACAGTCAATTGAGCGTCTGCCTTGGGCTCAGGTCATGATCCAGGTCTGCTTTCCTCTTTCCCTCTGCCCCTTTTCCCTGCTCCTTCTCTCTGGCTCTTTCTATTTTTTTTTTTTTTTTAATCTCTGGCTCTTTCTTGTACTCACTCTCAAGTAAATAAATAAAATAAAATAAACTGTCACCTTTTTCTGTTTCAAATAAGGTATTTATTTTGTTACCATTATAAAGATAGTAGTAACATCACTCCTAACATATGGAGCTGACTTTTTAGGTAAAATACTGAGAATACTGGCCTAATGCCAGAAAACATAACAATACTTTTCAACACAGTCTTTGATGCATGAAATATTTTTGTATGTTGACCCTATTTTCTTTCCCCCTTTCATGGCACATCAGTGTCAGTAAATTATTTTGTAGTAATGCAGAAAGAATTAATTATAAAAATTAGGTAATCAACAATGGCCTTGTGTTCGTTCAATATACATATCAATCTATGTGAAGGAAGTGTGGTATAATTGAATTAATCAAATTAGACATATCTTTAAAAGAAAAGATACACTGGTGATAATGGTAATTCTTTGATATTCTATGTAAAAGTATTGAGCACAGTGCCGACTGTATTATAGGTGCTCATAAAGGTACTCAGTTGTAAGAGCGGTAATAAGGGTAGTAAGTGTAATACTCGGAGCTGTAGTGTTGTGAATAATAGCAGCAAAAGTTAATTTGAGCTGAGAAAAACATCCTTCTGCAGAAAACTTAATCCCCATGACCTAATTTGTTTTATTTATCTTTTCATACATGGACACTTTCTAAAAGGGATTTGAGGTAACTGTGTCAGCTAAACAGATGTTAGCATGAATTATTTCATAAGTTTTATATCCATATGTCAGTGAGTAGAGATTGTATCAGAATATTAGGATTGGACCCGCTTAAGGAAATTAATGTAGGATTAAAAAGCAAGATCTAGGAAAGGGAGGTGAAATATTTTCAAGGATGAAATTCAAGAGTATTAAAACGAATGTCACGTATGTCATAATTTTATTCATATCAGTTCCTTTCTAAGTTTCTTGTAGTTCATGAACTTAAAGCCTCAGCAGCACTTTTTGTAACTTAACATAATTCTGGGAAAGTCAATTGAAATTTATAAATTATTTCAGAAGTTGCCAATTGAAAGTTAAATGTGATATTTATGTTGAAAGGCTTTGTGAACTATAATGTGCGTATAAAACACTAGTGCTATGATGATGTTATGAAGATGATAAATTTAGGGATTGGGATAGGATTGAGTCAGTACCCATATTCATACTCTAGGAGATAGTGATGTCTCCAATGCTGCCGAGTAGCCACTGTTAGGAGCATAATCCAGTGTTGTCAACACTGAAGCCTGCTGTGATTAGTAAATCCATCTCCAAGAGGAGAGTAATGAAGTTGAGTGAGGAGAGAGAACACAGTATATCTTTGTTGGTTGATATTAGGGGATTGCCATAGACGAGAACAACTAAAAAGAGGATCACAAGCATTTGTCTATTGGATATGCAAGAAATTAGGAGGACACTGTTAGTTTTTTCATTTGTCGCTATCAAAGAGACACTGTTATTTTTATATTTTAATTAGTTTGGTTATACTGAGTACAGCTTGGACACTATAAAATGGATTTTTTTCTAGTGAAAAGTATCTTTTTAGAGAGAAAGGGGAATTATGCCTCTTAAGGAAATGGCTGACATTGTTTATAAATTTGTTTTATAAATATAACATCTTAGACTTAATGTGCCTGAGTTGCCTTTGGCAAGGTTTTTATTTTTATTTTTATTTTATTTATTTATTTATTTTTTGGCAAGGTTTTTAACAGTGAATGAAACAAAATTGGTGGATGAACAGTGAATGAAAAAAAAACAATGTAGAAAGATTTGCTGCTGCAACATTAGGTTACAAGGTGAAGAAAGAAGGGGAAAGATAATACATATTTTTGTATAATTTACCCATGTGAATGGATACTTATTTATCCATCCAGCCACCATTCACCCAGCCATTTCTGTATAACTATTTTTAGGCTTATACTTTAGGCTACATATAATGATAAATTTAGGTTAAGGAACTATATATTAACATAAGAATATTAATTTAAATCTTATATAATATATATATATATATATATATATATATATATATATATAGTCATGTTAACAGTTTACTAGCAGACACTTTCACTACTTCTAGAAACCCCCAAGGCAACTCTAGAAGCAATAAAATTTAATGGCTGCCTCACATTAATAAGCCTGTATGAGGGTTTCTCAATTTCAGTACTACTGACATTTTGGACCTGAAATTTTTTTGTTGGAGGCAAGCAAGGACTGTCCTGTGCATACATGATGTTTGCTAGCATCCTAGATTTCTACTCACAAGAAGCCTGTAGCACCCTCCTCCTTCAAGTGTGACAACTATGTCTCCAGGCAATGCCAAATGCCCCCTGAGTAACAAACACCCCCATTTGAGAACCACTGTTTTATATCTATGCAAAGAATAATCTAAATTGACAATCATAAATATATATGACATCATAAGTGCCAAAAATTTATTTTTAAGTTAACAACATATTGAACACATGGGGAATTATATGAGACACAGGTGCCTACTATCCAGATTTAGCAGACATACAGTTAATAATGTTCTTTAAAAGAATTTGCAAAAAAGAATAATTGATTTAGCTTCAGATAGCCAAATGTCCATATGGTTTAGAAAAAATTCTCTCCACAAACTTGTTCTTTATCCCAGTTAATGATAACCCCACCTACCAAGTCTTCTGACTAAAAACTGCAGGCATTTCCTGTTTCTTTTTTTCCCTTAATCCCTGTATCTAGTAAGTTACAAAAATAGTTGTTATACAGCCTCAGAAAGAAGGCTTCAATCTCAGCTCCGGCTAGTCTATATTCACTGCCATCATTCTCTTACCTGGCCAGAATTTCCTAACTTCTTACACTGAAACTAGGCAGATAATTCTACAGAACAAACCATACTGTAATTTGCCTGTATGTAGCATCAAATCCCCATTGTCTGAAAGATAAAAATCTGAAATCCTACATTACTTTTGTTCCAGTTAAGTCCCCTGTCCTCCTCACCTCATTTTCCATTCAGGACTCTAAGACCTGTGAACACATCAGGCTTCCTTTCTCAAGGCACTTTCCCCATTAGACGTGTTACCGTCTCTGCCTAGATCGCACAAGTGGCATTTGACTACAGAGAATTCAATAGCAAGGAATCCCATGCAATCTGAAATCTTTACATTCTTAAATTTTAGGTAAGATGCAGAGATGTAAAGTGACACTTGTATGTGCTTCCTTGTTTTTTTTTTTTTTGTACCTAATGACTTCTCTTTTTCTTATAACCTTTATATTGCAAATATAACACCAACTGAAAAAAATATCACAAAGCAAATACATAGCTTACGGAGTTTTTTTTTTTAAATATGCCCTCTTATAACTTTCAGTTAACTTAAGAAGTAGCACTTCACCAGGCACACAAGAAACTCAACTCCCTGCTCCATCTCAAACCCTTTTCTCTACAAAGGTAACCATCGTCCTAACACTTATAGGATTTTGCTTTCTTGTGTTTCTTTATATTTTGATAATTACCCAAGTAAACATCCCTAGACACTCTAGTTTGGCCTTATAAAGATTTTTAAATGTCTTTTAAGACTTAATTACAGGTTCCTCCTCGCCCCTCCACCCCTTATAATTTATCTTTTCAATCTGAGATATTTTTTTCTGGAGAGTTTTCCAGAGCCTGAGTGTTGTAGTTTGCTTACTCATGATAGAGTTCCATAATGGTTTCTCTGTCTTCTGTACTTCCCCTGAATTGGCAGCTGGATCCAGACACTATCATATTCATGTTTAATCCCTTTGCTGAAACTGAAGGTGGTGGCATTTATTCAGCCAGAGGCATAAAAGGACTGGTTGTCAAAAACTGTCAAGGGTCTGAGATTTTCACCTATTTGCAGGCTAATAAGTCAGCCTGCCAGTTGTGTCGGCAGAAGACCTGAGACTCCATGGTATAGCAATCAGGATGAGCTCCATGTTGACAGGGACAATTCCCAGGGGGATGATTGGGAAGTGGGCACAGGTGGACACTGTCCACCAAATGGATTTGTATCACAGTTGAGAAACTTTGAGCTTAGGAAACCTCAATCTTCTAAAGGGAGATGTTAGCTAGCAACTTTGCCTTCTGCCACGAGAGAGAAACTATACTTATATCCCAGTGCTCTTTGCTATCCATACATCCTTGAAAAATTTGCTTCTTTTTTCTTTTTTTTTAATTTAAATTCAATTAGCCAACATATAATACATCGTTAGACTCATATGTAGTGTTCAACAATTAGTTGCATGTAGCACCCAGTGGTTATCATATCACATGCCTTCTTACTCCTGCTTTTCCACCTCCATTCCTAATGAGCATGCTAGTGGTACTCAGTCCTTTTACTTTAGGATTTTGCCATATTTGAATTGCTCATTCATGTACAGAATCTGACTTGATTCTACATATCATTTTGAAAAGACCTCAAATTTCTTGACCCTGATGGAATGCTATTTTAAACTTTTTTGGAGGGTGAGTACTTTTGGCATATTTTGAATTTGGAAATGCCAGAATCATGCAACAGTTATTTTTGAGAGGTGTTTTGTTTTGTTTTGTAAGATTTTATTTATTTATTCATGAGAGAGAGAGAGAGAGAGAGAAGCAGAGACACAGGCAGAGGCAGAAGCAGGCTCCATGCAGGGAGCCCGACGTGAGACTCGATCCTGGGACTCCAGGATCACGCCCTGGGCCAAAAGCAGATAGTCAACCACTGAGCCACCCAGGGATCCCCAGAGAGGTATGTTGGAATAGATAATATTTTTGTCATAGAAGAGTATGTTATTTTTAAGTTACAATTTTAGACCATGTTGTTATGGATATTACTTTCATAGGGAGTAATTGTCACCAATTTTTGAAATCAATATCTTTAAATGATTCGGATTTTGAACTCTGAAATAAGATAGATATTATTTTTCTTAAAAAAAAATTTCCTGGGATGCCTGGGTGGCTTAGTCAGATAAGTGTCCCAACTCCTGATTTGAGCTCAGGTCATGATCTCAGAGTGGTGAGATGGAACCCTGCATCATGTCGGCCTGCGCTAGGCATGGAACCTGCTTAAGATTCTCTTCTCTCACTCTGGTCCCCCACCCTATGCACACATATGCTCTCTCTCTCTCTCTAAATAATAATAATAATAATAATAATAATAATAATAATAATATAATAACAACAACAATAATAATAAAATTAAAAATTCTTCCTTTGTCCATGTGATTTTAGGCAAATTATTTTAACTTTAGTTTCTTTATCTATATGGTAGTAATTTAACTCAAAGAATTGATGCTACCAGGAAATAATACAAGACACAAATGCCTCATATACAGGAAACTATATAAATATATTAATATCATTATTACAAATAGTAAATTGCCACTTAGAAAGCTGTGGCTTGCATAAGGATACTTGACTATGAAAGCGTTTTAATTTCTAGTCAGTCTCCAAACTCCTGATCTTAATTTATGCTATTGTCTGTAGTCCTGATTGTACTTACAGATGTCCATGCTGTATTTGTTTGAACTGAATATTAAGTACACATAAGTAACACAAGACATTGTTGTCACTGGATGGCATGAGTCATGCCAGTATTTATTCTTTATAAATTAATTAAGCCTTTTGCTTTCTGTTTTTACTGCCAAATATTTAGACAGATATTAAAATGTATCTTGGCAGTCTTGTCAAATTCAAGCCTGATACTCTGGCTTTCCTATTTCTGAAATTGCTCACCCTTTTCATTTAAAAATAACGACAGACTAGTCACAAAAGCAGTCACCTCTAACTTCTGAATCATCAAAGGCTGTTTCCCATATGCTTTCAAAAGATACAGCTGTTTTTATACATCATTTCATTTAAACTTTAAATTTTGAGAGGGGGAAAAATCTTATAAAAGCTCTCAGACATAAAACTGTCACGCTCAATTGTAGATTGAAATGATATCAAACAGTTTTCTCATCTAAACTCTGGTGATATGTATTATTCCTTAAGCATAGAGAAACACAGTTTTTATATATGCTATGCAGAGGAGACAGTGCATTGAAGAAGAGTAAAGATTCTGGGTTCAGAAAAAACAGTGACAACTAATCCTGAGATCCTGCTGTAAGCTAGACCTTAAGTAACTTGTAGGGACTTACTTCTCAGAATGAAATAGGGAATTTAGGATTTTAATATCCCCATATCACAGATGGAAAAGCTGGGCATAGAAAAATAAATAATTCACCCAACATAACACTGCTAAATGCTAGAATATGAACCCAGGTAGTGTAGTATTTGTTTACTAGGTTTGCCATAACAAAGTACCACGGACTGAGTGGCTTAAACAGAAATTTATTTTTTCACAATTCTGGAGTCTCAACATCTGAGATCAAGATATCAGCAGGATTGTTTTCTTCTGAGGCCTTTCTCATAGACTTCCACATTATCTTCTCTGTAGGTATGTCTATGTTCTAAGTTCTTCTTTTTAAGGACACCAGTCATATTGGATTAAGGTCATCCTAGTGACCTCATTTTAATTTAATCACTCTTAAAAAAGATTATTTATTTATTTATTTATTTATTTAAGAATTTATTTATTTATTCATGAGAGACACACAGAGAGAGGCAGAAGCAGAGGGAGAAGCAGGTTCCATGCAGGGAGCCTGATGTGGGACCTGGGACTACAAGATCGTACCGTGAGCTAAAGGCAGATGCTCAACTGCCTGGGTGGTTGAGGGCTACTCAAGCGCCCCAATTTAACTACCTTTTTTAAAGACCTTACTCCAAAGATGGTCACATTCTAAGATATTGGGAGGTAGGATTTCAACTATGAGTTGTGAGAATTCATAGTTGAGCCCATGACAGGCAATCTGACTTGTGTCCATTCATTTATGCACTCTGTAGCACCAGTGATTTAATTAATTTTAATATCAAATGCATATTTGCAAATCATTTACCATTCCTAAACTATAATAAATATTTGCAAATATTTGCATAATTATACTACTAATAAAATATTATTAAATTGATCATTTTTTGAAGATCTTCAACTTTTCAGCACTGGGAAGAATTTGCCCTGATTTTCAGAAGAGAAATTAAGGTCGAATAACTTGGGCAGGTCAATAAGTAATGGAGACAAAAGTCAAACCAATATCTGTAAGACTGCTGCACCCAAATGTAATCAATGGATTGCATTACCGTAAGCAATTTGATTTTCTATGGAGGAAAATGCTCATCACATGTACAATGCATATAAAAATTACAATGCTTTAATTCATGTGTGGACTCCGTTGTATGAAAATGCTGACAACTAATAATTTCTTTTTGATTTAAGTTGTATCTATAATTAATCAAAGTTTAATTCTAAGGTCTCCAGATACTCTTACTATTTTGCATTTATGCAGTGTATCTAATTTCAGTTAAAATTCAATTCCCTAAATCACTGAAGCTTAATGTGTATATATGATGAGGAAAAAATGAATTCAATACTATATTTTAAATAGTTATAAAAGAATGTTAAAATATCAATTTAGAATTCAGGTTTAAAAATGTGGGCTTATCTATATAAACAGATGGAAAAGAAAAAAGTATACAATTGTACATACATGTATATTGTGTGTATATATATATATATGTACACACACATATTTTAAATTAAAGATAATGAAATTTTAACAGTACAGATTTTTTAAATATATAGGCACTTAAAATTGAGGTTTTTATATGATTATGTAAATGAATCTACTAAAGCTCCCTATTTAACTTGTTGAAACTAATTCTCTAACAAGTATGATATAGGGATATAGCTGAGCTAAGGTCAAGAGATGCAGGACCCATTGGAAACTAAGGCCCAAAGGGGACCTCTTAAGAACTCTCTGATCAGGGATGCCTAGGTGGTTCAGTGGTTTAGCATCTGCCTTTGGCTCAGGGCGTGATCCCGGAGTCCTAGAATCGAGTCCCACATCTGGCTCTCCACAGGGAGCCTGGTTCTACCTCTGCCTATTTCTCTGACCCTCTCCGTGTTTCATGAATAAATAAAATCTTAAAAAAAATAATTCTCTGGTCAGCTGATTGTATAAAAAGACAAAGAAAGAGATGATAACTTTGGGAGAACTGAGTTAAGTTGTCATCTTTTCAGAGGATCTCAAGTATTCACTACTGGGGTTAAGAACTGGCTAAGTAGCCAGTGATGATAGATGAATGGTCTGTAGATTCTTAGAAAGTTAAGGATTGTAATAGCACTAGTACCCAAAGACTGGGTAGTAGTGGCTGAGAGTTAGCAGTTTTGCTGGGAAGAATTGGATCAGATTCTCTGGCCTCTGAGTGTTATTTCATGCTGTGTAAAATGAGCATGAATTCAACTCTACCACAGTAATTTCACATTATTCTATTTTCTCAAATCTAATTGGATCAGACTTTGAGTTCCTGCTCGCCAGGGTAGCATAATCACTGGAGTTTTAAGGAAACTGATATAACTGAAAGCAAGACTCCAAATATGCCATGTGTTTGGAGATGTCATATGTGAATGAGATATATAGTCAGCCAATCTCTATCTCTACATGCAGCAGGAATATGTAATGTTTGCTATATGTGTATTAATTATTTTTCAGTAGGTTTCTTAATATTATGTCATAGTTAAGAATGTTCTCTACTTTAGAAATTACCAGTCTTGCTGTAAGGGGCAGGGACAGAAATTAATTGCCTAGGGAAACTTAATGGAAAGCCTTAGTGATAGAGAGGTTACAATTTGCTACTACATTTATCACTGTCAGAGAACACATAAATTCTAAAGTCATTACCAGCAGAGGGGCTTTCCCCACCCTTCCAATAGTTCTCTGTTCCCTACTCTTCTCTGTAATACTACAGGTTTAATTTCAAGTCTACTGATCATAAGTAATCACTATTTTATTTGTGGATGTCTTGACTGATGGAATATGTTAGTATTGTTTGAGGATGCTACCTAAATGGGTATGAGTACATAAGGCACTGGAGAAGAAGCTAAGAATTCAGAACTGTTTTTGCTTGTTGCTGAAGGTCTTAACAAGAGTAAATAGGTTTATTTTCAAAGGAATAATGAAAGAAAAATAACCAACCAGCATGGATTTGACACATAATTTGAGTAGGAAAAAAATCTAGGAAACAGAGTTTTGTACACATAGCCAAGAATGCATAATTACTTTTAATGTGCATAACGTGGTTCCTAAACACTGATTACATATTGAGGAATTGTGAGGTATTGCAGTCACTTAAATCTTAAGGTAGATGAAGGGACATTTAAGCAGCTATTCACCATACTCACTAAGGCTCAAATTAGAACCAACTAAAATAAAACAATAAGGAATGTGGACCTATCTGAAAAAAATTAACAATTGTAAGATATGTGAAATGAAATAGAAATTTAAAGATAATAAAGACTGATTTTTCTTGAATGATTTGGAGGCAAATGGAAGACCCAGTTAAGCAGTTCAATCTCTTCTAATCTTTGATTGAATGACATCCGTTGAAAATCCTGGGAACTTTATAATTTCAGATTTCACATTTTTTCTTAAAATATTTCATGGAAGAAGAGTTGTAAATTTCTTTTCTTTAGAACAAACCATATTTTTTTCTGGACTTATTGCTAATATAGATATATTGCTAATATGGGAAGTTGGTAAAATTTCTTTTTTTCTTTTTTTTTTCATTCTTTTGGTTTCCATCATCAAATGCCAAAGGCAGAACAAATTGTCCCTTGGGTTAGCAGAGTTTTGAAGCATTTAAGGCTTTAATGATCTTCAATTATATTCACTTCTTGAACAAAGCAGCTATAGACGCACACATTGACAATGGAAATCAATCAGTTTTAGACAGCAGAAACTTACAGCACAAGGAGAGAGATATGTCTTTAGGTGGGTATTCACTCTTCGGTTGACAAAATAGGCAGTTTCCTGGAACTAAACGTATTGAGCCAGAACCAGAGTCAGGATTTTCTTTTCGTTGGGGCATTCTGATGATTTCTACTTACCACTGTGGTCCTTGGGCACAAGTCATGATTATGTTGTTCAAACAATGTTTTTTATTAGCAGAAAGTTCATAAAATCGTTTTCAATGGAAAACAAAATCTAAAAAGACCTTAAGCATTGTTTTCTACTTTTCAATTCTAGCTTCATTCAACAGCCATTATTGAATGTCTGTTCAGTGCCAGAGTCTGTACTAAAGGCTATATAACATACAAAGAAACAGTATCAGGAACCAGTTCTGTAATTTAGGAATAAATTCCAAACTGAAGAGGCAAGGTATAAAAAAGATAGAAAGGTTACATAACAAAGAGACTAAAGGCAGTGGTTCTTCTGTAATAATTTTATAATTATTTTTATTTTCAAATTAGATTAGCTGCAGGTAGTTTTGGCTATTAGCAGAAATAATAATATTTGTAATAGATAGCATCTATTGAACACTTACTATTTGCCAGACACTTTTCTTTAAATAGTAATTTTTTTTAAGATTTTATTTATTTGAAAGAGAGAGAGAGACAGAGAAGGAGAAAGAGCAGAGGGAGAGAGACACACAGCTTCATGCTGAGCTTGGAACCTGATGCAGGGCTCGATGTCAGAACACTGAGATCATGACCTGAGCCGAAATCAAGAGTCAGAAGCTTAACCTACTGAGCCACCCAGGTGCCCCCAGACACTTTTCTTATATCTTCTAATCCTTATAAAATCCTTTTAATAGGGCTATTGCTATCTTTTATTTCAAGATAAAGAAACTGAGGCTCAGTGAAGGTAAATATTTTTAACAAGTCTACAAAGCCAGTACGTATAAAAGCTAGTAAGTATTTTGAGCCCTGTTGAGCCCTCATTTCTTAAAATCATTCTAAGAGTCTTAATTATAGTCAATTTCCAGGGATCCCTGGGTGGCGCAGTGGTTTGGCGCCTGCCTTTGGCCCAGGGCCTGATCCTGGAGACCCGGGATCGAATCCCACATCGGGCTCCTGGTGCATGGAGCCTGCTTCTCCCTCTGCCTGTGTCTCTGCCTCTCTCTCTCTCTCTCTCTCTCTCTCTCTCTCTCTCTGGACTATCATAAATAAATAAAAAAAATTTAAAAAAATTAGTTATAGTCAATTCCCAAGTGAAGTTGGAGCTAATGGTAAGTGTGTTAGGAAGAATGATGGCTACTATGACATGCTCTAGACAAAAGATAGATAATACATTCTCTATCCCCAATGGTTATCTTTTTGTTATCATTGTAACTTAGAGCACTTGATAATTGTTATATGCAACCTAAGGGATAAATGATCTTTATAATGAATAAAAGAATTTTACTTTTTAGACCAAATGACATTGGAAAATGTTTTTGATCTCTCTTCTAAGAACACAAAGGGATTAGAGTTCAACCATTGGAACAGTGATTGGTTTGTAGAGCTCTAGGGATAGACTATTCCAAGCAAGTGCAATTTCAACCAAATGTGGCATGCAAACAATGCATGCTACTGTTGATCTTTCACCTCTTTTTTTTTCTATTCATATTCCCCAATCATTCATCTCTTTAATCCAAAATGATCAGTGTTCCAGGAATGCCTATAGTGGCTTACAGTTCCCAATCCAGTGCCAGACATGAATAGTTGGATAGGTTCCTTGACCCTTCATGTCTACCTTTGCTCCATTAGGATTCTACTTTTCTAAGTAATTAGTGTCAGCAAGTTCATTTTCTAAGAATTGTAGGACCTGGAATGAGAGTATAAATGAAGGTCACATTCCATGTCATTATTATTTATTATAAATCAAATAATACTTATTAATATATCTATCCTCCCACTTTGACAGAAATATCTTTATAATAATTTGGATGGTCAGGTCAAGTGTTAGGGTTTTTAAACTCTTCAGGAGTATGGTGGCATGGAGAGAGATGGACTCCAGTCTTTAGCCCTCCTTTAACCAGATCTGTCCAGTATCTTAGGAAGCTTTGAGCAGAATGAATGGACACCTAGCCTGTACATCCAGCATCCACAGTCTGCTGACGGGGACAGAACTGGAAAGATGATAACATGGGCTCTAGATGGGAGATTAGGGCAATTTGGGAATGAAATTCAAGTATCACAGTGGTCTGGAGCATGAGTCTTCTATAGAGGAAAAGAATGCAGGTTCCAGATGGGCACTTCTCTTGGCTCTGTAGCCTTTGCCTATTGGTGAAGATATGGCCAGAGAAAAGCGAGAGTGCTCAGCAAATATTTCTTGGTTTCTCACTATGTGCCTGTACTGTTGTGATCACAGGAGACATGAGTGAACAAGTTGAAATGCTTGCCCTTGCAGAACTTATATTCTGAGAAAAGGAGAGACAGGTAATAAATACTAAATGTAATAAATGTATATACTATATGGTAAATTAGAAGGTGATAAGTATTACAGACACAATAAAAATTAGAGCAGGAGAAGGTGGGAGGATCATCAGTCAGCTTGGCTTCAATTGAGAAGGTAAGATTTGAGAAGGAAAAAAACTAAACAAAACAAAACTTGAAGTCAGTGAGGAAATTAGCCAAAAAAGATAACAAGAGGGAAAAAAACTCAGGTCTTTCGGAGTAAAAGTGAGCACCTTGAGGTAGGACAACACTTAGCATATTAGAAGAACAAGGAAACCAGTAAAGCTGGAATAGAGTGTGAAAGAGAGAGAGTTAAAAAAAGAAGTTACAAAAAGAACTGATGACCAGGTCATAGAGTATTGCACTGTACAACAGAAATGTAATGATAGTCATAAAAATATAATTTTAAATTTCCATGTAGCCATAATAAAAACAAAGAAGGGTTAAAATTAACTTTATTTTTTTTGTTTTTTTTAAAATT
The DNA here is from genome assembly GCF_905146905.1 of Nyctereutes procyonoides. Lineage (NCBI taxonomy): Eukaryota > Metazoa > Chordata > Mammalia > Carnivora > Canidae > Nyctereutes > Nyctereutes procyonoides. Next base: position 19,603,382 of record NW_026575132.1, on the reverse strand, counting down.
AACTTTAATATTATATTTTATGACTCAATTTTTCTGAAATTGTATCATTTCAGCATATAATCTTTGAAATCCAGAGTGTATTTTATTTCAGTTCATACCAGCTACATTTTAATTGTTCCATGGCCACATATGGCTAGATGTTGCTGCATTGGGCAGAACAGATAAATTTTGACTCATCAGTGAAAGAAGTATTACTTTGAGTCATTTGGGAGATGTTTCAAATTTTTGAGAACTGCTGTGTCATGATTTGATTTTAAAAACTGATCTTCTGAATGTCATGATTTGACTTATAAAAATGATCAGGTCCAGGGGCACCTGAGTGGTTCAGTCAGTTAACCATCCAACTCTTAATCTCAGATCTCAATCTCAGGGTCATCGGTTTAAGTACTGCACATTGGGCTCCATGCCAGGGGTGGAGCCTACTTAAAAAAAAAAAAATCAGGTCCAGCCTTAACTTAGAATACATGGTCAGGGATCAAAAGAAGTAGAAACAGGGATCCCTGGGTGGCGCAGCGGTTTGGCGCCTGCCTTTGGCTCAGGGCGCCATCCTGGAGACCCGGGATCGAATCCCATATCGGGCTCCCGGTGCATGGAGCCTGCTTCTCCCTCTGCCTGTGTCTCTGCCTCTCTCTCTCTCTCTCTGTGACTATCATAAATAAATAAATTAAAAAAAATTTAAAAAAATAAAAGAAGTAGAAACAGAAAGACCCATTGTGGTCATCGTGATAAGCGAAATGCTGATGGTGATGATGGCTCAAATGACAGCAATGATTGACATAAGAAGTGGTTGAATTCTTGATCATTTTAAAGATAAAACAAATAGGATGTATTGAATTTGGTGTGTGAGAAGGGAGTGAAGAATGACCCCAATACTTTGGCCTAAATAATAGGAAGAATGGATTGACTTCACTGGGATCAGAGAAAGGGTGCTGGAAGATTGGGGCAAGAAAGATGAGTGTTCAGATTTGGACCGGTGTATCTGAGAAGTCTCTTAGGTATTCAGGTGAATATGTGGGGCAGGCAGTTAGATAGGAATGTGGAGTTTAGAGGACAGGTTGGAGATAAAAGTTTGGAGATCAACCTTGAAACTGGATAAGGTAACCAAGAGAATGAGACTGGATGGAAAAGCCAGTGCCAAGGACTAAGCATTGGGACTTCGAAATTAAGAGGTCTAAATTGGCATGAAATTGACATTAAAATCACATCAAACATTTTACCACTTCTGTATTATTTATATTTTTATACTTAATTTTTAAAAACCTTAATACGTATGTTCGTAGCTATCACGATCTTACTTATTTTACTGAAAAACTAATAATTTTAGATGAAACCTAAGGGCTTTTCTTGTGACTTTTTTGCTTTATTTTTTAAAAGATTTTGCTTATCTATTTGAAAGAGAGAAAAACCACAAGCAAAGGGGAGGGGCAGGGGGAGAAGCAGGCTCCCTGCTGAACAGGGATGCCAATACGAAGCAGGATCCCAGAACCCTGAGATCATAACCTGAGCCAAAGCAGATGCTTAACCAGCTGAGCCACCCAGATGCCTATGACTTTTTTTGCTTTAAAATATACAACAAAACTTCAAGTAATTAACTTATACTATGTTAAACAATAGATAGTAAAAATAAAAATTGTGGTTGTAATTAGAGATCATTATCAATCTTTAATACATATTATTTTTATATGTGTTTCCCAGAGACAGGTAAGTTAACAGTCTTTGATATGATAGCATTAAACACCAATAAAGCAGATTAAAATGTGTCCCATAGTCTACCTACTAATGCAGCTTTATTTTATTTGTGATAAGTTTATGAGTTTGCTGCTTTTTTTAAAAAGTTTCGTTGATAGCTAGGTGCTCTTACCTCATTTTAGTCTGTCAAAGAATGAGGTATTTACTCCTTTCATTATATTCAATTCAAATTCCAGCTATAAAGAATGTTTGATAAAACAAAATCTATTATTTTACTATAAGCACATTCATGACTTTTTTTTTAAAGAATACAACTCATACTTCAAATGAAATCCTAACCTTTTGTGTTCTTCTATTATCAAGGTAATTATTTATAATATAATGCAGAAATTAGTATACCGATGATCTCTAATTTTTTTTAACAAAAGTAATTGTTTGTGTCTTTTCAGTCTATTCGGGAAGTCACAGGCTACGTGTTAGTGGCTCTTAATCAGTTTCGTTACCTGCCTCTGGAGAATTTACGCATTATCCGTGGGACAAAACTTTATGAGGATCGATATGCCTTGGCAGTATTTTTAAACTACAGAAAAGATGGGAACTTTGGACTTCAAGAACTTGGATTGAAGAATTTGACAGGTAGGAAAAATATACAAAATTGCAGATATGTTCTCATCAGTAGAGTGCAATACACATACACATATGGCCACTGTGTGGCCACTGTAATAGGTGTTATACTGAGAAACGCGATAAAGCATTTAAATAGTTAGTCTTTATTCGTTTTATGGGAAATATAATGCCTTGTGGTGCCCTTGCTTTTATTTGCAGATATTGTAAGTGCAGTCTGAAAGGTACCGTAATACTGTATCTCTGCCGAACAGGAGTACACTCTAAGGAAATGCTCAGTGACTGAAACTGAGATAGGAAGCAGGTTTAAGGATGCTGTGTTTGGTGGTCTCAGATGAACAGTGGACCAAATCATCAAATCTCTGCAGTAAATAACACCACAACCTTCACTCTCGTTAGAGCTCTGTAAATACATAAGCCTTTATATCTAGTTCCACTAATCTAGTTTTTGGCACAGTCCCTTATTTTTGGAAAATGTACCTTGATTTACTAATTTAGTTTTGATTTGTCTTATTCAGTAACTCACTAAATGACATCAGAAATTCTTTCTCAGAATGTTTCAATATCATCAGTGATTCCCCACCAAGATTAGAAAGAGGTAATTGCTAACAACCTAAACTTATTGTCTTGCTGCAAAACAAAAACAAAACAAAACAAAAAACCCGCAGCACTCTGTAAGAATTTGTTTTGTAAGCTGGTCCAGGCAATCCTGCAGATATCTTTTCAGTCCATATAGTTCACAGCTGATATAGGCTATCATAGGAGGTTTGGTACAAGATTTCTCATCATGAGTTTTTCTGTGTGTGCCTGTAATCAAGTAGTGCTAATCAGTAATTAATTTTCACCTCACAGTGGGATAAAGGAGTTTAAACTATTAATTTAGCCTAAATTAATATGATCTATATTTTGCATCAAAATACATAGTGATTTTATGTGTGTTTGAGTCCACTCAGTGGTAATGTTTCTTGACATTAGAAAATTAAAATTTTTAGAGGTATTACCTCAAAATACCAAGTAAAATTAACATTGATATTGTCAGGTCACTAAAATTGTTTCTTTCATTTATATTGGATATAAAATATTTTAAGTTAGAAATAGCTTCATTTGAAGTTAGAAATAGCTTCATAGTTAGCCAGACATGGAAGCTAAAATTGGATATTTTGGATGAAGAAAGGAATACTGATTATGTTATTTATTTGCAACATGATTGCTTATAGAATTGATGATATAATGGTGAATGCAAATTGTTCAGAATTTATAGATTCCTTCATTAACATTTTACTTTTTTGTTCTTTCCTTTCAAAGATAATTTCCTTATTGAAGAGTAGAGTTTTTGACTAAATTGCTACTTGCATGGACATAATGATAGGAAGAATTTTAGAAATGAAATAGAGAAAAAGTGAATGATTCAAGTTAAGAGTCTAAAAATAATAATAATCCAGTTAAAACATGCATAGGAAGAATTATGGCTTATTAAATGGTTTTCCTCTATTTATATTAAAGAAAAAATGAATACATTTCTTTTGAACTTTTTATAATACTTGAGTTATGTTGTTATTCCATAATATGTGCTATTTGAACAATCTTTTCATACAGAAAATTAGTCTTTAAAGACCTCTCTTATTTATTTTTACATTTACATTATTTAATATTTTATGTTTAACAACATTTTTAAAGTCATTGAATCAAAATTATGCTACATTTAAGCATACCTTATTTATTGAGTGAGCTCATACCACGATTGCTTATGATTGTGACAGCTTGTGTCATACCAAAATGCAACACTATTATTTCAAGAACATTATTCCCTATTCTGCCAGAAAGTCTTATAATATGTGTGTGTGTCTGTCCGTGTGTGCAGTGGTAGAAGCAAGTAACTAAGTGGCTAAGAGAATGAATTGATTGTTCAGAACAAAAAAGAAATTTTTGTTCAAGAGTTATTAATTTTTCTTTATAAAGAAATATATAGAAAAGTGCAATAAAATAAGTGGCAGAAAATTTAGACAACTTGGAAATTGTCCAGATATCTTAATATATTTATTAGATGGCTGAGAATTCCATGTGAACATCAGTCTAGCATCATTGCTCTTACTGGTAATTAGAATAGATAGTGTAACTCCAAATTTGAAAATCAGAAGTCACACAGTAAGCATGATTCTGTTTTTGTGTAAGAATATATAAGGAAGGGTAGGAGACACCTCACTGTTCATAGAAAGAGTAACTAGGAAAGAAATTTGCTCTATAGTTCTATCTTAAAGAACTAAGTGTTCTAGCTAGGTAGCCTAGTAAAAGTAACTGGGAAACATTGCGATTCACTTCAGATAAGACATTTTTGTATTTTGGAAAGACAATTGTTTTATCTTATTTGTTTATATGCTATACAAAGCAGGCTGATAAAAATTTAAAACAATTTTAGGGTTTTAAGTATAGGGCTAGACGGTTGACCCTAATTTTAGTCCTATCTTATAAAATATAAAAGGAAATAGAAAACCTGCTGAGTAGTTAAATACCTCACTACTTAACTGTCCCAGTGAATTAAAATTTTAACTTGTTTCTTAAGTAACCAAATGCATCAGCAACACCTGGGTATTGTTAGAAATGCAAATTTTAGGGCCTTACCTGAGACCCAATAGATCAAGACTCTTGTGGTGGGGCCCATCAACATGTGTTTTAAGGAACCCTCCCCTGATTCTGATGACAGAATTTTGAGAAACAGTGTTCTGTTTTTAATTAAAGATATGTTACCAAGAAATGGTGGCATGATATATAGTCAACCTATTGACCTACTTGATCTAAATAATTTTCATTCATTTCATCATCTCCTAGAGAGAAGGGAAGGAATGCGATAAAGAACAGATGAATTTGTAACTTAATGATGAGAAATACTCCTAAGGTTGGGGTGAGAATGGAAAGAGCACAGTAGGAGCCTGAATAGAAATATGGGTATAAAAGAGCTTGGAAATGAGCAAGATGCTAGGAGTAAACTTTCTTTTGTATTGCCGTTTGTTCTGGTACCAGCTTTGCAAACCATAACGGGGACAATAATAATCATAGTAAATTTTCCTCTTAAGCAAACTTTTATTTTTAAATATTTTCAACAAGATAAATAATAAGTACTACTTGTAGGCATAGGAAGTATGCAGTGTTATAACAAATAATTTTGAGATTATGATTTCAAGGCTTTTATATATATATATATATATATATATATATATATATATAATATGACTTTATTATTTATTACATTTGTCTCCTGCAAATTCTGTGCTTTGTAAAAGGGATGTTTGATTAACTTGAGAACTGTCATATATAAGGGTTAATGGTTGGATGTCACTTAACACATATGTAAATTAACTTCCACCTTAACACATTCTTATTAATTAGCTTCATGCCCACCGAAAGCTATTCCTTGGACTATAATTATTACTATAGATCTTACTTAGATACTTACATTTTGGTTGTGCCCAAAGACAAGAAACATAAACAAACAGTGAAACTTGTTCTGCTGCTGCTGCTCACATTTCCCTGGTCTATTGTCAATGATGTGGGACAGAGTGGAGAAGAGACAGGTCCCTAGGCTAGGGATATGCTGCACAATCTAAAAGGGAGTGAGAAACTTGTCTTGGCAATTCATTTTTTTTCTGGTCAGGGAAGAGACCATATTTCCACCGATGTGTCCTTCAGGCATGTAATCATCTTGAGGCCATTGGGAATGACAGTACTGAATCAGAGGACTACAGAGCTGGAGACAATTAATGCCTTCCTTTGTAAAGGTCACTTACATAATGGCTGTGGCTTTATTAATCACTCTGGTGTTCTGTTTGTTTTTATCAGATCCTTCTTAACCAAATGTCCCTATTCTAAATTCAAATAATGTCTAATATATTTACAACCTTAAGTCTACAAGCTTGTACTTACTTAGTTACCTGTCTAGCCAAAATCTAAAAGTTATTTCATTATATGGAACAAAAATGAAATAAAACAAAACATGCTATTATTTTCTCCTTTCTAGAATTTATAAAACTACCTTATCTGGATAATCTACAATTTCATCTATACATGATATTGCAGCTATGAAGAGATTTGGAGAAATACCTAGGTTCATATCTATTCTATACTATTAATATTCTATTCATAATGATGATAACCTGGGTACCAATTTACTACATAAATGTGTACATTTTTCTCATCAAATTTCACCTTAAATATTGGAAATTTCATTATATGAATTGTTAGACTATCTCTTTTGAATAGGTGAAATTTGAGGTGATACCAATATATAATTTATGTTTTCCAAATGTTAGACAAATATTCTCCATATTTTCAGACCAAATTATTCACATATTTGTATGTTTATTTAATGTTTTATGGCTATTCTAACTTTTTGGTTAATTGTGTACTGGATCATCTTAATTAGATTATTATTTGGTATGTGTACAGACAGCAAACATTTTAAATAAAAGCAAAGCACTGAAGGTATTTTTGGGAGCCCTCAATAATAATGGAAGGATATATTATGTTTAATGAGTTCTAATAGACTAACAATAAAATGTAATGCTTAGTCCAGGAGATAGAACATCTAATGTAACAACATTTAATTTCTCAAATGCTTCAGCATTATTCAGTGACAGTCAAGTAAATCACCTACCATTGAGATGAATATGCCATCTGCAATTGACTCCATGTATGTCAAAGAGCATGGGTGTGGATTCAGAAAAAAAACATACACTCAAATGTCAGACCACCACTTACAGTCTGAGTGTCTCTCTGAGAGTTAAATTCTTCATCTTTAAAATTGGGAAGAAAATTCTCCCTCACAATGTTGTTATAGACATTAAAGCAATAAAGTAGACAACTTGTCAACCATAGCACCTTTCCCATAGAATATATTTAGGAACCCTTTATTTTCTTTCTCTGTACTGTTTTGTTTTTAGCTTTTCTTTGTGTCAATACCGTGACACCGCAATTGTACCTATTTCTGCATATTCAATTGGTTCCCATAGACTCAATGGGGCCATGAAAAGTGACAAAAAGATGCTCCAGATTTCAGAGTCTCTTCAGAGACCACTTTGAAGCCACTTTCTGGATAGACTCTATTTCTCTGGCAGGGAGAAGCCTCAAGCTTTTCTTTGTCTACTCTCAGTATGATAGCTGTCTTTAGTACTTCATAGCACTTTTCTCCTGTCTTTCAATGCTCACACCAAGCACCTGTTACCCCAGCCCTTCATTTCAAATCTCCATCATCATGTTTCACCCTTCATTGGTCCTGACATTTGCCTTGACCTAGACGAGAGACATATTCATTCTGAGTTTGTTTTCTGACACTAGAGTTGCTAAGCATTCTTCAACTGTTCTGTGAAAGGTCTTAGTAATGTTTGAGTGAGTTCAACTAGCCTAGTTCAGAAGTTGTTGTTGTTAAATACAATGTTTGACAAAGGTACTGCTAATACTTATATAAGAACAACTGCTTGGAATATCGTGGGTATCTGAAGAAAAAATAATAATTCCAAGATTACTCCTAGCTTAAGGATAAGTTCCTTGGAAAATGATTTGATCCAAACTAACCTAGTGAAAATCCTTTGAGACAGATGAAATCATTGAAGAGTGGCACATTCTTATGAATCCAAGAACTGAATCAGTTTTTACATCAGATCCACAATTTCTAAAAATGAGACTCTAATAATGTTTTCAAGGAAGATTGTTTGCCATGTCAGAGAGTGTGTATTAACTAGAAGAAGGGAAATGATAGCAATAGTTACAGTGTATAGGTAAAACAGAAGCATATTTGAGAGTAAATATCTTAAATATGAGATTAAGTGGCCATTTCAGCAAGTTTTGAGGACTCATTCTTAGCTTTAGAGAACTGATGAGTGTGGAATGGAGGGGAATTTCTTCTCCTGCTATACTACACATTAGAGAGGCTGCTGTTACTGGAGAAATAAGGAATGAGATGGTGGGATTTTCAGAGAATAGAATAATTCTTTCTCCTATAGCTAACATATTTTTAGTCATGAGTATTAAAATGATCTGCTCAGGTCTTAGCAACCCCATTGATTTATGTCCCATTCAGGGATCCTGAAGGCATCTAATTCTCTAAACAACATTATTTTTAATCCCTGTAGCATCTTTAGGAAAAATATTGGAGGAAACCTAACATTGTGGGAGTCTTTCAGGGAAACTCCCTACTTGAGACTTCAAAACTCTGTCCTCATTCTTTGCTGTCCCTAAAATAACCCAAGAACTGCAAATTCCCTTTCTTAAGAGAGAAAACATACATATTCTAAGGAAAGAAAACCTGTAAGGTCAAAAAGCTCATTTATTGGGAAAATGTGCTTATTTGCTTATGACATTTAGAAGGTGAAGAAGAATCTTTGCTCCTCAGGGTCCCAACAGCCTCTTCACGATAACCTGGGTAGTATTTTATTATAATTTTACATCTAAGAAACTGACCTAAAAGCCTGGTGGTTAATCAGAGTACATTCTTCTAGAACTTAGATCTATTTTCCATCCCTTCATATTGTGTCATTCGTAAGAATTTTTTAGAATAGTGTCTCCAGGTGAGACGATACTCAGTGAGATACTAAATTGTCTATAACCATATATAATCCAAACTTTAAACAGAAGATCTTAGTTGTATTTTAGACAGAACTTTCTAATTTTAATTGTTGAATTATACTTTAATACATCATGAATGTATGTATGAAAAATGGTGGTAAGGTGACAAAATAAATTCACACCCACAAAATGACAATATTGTATGCATGGATTTGATTTAAAAGTATCAGATCTATTAATTAATTTTATAGTCACTGCCATTCAACTATGGCTTTTTAAAAATCAGAGCTACTAAGCTCTTAGTCATAATCACATTTATTAAGAGGCTCAATTTTACTGGTAAAAAGTCTGGCATTATTTTGGAAAGTGATGTCAATTCAAATATTTGTTAGCTTTGTTTTGTTCCACTTGCATATTCAAGACATCATGCTGAGATATGAGTTATTCTAAATTATCTCTACCTACCTGTCTTCTCTCAGTAAATATTATATTTCTGACAAATATTTACCTACCAACTGCAATGTGAAAGCATTGGGAAAGTATTTTCCCCAATTATTATATTCTTTATCGTCAAGCATCTGCATGGGGTCAGGAGCCTCCATTTTAATCTGGTTTATCTTCAAAAGCATCAGTTGCCCTGTAGAACTTTCTGTGATGCTGGAAACATTTGATCTGTGCTGCACAATTGAGTAGCCAAATGTGGCTACTGAGAACTTGAAATGTGGCTAGTTTGGAGGAAATGAATTTCTACTTTTAATTCATTTTAATTTAAATTGCCATATAAGGTGATCATATTAGTGATCATATTAGACAGGGCAGCACTAGAGGGACAGCATCTTTTACTGAACCCAGGGCAGTAGGCAAGGATATTTACATGCAGAATATCATGGAGAATCAGAGCATAGACTCTCAATTGAGCCTCCCTCCCTTCAAATACTCTTATTCAACTTTCTAAAGATGAGTTTCCTCATCTTTAAATGAGTGATTGTGAAAGTTAAATTGTAAATTATAAAAATAACATTAAATGCAGTTCCTGCAATGAATGTTATTCATTGTAATTTGAAAAGTATGCTTTTGGTAAGAGTAATAGAAACAGCCTATTTTTACAATCGTTGACAGCATGTTAGGGTTATATTATCAAACTGTAAGATATAAATGTATCATTTATGACTTGGGACCTAACCAGATTTTATATTTGAATAAACTATGGAGCATCAAGCTCTGGTTATTATAGCAGGGTTTCTATTTGTCAGAAATGGGACTTTTTAAAAAAAGTCATTTAAAAAAAGATTGATTGATTGATTTATGAGAGAGAGAGAGAGAGAGAGAGAGAGAGAGAAGAGAGAGAGAGGCAGAGACACAGGTGGAGGGAGAAGCAGGCTCCATGCAGGGAGCCTGATGTGGGACTCAATCCTGGGTCTCCAGGATCATGCCCTGGGCTGAAGGTGGCACTAAACGACTGAGCCACCCAGGCTGCCCAAAAGTCATCTTTTTAAAAGATTTTTACTCTCATCTTCAATTCCCAGAGTATGTAGATATCTAGTTATAAACAGGTTCCAATGTCTATTTCTTAAATGACTTTATTGGAAGAAATAAGGATTATGAGATTATAATAATTTAACAGACAAAACTATATTTGAAGAGTCTGTGAGGATTCTTTCTGGCATAAATAATACCCATGTCTTTAGGATCCTCCATCCACATTGAAAGTTCATGTCCATATCATATTTATTTAATAACAAATAAGTCACCAAAGGAATGTCTCTATAAAATGTTTTATCAAATAGATGTCTACCATATTTCATCAAATCTAAGTCACTGTCAATTGGGAGAAATATTTACTGGTCATTGTCTTCAAGCCACACCAAGAGACAAAGGGAAAGCCCAGCATAATTGTAAAAGATAGTATGGATGAATCAAGATTTTAGCGATATCAGATATAAAAAATATATTTTAGAATTGATAAAATATTGTAATATGTAAAGAGAATAGAGTTACAACAAATCTTTTGCTACTTTCTAGAAAAGAGCTATATGTATAATGGTAAAATTGTTTACCATGGAAGTATATCAAACAACACAAAAATGGCCAATATTTAATAAATGATGAATGGAATTTTCCATTTATCTGCATCTATCAGGGAATAAAAAAATATAAATTTCCATGGTTCAACATCTTTTGATGTAATAAACTGACCTAGAAATTTGAACTATTTGTTTTCTGTTATTTCTGATAGTTATCTGATTTATTGTCTCCACTGACAAAAGAGATGAAAATATAGTTCAAAAACAAACAAACAAAAATTGCCTGTTTTAGGAATTTCCCTTAAACTTGCTCTCTTAGTAATAGACATCAACTAGAGTTTAGGATTGTAATAGGATATCAGAGATTAAAGAGGATTTTCACTTGCTTCTTTGCCAGCCTACCTGGAAGTTCAATACAATACTATTCTCTGTTATTGCAGGGCTCATAATATTTTCTCTTCCCCTGCTTTTAATACTTTTTGACTCTGTGTAATATATTTTATATTTTTTAGCTATAATTTTCTTACAGGCTAAGTCGAGTTGTTTTGATTATTGAATCATAACAATCATAACAACCATAACAATTTTGAGGAATATTTACTGAGAAAAGTAAGGAATAACAGAACCATGACATTTTCTTGCCTCTGAAATCATTCAAATTGCTTAATTTCATTCACTCTGAGATACAATTTAGAGATTTGAATTTGTGGTATCAATAATGTTGAAAAAAGCTGGTATCAGGAAAAGCATTTTTGATTACCATGAAATAAAGCGACTTCAAACTTTAATTGTATATTTAATGGGCATATTCTGGAAACTGTTGATAGAATAAATAATACATAATTTTAATGTTACCAAATTCTCTAAACACTCTGCTTTTATATTTAGTGGGGGTGTTTCTATATTGTATTGGTTATGTATCTGGTGATGTCCAGTCAAATATCCTATTGTAAATTCTAGGATTTTTTAAAAAAGATTTTTAAATTAGAGTACAGGGGATGAGGGGGATCCCTGGGTGGCGCAGCGGTTTGGCGCCTGCCTTTGGCCCAGGGCGCGATCCTGGAGACCCGGGATCGAATCCCACGTCGGGCTCCCGGTGCATGGAGCCTGCTTCTCCCTCTGCCTGTGTCTCTGCCTCTCTCTCTCTCTCTGTGTGACTATCATAAATAAAAAAAAATAAATAAATAAATAGAGTACAGGGGATGAGAGGAGAGACAGAGGGAGAGAGAGAATCCTCAAGCAGACTCCCTTCTGAAAACACAGTCCGATGGGTGGAGGTAGGAGCGGGGGCACTTGATCCCAGGACCCTGAGTTCATGATCTGAGCTGAAATCAAGATTAAGCTACCCAGGCACCCCTATGAATTCTAATTTTTAAATTATATGTATTACTAGAATTTTTTTTTGGTGTGTTGTCTTTTGTTTTAATGACTTTACCTACTCCCTTTAGCATAATGAATCTAGAAAACAAAAAATATATATGACTTAATATAGCCCAGAATATATGTTCTACTACTACTACTACTACTATCCATACTTAATAAACATTTACTATGTAGAAGTAAATTATTTACAAACATTATCTCTCTTCATCTTTATAATAACCCTATTTAGTAAGTTACTATAGTTATTTCCCTTTTGAAGATAAAGAACTACAGTTTCAAAATAATGGGTAACCTGCCACAGAGCACACAGTGATTTATGGAGTTCAGAATTGAAGCCAGGTAGTATAATTCCAGATTTTTCTTTTTTTGTTTCACCATGTTATGAGGTTATGAAACGAAGGAGATATATGACCCTGAACATTTTTTGCCTTCTGCTATATGCTATTTGGTTGGGAATCTATGAAAGGACTCACATGATCCAGGTACCATTCTTCAGGCAGCCTACCATTTTACTCTTTAATGAGACTTTGTTTAGTGTAGATACTTTACCTAAGAAATTAAATGACACTAAGAGGGATTCCTATTGCATAAATAAGTTGAATTATTATAATATTGGAAAGTATTTTGTGAAGCTATTTATGTTTATTCCTATTGATATTAGAAACTAAAATGAGAGAGTATAGTAGCAGAATTCAATAAAATGCCCTAACTGGGAATTGACTTCATGATTTTTTCTTTCTTAATACTAGAATTCAGAAGAACAGATAAATGACTGTATTTGGGGTTTTATTTTGTTTTGATTTACCTCTAGAAGTTGTGTGTCCTCTGAAGATAAACTTTTTGTCCTTGTCTTAGTCTAGTGATCTTTCTATTATATTATTCCAAAAGTTGATTTTATTCAAGGAACTAGAGGGAGGTGACAATTTAAAAGATTTTTTTAAAATTATATATCAATTCCTATGTGTTTAGGGATGCACTTTCATTTATTAATTAGAAGAAAATGAAACAAAAGAAACTCTGGAGTTCACGTATAACTCAATCGTAATCCACATTCACCAATTATCTACAAAATACAATGAAATGTGACATGAGCTTTATAGTGTCACTCAAAGAATACAGTTTAGTATGTTTTGTAAGGAAAATATGGAAAAACAATGAAGTAGGACTTGGCATATCTATAGATATATCTTTTATATAACATAGAAAAATGAAATGAAGCAAGGAAGCAGCCTATGTGATTGCTGTCACTTTTCACATAGTGAATGTGCGGCTGAGTTTCACACCTATGCATTACATTGTCATTTCATGTAGTTAGAAATTACATGTCATAATGATAAATCTTTGCAATTAAAATTGTATCATGCTTCAAATACAGGCCTATGGTGCTTAGGGAGAAGGGGTGAATCAAGAATTAGTGTCTCGGTTCAAGTGCCTCTTAAGAATTAAGAATATCTAAATATCATTTGTGTAAAATAAATATATCAGAGGTCACAATATAGGTTATCAGCTCCTTTGTGATTTCATTGAAAATCATCTGCATAATTTAAGTAGCTCACTGATTGTTTTATGCATTTAATATGTATCACAATGCACACTGGCTTCTTACATTAGCTTTGGTTCATTATTAAATGTAAAATATTGAAAAATACTTAAAACTTAATAGTATTTGTTGAGCCATCTCATGCCAATTTTGATATCTGATTTAAATTTAAGCCAGGGAGAGATTTGGTGTAACTTTTCAGTTCATTTACATTTTAATCCATTAAAATGTGACCAAGGGATAATCAGTGCCAGAGAAGAAACATTTTCCTTCAGAATCATAAAAACTTAGATTTTTAAAGAAGAAATAAACAGTCATATATAATCCTCAAATTAATAGAAATAAAAGCTCCAAAACTTTACTGTGTTTCTAAATTGCACGTGTAGAGATAAATATAAATGACAGGCCCCAAAATGGTTTTCTTCCTGAAAAATGTATCTGATTATATTTGCAAATGGCTACTTAAACCACCCAGTTTGTACTGTGGAAAAAGTCCTTTGGAAAAAAATGTGATAAAATCAGTGAGATGCAAGGTGCAAACAGTGGAAAATCCATACGTATCAATAATGTTTGTGTAAGAGCCAACTCTGTTGCCATTTCTAGTTCTCTGATTAGCATTTCACCTATTTAAAAAAGGTAACACAATCACAGAGAATTAAGTGCCTTTTGTTGTGTCTAAGATATATTCTAAATTTGAGCATAAAGTCACAATAGTTGGGGAGAGGTCTAAGGAACAAAAATGGAGCTCAGAAACAAAATCAAAAGCGTCTTGATCCCAAAATACAACTTTTGCTTGAGAATGTGGATTTATTATCACAATTCAAATCTAGCCTCTGTGTGTTCTAGATGAGAAGGTGTGTGCTAGAATGTGAAAACATTTCAATATACTCTCTTGTCCCGACAGCGTGAAAAAGTAGAAAGAACCTGAGCTTTGAAACCTGATATATTTGAAATTTCATGCTAGCACTACAACTGACAAGGGAAATGTCAAAACAGTTAAGTGCTATCCATCAGTTTTCTCATCTGAAAATGAGAATTGAATGGAAAAAAATGCATGCAAATTCCCTAGAATAGTGATTAGCACAAAATAGATATTATTTCCCTTCCCGTTTCTCCCTTCTTTATAGTTTCTCAATGGAGGAATAATATTTAAGAGTATTAAGTTTTTTAGTTGATCTTTGCCACATCTGTAAGCTGTGTTCTTTATCGATTCTTTATTGACAGATAGATGTATTTGATTTTAGAAAAGCCTAATTTCAATAGCAACCAGAAGATTCATATTCTCATCCCACTCATACTATAGATAAATCACCTAATACTTGTTATAGTAAATTTTTCAATTCTGAAATGAAAGAAGAATTTTCTTAGGTTTTTTTTTTCCTCTTCTTTTATCACTTATAATACCTACCTGCTACCTGTCTTCCTGGAAAAGTTCTAAGGGAGAATATGAATCACTTTTCTTAGTTCTCAACCTACTTCTTTAGAACAATTGAGGACATGACATTAACCCTTCCAAATCAACAGAGAATGATATTGCATTTTTGCTTTCTGAACACTTGGGAATTGAAATTCAATAATTTAATTAAAAATACCACTCCATGTGGATATGTAGGGACCTCTATCAGGGCTTAATTGTTCAATGTGTATTTATTTCCTAGCATAGGGATAACAATATTTAGTAATGATATCCACATGCGTTTACATTTAGCTATGTGTTATTAGAGATAGATCCATTATTTTCTTAAAATAAATCGTTTTACTTCCCTGCTAAGGCAGTGAAACCTCAGGAAAATAAAACAAAACAAAAAACCTTTGGATGACTTTTAGGGAGGAAAAAAAAAGAACAGGAGCTGAGCAACAAAACCAATTTAGTTGGTTTTAAATACTGAGTTTAAGCCAAGGTCTCCCAGTGGTGCCAAGCAAATCCTATTCATTTTTGTTCATTTCTTAATTTCTTAGTTCCTCTCAAAGTATTCAAATGTCCCTGCTGAGGAGAGCTACCAATTCAGCTAAGAATGTGTTTCCCCAGAGATTACTTTTATACTGTATCTGAAACTCATTAATCATTGCTTCCTTTTAAATCCCCATTACACAAGAAAGCCTGGGATTTGAATGCCTAGGTATTTCATACTTAGTTCTAAAGAAGCAGAAACAATACAAAATATGTTTTTTACCCCTCCTCACGTGCTGAACTTGCAATAAGGATATTTTGATGACTTATTTTAAATAGCCAAGATCTATTTTAAAGGGTGTTTTCTGGGGCCTTTAACAATAATTAAACCTACTTATTGTTTGCTTGAGAACTTGAACTTCTAAGGAAAGGGCAGGTTAGTGCTAATAGTGTTTTTGGTAGCTCAATTGCTGGAGCACGGCTGGGTCTCTGACAGTGTGTGAAACAGAAGTGAACCATGTGCTGTCAAAACAGTGGAGATGTGAGACACCTGCAGAGAGTCAGCTTGGCTTCCAGACTCAGGAACCACATGAGGCTTAGGGGCTGCATTCTAAAATTAGAATCTTCACTTCAAAGATAAAGGCTTAGGGAAGGCATCTTGGTGGCATTTTACATATGTTTGTAGATTTATTCCATATGTTTGTATGTATTATTTTACCCTATACGCAAAGTAATGACAGCTTGGACCCCTGATTGCATAGAACTGCTGTGAAAGTTTCAACATAGCTTTTATTTCTGTATGTGAAACCGAGGTTTTTTAATATGAAGCAAATAACAACCATGTCTGTTATCTGCATGGCATGAAAGTGTATTTAATAACTATTTCTACATTTTTGCTTCACATCTGAATTTTGTGACTAAAGACAAAAGTTGTAGTATGTAAAACATTGCTCATTATGTTAGATTCCAGAATCAGTTTTCTATAAAATGATTATAATAATAAATCCAAAAAATAATAATAATAAATCCATAGAGGTGACAGGTCCTCTCTATTTCAAAGTTTTGAAAAGAAAAGGCTGACGCATGCCTAGAACAAAGCAAAAGACAAATTAGAAGATCAAAGAGAGACATAGAAAAATAGGCTTATAAATAGATAATAAAAAAGAGGCTGTGTCTGTGTGTATACATATATATATCTCCATATAAATATAATATAGGTATATGTATATGTTTATATACACATATATGCACAGATAATACATATACTAATACGTATCTATATATAGTTTCTAACTTGACGTATAACCATACACCCTGCGTGTCATGGACACATGCCCAAGGAACAACATAACCAACTAGCTATAACCCTGCTTTTCTAATCATGATCTGAAATAATATTTGGCTTCCAAGAATTCATTTTCATATAAAATTAGTTTTATAGAAAATTGTATGCAATTCAATACACAGAATGGCAAATGAGTAATCCATATGCGTTTATATCTATCAACATGGCACTGAAACCTTTTGTGTGTCGGGAAATGTGCCCACAGGGTGAAATGAATGTACAAAGGCATCACATGGGGAGAACATGCTGGAGGGGTTTTATTTGATGTTTCCAAAGTGCTCTAGGGTCTGTCTTGCAAGAACCCGTTTGGTTTCCTTTCTTTTTTTTTTTAATTTTTACATTTTTTTTTATGTTTTAAAACACATGACTTTCTTTTGAAACATTTTGGCAGGAGAAAGAGTAAAAGAGTAAATTACAAATGAATTGTACAATCCTATCCTCCCCCCATCCTCCTGTCTCTTTATCCCTCAAACACACATAACTCTATCTCTCTGACGCCTCTCTCTTTATCTTTCTCTCTCTCTTTCACTGAGACATGTTCAACTTCTCTTTGTGTATCTACAGAGATAGTTGCCACAGTCAACAGGATTTGTGAAATCACACACCTAGAATTTGAGACAAACTGTATTAACTAAGGGAGTAAAGGAAATAGGTATTCACTTCAGTGCGTATCTATGATGTGCACCTAAGTTTTCTTTTTTACTTTTTTGTTTATGTGTTTATTTATTTAAAACTATTAGCATATTTACACTTATATTCTACCCAAGGGAACCAATTGAAAGCACTCTGTCCCCTGCACACTGAACCTAAATCATCTAAGGTTGAAACCAGGCTTCAGATCATCCTAAATTCACACCTAGAATGTTGTTTTGAGAGCTCTATATTAGGAGGACATGTTCTTCCACATAAAGTTAAGATTTATTTTACAAATGGCAGTAATTCAACATATCTATTAGTGATTCAAGTAATTACTTTTTTGTCAGACAAACATAGGTTTGATATCATACTGATATCATTTTCTTGTCCTAAGTCCTTCATCTTTCACTCTTAAAACTAAAGCTGGATGGCCATGGGAAGCTTAATATATCATTATTCATAACACTGAGTTTGCAAAGGATAAATGCACCTTGAAGGTTGATGGTAAGGGAGGCGTGCTCTTTTTCCTACCAGGAAGAAAGCATGCTGCTAAACCTCTATTTGCACACAAAAGATTTTCTCAGAAGAGTTTATGTTGTTCTGTGGTTTCGAAGTCAGAACTGTCTTACCAGGGGTAGCCCCCAGGCTGGCATTTGATAACAGTGAACAAACAGGTACAGTCCTCTGTTTTTTCATTGCTGGCTTGTCCACATGACAATAGTAGTGTTGTTCCCTGGGGTGGGTGGTGGAGGGGTTGACTCTGTTGAGAACAAACCCACTCTTTATAAAAGGTTATAATTATTATTCTTGGGGAAAATGCAAAAAATATAATACTACATACAGATGAAGTTCAGGGCAGGAAATTTAACAGCATTTTTTCACTTACACAAAGGTCTCAGTGAAATTTAACAAATCAGCACCCTCCCTCTGTCCTTAGTGAATCATTTTTGCTACTGTGTAGTTGTATGAATATTCTAGGTGTGTGACCCAGGTTAAATGGTGTCATTTCTGACTGGACCTGTTTCAGAATTTCAGGAGGATAGAAAATACCTAGGTTTTCCCTCCTCTGTCTGAGCGCCTTAGAATTATGTGACAAATGAATGTCACTGATGTATTACTATATGCATTATAAAGGAAGATTCATCTATTTAATAGAATAAATTGCATGGTAAATACTATTATCCTATATATCCTAAATACTGTATACTATTAGAGTATTTACTATATAAGTACTAAGGATTACATAATAAAATGATATTGTTATTTTCCTAACAGTTATGCTGATTAAGTAGTATTTACACTCTTTGAAAGTATCCTATGCTAGAGATGGAAGTGACCAACTCCCTGATTTATGGATAAGGAAAACCAACCAACTAGTACAGTGAGGTGAGGCCTAGAGAGGAAAAATGACTTATCAAAGGGCACAGAGTTAGAGTCATGTATAGAACTTGATTGTTTTGGACTTTGTCTAATATTTTATCTTGCTCACTCTTCATTAGTGTTTCCCAGAATCTAAAGCTGCTTGAAGCATTTTGTTGATGTGGAGCCTGGTGATTGTCTCTGTTTATTTTAGAATCTCATTATGTACATAAATAGGCCAGGAGATGAAATATTCTCATTATTTCAGAAGCCAGAAGTAAAAGCAAATGTCCTTTCCATGGGTTTGATGATGCACTTTCGTTCTGAAAAAGTATAATGTCTATTTCTTCTAATTAATGAAATGAGGCTAAATATATATTTTTGTGTAAAATGAACAAAATATATTCAGATTATATTTAAATTTTTACATTAACACATCATTTATTTTAACTTATTAAATAATATCTATGGCATTGACCTTCAAAACCAGAAGAATATGCTTTAACCAGTTAGTTTCTCTCTTCATTCTGCTCTTAACCATTCTGTCTTCTACAACCTGAACCTATCAATAATTACAGCACTTATGTTAAGAGATATAATTTAGTCAAGTCCTACTTGCAGTCATCTACAAACCTATAATGAAACCAAAAATCACCTCTATTAAAATTTTGTACCCCATTTAGCTTCAAGTCCACATTGTCATAAATAAAGTAGTCTGGCTTTCTCATGCATGGTTTATGAAATTTTACTCATCACATTAGAGTAATATTCAATGTTTGGCAGGTCTTCTATATTAGTATCCAATGGCATAAATGAATATCGCATTGACTCAGTATCACCTAAGACTGAATAGGTCTGGAAAGAGAAATGAGTAAGTGGTAACTAAGTAAGTATAGGAAATGGCTGGTTTGCTGGTCAAAGAAGAGGTAACTGGGTTACATGATGTCAGAAGGGGCCTCCTGTGGAGTAAAATAAGGGTATAGTTCACCTGGGTATGAAACTGGATTGAGTTTGTAGTAAATGTGCTAAAACAGGAAAGTATAGATAGGAATGGTATAAACACAAAGTGATTTTTTTTCCTCATTCATTTGTAGGGTTTGAGTGAGAAACTTGTATTAGCAGTCATATAATCATACTTCAGTGTTTACAAAGTCCTAAAGGACCAAGTATCTAAAGGTAGAATGTAGGGGTCATTAGGAAAAGGACTTTTATGAAAGAACATTGGATCAAATGTTGCCTGGATCCCTGATTATAGGTGGAGTAGAGGCCCCTATCTATTCTCGCAATTACTTGCCTGCCAATCAGGAATATCTCCTACATCCTCCTTATGTGAGGGGGATGAGAATACTTTTTAGATTCTAACTCTTGATTCTAACTCTTGATGTTTGGACCATTATTTTGAATTTTCTTAGGATAGCAACAAATGTGACCCTAACGATGCTGTAGCTGTGTAGGAAAGAAAAGATCTTAATCTAGTAAAATTCTGACACTGGAGCAGTGGTGTACCAAGAGTGGAATTTGTGAAGGCATACTTAAGGGAGCATTGTTGGAGAATATAAAATGAGAAAAGCTTGTCTGTTTAATTATTATTATAGACTATAAATTTTAAAACATGCTAGGTATAAAATATGTCAGTGAAAGATATTTTTTATTGATCAAAGTTCTAAAAAAATGTCCTGGTCACTGTTGAGTTTTAAAAAAATATATGCAAGCTTTAACGCAATTTAATTATTTCTTTTTTTGTAAATGTTGTTGATAATAGAAATTAATTTGGAGAACTCCTAGATCTACAATTGACCCCTTCACTTGACTGCACACTGTAGTTTAGAAAGTAAGTTTATTCAAAATGATGTAACATATTTCTCAGAGCAGTTCATGTGACCAGCCTACGTATTAGTACATATGTCCTGTGTTTAATCCCAGTGTGGATGTGGTATTAATACAACTGTAGTTTCAAAATTAACAATGATAGTAGTGGTGCAGGATTATAAAGATGAAAGCAGTAGAGCTTGAGTTATTTCAAGTCTGTTATTCTATGTGATTACTTGACGTCCTTTGTGTTTAAGTTTATAAAATAATAAAGCAGGGCAAATACAAGATAACAATAATTTGTTTGGGAACTAGAAAATTCTAGGTCACACATAAAACTTCCTCTACTGATTTTAAATAATAGCTTGCAAATTTAAATTTATTCTTTGTTTTATATCAATTATTTTAAACCAAAGAACAAATAAAGAAAATAATGATTACCACATGGTTATTAATGAAAACAATTTTGTCAGAGAGGAGGTGTTTGCTCAGAGTATCAAGTACATTAGGTATACAGCTACAATAGAGAACATTTTTTCCCACTTGAACACATTCTTTAAGTTCTACTACAAAATAAATAATAGCAAATATGTACAATACCAAAACCTATTGTCCATTGCAATAGCTTGCATGATTAAATTTCTGCAGTTGTTTATATGGGGCACATGTGAGTGGAGCTTTATCGCCACTCCTGAGAAAGTGAATTCAAAGGCATGTTAAATTTCACACTAGTCAGGATTATCACAGTAATAAAGTATGTAGTTAAATAATAATGGGTCAGTTTCCAGCTTGGCTCTAATTTCAGTATCACCGAATTTTAGAGCTTAAAGTAGAATCTGAAGAGGGAATCAATGTTTATTGGGTGTCCCCTGTATATTCCCTATCGTTTGATTTTCCTCATGTTTATAGATTAGATAGCTGTGGCCTAGAGTTGTAAAGGTTTGCTTGGTCACTTAGCATAACTAAATTGAAATTTCAGAATTTCTGAAATTCCTCACAAGTCTCCTAAATGGTACCTTTGGAGTATAATCCTTCGCATCCTTCATTCCACCACAGATAATCTGGGCCATTTGGAAGATTCCTTGGGATGAAATAGGTCCCAGTATATATTTGTTGAAAGTTTGTAAATTGTGGCCAAAAAGACTTAGATGAATCAGTCAGCTTCATATTGTCCCTTTGCCATCAAAGAAAGAGGACGATCCATTTCTATTGAGTCTTGCCTTAGAATATTACACAAATTCAGTTGCTTTTCTCTGTTTTTTAATTTTTTTTAAATTTAAAGTAGCTAACATATAGTACATATTTAGTTTCTGACGTAGTGTTCACTGATTCACCAGTTGCATATAACACCCAGTACTCATCACATCATGTGCTCTCCTTGATGCCCATCATCCAGTTACCCATCACCTGTAGCAACCCTCAGTTTGTTTCCTGTAGTTAAGAGTCTCTCATGGTTTGTCTACCTCTCTGATGACTCCCCATTCAGTTTTTCCTCTCTTTCCCTAGAGAACATATGCAGGAGACATAATTACATATTTTGAAATGCCAAATATTCTATTACAGTGTGCACATGCTATATTTTTTAATTTAACTATTATTAACTTTTGAAGTTTCTAAACCTTCCATGATTAAGGAAAACGAGACAACAAACTAGCAGTATTTCTAGTCAAGTATGTGTTATAGGCTTTGGTAACCAAACTGAAAAGTGTTTTCTATCTTCAACCTCAACTCAGCATCACAATTTTAATGAGTTTTATTTCGTGTAACAAACTGCTTCATCCAATACATGCTCCAACCTTTTCAAGGAAAAAAAAAAGTAGCTATGGCAAAAGAATTGCTAATCAATGCATTAAATTAAAAACGTTAATTTAATGATGTATGTTTGAATCGTTGGGATTATTTAAGATCGTGATAGGAAGAGGAACAAGAGCTTACTACTGGGGCAGCCCGGGTGGCTCAGTGGTTTACCGCTGCCTACAGCCCAGGCCCTGATCCTGGAGACCCAGGATCGAGTCCCATGTCAGGCTCTCTCCCTCTCTTTCTCTGTGTCTCTCATTAATAAATTAATAAAATCTTAAAAAAAAAGAGCTTGCTACTTAAGTAATTTGCTGTTCACTGAAGCAAAAAATGATTTCTTAGTCTAT
Organism: Nyctereutes procyonoides; assembly: GCF_905146905.1. Lineage (NCBI taxonomy): Eukaryota > Metazoa > Chordata > Mammalia > Carnivora > Canidae > Nyctereutes > Nyctereutes procyonoides. The sequence continues at coordinate 19,580,383 of NW_026575132.1, read as the reverse complement.
ATTTCAATGATTCTAAATTCAAACTGTAGTATTTTCTACTGTAAATATTTGTGTGCCATGTGCGAAGTTGGTTCTTATTTCAGAGGTACTTAGTTATGCCTGACATTGCATCTTCTGGTAATGTCTACCAGCTTATGGCCAACAACAGAAAATTGAAAATATAGCTAATATATAAGGAGGTAGAGAAAGGAAAAAAAAAAGCACGTATAGGTCCTGCTGACTACACAGCTATGATATCAGCCTTGTCAAGGCTGGCACTTATGTGGCCTTCAGACATTCCTCGTCATACCCGACTGACTTAACTACCTCCCTTCAGCAATTCTTTGTCTCTCCCTCCACAATAGATCACAGTTTTCTTTGGCCTTTGCCTTCTCAGCTGGCTGTGAAGCTTGAAATTCCTTAGCGCTGCATTTCGGTTTTATCTGGTTCTACTTAATTGAAGCAAGGAGTAGAGTTTAAGGTTAAATGCAGAAAATTATAAGATCAGTTCCTCCAATTAAAAGTAAGTTTATTACATTCTGCAATCAAGAGTACAAAAGGGAAAAAAAAAAGGATGAAATGGAAATGCCTTCCTATTTTACCCTTCTCTATTTCTTGTGGAAGAGGATACACGTTGCACATCTTTAACAAAAATAACAAGTAACTCTTTCTTTTTTCTTTTAAGATTTATTTATTTATTCATCAGAGACAGAGAGAGAAGGGCAGAGATATAGGCAGAGGGAGAAGCAGGCTCCATGCAGGGAGGGAGCCTGATGCAGGACTCGAACTCGATCCTAGTTCCTGGAATCATGACTGGAGCTGAAGGCAGGTGCCCAATCGCTAAGCGACCCAGGCGTCCCACAAGTCACTCTTTCTAAGATTTATTTCTTCGTAAAATCTCACTAAAATTAGTCCCAGTTTAGCAAGGAAGATTTTATAAGGAAACACTATTCCATCAACTAGAGGGCTGATGCTAGTGAGTATATTTTCCCTGTGTGTATAGCAAATTATCTCCAACTACACTTGAATTCCAAAGATTTATTACAGCCTTTGACTGGGAGACTTTTACTGATTATGTGATGTAAAAGAAACTTCACAACATCTCTTGTTCTATCATTAAGAAGTTATTATTTATCAAATCTTTAACCACCCTCTCAAGCTCAAACACTCTACTAATGCCATGAAAAGAAAGAAAAGTATTTTCATGCAAAGATTTAGAAGTAATGGTAGCTTAGAGAAGGAAACTCATAAATGGGGATGAAGATGAGTCCTCAATCCTGGCCCTTTTGTTTCACTTCCTTTACATTAAAAAAGCTGATGTCTGGATGCATGGGTGGCTCAGTGTTTGAGCCATCTGCCTTTGGCTCACATCCTGATTCTGGGGTCCTGGGATCTACTGGTGCATCAGGCACCAGCCCCCAGTTGGGAGCCTGCTTCTCCCTCTGCCTATGTCTCTGCCTCTCTCTGTATGTCTCTCATGAATAAATAAAATCTTTTTTTAAAAAGCTGATATCAGTTTTGTCATTTTTTTTATTATTATAAATATGTGACTCTTAGCTATCTGACCATGACCAAAGATGTACTACCAACTTATTCCTGCTCCTATCCCACACTACTGTCCACAAATGTTTTTTGTTTTTCTGTTTCTCTCCGTATACCATGAATTCTTATCTCCTTGTTTCACCTGCCTAAACATAATCTATAGCAAATCACTATATTCATTTGATTGACTTAATATGGATCTAGCACTCTTAATGAAATAAATTTTATATAGAATATTCAATTGATAACTTTATCTTTTATTTGCCTATTTTTATTATCTAAAATTCACTGGATAACAAATAAATTTTACTGGATAACATTTTCTAAGTGAGAATTTATGGTAATCCCTGTTATCACACTAATTCCTGGAAAACTATCTTGTCACAAAAATGTCATTCTTCAAGGTCCAATATATGTTATAGTCTCCCTACCAGCAGCCTCAAGATGCCTAGAATTTCTACTGGACTCTAGAGAACCAATTTGAAAAGCCTTTCCAAAAATATTTTAATAGGAGCCCAGACAGGGAAACCTAGTATGGGATTTCCATGAGAATTACAAAGTTGGTAAGGCCTCTTCTAATTGGAACAATACTCAGTTTAAAATTGAGGTTATGAGAGACGCCTGGGTGGCTCAGCAGTTGAGCGTCTGCTTTTAACTCAGAGCATGATCCCAGGGTCTGGGATCAAGTCCCACATCAGGCTCCTGCATGGAGCCTAATTCTCCCTCTGCCTATGTCTCTGCCTCTCTCTCTCTCTCTTTCTCTCTCTCTGTCTCATGAATCAATAAAATAAAAATCTTTAAAAAAATTAAAATAAAATAAAATTGAGATTATGAGTAACTCTAAAAAGCCAGATCTACTTGTGGACAAGGTTTATGTCTACACACCACCTCTTAGCTTCACTTAAACATTTTCATTTTTTGCTGCTCAGTAAGACACTGCAAGATAAACTCTCCCCTCCCATCTCATTAAGATCAACTGCCTTCAGCGGTTTGGCGCCTGCCTTTGGCCCAGGGCGCGATCCTGGAGACCGGGATCGAGTCCCACGTCGGACTCCCGGTGCATGGAGCCTGCTTCTCCCTCTGCCTGTGTCTCTGCCTCTCTCTCTCTCTCTCTCTCACTGTGTGATTATCATAAATAAATAAAAATTTAAAAAAAAATTAAAAAGATCAACTGCCTTAAGCCTTGCCTAATGTTTGCTTTGGATTTCCCTATGGCTTTCCACTCTTTAACAACTTATTCAGAGTTATCTGTTACCATTTTCTCCCATTCTATTTTCGCACTATTCAACCAAATTATTTTTTTTCAAGAATATCAGTGAACTCCATGTTGTAAAATCTAATGGGTAATGTCATATCCTATCATCTGTCATCATGTTATTCTGTTGGATGGATATCCTCTCAAGATGTTTTGTATTCAGTATCTTTGACATGCCCATCCTCCTCTGTTAGACCTACAGATACTGTGCTAACTTACATATTTGCAAAAAAAAAGTTCAGTGTTAGAGTTTACATCTGAACTTCAGACTCATAAATACAAATAAATGTACATATAACATTTGCACATGACCAACATATATTCTAGATTAGTATCTCCAAATCTGAAGCTCTTGCACCTAATTTCTCACCTCCAAATTCATCCATTGGTCTTACCATTTCAGAATTGGTATCATCATACATTTGAATGCTTAAATTAGAAAACTCCAGGTCACCTTTATTTCTTCTCAATGTTCATCTAATTCATTGGTAAGTCCTATGACTGTCAAAAACTATGTCTAGAGTCCATTGTTTTTTTTCTTGATCTCCACTGCTGTAATCCATGTCTCAGCCATCATTTGTTCTCACTTATAAAATTGCAATAGTTTTCTACCTGGTCTTCTAATTTCCCTTTCCCACCTATAACCCAGTCTCTTGAGGGTATCCAGAATGACCTAATTAATAAATAGTTCTGATGATGTCACTTCCATAGTTAAAATTTCCTTAGTACCTTCTGTTTGTACTGAAAGTAAAATAAAAATTTCTGAATGCTGTCCACAATATCCTGAAAGTTCTGCCTCCCATACAGTTTACCATCCCAATCTTTCCATGCCATTCTCCCTTCTTTTTAACTCTTCAGTCTTCCAGGTTTTTCCTATTCCTAGAATATACCAAACACTTTACTTTGTATATGCTTTTTCCTTTCCTTGAAATATTCTTCTACAACCTATCACATAACTGACTCTTCCTTCAAGTCTTAGTTTATGATAATAGCCTCTGACAAACTTTCTCCAACAATATATACTTCCCCATAAATTGAAATTAGATTCATCAACCCATCCCATTCTTCATGTGTACACTTCATGTACACACTGTGCATAATTATTTTTATTTCTGTCTTTGTAGTAATTATCACAACTTGTAATTACCAATTTATTACTGTTATATTATTTTTATTCTCTACTAGAGTGAAAACACTGTAAATATTGGGATCATTTCTGCCTTACTTACTATTACATGGCAGATCTTTGGAAAGAACAATGATCTCAGTATTAATTTAGCATCAATTTGGGGGGCCCTGGGTGGCACAGTCAAGTGTCTGACTCTTGGTTATAGCTCAAGTCGTGATCTTGAAGTCATAAGATGGAGCCCCATACTGAGCACAGAGTCTGTTTAAGACTCTTGGTCTCTCCTTCTGCCCCTCCCCACCTCTAAAATAAATATATTTTTTAAAAGATGCCATCAATTTTAAGATAAACTGTTATTTTATGTACCATTAAATGGAAAAATATTGACAATTAAACTGTAATACAATTCTTACATATCACTTGATACTTGTGTCATATATTCAAAGACCCTTTTAATATTAGAAGTTTAGATGTAATTTTTATCTTGTCACTCTATGTAAAAAAATTAAAAATTATCAAAATAAATTGGTTGAGGTAATCATAAGACTTTTTTTTTCCCCATTGGGATAATCTAACCCATAGTCACTTTAAAAAAAAATATTTAATTTTTTAAGAGAGAGATAGAGAGCATGCATCTGTGTGTGTGAGAGGGGGAGCAGAGGGAAAGGGAGGGAGAGAATCTTCAACAGGCTCCCTGCACAATTGGAGCCCTAAATAGGGCTCTATCTCACAACCCTGAGATCATTACCTGAGCCAAAATCAAGAGTCAGATGCTTAACTGACTGGGCCACCCAGGTGCCCCTATGGTCACTTTTCAACTATTTGCTTTCATTATGCCATCAAAGAATTGGTTGAGTACTGAATACTAGCTCTTAAAATATTCTTCCACACTGTTGCCAGTCATTCTACAAGATTTATGCTAATGGTTTCTTGATCTCACCAGATAATGTTAGTGCAATGTTTTTATACAATGAATCCTTATTAACTCATTTCTTTCTCAAATGGTCCTTAAATGGTTTGTTTGGTTAAAACTCGTGGCAATGATGTTGTGCCATCATACTATTACAAATAACAAGGAAGTTCAAACATGTGTAGAGAACTGCTATAAGTTCATGACTACCATCTGGCTAGTACCAATTATAACATGCACCCCAATTTTAGAGAGACTTAATCTGAAAAAACGTGCCCTTAAAATAGATGAAATACAGTAGTAGGTAGTAAATTACTGCTCTTACTTTGTCCAGCTCTTCCCATGGCTGGTTCCTTATTTTATTATTATTATTTTTTAATTGAAGTAAAATTAACATACAGTGTTACATTAGTTTCAGGTATCTAATATAGTGATTCAACAATTCTATATAGTGCTCATCCAGATAAATATACTCTAGGTTCCTTCTTTTTTTAAAATATTTTATTTATTCATTTGAGAGAGAGAGAACACATGCACAAGAGAGATGGAGAGGGGCAGAGGATGAAGGAAAAGCAGACTCCCTGCTGAGTAGGAAGCCGGACCCAGGGCTCTATCCCAAAACTCTGAGATCATGACCCGAGCCAAAAGCAGATGCTTAATTTACTGAGTCATCCAGTCATCCCTCTAAGTTCCTTCTTATCATTCAATTTTCATTACAAAAATTATATCAGGGTCCTCCTGTGATAATCTTATTTAAGGTAACCCAGTACTCCTTCCCCTGCTCTGCACTGGTCACTCTAAAATTATGTTTGATTTCATTTATAGCCCTTATTGTTATTTGATGGTTTTGCTATTGTCATTTATTTATGGATTATATTTTTAATGAAGGAATAATATTTTAATTTGTTTATTGTGGGTTTGTCCCTTTAGAATGTCTGTTTGAAGAGAACAGAGACCTTTTCTCTCTCACTGGCTAATGTAATGCAAATTTGCTAACTGGATAGGTAGATGGAGAGATGGATGGTCTTTCTAACTTGATTTTTAGACTTACACATCATCTGGGCAGTCTACTTACTTTTGTTTTCAGTTTTGGTCCTTTCTATTTGCTGTCTCCAAAACAAGACCCATCGTATCCCAGTTCTCAGCTCATATTCTTCAGAGACCTAATCCAAAGTACTAGGTCCAGCATGCCACACTGTACTTATGGAATGGGGGGTTCATAATAGCCAGCAACAGTGGTCACTTTCCCAGATATATATTACGATTGTTAATAACAAGAAAGGGGGAAAAGGGAAGTTGCGAGTAAAAGAAATTTGCAATACGACTGAAGTTCAATCTAAAGATTTGACTGTTATGCAAAGAAAGGAACTGATTTTAGTAATGTGTGTGAGAAGTGATAGTGTTTATCAGAAAATCGGATATGAGAAAAGACACAAGATGATTAAAAAGAAAGGTTAGCACCAAGTTTTTACTTATTTCTCACATAAGCAAAAAAATGTTGGTTATCTTAAATGGATTTATATTGAATCCCTTATTCATTTGTGCTTAAAAATATACATTTGGGTTGATTGCAATGTGCCATGAAAAAATTCAATATTAAGGAAAAATACAAAATATGTACTTTCAGAAGCTTTATAGTCTGCACTGTAGCATAATCATGTTCAGAGGGGTCTGTACAGGAGGCAGTAAACAGTACTCTCTAATTACATATCACCCTGCAAGTACAAAAACAAAAAAATAATTTTGCAGGCATATAAAAGCTTATAGGCTTGAGACAGTTCAAAATTATAGTCAGAACACTGTAAAAGAAGTCACAGCTCCCCCCAAAATGTCAACACTTCCTAATAGCAGCTACTAGCCTTTTATTTTCCAAGTGATTTAAAAGTGCTTACCATGTACAGATGAAGGGTTTTGTATAGTATATTGATAACCTCATCTTGCAATATTCTACTCAGGGTTGAAATGTGCCATGTGAATGCATTCATGTTGGAGTCAGAAGGTTTTGTTTTTTTCTTTAAGGTAGGTTCAATGCCAAATGTGGGTCTTGAATTCACTAACCTGAGATCAAGAGTCACTGACATGCTCTACAGACTAAGCCAGCCAGGCACCCCAAGTTGCAGATTTTACATTCTTGATTTCAAAAAAATAATTAACTATGTTGGGGATGATAAGAGGCTCAGAATGAAATGTAACACATTTCAGGATTTTACTGCATGAGTAGATACTCTTGTTAAGACCCATGAGATCTATCATGTAGCATAGGAAAAAGGATGATACACATTGGTTCAACTTTAGAAGTGAAAATGAAAATATTCAATAAAGATAATCTTGACTTGCATATCTATTAAGGTGAAAGCTAGAGTATAATGTAAGAGTTTAGTAACAAATCCATTATGCTTTCTAATGTGCAATTAGCCTGAAGGACTATTTTGAAGCTGGACATATTTGACTACATTCCTTATTATATAATTGCCTCTAAATTAAATCAAATGACATCTTTATGTCAGTGCTTACGTCAATTGCATTTTTAAAACAATAGTAATTTTTGCCAGATTTTTGTCTTTTAACCACAGTGGATTAATTTAGGACCAAGCTTAAATCAAATTTATGATTTATTGCACACACACACATTCATGCATACACACACAGAGACATGTTCTTAAGCAAAATGGAATAGTTCTCTGTACAATTCAAAAAGACGAGTGATTGCCTATAATATTATGTATTTTATAGAAAGGTTTTGCAGAATGCATATTATTTTCCAGGATTGTGATCAATGGATTTGTCAGAGGTCATGAAATTTTTCTTTGCAGCATATAAAAGTATGTCTACATACTGAATTGCCTGCCTCAGTTCTATTCCAGCCAGTCTCTGGAATCTGTTTATCACACACCATGCATGGAAATGGAATCATAAACAACTCCACAAGTTTGAGGAGCCTGAGCACTAATCACTTTTATATTATCCTTGATAAAATCTGAACACTAAATGTTGTGGTTTAAGAAGATTAAAAGGCACTAATCCTTCCTGTGGTCAGTGACAATTTTAAACTGTTCCATGTTGGGAGCCCCAATGGATACATGCCAAGACACTTGACAGGATTAAATAAACACTCAGCATATTCATATACATTTATATTATTTTCTATTTCTTTCACCCATTCTTTTACTGTCTTTTCATTTTTATTTAAGTGACTGCTCTCCCATGCAATAGCATAAAAATCTGTATTGCTGACTTGCTTTTGGATTACTTCCTCTAGGATATCACGTGACTCTATAATTTGGGGGGATACTATCATATTGAACGTTATATGAAGTTTATAAAGCCTTCTAAAATAGCCCATTCATTTAAAATGCAAATGAATTTGGTCTATTTTAAGAACATATTTAATTAAAATAATAGCCAGGCATAGGGCCAAAAATATTATAAATTATACTTCATTTAAAGCTGATAAAAATATTAGGACATTTTAAGTGGTCACATTTTAAAGATAAGGACATCAGAGGTAGATAGCATGCCAACACTATTGTAAGTGGTTGGTTCAGATTTCAAACCCAAGTGGTCTAGTTCCAGAAAGTATACACTTTGTCTATCTGTCTTCCTTCCTTTCTTCCTTCCTTCTTTCTCTCTTTTTTTTTTTTTTTTTTTGAGAGAAAATGCACGTGCCTGCGCGAATGTTCACTGAGTTAGGGTAGAGCAGGGGGCTGGGCAGAGAGAAATATTAAGCAGCCTCCATGGCCAGGGCAGAGCCACTTGGGGCTCAATCTCAGGATCCTAAGATCATGACCTGAGCCAAACTTAAGAGTGGGATGCTTAACTGCCTGAGCCACTCTGGTGCCCCATTAGCCTTCTTTGTAAGAGTATCTGATCTTGTTGTTGTTGTTGTTAAGTAATTAGTCTTTTGTCTTTGGATTCCATATCTTGGGGTTGTGTAATAGAAGAGGGGGACAGAAGATGAATTACAAAATGGAAATGGAAATGGGAGGGCTTCCCCCTGCCCTTTCCTCTCTTCCTTCACATAAAGAGTTGTTTCAGGCAAAAGGTCATCTGACCCAGGTAATCATGTTAGCCCCTTACTCCCCAATTTAACATTTTTTTTTCCTCAGCGGGAAGAGCTTGGAAATCTTGAGGGAGGATTTAATACACTTAATTGTTGACAAATATGTTAATTACTGTGGAAATGCCATATGAAAAACTGAATTTTAAATGTCATAAGTCACAAACCCTGCTGGAGCTCTGCCACTTGTAGATTCACGATTGGGAAAGGAATAAGTGTGGGATGATTTTAGGAGTAAAATGACCCTCCAAGGGAAAGGAAAAAGGATAATAACTCCATTCAGAAAAATCTAAAACTCTAGAGCTAATGTAAGAAACAAGCCACTCATAAACTCCAGACCTCGTGGGCATTTCAGCTCAGTTTTATTGTTCTTAAATCCTAATTTGTCCTTGGTGGGAGGTTTGCAGAGGATCTTGGCTTTAGGATTCTCATGCCAACCTTGACAAGCTCTCACTCAATCTGGAGACAGTCCTAAGAGATCAACTCTGGTATCAGCTTGGTTGATCTTTTTCTCTAAGTTTTCTTTTTTTCATTTTCATAAACAGGTCTTGGCTATTCTTAAATGTTAACACATATATCTACCTGGTTTCTTCTTTTAGCAGTCTATATTTTGTTGTATTGAGGTACCATGGTATAAGTATATCATCAGTAATCTCATCAACAGAATATTTATTTCCGATGTTTTTCCTTAATCATTCTTAAAAACACCATATGCACATGTGTAGATATTACTCTAGAATCTATGTTAAAAATTGGTACATAGGCATTTTAAATTTTAATAGATACTTTCAAATTGCACTGCAAAATGGTGAAACAGATTCACATATATAAAAGGAATAGATGAGATAATATATTTCAACATTTACATGATTTTTTGTTTCATACTATTCCAAGGCTTTTTGTATCATTAATCTATATAATTTTGTTAATGTTTAACTTAGGTCAGACCTTAAAATTTTTAACCGTTTTGTTAGATGAAAACGACATCTTGTTTTTGTTTTTATTTTCTAGGTTCTTGATAATAATTTTATATAACAGAGTCTAACACTTTTTGCATTTTTCTTCTGCTTATGTAAACTCTATACATTAATATAAAGTATTTCCATTAACCTCACTACTTAATGAATTCATCCAAAGGCATAAACTTTGCTTATTTTCACTAATTGAGACGATAGCATCCTAGATATTTTAATTTAGTAGAGATTATATAAAATCGTGTTTAAGTTTGATTACATTTGAATAGTTGAATAAATGAAATTATAGGAGCAAATAATACAGTATGAATTTAGTTTACTATTAAATATCTTGTGTATAGTTTTCTCAGGTTCTTGGTTAAAAAAAACCTTCAAAACACTGAAAAATTGATAAGTTAACATTTTAAAAATAATTAGTACAGATCTTGGAACTATTTATTTTTTTTACTAAGAAGATTTCAAGACATGTTAGCACATTGACTTTTCATCTTGCTGTTACTATTACCATTTTCATTATTTTTGCTTAAGTTAGATAAATTAGAACCATTGATCAGTTTATAGCATTTTAGATACATACAACTAAATTAAATTGTATATTTCAGTAGATATGAATTTCATGGAAAGAAGTTGTTCTACAAATAAGAGTGTTGGGTTTCAATATATGCTTTGGACTCTGTCAGTTTGGCTGCTGTGTGCTATTTAAAAACAAAATATTTAATATGTGGTAATGTCTCAGAAAGGTTGGTTAAATGAAATTTAAAAAAATTACCTAATACAGGATAAAATGTTTTTGTGGCATTTTAATCAAGATCATTATTGAAGGAAGTAAATGATTATTATGAGAAAATGGTATAATTTGAGTTGGAAAAATAAATCATTAGCCACCAAGGAATGCTAGGGCAGCACTACCTTCATCCAAGTACCAAAAGCAATGAAGTTAGGGCTTTGAGCTAGTATTAGGGGGAAAAAAAAAGAGAACCAAGTATTTATAAAATAGGACTATTCATATTTAGTATTAAGTCCAAAGAGCTGAAATAAATTAAGAATGATGAAAAAAATTAAGAATGACGTATTTCAGGCAGCCCCTGTGGCTTAGTGGTTTAGTGCCGACTTCAGCCCAGGGCATGACCCAGGAGATCCAGGATCAAGTCCCACGTCAGGCTCCCTGCGTGGAGCCTGCTTCTCCCTCTGCCTGTGTCTCTGCCTCTCTCTCTCTTTCTGTGTCTCTCGTGAATAAATACATAAAATATTTTTTAAAAATGACGTATTTCGACAGATATATCCATATCAGAGAGGAAGCCGATATTATTCTGTCTTCTGGTCCAAAGTCTTTGTCTCTACTCCCTGCTAACCTTTTCAGCTGTGCTCACCAAAATTCTTGGAAACCATTAATATAAAGATAAACTATATCCAAGGAAATATGATTGGGATTTTTGTCGAATGCGTGTACTAACATGTTCTGTAAACTGAAAAAGCTACTTACTCCTCTGTTCTGTTTCCCCTTTCATAAAATAGCTATGGAAGTATTATCAATCAATAATATTGTAAAAAAAATTAAACACTGAAACATGTAAACTTTAGAAAATAAATTTATTTCAAATTATTATTTTATTTGGATTGTAAATATATATGTTACATATAGTTACATGCAACTTTGCTTATGTTTTATTTCCATTTTTGTAAACATTTATATCTATACATTCATCTTTACCATTTTACCTATACAAGTTTTTCATATGTCTACTTACTTGATTAACACCTCTTCAAAGATAGATATGTGTCTAATTTGTCTCTATCTCTAAATAGAGATATTGTGTTGTACTTGGAAAATATTTAATGAATTATCAAAATCTGTAAAAGAGAAACTTTAAATAAAATTTAAAAATAGACAATCTGACTAATCAAGGGACTTTAATAGCTCTGATTGTAATAAGAATCAATATGTGAAGACATAATTCATAGTATGAGTGTGTTGGGCTGATTCCAGGTTTTCATTTACTTCAATTATAAAAGGACTTATGGAATAATACCCCAAAGATGAGCTGCCCTTTGCTAAAAACAAAACAAAACAAAAAAAACAAAAACAAAACCTTTTAATGCTTTTTCTATTGACATGTAGAAAATTTGGGTCACATGAGGTAAGTCCTCCACCCAACATTGTAATTTCACACTTGTGTATCTTGGATTCCTGGCAAATGTATTATTCATGTTTTTTTTTTCCTCTTTTGAATATTTGTTTTCATTATTGAGTTTTCAACTTGGCCTGCTCAGCCTCCATGAAAGTAAGTTTTGTTTCTTAATATGCCAAGGCCTTTGTATCATTCTTCTATCAGATTATATTTCTTGGCCTTGAGTATTTCACTGCTTTTCCTTATTTTCTCCATTTATTATTTGATTTTAATTTTCCTTTTTGATATCTTGTTAAATCATTCTCTTTCTATTGTTTTACTTCCTTTATCATTTAAAAGTTTCTAATTTTGTATCCTTACTGTCATATCAAAGAAAATTTTGGGTTTGGTTTGTTTTCTAATTTATATACTCAACACTCAAAAGGATTTAGAGATGATTGCATTTAATTTCCTCATTTTACAAATAAAGAAAAAGCCTCACATGTGAACACTCTGTACTGAATAGCCATTCAGAGTGGGTAATGAGTTGTTCCCACTCTGGTTCCACTTTTGTTCAACTATGCAATATTTTATTGCTCTTAAATATAAATACTTTTAAAGCATGTATTGATTATCCCCCAAAGAGCACATTTTGTGTTTAATATTTTACATAGATTTCCTTATTTGTTCCTTACAACAGCCTTGTGAGGTCATAACATCTTAATTTTGTGGTTACACAGCTGACAGAGTCAGAGGATGAAGCAATATCTCAAAGTGTTTTCCTAGTTTCTTTATTGTTTTTACTTTAACCATTTAGGTGCACTTTCTTTTCTGCATTATTTATTTTGATTTTTCATTGCCTCCTGCAAGTCATTTAAACAGATGTTGAGGGGATCCCTGGGTGGCTCAGAGGCTTAGTGCCTGCCTTTGGCCCAGGGTGTGATCCTGGAGACCTAGGATCGAGTCCCACATCGGGCTCCCTGCATGGAGCCTGCTCCTCCCTCTGCCTGTGTCTCTGCGCCTCTCTCTCTCTCCTCTCTTTGTGTGTCTCTCATGAATAAATAAATAAAAATCTTTAAAAAAATAAAAAAATAAACAGATGTTGACATCAAAGAATATTTAATAAAATACTGAAGTGCAGAATTGTGAAGAATAGCCAAATGAAGATGTTCATCCTTTCATCAGAAAAATTAAACTCACTTTAGAAAACAGTCTATGGAGTTCTCCAAATTGACATTCATTTTTAGCTTATACCCGTTTTAGAATGTTTCTGAAATACAGACTGCAAGCTGCAAATATTCCTTACTCACATAAATTATGGAGTCATTTTCTAGTGAAAACAGATAGTTGGAAATCCGTAACAAAATAAATGTATTTTGTTCTCATAAACAGTGATGCTGCAGGCTGTGATGTTTGTTCCCAAACAGGGATGATAGTTATTACCAAGAAATGGTTCAATTTGGTTGGCACTACTCTGTTTTGTCAAGTATGAAGAAAATAAAGAATACAGTCACATTGTTTTGAGTAAAAGTTTTCTTTGAGAAGAATAAAAGATGTGATGTATAGACCTATTTGTTCCCTTATGAAGTAATTTTAAACATATTTTAGTTACATAGGTCCAATGCTGTTACCACTAGATGGGAAATGGGTTTAAACAGAATAACAAATATCTGAATATAAAGTTTTGCATCATGGCAAGAAGGGTGAAACTGCTATGACTCTCAGAAAAGCAGAATCAAATTACAAGCCAATCATCTATAAGATATGATTACTTAAAATTACTAAGTTAACTTAGGTAGGAGGGTTGTCCAACCTATGGAAAATACATTATAACCAGGAGTTAAATTAAGACTTTCTTTTTATTAGTTTATCTTAGCTATCTTCTGCTCATACCTCGTACTTAAATGAAAAAAATAATGGACACACACACAAAGAAACACAGAGAGATATGTATGGAAATATATAATCATAATCATAAAACAATTGTGGAAAAATAAAAATATTAAAGGAATTGAACACATAAATCAAATCTACACTGTTATACCTCCTCACTGCCAGGAGATATTCATCAAAAAGAAAAATGGAAAAATATATGATTTTCAAATAGTTTTGGGTATTTATTGCAGAGAATATTCTTTCACTATAAATACACTGCACGGTATCATAAGAAAATAAACATATATGGGCAGCCAGGTTGGCTCAGCGGTTTAGCGCCGTCTTCAGCCTAGGGTGTGATCCTGGAGACCCGGGATCAAGTCCCATGTCGGGCTCCCTGCATGGAGCCTGCTTCTCCCTCTGCCTGTGTCTCCGCCTCTCTCTCTCTCTCTCTCTCTCTCTCTCTCTCTCTCTCTCTCTCTCTGTCTCTCATGAATAAATAAATAGAATCTTAAAAAAGAAGCGTATATAAATGTTGAGGGCAAATTGCTTATTTGCTTACAAAATTCTATTAATTTACATAGGCTATAAAATTACAGTTTTTAGTTTTTTACATTTCTGGTCAATCTTTAAGGATAAAATAGTTAAAGCATGCAATTTTTCCTTTTTTATTAGCTGAGAAATATGTTTTTATTACCTTGTATAATATATGAATTCTCTATTTTTAAGACCATGATTTCAAGATGAGCTAAATAGAGGCCAGGCCTATGCTGTTCATACACTTCTGAGCACTCTTACCACCCAAAAAGGGGAATAGATGTCTTCGTGTTTGTACTATAATCGCCTCTGTATTTTTATCACTTATTGGTAAGAACAATTTGCTACATAGCAATAATAAAACAGAATGTGATCAAATGTCACTATGGTCTGTTATACTGCAGTAATGTCAGATAAGAATAATAGGTTTCATAAAATGCTGGGCAAATCCTGGAACAACCTTATTCGGTTGGTGTTCAGATTCATGACCCAATAAAACTTATTCATATACATTTGGTATATACACATTGATACACAATAAGCTATGTCTGTGATTTTATTTAATTGTATAGATTCTTTTCCCTAGTGGGTTATTGAAGGACTTTATTAAATAAGACTCTGTGAGCCAAAATCCCTCAAAAGATTTGAAATCACAAGTATAATAATGAGAAAATCTATTTAGTAGTTTTTAATTCCAATGTCCTTTTCTAGAGGAGAAAAAAAAATCCCCAGTATTATACTTTATAGTCCCAAGATACAAGGTTTTCAATAGACTCATAGTCAGGAAAATTTAGGTGGTTATATAACATAAATTCAACGACAAAAGTGTCACTATAGGCCTAAAATTGTTATGCCTACAGTCATCAGTACCCAAATTGTCCTTCACCTTCCAGGTTCTGTTGAAACTTTCAGAACTCAAACCCTGGCCTTCAGTCTGGTGAAACTCTAACCCCTTCCTTCTCCTGTGCTATCTGTATAGAGTGATACACAATGTATAGGAAGGAGATACCTAAATATGTCCCCCTCCCCCCAAATGCTTCAGTAAAAAAAAGATTCATGAATTTAGACTGTGAAGTTTCACTATGAAATTTTAGTGGCTGTTGTGTACAAAGTAAACAAATTTATTTATTTGTTTTTTCTATCATTTTTTAAAAAATTCTCTTTCATTTTTTTCTCCTGGTCTTCTGTTATCCTTTGTACAGGTTGCTTCTTCAATCCCTCCATGTTCCTGGTTTGTAGTTTTCTTAGCTCTTCCTTCTGCATATGAATCCTTCTGTAAGTTGTGCTAAAAGTATCATGGGAGACAGTTTTCCTCTTCTTTGGCTTGAGGGTTTTGGCATTTTCATAGATAATTTCTAAAGATCATCTAATGCCAGATGTGTCCTCCTCAGAACCAGATCCAAGAAGGCCCCATCTCATCCAATTTGATCCTTGGTGTTCTGCAACCAGATTCCTTCAACACCAACTTATAGCTTTGGAAATAAATCTTCCCATTCAGTGCAGAGAAGTGCAGAACATATTCTAAACCAGCCAGATGGATATTTGTTACAGTGGGGCTTCTGAAGAAATCAATAGGAAGAATTTTCAGCCTTCTCTAGTCTTCTGTTTCATCAAAATCATCACCAGTAAATATTAATGTGGGTGTTTTTCCCTTGGGACATTTACTATTCTTAATATCTTTTAGAGAGGCAAACTTCCCAATACCTAATTCAATCATATCCAGCACATGGTAGTCATATATGCGACCTATTACTAGATTAGATGACCACTTTTTTACTGTGGGAACCAAACATAAATAAAGAACAATCTGACTTCTTTGAAAAGAATTCCAATGAAGTCTGATCCTCAAATGGTCTTGTAATGTTTGTTTTTCTTTTCTTTTCTTTTGTCTTTTCTTTTCTTTTCCTTTCTTTTTTTAAGATTTTATTTTTTTCATGAGAGACAGAGAGAGAGAGAGAGAGAGAGAGGCAGAGACACAGGCAGAGGAAGAAGCAGGCTCCATGCAGGGAGCGTGATGTGGGACTCGATCCCAGGACCCCAGGATCACACCCTGAGCCAAAGGCAGAGGCTCAACTGCTGAGCCTCCCAGGCGTCCCATGTTTTTCTTTTTATACAGAACTCCATACAGTTTTTTCAGTGCATACACATCTCTAAGTACTTGTGTCACCATTCAATTTGCATTTCCCCCTTTAATCAGCATAGCATTTTTAATATTTTCACTGAGTTTTGGTTCTTTCTTCTCAAGGAATCTCTTAGCTCTTTTCGTTTTGGGCTTTACAACTCAATCCAAAGTGTCCATGGCTACCGCAATGCGAACCGGAAGGAACGCCCAAAGTAAACAAATTTATAAGGTCAAACATGCTGTATAACATTTGGCATAAAGTTTCCTTTCTACCAAGAAGAACGATTTTTAGTCTACATCCCCAAACTCATCAACCTATCAGTGCCAATTCAGTTATATTCATGTGTGATTTGGAATGATGAGCAACACCATGGAGAGTTGTGGATTTGATGGTTTCTAGAAAGATAAAACTTTGCTTAAGTCATTCAGATTTAATTTAAAAAACGTGTATTGTCTGATCAAACAAAATCTCTGCCTTCTAGATTCTTCAATATGTGACCTCTGAAGAGAGAAGCCCAGGGGATTTATTACTAAGACTGTATTCCTAAATATCCAAGTAGAACATAAAAACACATCTGATCCCTCCCTGTATAGTAGAATAATGAATAGTAAAATAGGGTGACTTGCTCTTCTTCCAAGGCAAATGATCACTTTCGTACCCTGGGCTTGATGGGTATGTATGTATGTCCTCCAGTATGTTGTATTAGGAGTTTGAGGAGTAGCAATCAAAGGGAAAAATCAGGGCAAAAGCCATGCTATTCAGTGCCTTTTTTTGTCTTCATGAAATAAATACATGAATGTGGAGAAAATTAACTTTCGTTTGAAGAAAATGCTAGACTTCAGCACTTTATCTAGTCTCCTGACCTCAAACTCCATCTGGATGCTAAAGACACCCATTTGAATGTCTCTGTCCTTGAACTCTCCCCTGAACATAGACTTATATAAACTGCTTAGATGCTATATTTAGTGAAGCACTAGCTAAACTGTCATAAAACCGAGACCCCAGATTACACTGATGTAAGCAATCAGTTAATCTCTCTGATGGATATGATCAGGGTTAATAGGACAACTCTTCACATTTAGTGATAAGCGAAACAGAGGAACACACATATTATTCTTTTAAGGGCACAATCTGAGGCTGGCATAAATAATTTTCTCTTAAACTCCATTGCCCATGACTAAGTCGCATAGCTTTAAGAGAGGCTGAGAAATATGCTCATCTACATTCAGGAGATCTGTTCCTAGGGAGGAAAGAATGAATATGGATGGACTCTCAGTAGTTATCAGACAGCAGGTATCCCATACGTATCTATAAGTTT
Organism: Nyctereutes procyonoides; assembly: GCF_905146905.1. Classification (NCBI taxonomy): domain Eukaryota; kingdom Metazoa; phylum Chordata; class Mammalia; order Carnivora; family Canidae; genus Nyctereutes; species Nyctereutes procyonoides. The sequence goes on along the minus strand of NW_026575132.1, from coordinate 19,562,579 downwards.
AATATGCCCAAAAATGGAGCTCTTGATGTTTCCTTCTAAACATGCTTCCTCTATAGTTTGTCCCATTTTTTTTGGTAAATATGAGGTATATTCTTTGAGTTGCTCAAGATCAAAATCTTGGGGTTGCCTAGAATTCTTTTCCTTTTGCTGTTGTTGTTGTTCCTGAATTTAAATTTTTTCCGCCAGGAAATGTTGCCATCCCTTCATTCTATTAAAAAAAAAATCATCTTTTATGTTTCTTTACCTCCTCTGCTTTTGCCATGGTCCCAACCTCATTTACTTCTCACCTGGATTGTTAGAATAGCCTCCAAACTGGTCTTCCTGTTACCAGCCTTGCCTTGCAATAGTCTATTCTGCACACAGCAATGGTAATGCTGCTTTTCCAATTGTGAGATTCTTCTGCTCAGATATAGCTCACTCTTAATTAAATAGCTCACAAGGCTCTACATGGTCTACCTCTTTCCTCTGAAAGCTTCAACCCCTACCCGCCTTCCCTCCCTGCATTCCAGCCAGACTGCCCTGTCCTCTTAGCTATTCCTCAAGCACACCAAACACCTTTCCTCTTCATGGCCTTTGAAGTTTCTATTCTCTTTGCTTGAAATTGTTAAATTGTTCTCTTACCCTGTTTCTGGGTTTTTTTTTTTGTTGTTGTTGTTGTTGTTGTTTGTTTGTTTTTTACTTACTTCAAGCCACTTTTCAAATGTTACTTTTTCAGAGAGACCTTTCAGATCAGGCCTGACTCTGACCATTGTATGCACAATGGTAAATATGCGAAAACCAACTACATTTCCACACATAAACAGAAGACACATGATTGATACTTCATGTATCTGACACCAATTAATTAGCCTTTCTTTCAAAGTGAGATTTCTGTTGTAACTTATTTATCTGGAATTGGAATTTTTTTTTAAAAGACACTCTTTTTTATTTATTTTTATTTATTTATGATAGTCACACAGAGAGAGAGAGAGAGAGGCAGAGACACAGGCAGAGGGAGAAGCAGGCTCCATGCACTGGGAGCCCAATGTGGGATACGATCCCGGGTCTCCAGGATCGCGCCCTGAGCCAAAGGCAGGCGCCAAACCGCTGCACCACCCAGGGATCCCTGGAATTGGAATTTTATATGTACATGCATGTGTATGTAACAGCTCTCTCTCACTTTTCCTTATTTTACTACATTTCATAAAACCTATATGTACAGTTTTTAAGTATATAAGTACATATTTAAAACATGCTAAAATATTTAAATGCACTGAACATAGTAGTTTCCCCAAAATCATCAGTTGAGGTAGGCCATAGTCAGAATAGTGGCCCTTCAAAGATGTCCAGATATGAATCCCTGAAGTTTGTGATAGCTTATGTTGCAAAGGGGAATGAAGGTTCCAGGTGGAATTAAGTTTGCTACTCAGTTGACCTTAAAATAAATATTAAGATAATTCTGGATTATCTGGGTGGGCCCAAAGTAACCACAATGGTTCTTACAAGTCTAAGAGAGGGACAGGGAGAGAATCTGAGTAATGGCAAATACAAAGGACTTGGTCTTATGTTGGCTTTGAAGGTCGATGAAGGGGCCAGAAGCCAAGGAATGCAGACAACCTGTAGGAGCTGAAGAAGGCAGATTCTTTTCCACAGCCTCCAGAAGCATTTGAGCCCTGCTGGCATCCTGATTTTAGCCCAGTGAGACCCATTCCAGACTTGTGACCACCAAAATTGTGAGATAATAAACGTGTTGTTTAAAGCCACTAGGTTTGTGATAAACTAATAGGAAACTAAGATTTTAAAGTTCAATATAATTTGAATATTTTCTCAACTAAGGTATTTGCTTGAGTTGGTGATTCTTAAAACATCAATGAGGATTCATTCTTCTGTTCACTTACACTAATAAAATAGAAACAAGAAAACAAAGAACTTGTCTCACTTCATGCCTAATCTACTATAGAACCTGTTTTTCCATAAATGCTAATTCTGTATTTGTGAGGCAGTGTAATTGTTTTCTGTTGGTCAGTGACTACCAAGTCTTTTAGTCTGACATAGAAAAAGTAGTTCTGGGAACTACTTTTCTTTTATAGATTCCACAATGAAATTGTCTAAGTTTTATTTAAAACTGGTAAATGTAGTGAATACCAGAAAATTAGTAGAAAAATATGTTTTTATGAGTTCAAGTAAGATTTGTGATAATAAAATAGATCTTAATTTTGTGTTTTACTTCTTCAAAACCATTAATAAGCTGTAGGATAATATTGATCAAGCAATAATTAAAATTTATTTAGCACTGTGAATCAAACACTATGCTATTTTATATGCATATATTATGCCTAGTAAAAAGCCTTTATGATAAATTCTAGAATAAGATAAATAAGATAAATATAGAATTCTAGAATAAGAAAACTAAAGCAAAGAAAAATGAGAAAAGATGCTTAAGGTCCAACAGCTAGTAAGTATTTTGGAGAAAGATCCTCCTAGAATTTCCAGCTAAGTATGTGTCCATTGTATGATTTAAAATCTTGAACTGCTATGAGTTAAACAATCTCAGGGAGATGGAGGGTTAGTGTTCAAGCATTTATATGAGCTCATTACTCTTTGAGTTTTCTTTGTTTACAGTTTTCCATTTTCTACATTTCACGAGAGTTAGTTTATGTTATGCTCTGGGTGCATGTCTGTGTGTGAGCGTGTGTGTTGCCTCTGCAGCTGCTGAACATGCACCTGCATCAGCCTGAATCCTGCTAAAACCCACTATTAGTGCATATTATCTGGGGGTACTTGGAATGGTATTTGCTTGCCTTTGACATTAATAGCTGACCCTAATGTTCCTTTATCTTTAAATGGCCCATCTTCTTTTTAGAATATTCTTCCTATAGGGCTATATTTAGCTAATAGTTTGATGTGTTGTCACTTTATTCTCCAACTAGCTTCGAGTTTTAGCAATTTAAAATCTGTTTGATATAATGAAAAACATGTCTCTAGGATATATTGGCAGTTGTGTTTCTTTTCTTGTTAAACCTGGTCATCCATACAACCAAGAAGATGAGCTTTAAGTAAAGGTGATATTTTCTTTTTTCATTGTATGTAATCAGTGCTGCAGAGCAAAAGATAGACATTTTTAACACAAACTTTTTTCCTGATCAATATGTTGTTTAGGAGAAAAATTAATCAGTGCCACAAATGGATAAAATATTATGTTCTGTGTTGAGTTTTTGTCTGTTTTCGTTTTGTTTTTAACAAAGTCACCTACATATTCATTGAGTACCCATTTCAATAGGCACTATGTATGAAACTTCAGTTATTTATTCAAGTACATGAAAGATAGTTAGAAAACCAACTACATTTCCATACATAAACAGAAGACACATAATTGATACTTCATGTATCTGACACCAATTAATTGGCCTTTCTTTCAAAGTGAGATTTCTGTTGTAACTTATTTATCTGGAATTGGAATTTTATATTTTGCTTAGATTTAGATTCTCTTTTTTCTTTTTTTGTCTCCAAGATCACTTTCCAGGGAATAATTCAAGCTGATTGAATCTGGCCAACTACTTTGGGATATGATGTTTAATTAACCATTCTAAAATAAAGTTGCAAATACAAAGCTTAATTTTATTATTTTAATTAGTCACATGATGATTAATTATTGGGAGCCTTCAAGTCATGTTTTTGGAACTATGGGTGATAACATTTATCTTGCACTCAGGAATCTGATTGATTAGAATGAAGTGAGGAGAAATTGTAGGGGATTTGAAGGAAAAGAGATTCGTAAGTTATTGTAATAAACAGTGAAAAAAGAGCAGAGAATGTAATAGCAGAATTATATATGAAGCGTTCTGGAAGACACTTTAATAGAATTATTTTTTAATATATTTCAATAAAATATGGTGTATGGATTGAAGTTACAGAGATAATTAGTTTCACTGAGTAAAATCTGTTATTTTCCTAAAACCTAGTAGTTAAGGTATATTTTAAATAATAGAAAAAAATGGTTTTAAATATAGTTTAAAACCACTTAAACTCTGAATTGGTTTTAAATAGAGTTGTTTTCTTTGTTGTTCTTATTTCTAGCAGTTATATTACTATTGATTAAAATATCTAACTTTAAAAAAAAAATATCTAACTTTGTAATCTATGTTTTTTTTTATTCCATGATAGTCTGATAATATATAAATGGAAAATTGCTCGATTTTGACACTTCATTTATTAATGTAGTATTATGCTTCATTTATTAATGTAGTAATATGCTTGATAACCAATCAATATGACTTGATTGGTCACAGGTATACAAAAATATTTGCTGAAAGATAGAAGAAAGAAATCAAACTTTCTAGAAAATTTAATAGCTCCTTTTTTCTTATGCCTATGTAGAACAGATACCTTAGCTTAAAATAGTATTATATTTAAATTATTTGTATAATCACTTTAATTATATGTCAGCTTTTACATATCAATCAATACTTTGTGCAGTATTATCTGGTGTGAAATAGGGACAAAATCCCAGAACTAATTGCAGATAGTAGAAATGTTTGTTATTTATTTGCTGTAATGTTTAGTGTTAAGGGGGAAAAAAATCTCTTAAAATGTCACTAGACCTTTTCATTAGAAACAATTTCTACTTATTTATAATTTAATAAACATTTATTGACTGCTTTTGCAAGATAAGAGTAAAATCACTGTGGGGGCATATGAGTAAACACATTCCAATTTATGCCCTCAAAGAAGTATATACTGTCCAACAAAGATGTCAGACATTTAAATTAAGCCTATAAATAAACAAAACAATACTGAAAAGGAGTGAGGGAATTGCATGCATATGAATTTGGAAGATGGTGAAACTTTCTAATTAAAAAAATCTATTTTGTAAATTCCAGAATCTATCAAAAATTATAACAAAAAATCAAACCAAGGTAGTACATAATTTCTGATAGAACCACACAATATTCTGTACCTATACATCTATTTCCAAAGGGTTGCATTTCGGTAAATAGAAAAAATATATATATATATATATTTATATATATAAATTAAGTACTCTTGTTGTCTTTTGCCTTTACAAATGATGCTCATTGATACCACATCCTGTATTCCTCTCTACAAGTGCCTGTATCAACTGGAGTTTTAATATCAAGGACAATAAAATATAGAAAAAAGTTATTAGGCTACAGGAGGCATCAGTTTTCTTTGACAATTCCAAAAATGCCAGATGTGTTCATAGTAATAAATACTCCCATTATGTGCAATACCTTTCACCTCTGAGACAATGATGTGGGAAAACACCACAGATGGCATCTGGATATGGGCTAAACATCGTGCAAGTGGTGAGAAGGCCACGGTGAAAAGTATAGTTATGACAGTTATCCTTCGGCAGTCATTGGATGAGAAACATCCCCAGGTGGGTAATGCTTGCAGAAGGATATTTGGAGTGCTCCTTCAGGTTCTCTCCACGAGCTCCAACAGCAGGTCACTCTCTATTCGTGCCAGGATCAGCGCCCACACACAGTGTAACACCATGCACCTGTCATGCTTCCAGACAGGAGCTGATATATCTACTTACTAGACAGTCTCTTCTCTATCACAGAAAATGCCCATTTACAGAATGCACTTTCTATAAAAAGAGAGCAAAAACCCTAAGATGTGAATAAAATGAGGTTAAGAATAGCTAAATGAATCACCCAAGGTCACAGGACCAGAGGCACATACTCTGATTTTAGGCATCAAGAACATGATCCTTCCACCTTTTTAGAGCAGCATATTTTATTGTTCATCATTTCTACCCATTTGTATGCCCAAATGAAAGGAAAAATATTAAAGAAATCCAAATTTATTTTGAAGTAAAGAGATATTTGAGTATATAATATTTGTAAAACCAAACTGAGCTGCTTACTTGATTTTTAATAACCAATTCTTTCCTTTCCTCACCCCATTCACAGTGGAAGGAGTAAAGATGATCACATCATACATAAAGATGTGGATATTGTTTAGTCATTTCAATTTAGATTTGAGATACTGGCTTGAAAGATATTCTTGAATTCTAATATATAACTTTAAAATGGAGGAAGTAATAGGTCTATAAATATTTCTTAGGAATATAGAAAATGCCACTACATTTAGGGCAATCCTGCTGATTAAACTTCAGTAACGGGTATTTGTATTGCTAGGAGGAAGCATTGGCAGTATCTAGTAAATAAACTAGGTTACTTATAAACAATGAACATGTGACAAATCTTGCGGAGACACAGTCATTCTAAGTGCCCTAAGAGTTCATGTCCTCTATAAAGCCTTAGTAAGTTGCTAAATATAACACCAGGATTAGAAAATATAATTGTCCCTCATCATGAATAATCTAAAGAGTCACCAAATCCTTTACTAAAGGGTAATCACTTAAAATATAGTTACTGTGAAAAACTGACGTTTTAATGGAAAATTTGTGTTTGACTCGTTGACATCATTCTTTTATATTTCTACAAATACCTTTTTCTCTAAATCCAGACTTTCAAAGAGCAATGAAGCTTGTTTTACTTCTATGTTTTACTATACTAGGAGAAAGGCAAAATGGAAAATGTGTGTGTACGTGAATGTGTGTGTGTGTGTGTATTTAAACATAAAATAGTCATTAGACCCTGACTGGGCAGCAGAAAGGTTAAATGTTCAATCTGTTCTATTTTAAGATGTGAGAACAACTGCTTCCTCTGTGTTGATGTACTCTGAGATCCTAGCTAATACGAGGAGAATTTCTAATTGAGAATATAAGAGCCACTAACTTTTTTGAAGTTCTCTTTCTTAAATGCACCCTGTGTTTAGGATTCAGTTTGCGGTTCAGGATGCCTTTGGGGGTTTATATTTGGAAGACTGCCTGTGATGGAAAGCTCTAGCTTTGGATTAGTATGTCCAGAGCAACCCCTTCTGTGAGAATAGGCATAGGGCACTTTGTCTGCCGCAGATGATGCGAAGATTATACTCTGGTTTTAACGGGAGGCCTCAAGAGATTTACTTGCAGTAGATGATATAAGTTAATGAGTTTGGTTAAGTTTACATTTCTGTTTACTAGGTAGCAATTTTTTGCCAATAATATAGCACTTGATTGGTTGTCAAGGAAAAGCAAAAACATTAGACTTGACAACCACCACTTGCACTGCATCATATAGCAGGGGTATAGGGATATAGCATTCTGTAATTCAGGAAAATAAATGATGATTTGTGGTAAACTCAAGTAACCAGAAATAGTGCCTTTTCTATTCAGGAATCCTGGAGACAAACTAGGTTCTGGTCTTGAGCCTTTCTTAAAAATTTATTCTACAACAAATAAATTACAGTAACTCATGTCAGTGGAGATACAGACAATTTTTAATCAATTTTAAATACCATAAAAAAACCAGAGTGTACAATTTGCAGGTCTGTTTGGCAAAAGGATATATATCATTTAAAAAATTCTATAAACTGCTTTTTGCTTGGTTTTATCATTTCTATTTAAGGATAACAGTCTGCTAACTTGCTCTTCATTTCAACATTTAATAGGAAAAATATAATAAATGTCATACAAAATGTTACTGATGGGAGTATTATCTGAATTTAAAATATGATTTTAAAACTGAAATAAAAGACATATGACCTTATGAAGGCAGTTAAATCACTAATGCCATTAAGGAAATAGATGGATAAAGTGAAGGTAGCTTTAAAAATTTCCAGCCACAGATTCTGTAGTCATTTTAACAAAGACAATAGGTGAAATGCAAGTGGAATTAATTTCTTGTGTGCTTATAAATTATTCTCTGACAGATGAAACTTTCACTTGTAACGGCTAATCATTAGAACTTCCATGAATCTCATGAGTTTTGAATAAGTCTTGAATATACAAGTTTTGTCTTCTCATCTCTTTTCTTTTTTTTTATTTTATTTATTCATGAGAGACTCACAGAGAGAGGCAGAGACATAGGCAGAGGGAGAAGCAAGCTCCATGCAGGGAGCCCGAAGTGGAACTCGATCCCGGCACCCTGGGATCACAAACTGAGCCAAAAGCAGGTACTCAACCATTGAGCCACCCAGATGCCCCTTCTCATCTCTTTTCAAATGCCCAAATTCATTCACATGATAATTTAGTAAATATTCACTGAGTGGTAGAGTATGTAAAGTATTAGACTAAATGTGGTTGAAGCCCATAAAAAGAAAAAAAAAAGTAAATGCTGCAGAGGGAAAGGAAATGTGAACATAATAGGTTGGATGGTTAAGTTTAAAGATGCTGGGTCTCTTGTGTTAATACCAATCTACAAATACATCTGTGAGTTTGTAATTTAGGTCAGCAGGCCTCATACCTTGAACGATGGGCATGTGATTTCGACACAAGTGACTGACTACAGGACGTTTCCCCAGCAAAAGTAATTACTAATTCTATTCCCATTAGAAGAGAAATATAAATTAGTTAATGATTTTCTTTCCTTATCATTTTTAATTTAATGATCCTGAAAATGTTAGAGAGTTGTTTGCTCCTAGAATTACGAGAGAGTCAAACAGTGATGTTTTTTAAGTCACTGTGTTATGAAAGGCTAGCAAGTTTCTGTGGCTGTCCTAAATTAAGTGCAGAAAATGCTGTTTGAATAGATGTCAGATAGTTTTAGAAATACTTTCATACAAATCGCTTTTGTCAGTTACCTAGTAACTTACATTTATAATGTATAGAAACCTGAAGAAAATGTATTATGCCTTTATGATGACATTCATGGCAGTGTACTTCAGGTAATTTCCTAATTCTCTTGTGTTACAGGCACAAATTAAATATAAAAGAAGTGCCAATAAAATAACATGTTTAATTCAGTCATTAATCCAGTCATTCTCTTTATGCAGTGTTTTTCTCAAAATGATAAAACTACCTTACATTAAAAACTTTCATCCAGAAGACTTGAGGTAGATGAAGATCAACAATATCACTTTAAAAAGTTAAAGACATAATTCAGTTTAAAGGAAAATAGAAATAAAGTTTGCAATGTCATTTTTAGGCTTATTTTAAAAGCTGCTCTATATTGAAAGGTGTTAATATGACCTCTCCATTTAAAAGTTTATTAAGCTTATTAGAAAAAAAAACATGGATAAAGACTTTTTTAAAGAACAGGGTTGAGTCAGACAAGTAAAAGAAGATCCTTTGCATTATTTATCTTTAGGTTGAAACAGGGGCAAGGAAAGATGTCCCTCTGGGTCTAAACCAGAGGAGCTAGCACAGGAAAAAGAAATGGATATATGAGCCAGATTTTGCAGATTTGTTTCTATACACTGGCTTCTGATTTTTCACCTTATGAGGAATACTCTAGTTATGTAATTCTTTCTTTTCTAATATGCTTTATGATTCTATAGCCAGATGAAAATAGTCCTTCATATGCATCATTGTAAAGGTAAAATGCTATTGTTTAATTTATGTATATTCCTACTACACTAAATATCTGTGAACCTTTAGCAGCAGCTAGGAATAGTTTGTTTTTAGAATGGTATAACATGTGATGAATATGGGAATACTTTCATGAAATTAAGTCCATATTTGCTTAAAATAATTGTGTACATGTGTGTTTTTGTAAGACTATAGTAAAGCATACTGTTTACTGTTGCTTATGTAATTTTTTCTTTATATTTCTTTTATTTTCTTAATGCTGTCTTGTATCTATCACAACAATCAAGAGTTTTAAACTTAGATAATGTTTATATAATGTAAAGTATATTTTGTAAAGATGTATTATAATTTATACCATATTAAGAGAATGTAATTATAGGTCATACAGTATATACTGCTGAAAATTTTTCACTATTTAAATTATTGCTAAATCTCCAAGGTAGTAGTCTATCAAGTTGGAAGATTTGCCTAAGCAAATTAATTCTGTATATTTTGTTAATAAGGCCAAATGAATAGGATTGTAAATTGTGATGGGATTATGACTTCAAAGAGCAAATACCATTGGAATGTTGATTGCTGCTGAAAAAAAAATAGCTTTTCAAAATTATTCTAAAAAAATAACTCAATCCAAACTTTTTTTTTTTAATTATTTATTTATTTATTCAAGAGAGACACAGTGAGAGGCAGAAACATGCAGAAGGAGAATCAAGCTCCCCCCCCCCCCAAGAATTCTGTGCAGGACTCGATCCCAGGATTCTGGGATCATGACCAGAGCCAAAGGCAGGCGCTCAACCACTAAGCCACCCAGGTGCCCCCTCCCCACCCTTTTTTTTTTAAAGATCAGTACATACTTTTTTGATATAATGTGTCATGTTAAACAGTCTTTTTCACATTTTCAAAAATTGATTGACTTTATATCTATGCATGTGTGTGTGTGCATACACGAAGTTTAGAAAAGTGATGTATGTGATTGGATTGTCATTTAAATGAACAATTCTGGGTATTATTATTATTACACCAGTCTTAAGATTATAATTTTTTTTAAGTAGGCCCCACACTGTGGAGCTCAACACAGGGCTTGCACTCACAACCCTAAGATTAACAGTCAGATGCTTAACCAGCAGAGCCACCCAGACACTCATTAAGGTTATAAATTTTTAGATAGATGACCTCGGCTTCTGTGTGGATGACAGGTTTCAGATACAAAAGGTAGAAATAAGGAGACCAGTTTAAAACTTACTGTAATAGTAAGAGATAAAAGATGAAGAAAACTTGGACCAGGATGACAGCAGCTACATTTTGAAGGAAGAAAGATGTGCTAATGGACTGACTGTAGAGTGTAGAAGAGTATAGTTAAAGAGGATTATGTGGGTTTTGTTTCGGATTTTTTTTTGGGGGGGTGGGGGTTGCTTATACTTGAAATAATGAATTTATTAATTATGAAAGAGAAATTGATTAGGCTCAAGTTTGAAGAGGAAACCCAGGAGTTCAGTTTCAGATTTGTTAAACCCGGGATGCCTGTTAGACAAAATCACTCAAGAAGAAGTGAAAGGTCCGGGCTAGACACCTATTTCATCAGTCATCTATGTGTAATTGGCATTTGAAGGCATGAAGTGATGAGAACCTTTTTAATTTTTTGTTTATTTATTTTTATTTTTATTTAAATTCAATTTGCCAACGTATAGTATAACACCCAGCGCTCATCCCATCAAGTGCCCTCCTTAGTGTCTGTCACCCAGTCATCCCATCCCCCTACCCACCTTCACTTCTGCAACCTTTTGTTTGTTTCCCAGAGTTAGGAGTCTCTCATGGTTTGTTTCCCTCTCTAAAGCTTCCCTACTCAGTTTCTCTCCTTTCTCTTATGGTTCCTTTCTCCTATTTCTTACATTCCAAATTTAAATGAAACCATATGATGATTGTCCTTCTCCCTTGGATTGACTTATTTCACTCAGCATAATACCCTCCAGTTCCATCCACATCGAAGCAAATGGTGGGTGTTTGTCATTTCTGATGGCTGAGTAATGTTCCATTGTATATATACCACATCTCCTTTATCCATTCATCTGTCGAAGGATGTTGTGGCTCCTTCCACAGTTTAGCTATTGTGCACATTGCTGCTATGAACATTGGGGTGCAGGTGTTCTGGAGTTTCACTATATCAGTATCTTTAGGGTAAATACCCAGTAATGCAATTGCTGGGTTGTAGGGTAGCTCTATTTTTAACTTCTTGAAGAGTCTCCACACTGATTTCCAGAGTGGCTGTGCTAGCTTGCATTCCTGATGAGAACCTTTATGGGGGTGTAGAGAAAAAGAGTCTATAATGACTGACCTTGGACATGCCAACAATAGAGAGGTGAGGTGGGGACACAAAAGGAAACTGAATGAGTGACTAATGAAGACTGGGCAAATATGTCAACTGTTCATGAGAGATCAAATAGGATGAGACTAGACAGAAAAAATAGCCAATTGACTAAGCAGTGGGTCATCTGTGACCCTAATAAGAGTTGTTATATGGAAAGTATAAAAATTTTGATTAGAATAAGTTCAACATAGGCTCCTGGTTGCAGTCAGTTTAGTGTCCACCTCTTGGTTTCAGCTCAGGTCATGATCTCAGAGTCATGAGATTGAGCTCTGTGTTGGTCCCCACTCTCAGCACAGAGTCTGCCTAAGACCGTCTTTCCCTTCCTTCTGCCCCTCCCCTGATACACGTGCTCTCTTTCTCCTCTAATATAAATAAATAAATCTTTAAGAAGAAAAGGTTCAACAGACAATCAAAGGATCACAGGGCAAACAAAGAGTGTAGTAATTCTCTAGTGAAACTATGATATAAAGGAAGCAGAGCAGTAGAGAAACATCTGGAGATATATGTGAAGTTTTTTACGTGAATGTATGAATATGGGAAATATTATATCATATTCGTTAAAGAGTCATTAGAGTGAACAATTGATAGTGTAAGAAAGAAAGGGACCATTCTTAAGTGTCATAAATTGGTGAGAGGGTTTGGGAAATAGATATGGGTTACATGATAAAGTCAGTCTGAGAACAGTGTATATTACTTCCAGCTCACAGTCATTTGGTCAGAACTTAGTCACATGGTCTCAACTAATTCCAAGGAAGGCTGGGAAATATAATCTGATTGTTTATCCTGTAATAAAGAAAACAGGATTAGTGGCCATACCTGGTTATCTCTATCATTGGAATGAACGGATCCTTCATTTTCTTATACCTTTCAAAATTGTACTGAGTATCTTTGGGTTTTTTGTTTTGTTTTAAAATATTTTATTTATTCATGAGAGAGAGAGAGAGAGAGAGAGGCAGAGACACAGGCAGAGAGAGAAGCAGGCTCCATGCAGGGAGCCTGATGTGGGACTCGATCCCAGGACTCCAGGATCATGCCCTGGGCTGAAGGCAGGCGCTAGACTGCTGAGCCACCCAGGGATCCCCAAAATTGTACTGAATATCTTTGATATGCTAGTTTAGCAACTAGGCAATTGAGGTTAGTCTGATTTGATTAATTTTTACAGAAATTCTGTTGGACACTAGTAATTACTATTTCTTTTTCTCTTTGTTCTCAAATGATTGTTTAAATTATCCTTCTTAGTCTATTACTCAGTGATATAGTTTATGAAATATGACTTCTCCGCATCCTTTTTGAAAATTGAAGTAGCATTTACTCACTTCTAGTATAATAAGATAACTCCAATTTTCTGTGACTGCTGCAGAATCGCCAACAGAAGTTCAGTTTCATTAAATAAGGCTACCATTACCCTGGGCTATAACTCAGTCATGGCAAAAGATTTAAACCCCTTTAGCAGATTTGTTTTTCTTCAAATTGTGTATCACAGCTCACCAGTGGTTTGTGAAATTAATTTAGTGAATCTTACCTCATAAATGAAATAGAATAAAAATGGAATTGTGTGTAGTAAAGACGTGGAAGCATGTGGTAATATAGTAATGACCAATATCTATCTCATTGAACTTATGAATATGAACACAAATACAGATGCACATATCTTTTTGAATCAATGTTTTTATTTTCTTGGATAAGTAGACATAAGTGGAATTGCTGGATCATATAGTAATTCTATTTTTTTATTTTTTGAAGAACCTTCATACTCATTAAAAAAATAAGTGAGTTCATGTTTACTCTGAACTTCTTGAAGTTCTAGTTAGCGTAACATATGATTATTTTCTAGGCTTCTTTTCTCATTCATTTTTATGTCAACAAATTCCTATTGATTGTCTTCCATGTGCTATGCATTATTTTTGTTGTTGAGAATAGAGTGGTTTAAGGAAAGTGAAAAAAAATCCTGTTCTCATGGAATATTTTTAGGGCAAAGAGAGATATAAAGGCTAAGAAAAATGTCAGGGAAAATATAGTAACTGGTTGGGTGGGACTCATAATTTTAGATAGTATGGAAAAGTGAAGTCTGATAAAAAGAGTGTATTTGAATTAACATCAGAAAAAGCAAGGGAGAAGACATACAGATACCTTCCAGGAGTGAGTTCCAGAATGAAGCAACAGAAAGAGCAAATGCCTAATAAGACATAATCTAAAGAAGAATTCATTGGTCTTTGCAATAAAAGTAAAAACATGTTTTCACCAGTTTGTCTTCTATGCTTTCTATAATTTGAATTAGAAAAAAATATTCAATTTATGGAAAATGTCTTAATCAGATTTAATTCTCCCATCATAAGATTCTTCTAACTGGCACATAATTTGTTCTCTGTAATTTACCTTTCTCTACAATACTGAAAAATAAATTTCAATATTAGAGTACTGACATGAAACTTAAAGACATTTCATTAAAAACCATTTTTGATGATTCTGAATCTGGTGAAACTCACTCCAGACTTAAAAAAACATCAGAGCAGTAGTTTCTTTATTGTCTCTACAGATCTTCCATTACTCTTTGTTCTATCTGTTTTCTTTAATAGGTTCAATTTCAGAATAGATATTATTCACTCAAACTAAAGATCCAGCTTTTCTGATGAAAGGTTCAGAGATTCGTTTATTGGCTTTCTTTCAGGCCTGGAAGGGGAAATGTTAACCTTTGGCCTCTCTCTGGTATAATACATGAGTTTCATTCTTCTTTTATTTGTCATAACAAATTATAATTTGTAGTTAGGCCTTCCTTGGAAGATTATGGCCAGATTGAAATTGAAGAGATGTTTTAGGCCTCATTACCTTTGAAAGAGTTTTAATTTTCAATGTCTTTTCAGTAAAAAAGCTATAATACAATAATCATTTTTTAAAAGATTAAGGAGAATTCAATAAATTTTTAAAATTATATATTCAGTCAATTGCCTGAATTGATATTAATAAAATTAATCTGTTTCCCTTATTTATTTTGTCCAAATAAATAAATAAATAAATATTTTTTTGATTTTTCAAGAAAAGTGAAATAAAGTAGCACTATTAGTGTTACTCTAATTTTATTATGCTTTTGTTTAATTTCTTTTAGCGTTTGTCCTACATAGCAGGAAAAAGAGAGACAGAGAGAGAGAGAGAGAGAGAGATATGTGGTGTTATGTTTAATTTGTTCAGCTTAATCTAATTGGGGAATTACAGTCTTCACCATAATATCTGTAGATATTAACTGGTGATTGAAAAACTGGGTTGATGAAATGGGACAGATAGAATATAGGAAAACTTCATGCTCTGAACAAATAGGTGTTACCGGCAGAAGGACAGTGAAGTCCTACAAATTTTATTGGCATCTTGAAAATGGACAGACTTAGATGGTTTTGGTTAGACATTATTAATATCTGGGGGTTCCCCCTGGGCAAGATCATCCTTTTGGAAGAAGGTTCTGGGTTTATAATCTGGATTTAGAGGTCAGAAACTTAGATTGGACAAGAGCCAAAAGTAGTTCATTTATGATGATAGAGCACAAGTAGGCAATAGATGCTGAGCATACTTTCATAGTCAGGGTTTCAGGATGTAGCAAGGAGTACTAGATATTGGAGAGACACCTAGGCATGGCAAGTTTCAGAGTGCAAGGTAGCTATTACAATATTAAGACTAGAGAGAAAGAAGGGAATTGGTTAAGAAGGGAAACAGTAACACTGGCTTAACTTCTAGGAAATAACCTAAAACAGGAAGAATATGTGAGTTGAAGAGATAAATAGGAAGGTTACAGGGATCGGATATCCAGAGTAAGGTGGTCCTGGAAGCAAGCACTTCATTAAAAAAAAAAAAAAGGAAATAGAGTGAAAGGGAACTGAGAAACTTGTAATAGACGAAACTCTAATAGTGAAAAGCATTCATGTTTATATTTTGTTATTTCAGAAGGCAGAATTTAGAGCCAATAGGTACAAACTGTAAGAAGATATATTTTAGTTTCAATTTTGATCTAATTTCCTCCATTTAATGCTATATAAAATTTGAATTAGAGACCTTACCAGGGAGTGAGTCCCTCATCAATAGGATTAAATAGGCTGTAAATAGGCTGTATTGTCACTTGTTAAGTGATAGCATATTGAGATTTTCTATAATGTATAGAAGGCACAAGAAAATCTTCCAACTTTTAAAAGAATAGTATATATATATTTTTTGGCTGGGAGACAGGGCAAAAGAATGATCATCAGGTATCACAACCCAATACAGAAATAAGGTATTAGGTAATTGATGTGGTGCAAGTTGATGTGAAGATAAGTTGCATAAGGATCGGCTAAATGTTGATTCAAAGTTTTCTGTCAGTCTCTCTCTCTCTCTTTTTTTTAAAGATTTATTTATTTATTTATTTATATTGTAGTTAGATTCATGAGAGATAGAGATAGAGATAGAGAGAGAGAGAGAGAGATTAAGAGAAATTGAGGCAAAGACACAGG
Source organism: Nyctereutes procyonoides (assembly GCF_905146905.1). NCBI lineage: Eukaryota > Metazoa > Chordata > Mammalia > Carnivora > Canidae > Nyctereutes > Nyctereutes procyonoides. The sequence continues at coordinate 19,546,384 of NW_026575132.1, read as the reverse complement.
ACTCCATGCAGGGAGCCCAACGCGAGACTCGATCCCGGGTCCCTAGGACCACGCCCTGGGCTGAAGATAGGTGCTAAACCACTGAGCCACCGATCTCTTTAGTGGTTACAGTTGATCCTTGAGTGTAGCAGTTATAAGCTTTGACCTGGAATCAGGTGGCTGGGTTCAATAGTTTTAAGAACTTCAGATTCTCCACCTTGTTAGCTTGACGAGAATTTTAGTAATGATACACTTTTAACAAAGACAGTTATACAACTACATTAACACTGAATACAACTCCACAGGGCAATGTTTATCTTAAATTTGTTGAAATATTAACAGCATTGCTGTGCCTTTCATTTTTATGTAATTTTCATAACCAGTTTCTCAAAGAAAGGAGGGCAAACAGATAAATTGCCTGTTTCAGTAATTGACAGAACAGTCACATCCATTACCATTTTATTTAAGTTATCAATTGAGTTATGTCGATATAGTCAATCACGCAATGACTGAAACTTTTTTGTGTGTCTGCTATGCAAACACTTGAGAACTACACATGGTAGAAGGAAAAGATGATATATAAGGTTCTGCTACTGAGCAGCCTATAGCTTTCTAGAGAAAACAGGCATGTATATAGATTAGTATAATACATACCATACTGTGATAAGGTCTCTAATAGTTCTTTTTTGTTCCTTTTTTGAATGGAAAAACAGAAGAGAAAAAGTAAGTTTCAAGATTTAGGTAGCAATTTGAGAAATATCTAGATTTACATGATTTTCCATAGGCAGGACTAGAAAGAGGGACATTCTAGGAAGAGAAGAAAGCAAGCACTGTCTTGAATTTAAGAATGAAGTCTTGATCCAGAAATATAAGAATTCTGGTGGACCTCTGTTAAAAATCAAATTTAGCTGCTGAGTGTAATGAATGACAGAAGGAAGGAAGAAAGAAAGTAATATGGAAGGCAGATTTTTATATTTTTTAAGATGAAATATTTGTTTTTTTAAATAATCTACATCAGTAATTATGCTTTTATAAAAGTAAAAGAGTATGGTCATAAGTAAGTAGAAAGATAGCTCTTCTTCATAATATTTCTTTCCATTCTAATCTCCAACTCCTACCATCCTACCCACTCAAAGACAATCAATGATAAGACTTTCTTATAAAGTCGTCCTGACTTTAAAAAGCAAACATATATTGGAGCACCTGACTCAGTTAGGTGTCTGCCTTCAGCTCAGATCATGATCCTGGAGTTATGGGATAAATTGAGCTCCCAGCTCAGCAGAGAGCTTGCTTCTCCCCCAACCCTTTCCCTGCCCCCTCTCCCCCCATATCGTGCTCTCTCTCTCAAATAAATAAATAAATAAATAAATAAATAAATAAATAAAGTATTTAAAAAAAGAAAAAGCAAACATATAACCATGTGTATTAACATAAATAGAACTACTTAATTCATAGTACTGTGTAACCATTTTTTATTAGTATACCATAGATGTCTTCTCATATTAGCATTATAAATTTGTATGTTCCCCTCTTATATGATCGATATACCATTGTGGAAATGTGCTATATATATTTTTTTAATGTCCTATATTTTGATTAAACAATCCCTAATAGGGATCCCTGGGTGGCTCAGTGGTTTGGCGCCTGCCTTCGGCCCAGGTTGTGATCCTAGAGTCCCGGGATCGAGTCCCGCATCGGGCTTCCTGCATGGAGCCTGCTTCTCCCTCTGCCTGTGTCTCTGCCTCTTTCTGTCTCTCTCATGAATAAATAAATAAAATATTTTAAAAAATAAATAAACAATCCCTAATAGATGTACATTTAACTAATTTATAATTTTTCACTTTTACAAATATGACTACTGCAAAGTACAGTTGTCAACTATATTTTTCCTTTTATTAAATTAGGCCAAAGTCTTAAAAGAGTGGTCTCACCACAAAGAATTTGTACAGGTACCTATTGTGTATTGCCCTTCAACGAGTTTTATAAATTTCTCCTTCTAACATAGTACATCAGAGTGCCTGTGTTGCCACACCCTGGCCAAAATGGCAATAACAGCCACTTCAACACCAATGTAGTAGATGAAAAATAGCCTATCTCAACACGCTTAATTTTGTGAGTATTGAGAATCAGTCAAGTTAAATATTGTATCTGTTTATCATTCATTATTAAAAACTGCTTGTTTAGGTCTTTTACTTATTCTATAGGGTATTTATTTTCTTACTGAATTATGAAAGTTCCTTAAGAATATTGGTCTGCTATTATATATGCTGAAAATATTTTTCTTGGTGGAATTTAACTTTTTTATGTTATCTTTTTTCCAAACAGAAATGTATTACGTGTTGAGTAGATATTTCTCTCAATCATTCCATATGTAGCGACTGATGGTAAAAAATATAACTAAGAGAACAGAATCTTGAACCACATAGCTTGGGTTAAGATATCAGCTCCAGAATTCACCATGACTCAATCCGTTTGTGCCCTAAGTCTGTACTTCTCATATATTAGTTCCTTTCTCAGAGAGGTCGAGGGGGTGCACAGAAGTCAACAGGTGCAAAATCACTTAGAAGAGCCCCTTTTATAATTAAGCACTTAATGAATGTTAGTTTTCTTCTTATTATTGGTAAAATAAAGGATGTCCCAATTCAAAAGTTACAGAATTATTTTCCTCTACTTTCTTTTAATACTGTTTTTGTTTTTATTATTTAAGTATTTACTTTATCTTTGTTATTTTTTATGATGGAAGGATACATCCATATGAAATAAATTTTCTCAACACCGTTTATTAGCTGATTTCCTTTTTCACTGCCTACTTGATATTCTCCCCCAAAACTGTGTGTTTTCACATTTATTGTTTATGGAATTTTTGAAATTAGATTTTTGATCTAAGAACTTTTGATTTTTGTATATATTTTGTGAATTCTACCCCCATGTGAAAGCAATTACATTTTATTAGTTTTTCAATACTATTATACTTTCAATGTTTTCTGTGATTTCAACATATTACTCACAACTGATAAATTATAACATAAAATTTGGAAAGATAGTTAATTATATATTTCCTTTCCTTAGTTTATTGGTTAAGGCCCCCAGAGCAGTGAGGAATGGTTAGAATGTAAGTAGCAAATTTTGATTTGTTGCTTTCACCAAACTGTCTGTAGGTTTAAATTTGAAGAGAAGTTTGAATTTTATGAAACCACAGAAGGTTTTAGTTTTGTTTTTGAAAAAGTCATTCATTTAAACTAATGCAGTGATGTATTCTTATTGTAGTAAATTTAATAAGCTCAGATCATACAAATATAAATATTATCCATTATTTCATGACCCCAAAATAAGAAGTATGTATTTTTTTAGCAGATCTTCAGGTTTTCATTTCCTATACAAATTGACATTTCCTTTAACAATGCATAATCAGGTTTTGCATTCTCTTTTGTGATATGATTGCTTAATGACAAAATATTATTATGCCTGCAATAATAGCCATATCCCTGAAATGAGAAGGCATTCTAATGGGTGAGGGAACATGATCTGATATAGTCTTTAAAAAACTTCAATGATATTCTCGAATTTTGAATTACAGTGAGAAAGAGTTGATAGAAAAAAAGTATATAGGGGCTCCTGGGTGCCTAGGTTGGTTAAGCATATGCCTCTAGCTCAGGTCATTATCTCAGAGTCCCCCAGTGTCCTGGGATCGAGTTCCGCATCAGGCTCCCAGTTCAGCGGGGAGCCTGCTTCTCCCTCTGCCCTTCCCCCTGCTTGTGCTCTTTCTCTCTCATACTCTCTGTCTCAAATAAATAAAATCTTAAAAAAAACTGTATATATAAAGTATAATAGTTTATATTAGGCTCAGCTCTCAGTGACCAAAAAAAAAAAAAGGCACATAAAGGATTTGTGGCTTAAATAAGATAAAACTGTATTTCTCTTAAGTAAAAGAAATCTGGAGATAGTTATTTTAGAGCTGATATGGTTCTGTGAGCATTATGATCCTACAGTTCTATCTAGTTACTCCTTCATCTTCAGCACATAAATTTCGTCAGTCCAATAAGGCTGCTTGAGCTCCAGCCATCATGCCATCAGTAAAGAGAGGTTAAAAAATATAAAAATCAAGAACAAATTATGAGCCTTCGCCTCAGTAGGCTTTTCATTGGTTAAGGTGTGAAATAAATGGAATTTGAATTGGAGAGTAGAAACAGAAAAAAGGAAATGGATGCAAAGGTTTATTGAAATGTCTCTTTCACTTGAACTTTTTCCGATATTTATTCCTGGCTCTATAACATTTTTAAAAAACTAAGTTCTAGGGATGTCTGGGTGTCTCAGTTGATTAAGGGTCTGGCTTCAGCTCAGGTCATGATCCCAGGGTCCTGGAATCAAGCCCCTCATGTTGGCCTGCCCACTTGGCGGGAAGTCTACTTGTCCCTCTTCCTCTGCCCCTCTCTTGCTCATACTCTCTTTCTCGCTCTCTCTTAAATAAATAAATAAATAAATAAATAAATAAATAAATAAATAAAATCATTTAAAAATTGACATTTAAATTTTAATTTTAAAAATGAGTTATCAATTTCATATACAAAAGTATACCAATCTTAAGTATAAAACTCTCCATTCCCCCCATACACACACACACACACACACACAGTGCTTATTTCACCTCCAGAACGTTCCCTCAAGGCTCTTTCCAGTCAGTACCTGCCTGTGTAGTATCCACTATTTATTTAAATTCTATCAACATAGACACATTTTTTTCTGTTTTGACTTTCATATAAATGTAATCTCAATATGCACACTTGTGTGACCAGTTTCTTTTGCTGAGCATGGTGACTTTAAAATTTATCCAGAAAAAAACAGCATGTTGATAAGGGAAAAATATTTATGAACAAGAACTAATTAAATTTAATTTCTCTATGTAATCTGATAGAGTATCCAAACAAGCGGGGTTCCAGTATGTATACACAAATGGGGAAAAATGGGAAAATTTTGCTTTATTTTCCTTTTCTGCCTTGCCATTCTTTAAATGAATCTGTGATTCAGGAGCATGGCCAAATGTGAGATAGGATTAGAGACAATTTAAGAATTGCTTTAACACCTAAATTCAAAATGTCTCCTTGTGTATGCAAGGAATTACTTAGAATCAGCAAAATTGGGGTTCTTAAAATGGGCAGAGGATCTGAGCAGGAAATTTTAATATTTTGGCAGAATTTAATGCTATTAATTTGTTGACTACATTCCTTGATCAAAAATTTTATGTGTCACTGGGGAATATGAGACGAGAAAGGCCAATATTGTGAATGTTAAGTGCTTGTATTTTTTTTTTTCATTCTTAAATTTATTTCAAACGTATTTCTGTACTCATTTGGGTTTTTTTTCCCAAAATTTGCTCATTATTATTCTGAAAGGGCAACTAAAGGAATGCATCTAAGTCGGAAAAGTATGAGAAATAATTAAAATTACCAACAAAACAGAGAGAGCTTAAATACTCTTTGTAATCATCAAAGCATCAGATTATTCAGTTCTTTAAAATAAAGCAAGTGCTCAGCACTCTTAAAATTTCTAGGCAATTAAATGGGTCCTGTAGTTTGGCTACTTTGACTATAATCTTGCTGATTTGGATAGTATTTTATTAATGATATCTCAAGGGGAATTTGCAGTAGCTTGAAAATTAATGAAATATTAATAACCAACAACCAAAGAAATGCAGATATGTCTGCATTGGAAAAGACGTGACCTGCATGCTTCTTATATTAAATACATTTTATTTATTTTGCATTTCCATTTGTATTTTAAGCATGACACTGCATGGTATAATTTAAAGAGAGGTCGTTTCATTGCAAATATAGTGTACATGTTGTGTGATCTTTGAAAATTATCTATGCAAAACATTACTTTTGGCAATTTGACACATTGTGGTTAATGAAAAATGTTTGTTTGTTTGTTTTTAATTTTTATTTATTTATGATAGTCACACAGAGAGAGAGAGAGGCAGAGACATAGGCAGAGGGAGAAGCAGGCTCCATGCACCAGGAGCCTGACGTGGGATTCGATCCCGGGTCTCCAGGATCGCGCCCTGGGCCAAAGGCAGGCGCCAAACCGCTGCGCCACCCAGGGATCCCTGAAAATAATGTTTGGCAGTAAAAGAAGTGATTTGTGTTTTCATATAGTATAATATGTTACATAATTCTGTGATCAGAGGGAAATAGCTCAACTTCTTTGACTTCAGGTAAAAAAGGTGCACACAATAGAGGATGCACACAATAGAGGATGGTTAAAATGCTTAAGAGGATTCTCTATGCTACTATATAGAAGGACATATAAGTAGCAGGTGGTACAAGGTCAAATTTTACTCAAAAGGAAAGGATGTATCTGCCCTAAGGCATCACTCTAGTGTGGAAAGGATGGTCCCAGAAGGGATTATATGAATAGAAAGTGTTAAGAGTAGAGAGATAGAAATGATATATGATCAAATCCATAATTTTACCTGATTTGTTGGGAGAAATGTTACCTTTGTCAGTCATGTAAAATGTATTACCTCGGAGTGTCTGGGTTGCTCAATCTGTTGAGCGTCAGAATCTTGATTTCAGCTCAGGTCATGATCTCAGGGCCCTAAAATCAAGATCAAAATCAATTAAGATTTCACATGATGACAGACTTATTTCAAAGCACAACTACAAAAGAGAGTGATGTGTTTGAGTTCATCCTTAAAAAACGCTATCTTTGTCTTGTTACCTAATCAGAAAATATTTTCTTCCTTGTAGGTCAAATAACCAAAGTGGATCTAGTTTCTATTCATCCTATGAAGTTTATCAGAAAAATAAATAAAAATCTAATGAATTGACACATTCATGATAAAAATTGTATCACCAACAAGAAAAGTAAATTTGTAACAGGGAAACTATAGAAAATAAATACACAGCAATTATTTCTAACTGGATTTGGATAATTGTTTATTTTTGTTGGACAATTATCATAACACATTGACCTTTAAATATGTTGACCAACTGTCTAACAGATACATGACTCTTAATTCATTTTCACCAAGTAAGAACAGAAAAAAATGAACAAACAAAACTCTGATTATCTGAGAATCTGTTTTCTCTGCAGGGTCAAGGGATTTTTATATTCTGAACTCTGAACATGTGAACAAAAGCTCAGATTTTCAGAACAATTAGTGTTCTAAAGAGAGATTGAAAAGTTTCTGACCATTTTTTTTTAGCTGACAGTTGCATAGACTTCCATGCAAACTCTTACATTGATTTGCATAACATTTTATTATATAAGGCTCGTTGCAAAATAATTGACAATATTTTCTCTGTACATTATATCCATTCATGCATCTGAATGTTGCAATTTGTGATATGGAAATGTTCTAACAAACCAAGCACTAGTTATAATAAGATCAAATACTAAGACTTTAAAGAAGTATTTTTGGGGGCACCTGGATGGTTCATTAGCTAAGCATCTACTTTCAGCTCAGAGTGTAATCCTGGGGTCCTGGGCTCAAGCCCTGCATCAGGCTCACTGCAGGGAGCCTACTTCTCCCTCTGCCTATGTCCCTGCCTCTCTTTCTGAGTCTCTCATGAATAAATAAATAAAATAAAATCATAAAAAGAGGTATTTGTAATGTAAAAGATTTTAGCTTTTTATGTGAAAGAATGCTATATAGCAAACATGCAATGATGTTTTTAGTCTAAAGAGTTAATTAATAATTCATTCATTAATAATTATTGAAGGCAATTATTAAAACATATGTTTGAATTCACAAAGTGTAGTATCGACATGTATGCTTATTTAATCTGGTGATTTTTATTTGTGGGCCTGTTTCTTATAGCCTCTACATCTCTTAGTACCTTTCTCTTCTCCCCTTTTAACATCTCTTCTCTCTCTTACCATATATTTGTATTACACTGAACACATCTAATGAATCTGTGTTTACTAGATTTTGTGCTACAGAATAAGTAATAGACATAACTATTACCTGAAATTGTAGTCACCATAGTATAATTTCTTTAGATAGACTTTAAAAAGTTATTTTCAATAAAATGTATATTCTTTATGAATAAAAACACAGGATACAGAGCTTTTGCTTAATTTAGATTTATTTTTGTAATAAGATTTCAAGTGCTATCCTATACTTACTGCTCAGAAATGCTATTTTATATAGATGTACTACAAGAGTATAGACATGGCTCCATGCTCTAGAATTAGCTCACATTAGAGTCTAAATGACCCATTATTAAAGTTTTTCCTTGTTGCCAAGGTACTGCTTTCGTAAAAGAGCAAATGATAAAAGAGTGGTGTCTTCTCAATTAATTCATTGGTACAGATAAAAATTATTTGATTAACTTCTAGAAAACATGGTCCCAGTAAATAGAAGTAAACACAAATATCTTTTGATAGCTTAAAGAATTCTAAACTGATACCTCCTAAGCTCCCATGCAGTTTTTTCTTCTCTCTCCAGATGTACACTCCTTAGTAGTCTGCCTTTTCAGTTTTTCCAGAAGTTATTTACTTTCTGGCCAATGCTACTTAAATAGTATACAACTTTCATTATAACACTAATCATAGCCCTAATCACACTGATATTTAAAATTGTTTCCACAAAGGCTGTGGGTTCTTTTCTTTTCTTTTCTTTTCTTTTCTTTTCTTTTCTTTTCTTTTCTTTCTTTCTTTCTTTCTTTCTTTCTTTCTTTCTTTCTTTCTTTCTTTCTTTCTTCTTTCTTTCTTTCTTTCTTTCTTTCTTTCTTCTTTCTTTCTTTCTTCTTCCTTCCTTCCTTCCTTCCTCCCTCCTTCCTTCCTCCCTCCCTCCCTCCTCCTTTCTTCTTTCTTTTCTCTTTTCCTTTCTTTCTTTTCTTTTCTTCTTTCTTTTTTCAAAGAAAAGTCAGTCCAGGTCTTAAATAAATTTATGTAAGGGCCTAATGCCATGTTTGCTATTTCAAATAAACGTTGCGTGTTGCCTGTTGCTGAATAAATGAATACTTGAACTCTCTTATATTGCCCCAGACAATGAAAAATCAATGTAGGGCAGGGATTCTTGATTAAAATTCAGTGTTCTTTGTTTAATAAGTCATAGATGTGGGAATTCTCACTGATGTTCCAGAAGTTCAAAAACATGGATATATAAGATTTTCATTTTGTTTTGTTTTGTTTTGGTAAGACAACACTGTAACTTAAATGACCTAAAATATTTGAGATGGCTCTTTGCAAATGGAAGTTCTACTCTGATTTGGAAAACTCTTTTGCAGTTCTGCTATTTATGTGCTTCATATGTATTGCAAGATTTTATTTATGTGAAGATTATCGGAGTATCACAAAAAGTGCTAGTGATTTCGAATCAGTCTATTAGTACATATTGCTGATTGATATTAGAGTACTGTCAAAATATACTTTGTTTTCTATGGTTTTAGAACATTTCTTTCAATTCAGCAGTATATTTTATAATCCTATTTATTTAATATAAATATCTCAATAAAGGGTGTATGACTAAGTTTTTTTTAAATGACCATAACAGTAAGAAAATATTGTTTTGTACAAAAATCCATTATTTTTGGGAAATAGGAAAAAGATATAACATGTGCCCTCAGAAACACAAAGCATGGAGTGGTGAAGGGTAAAAATGTTGAGCTTTGGAATGAGATCAAACTTAGCTGCTATTAACTTAAAGTAGACTGTTACATATAATTTGTTATAGGTAAGCCTCATGATAACCACGAAGTAAAACCTATAGTAAATATACAAAAGAAAAAGATAAGGGAAAATAAATATACCATCAGAGAAAGTCATCAAACCACAAAAAAGGAGAACAGGAGAAGGAAGGAACGGAGAGGTACTGCAAAAACAACCAGTAGACAATTAACAAAAGAGCAGTGAAGGCATACTTATCAATAATTACTTGAAATGAGAATGGAATAAATTCAATAATTGAAAGACATAGAGTGCCTGAATATATAAAAACAAAATGAAAACAAAAAGCAAAACCCATCTATATGTGGCCTTTGAGAGACACACTTTATATGTAAGGGCACATACGGATAGAAAGTGAAGGGATGGAAAAAGATATTCTATGCAAACAGGAACTAAAATAAAACTGCAATAACTATACTTGTATCAGACAAAATAGACTTTAAACTGAAGACTGTAATTAGAGACAAAGAAGATTGTTACATAATAATAAAGAAGTCAATACAACAAGAAGATGTAACATTTGCAAATATTTAGACATCCAACATAAGACAAACTAAACATATAAGTAAAATGTTAACACACCTTCTGGTAGAAATAAACAGCAATGCAATAATAATAGGGAGCTTTAATACCCCACTTATATAATGGGAACGTCATTTAGAGAGAAAACCAATAAGGAAACATCAGCCTTAAACAACATGTTAGACCAGATGGACTTAACATACATTTACAGAATTCTCATACAAAAGGAACAGAGTACACATTCTCTCAAGTGCACATGGAACATTTTCCAAGATAGCAAGATAGATAATATGTTAGGACAGACAACAAGTCTTAACAAATTTAAGAGGATTGAAATTTTATCAAGCATCTTTTCCAACTACAGTGGTATGAAGAAAACTTGAAAATTCACAAATATGTGGAGATTAAACAACATGCTACTGAATAAGCAATGGATCAAAGAAGAAATCAAAAGAGAAATAAAAAAATACTATGAGACAAAGCAAAATGAAAAGGTAACATTAAAAAAACAAGAAAAGGTAACATATCAAAATTTAGGGGGGGTCAGCAACATCAGTTCTAAGAGGAAGTTCAAAGCAATAAATGCCTCTTTCAAAAACATAAGAAAAATCTCAAATAACTTAACTTTATACCTTAAGGAACTGGAAAAAGGAAGAAATCAAATCTGAAGTTGGTAGAAGGAAGGGAATAACAAGGATTAGAGCAGAAACAAATGCTAAAAGGACTATAGAAATGGTCAGTGAAGCTAGGAGCTGATTCCTTAAAAGGTAAACAAAATTGACAAACCATTACTTAGATTCAGCAAGAAAAAGAAAAGAAAAAGAAAAAGAAAAAAAAAACTAAGACTCAAATAAATGAAATCAGAGATAACAGAGGAGACCTTACAACTGTTACAACAGATATGCAGTCATAAAAGACTACTACAAATAATTTGCCAACAAATTGAGCAACCTAGAAGAAATGGACAAACTCCTAAAAACACAACTGTAAAGACTAAAGAAGTAGGAAATCTGAACAGACCAGTTACTAGTAGGGAGATTGAATCAGTAATTTTAAAAATCCCTAAAAACAAAAGTCTAAGTGGTTTCGCTGATGAAGTCCGCCAAACATTTGAAGAATTAATACCAATCCTTCTCAAACTCCTCCAAAAGACAGAAGAGGGCACACTCCAAATTCACTTTATGAGGATGGTGTTACCCTGATACCAAAGCCAGACAAACATACCACCAAAAAATATTATAGGGCAATATCCCTAATAAATATAATTGCAAACATCCTCAAAAAATATTAGCAAACCAAATTCACATTAAAAGGATTATACATCATGATCAAGTGACATTTATTCCAGGGATGCAAAGATAGTTCAACATCTACAAATCAGTCAGTATAATACAGCACATTAACAAAATGAGGAATAAAAACTGTATGATCATCTCAATAGATGCAGAAAAAGAATTTGACAACATTCAGCATCCATTAATGATTAAAACTCTCAACAAAGTGGGTATAGAGGGAATATACCTCAACAAAATAAAGACTATATATGACAAGGTAACAGTTAACATCATAATCAGTGATGAAAAGCTGAAAACCTTTCCTTTAAGGTCAAGGATAAGACAGAAATGCCCACTCTCACCATGTTTATTCAATATAGTATGAAAATTTCTAGCCAGAGCAATTAGGCAAGAAAAAGAAATAAAAATCATCCCTTTGCTCATTTGTTTTGTTTCTTAAATTCCACAAGAATGAAATCATATGTATTTGTCTTTCTCTGAGTCATTTATTTTGCTTAGTGTAATACCGTCAAACTCCATCCACATTGTGGCATACATCAAGATTTTGTGGTTTTTTTTTATAGCTAGTATTCATTATGCACACACTTTATCTGTTCATCAATTGATGGACACTTGAGCTGTTTCCAAAATCTGGCTACTGTAGATAATGCTGCTATAAACATTGGAGTGCATGTACCCCCTTGAATTAGTAATTTTGTATTCTTTGGGTAAATACCTTGTAGTGCTATTGCTGGATCATAGGGTAGTTCTGTTTTTAACTTTTTAAGGAATTTCCACACTGTTTTCCAGAGTGACTGCATTAGTTTGCCTTCCTACTGACAGTGCAAGAGAGTTCCCCTTTCTCCACATTCTCACCAATGAAAAAAATTTTAATTAAAATTTTAGAAATTCTGTTAGAAGTCATAGAGGTAACCCCAAAATGAATGGTGGAACAGACGGGAAGGAGAAGGAAACAATTTGGAATAAGAGAAGCAATATAGTGGGTATTGAGCTTATGTATCCTAGAAAAATTTGATCTCAAGTAGGACAGTGGACTGTTACTGAATATGACTGGGTCTAAGTCATATATTCATATTCATAGAAGTCTTATTGTTTCTCAAAGGAATTATAACCGAAATCCAAACAGATAAGACATTTGGTTCCCATGGAAGTTTAAATGTAAAGTTAAACAGGTTTTTATAGGGCTATTTTTAGAAGAAACTACTAAAGAGAGCTTAAAATTATGAAGGAAACAGACTTACTAAATATATTAATACAATTTATATTTTATAATACTCTCAGAAAAATCTAATAAGTGTATTCAGAATATAAATCTGTATGTTAAATACATATTGGAGCTGAGGTTTTTGATTTTGTCCAATGTTGTATTTTAAGCAATGTGATTTAATTTTTTCATTATTTTACGTTAGTTCAACAAACATTTATTGGAAATTTTCTTATGTGTCAGGAAATTTGCTAGATACTAGGGTTACTAAAAAAAAACAAATTGGCTTCCACAATCTAATAAATCAAATTTGGTAGTGTTAGAGAAAAAATGTAAAAGGACCATAAATGTTCCTAGCTGATAAAATGTTATAATAATAAAGATGCAGTGATTATTATGGGGTAATGACTGGGAAGGCTGGAGGTACTATGTTAGATGAGGTTACATTTAAGCCAAGTCTTACAGAGGGAACAGGCATTCCCTAAAGTAGAAGGAAGGTAGGTTAATCAGACACAGGGAGAAGAGAGTGATTGTCATAGGAGGAGCTGTCATATTGCTGTAATATACCAACTTTGTGCTGGCTCCTGTTTTAAGTGTACATATGTGTGGCTCCAGGCAATCTGACTTCAAAATCTGGGCTCTTAACCACATGCTATACTGTTTTTCATAATAACATAGCATGTTCTGGCATGATTGAAGCCATTCACTGTGATTGGGTCAAAGGGTTCATGTAATGGAATGATTAAAAATCAAATATAAAATTGTTGAGAGAAGATTCTAAAGGGACTTACATGCTGCACTGGGGATATTTAGACTTCATCTTAGAAATGGTAAGTCATCAAACGTATATTTTGTAGGGAGTAACATAATGGTGTTTATGTTTTAGAAAAAAATAAAAAAAATAAAGAAAAAAAGAAAAAAATCAAGACAAAGATACTTTTGGAGACTTTTGCGTTAGACTTTTGAGAGGTGAGTAAAGTTGGGACTTAGACATGGTAAGAATGATGAACTCTAGGCCTTATTTCAGAAATTAGTAAAAAGTTGAATCAGAAAAAAAAATCGAGAGATACAGTGAAAAAGGCATGGACCATGACACCAAATAATTTTTGAAGTATTTATTAATTCAGTCATTATATTTTGAAATATGCAATGTAGATTATTGGCACTAACTATGGAATAAAGGAAATAAAAAGAATAAATTAAGGTTTCTTTCACCAAAAAACAATCCAAAAGCTGAGCTACATGGCATATAGTATCAATTTAAAAAGACAGAAATGATCATTTATGAATGTTATTGTTTTTAAAAGATAATTCTGTATTTTTGTGTTCACACTAACATATTCAATATGGCTCATCTCCACTGTGGCATCTAGTTTACAGATACATGTCAATCATTTATGTTTCATTTCAAAGGATCACTTATTTTAGGAAAATTTTGTTGGCTAACCATAAAGCTCATTAGCAATATCCACTTAGGGGTATAAGAATGATTTGAGTTCACAAAACCTGAAGAGAGAAACATAGTTAGAGGTTAGGAGGGTTTCATTAATTTCCTAATTCTTATTGCTTCAACTGTAAATTTTCTGGGAGAGTTAGAGTTACTTATTTTCTGAATACCTTGTATCTTCCTCTCCAGCTTAATTTCCACTGCTCTCCAGGATGGACTTTCAACAAAATGCTGTAAAAAAGCATTTTACCCTCTCCTAAACATAAGAAGTTCTTCCCTATCTAAAAAAGTCTGACCTAAAATATGTAAGGATGGCATTAATCAGAGCAGGAGTTACTACCCAGGAAAGCCCTCTCTATATCCATATAGTCCTAGATTTCATAGTAAGATCTCATAAGTGTAAAAAGTTATATGGATCTCATTCCATTTTTAAGTAGATACTGTGATTGTAAAGATTCCTTTCTTTGAAAAGAAAAGCAAAGAGTGCTAGTGATTTCTAGAGCAAAGCAATTGAATTCCTTAGCCTTGGAATGAATTTTGGGATGGAGTGATGTGCAGTGCAAAAGCTAGAAAACAGGATTATAATATGAGCATTCAGCATATTATGATGATTTAAATTGCCCCACAAAGATTCAACCTAACAGCTGATTTCACTCAAAAATGTGCTTTATAACAATATACATATACATATAAAATGGCATTCCACGTGATTTTCTAAAATTATGTTTAAGGTCTTAGCATTGGTCATGCATGTCATGCTACTTTTATAAGTTTATGAACTTTTAAAATTATATATTACTATTTTTATGCATTAATTGTATCCTTATTTTATCACTTAAATCCTGGATGATGTGTGTTTATATAATTGTAGATTTTGTCCTGTGCAGATCTATGTATTTGCAGAAATGTTCAATTCTTACAAATGATTAGAAGATGATTTCACTGGAGAAAATATGAGTTTCAGGCCCATTTGCCAATTTTCTGCCTGGATTGTTGCTTTTATATAACTGAATCAAAACCCTTAAGGAATGTAGTGTCTAACAGGTACAGTGATTTAACATTAACTATACTGTTTCGTTCTTTATCCACATTGGACAAAATTAATAAGCCTCTGACGAAAATTTACAGACTAAGTTGCCATCTTATACATTTTATATTCTGTGACATTTCAGAATACTTGTATACTTCAAATCACATTAAAATTACAGAACACTTAAAAAGCAAAATAAGAATCCCAGGTAATTTAGGTTAATGTGTTTGTTGTCATAGATCTGTTGGTATATTTTAAAATTTATATTTGCTTTTATTAGCAAGTAATTGAAGATTTTTGTAGGAAAACAAGCTTAGATAATATATTTTAAAAGCAATGTAATTAATATTAGTCACAGAATCAACAAAGGCTATTTTGCTGGCTCTCTTTTTAAATGTCTATAAAAGTCTGCATTTGCTCTATCACTTGTATAATTCACACTTGATTATAGGACTAAAAAGAATGTATTACCTTTAAATTTCAGATATGAAAAAAAAATTTCAGATATGATCAGAGCAGTGTTTGTATTATCAGAGGACTTTGCTTTGATTGTCCCACTCTAACAAGCTCTCTCTGAAGGCCTATGCTCATACATCTACAATAACACAATACATATTATAGAGCTCTGACTAAACAATTTAGGAACCTTCAGGCATGACTTCTTGAGTTTCTGATCCTAGAAACAATAAAATGTTCATGGAGGCAAGCATTGCCTAGGTGTCCTTAGACAGGAATCAGCTAGTCATGATCATAAAACAGAAAAAAAAAAGTCAGAAGAACCAAAAGGCATAATAGGAGATGTGATCAAAGAGGAGTACAGGAGAAGATCATATAATACTTGTTATAGGTCACAGGAAATGTTTTCATTTATTCTAATTACAAGAGGAAGCGACTGTAGGGCTTTAAATGGGCATTATTTTATTTATTTTACATTTCACAAACAGGAGATTCTTATTTTACTCTAAGAAAGCATATCAGTGGGAATAGAAATAATGTGTCATTTTATAATCTAATTTTGGAGCTAGAATTGGCAAGACTTGTAGTTGGATTGGGTTACAAATGTGATTGACTTCTTGATCTTTGGTCTGAGTATGCAGGTGGATGAAGGTACCATTAGCCCTATGGGGAAGACTGATGGAGAACTATGTTGGGGAACTCTGGTTAGTTGTGCCTCAGAGACATCAAATAATCACAAAGAGGATGCTCTTTGTTCTTGGAGATTCCCTTTTAAACTAAATCACAAAATCTAATATGATTTGGTTTAGCTTAATGCTTTCTGGTCCCAACATTGCTATGGTTGACTTATCAAAGCAAAACTATGTTTTCCTATGAAGCAGATAAAATTATTATCAATCTATTTTACCTTTGCAAAGGATTATCATCTACATATTTTAAATAGAAAACTCCCTTTCATGTCAAGATAATCCAAGAATGAAATTGGATGATAAGTGAGGAGATACCAATCCATGATTAATTAGAAAAAACTAAATATTTTATACTCTTGAGAGTCATTTCATTTCATGGTCAGAACAAATTTTTCCCAAATCTCCTGAGCAATAATAGATAAATATTTTAATGTATATATTTTAGTTAGGTTCTATTTACAAAAATATTGAAAGGTGGACTGCATAGGATGAAGCTAACAGGGTACCCATAATAAAGCTTTTAAATTCCTACCACAATGGACTGTCATTAGGATAGTTCTCATCGGTCTTTATCGCTTTATATCAAGACAGATTTAAAAGGATATGTCATGTGTGCAATTCTTCCTTCCCAAGTCTTTTGATATGTAAATATAGAAAATTTAGAATGACTATTCTGCATTCAAAATAATAACTGCCCAATGACTGCTTTGGGGAAGGCTAACCCAATTATATATGTGCGATATGAGTTCATTAATAGTATGTATGTGCCCAATTATCACTTCCAACAAAACGTCCCAAACAAAATTCGTGTTTTTAAATCAGAGATATTTTGTTCCTTGCATTATCTGTTAATATCACCACATTTTCCTATTCAGAATCAAATTATGAGGAAAATTAGAAGGTTTTTGCCCCCAGTTTTCTTGTCACATTTTGTAACATTTCACATTTATCTTTTTCTGTCTGTTGTATTTATTATAGCATAAGGCATTGAAGTATAGATATGGAAATACTATTTCTAAATGGGTTTTCTAAATGGTTACTTGATTATTGTATTGTTCCTCTTTAACTTGAACTTATTTCACAATATGTACCTACCTCAAGTGCTTATATTTAACAAATATATACTGAGCACATCTACCTTTAAGGTGCTATTCTGATTACTTAGATAAAAATTTGTGCCTTTCATTAATAATAGATGAAAAAGCCTTTTTCTGACTCTATTTATCTTTGCCTCTCTCTCTCCTTCCTTCCCCCCTCTTGTACCTCTTTATCTTTGACCTTCTCTGTCTTACAACCTATACTTTAACTTTAATAATTTGGAAATTTAGCTAATCAGGACTTAACACTGTGACATAGTATTAGAAGCAAAGAAGAGAAGCGTTAACATATATTGATTATAAGAATAAATATAAGAAAACGTATAGGATTGAGAGAATTAATGTCAATATGTTAAAAAATAAGTGAAATTGTTGGATAAATGCAATTATGTATTTGTGAAGATGGGAGTTAACTAGTCCAGGATGGATTCTCTGATAATTATCTTAGTATTTTGCTTTTGGTACTTATTTTTATGTTTTGATTTGATGTACTCATGTTTAAACACTTAATATTGTTTTTTAAGGATTTTATTAATTTATTCATGAGAGACACAGAGAGAGAGAGAGAGGCAGAGACACAGGCAGAGGGAGAAGCAGGCTCCATGCAGGGAGCCCGATGTGGGACTCGATCCCAGGTCTCCAAAATCACACCCTGGGCTGAAGGTGGCGCTAAACCACTGAGCCACCAGGGCTGCCTTCAACTTAATATTTTTTAAGCTTTCATTAGCTATTCCCCAAAGGGCCAAAATTATAATTTAATTCCTGGGAAATTAGAATTTTATAACAAACTTACCAAAATAAAATTCCACAAGAAGTGAAAATATAAAAAATATTTTTGGATTTTTCCATTTATGTTATCTCCTGTAAAATCCTAAACAAAGACATCATCCCCTAAGTATATATGTATTTATAACTGTTTTTTAAGAGTTTGAAAGGAAAATAATTCTGATCAAATCAATATATCTAAATTTTATTAAGAGGTTTGCATATATCCAGCATTATGCCTGATTTTGAGGTAATAAAAAGACTACTTGAATTATTAGAGTTATTTAGTTTAAAAAATAATTAGAGGGATCCCTGGGTGGCGCAGCGGTTTGGCGCCTGCCTTTGGCCCGGGGCGTGATCCTGGAGACCCGGGATCGAATCCCACATCGGGCTCCCGGTGCATGGAGCCTGCTTCTCCCTCTGCCTGTGTCTCTGCCTCTCTCTGTGTGTGACTATCTAAATAAATAATAAAAAATAAAAAAATAAAAAAAAAAATAATTAGAGTGATGGTTGAGGGACCTTCCTGGGAGTTTCAGAGCCTCTGGGCCTCCGGGCCTCTGGGCTGCCTGAGCAAAGCTGGGCAGGGGTCACAAGGTGGCCTTGTAGGGCATTCCTGGGGCCACTACTGGTGTGGAGCCTACGGCAGCCTGAGATGATGGTGGCCTGGGCCCAGTGCGGCTGCCCTGTGTACTGGCTCTGAGGAAGCTGATTCACTGAGACCCCTGGCACAGCATCAGCCACAAGCTGACCCTCCTGGGGTTGGTGTACTGCCTGTGCGTGGGCCACAGTTTTGGCAGCCTCATGCTTAGCCCCATGGGAATCCGGCATATGTCCCCCACAGATAGGCAACTGGTAACACTATCAGGGGTTCCTGTCATGGACTGCTCCTGTGCCAGAGTGGAGGACATTTCATTTCGGAAGATGGCAGACAGCCTCTTACAGCTGCTGACCCACTAGGTGGCTGCCAGCCCTGTAAACTATGCCTGGCTCTTCAACTGTTCCCTGAGGAGGTTTTTGTTGCCACATTCTGCACCTTTGGATCTTGCTCTAAATTTGCTGCAGGAGTTTAAGTAGAGCAAGGACCTGCTGGACCTTGGAACAGCTAAGGTGGGGGCTCCAGGAAGACAAGGAGCTCCTGAGCAGTGCCAAGGAAAACCCAAGGAGGAGGAAAGTGATCCTTTTGATGTGAATTCAGGGCAGGAGTTTGTAAAGTCCCACAGACCCATGGGTGACACCGGGCTGCCCAGAAACAGTGATAATAGTCATAAGGACTGAGCATCAAGGAGCTGATGCCAAGGACCAAGAACACTGCCACAGTCTAGAGAGGAGAGAGGCAGGGGAAAAGTGGTCGAGGGGAGGGCAGCAACAGAGGTTTGGAAAGGAATCAAGAAATGACAGAGGTAGTGTATGTGCAGGCATGTTTTTTGAGGCTCAGTGTTGAGGAAATCTCAAGATGGCATTGGGACTTGTGGGAAGTCCTGACAGGCCCAGTGGGCTTGGTACCTTGTGGCTACCAGCAGGGCTGATACTCACTGATTTCTCTCCCCATGCTCCTGATGCACCCCACTCTGGTGCCTGCCTCAGAGCCCGGACAGTGGAGCAGGGGGTCAAGAAGGAGGAAAACCAAAAAAGAAAAACATAACTAAAATGTTTGGTTCTATCCATTTCTCCAGTGACTGTGCAGAAGTCAGAATTTGTAAGACCTCCATAGGTTCATATATTGAGTCAGAATATTGTTTCCTATTTTGTTTCATGCTCAAGTGCTTTATATTATCTTACTCATACTTTGCTCTTTTTAGGTTTTACCATATGAAATTGCCTTATTTCTAGGTAAAATAATGATCAAAATATCCACAGTTTTAGACAGTTCAATTTACTATTTGATATTCTTTGACAGAAAATGTCTGTACCACACATTTACAAGTTTTCTTCACCCATTCTAAAAGTTCCTGTTTTTTTTTCTTCCTGAACAAAAATAGACAATAAAACAGCATTAATCTGTGATAAAAAAAAAGACAAGTGTTTCAAGTACAGTGTTCTTATAAATTACTCTAATTAGTTTCAACTTATGAATATTTTTTGTAGATGTGAGAATAGAACTCTATGGGAAATAACTTTTTTCTGATGTATGACACCAAAAGAAAATGCCATCATCCCTTAAAGAAAAATATTAAGGACAAAGTAATCTTTTTAACTGAATTAAAATAAAACATTGTGTGAAAACTTTTTATTTTCTGCTAATAAGAAAGAGACTTTGTAGTATTATTTATTTTGCTTTAAAAAACAATTATGATTTTTATCATATGTAATTATTGTTAAAGTGCAAAACTATTGATTTTATCCCTTTAGCAAATAAACATGGGCATATTGAAAGTCAACATGGAAAACATTGGAGTTCTCCCTCTAAATGAACACTTTATAGATCTCATGATTATTCTGCATGCCATGCAACCAGAATTGTAAATGAAGTTTTAAAGAAATGTGCAGTTCTTTTTTGTTTTAGTATCTTTTAATATTTCAGTAACAGTGAGGTCAATTAAAATTTTATTGAATGATTATGTTTTATATTGACTCAGATATAAACAACTAAGTAATTTAAAATGTTAAGGTAGAAATAGAAAAGAAATTGCCCTTTTTATAACATGGCATTATCTATTTATGTCTTAAATTAAAAAAAATCCTTTGTTGGCTTTGAGAGTAATCAAAAATTTAATACAATCATTATATTACCTCATTAGTCAGCATTACAGATCCTCTGTTCTAGTTTATCGGTTTCCTTAGTTTGCCAATCATATATACTTATTCCACCTTCTGTGTTGTTTGGTTTAGTTGTTTTTTCCTTGTGTCTCTGGGCCTCACACTCCACGTCTTGTAGAATAATAAAATTCCTTTGGTTTTTGTAACTTTGAATTTAAAAAAAAAAAAAGATTTATTTATTTTAGAGTAAGAGAATGTGTGGGCAGTATGGGCAGAAGGAGAGGGAGAGAGAGTCCCCAAGCAGACTCTCTGCTGAGTGCAGGGCCTGAAACAGAGATTGATCCCAGGACCCTGAGATCATAACCAGGACTGAATTCAAGAGTCAGCTGCTTAAGCGATTGAGCCACCCAGGCACCCCTTATAACTATTTTAATTCTTAAAAATAAACCCAGACCCAATTTTTCTATCCATTTCAGTTTCCTCTCAGAACTCAGACCACTTTGTCTATTTATCTCATTAGACTTTAGTGAAGTAACAGTGATTCCTAGCTAGCCACATCTCATGGATACACTATGTTATCATTGAGATAGAATGATCACTGCATATAACAGATTGACCGAGTATATCTTTTCTAGAACTTAGCATAAAGCCAAACATCTAAGTACTTCACTGTTAGTTTCTAGTTAATATCATCAGAGTCTTTTTTATTTTTTTTTTTATTATTATTATTTTTTTTTATGATAGTCATACAGAGAGAGAGAGAGAGAGGCAAAGACACAGGCGGAGGGAGAAGGAGGCTCCATGCACCGGGAGCCCGACGTGGGATTCGATCCCGGGTCTCCAGGATCGCACCCTGGCCCAAAGGCAGGCACCAAACCGCTGTGCCACCCAGGGATCCCCAGAATCTTTTTTGATAATGGTGGTGGTGGTGATATTCAATTTTTTTTTTTTTTTGCATTCTGTTAGTCTTGCCTTTGGTTTTTCCCTAATTCTTTTTGAAATATATTTCCTTTTATCTCAAAAAGAAACAACAGTAAGAAATAATTTAATGTTTTTTTTTACCAAATCTATTTTTCATAGAACCTAACACTCTGCTAGTGATGACATATTCATAAATATTCCTATTTTTCTTAAAATTTTTATAATTTGGAAACTCAACTATCAGTTACTTAGAACTAAGGACTTCCATGGAAAAAAATAGAAATTTACAATATTTACTGTCAATAAACTTTAATTGTGCCAGCAAGGGGGCAGAAATGTAGAAAATTACAGACTTTTAAATGTGTGAATCGCTTGCAAGTTAGAAGGCCTAGGTAATTATTTATCTTAGATGGATAGTGCACAATAAAACCCAGAGATAATGATAATTGAGGTGACTTCATTTTGCTTCAACTCTGTTATCACATAAAAGGAGCAATCTGTTTTTAATCTAAAATTTGACATGAATAAACTTGTTTTATGAGTTTCTTGGTGCTTGCTAAAACGAAGAAAGCAGCAATTTCAGAGAGTTAGGTTTATAACTATCTTTTGAAGACCCTGTAGCTGGAAATTAATCAGAATAATGTTGAACTATTAGAAAATAATTGGAGTAATTAAAAAGCACAAATTGAGTCAAATTACAAAGAGTGAAAGACAATATCTTCTCTTTTTCCTACGTCTAACACCATACAACCATGGCATCCTTTCCTTATAATTCATGAAAGTTTGTGACTTATAATAGAAATTGGCTGATGGCTTTTTTTACACAGGCTTCCAGAATCAAATTTGATTTTTGATAGATAACTATTTAGGATGAATGCAAAGAGACCTTTTATAAATGGTGGTTATATTCTTGTGCAATTAGAGAAACTTACAGGAGAAGTGTAATGATTTCATCAACAACTTCAATTTGTCTTACCATCTACATGAAAGTTTGAAATAAATTACTGGTTTGTGATTCATCTACACAAATAGGACAAGAAATTGATACAAATATTTTGCATTTCTTATACATTATTGTTAACCATTTCTGCTTATTGCACATTGAAGAAGTGGGTCTTACAGAACTACGTATGTAAACTGCTAATTCCATATGTCATTTGCATCATCCTTGCCTTCAGTTTTTATAGGCAATGTGAAATCCTGAGCAATTCAATTTGCAAACCAAGTCACCACTCCCTTATTCCTATCATAAAACCCAGAGAATATTTCCCTAGAAAGTCAGGATTAATTGTGTATTTTTATTTTTTTTACAAAGGAAGACATAGCTTTATAAATTTAAAGCATATTTAAAATTCACTTTGGGAAGCTTTAATACTAAACTGAATCACACATAGTGTGATTTTTTTTAAAGATTTTATTTATTTATTCATGATAGACATAGAGAGAGAGAGAGAGAGAGAGAGAGAGAGAGAGAGGCAGGCTCAATGTGCAATAAGCAGAAATGGTTAACAATAATGTATAAGAAATGCAAAATATTTGTATCAATTTCTTGACGCGGAGCCTGACGCGGGACTTGATCCCAGGACTCCAGGATCACGCTCTGGGCCAAAGGCAGGCGCCGAACCACTGAGCCACCCAGGGATCCCCAGCATGATTTTTTTTTAATAGACATTTACGTGGATAATTTTATCATCTAAGTTTACAAAATGAATAGGTATATTAGACTATTAATGAAACTCAACCTAAAATATAGTGAATCCAAATATATTTGTAATTTGACAAAGGTTAGATAATGCATGAGAACTAGACAGGGGGGATCCCTGGGTGGCGCAGTGGTTTGGCGCCTGCCTTTGGCCCAGGGCGCGGTCCTGGAGGCCCGGGATCGAATCCCACGTCGGGCTCCTGGTGCATGGAGCCTGCTTCTCCCTCTGCCTGTGTCTCTGCCTCTCTCTCTCTCTCTGTGACTATCATAAATAAATTAAAAAAAAAAGGTGGTCTTAGTCCACCTTTAAAAAAAAAAAAAGAGAACTAGACAGTGGAATGATGATTGAGTTATATCTTATAAATTAGCATCATTATATATTTGTGAACTATGCCTATCAGAAGACTGTCTAGAGCAAGAGATTTCAAGGGAATGTATGAAGAACTGTGTAACAGCAATGGTTGTTCATTTATATTTTAGTGCTTGCTAAATAACTCAGTGAGTTTATAGTTTTGATTATTGTAATTGAATTTATTTTAGCACCTCTGTGAGGGAGATGGAAGGCAACATTATCATTGCATTGAAAGATACATTGTCTATTTGGAATATGGGAATCATAACATACCAGACTGTACTAGGAAGTATATTTCTATGTTGTATCTAACACCTATCATGTGCAACTATACAACTAGGTTTTTGTCATATAACAAATAAAATGCTAACCAAGTTTCTTATGGCTGGTAGGGAAAAAAATGCCCCTTTGAGAACTGTGATGTTGTTAACCCTCCGTGCTCAGTTTTGGTTAGTTGTGTTCCTTATTTAACTCCATGAAGAATCTTGGTAAATTAGCACAAAATGATCTAAGTTCTACTAAAGATTTTATTTTGATTAGACTCTAAAAAAATTTGTTTTAACTTTCAACCTCGTAAGTTCTGGATTGCACATTTAGCAAAGTATATTTATTGAATATATTTTCATATGCTAACAGCAGTGGAGAATCAAAACAGATGATAACCTTTGTTATGCAATTAGTCATGGTACCAGAAGAGCAAGTGATTATTCTGTTCCCCGAATTGGCTTACTGCTTCACCTCGCATGTGCATCAGCCAACTCTCTTCATTTCCCACCCCTCAGTCTGTTGGTTTCTACATGACTATATGTTCTGTCCTCTTTTCTCTCTCCCTTACTTTCCCCTCACTTTCCCTGCTCCCCTCAGCCTTATTCCCCTAATAACAATATAGATGTGTGTAACTTAACTGCAGCTGTGTCTAGAGATGGGTATTTGTATGTGTTACATCAAGAAACACATGCATTAAAAAACACACACATACCTTCAAATTACAGAAGTAATTAAGGACACTTACATTGATCATGACCTCCATTAATTGCATCTTCTCAGTCCTAGAGCTATTCACCGTTTTCCATAAACAGATGACCGAGGATTTTTTTTTCTTAAGATTTTATTTGTTTATTCGTGAGAGACACAGAGAAAGAGGCAGACATAGGCAGAGGAAAGCAGGCTCCCAATGTGAGACTCGATCCCAGGACCCTGGGATCACGACCTAAGCCAAAGGCATATGCTCAACCACTGAGCCACCCAGGTGCCCTGATGACAAAGGATTTATTGTCATGAGTTTCTTACTCATGTATGCTAATCCTACAGTAATGAATACACATGTTTCCCTATAGTGAAGAGTGTAGAAGCTTCACATTCTTTCCCTTTAGATAATTATTTTACCCCCTTGAGATGCTTATCATAATGTGTAAAACATTAACCTTTAATCTCACATTTACCTTTATAATAGACTACCCAAATGAAACAGTTTCAGGTAAATTAATTATATTAAAATTTGACAACTAATGTATTTGAAAAAAATGTTTTAATTTATTTCTCAGAAAATGCTGAGGCTTATTAAATTTCCATTTGTTTTTATTCCGAGATGGCTTTCCTGTTTTTCCTTTTACTCGCTATTTTTATGTTTTGATTAAAATTCAAAAAATATGCTAAAGAAAAACTGGAGGAAGAAAAAAAAAGTAAGTTTCAAGTTATTCTAGCAAAAGACTATGTCATATAAAATGTATTATAGCAACTGTTCTTCGAGTCTGCTATGAAGATGTTTTAGGATGAGAGGTTTTTTTAGGAGCTGAAATTCAGGATATACGCACAGATTTAAAGGGTTCTTTATAGCAACACTTCCCAGACTTTTAGTTTTTTGGGCTAGCAATTTTTTTTTCTTTTAATTGGAGAGACTGAAGTAAGGTTGCCAACTTTTTATTTTGTCAAGGAAGAATGCTAAAAATATCAATTGGCAAGTACTATTAGAGAAAAAATATTTCACACACACATACACAAGAATGAAAAGAACATAAACTCAGAATAAAATAAAGGCTTTTCCATATAATGACACCTGGCAACTATATACCAATATATTTTTAATATAGATGATTCAAAAATCTGAATGCTGAAATGTATACATAATATCTTCATTAAACAATTTTGGTTGCTCTGAGATCTAAATTTGTCAACAGTTCAACACCAAGTAATGCTCTTAAATTGTTTCTTCCTCTACTTAGTTTTCCATCGCATTGTTGAGAATCTAGTTTCACATGTTAATGAAAATAGAAACCGTTCTATTAATAATAGTTATATTAAATTTAAATATTTTGGGAAAAATGAGATAGACCATGAAAATATGGCCTTCCTGTCTCTAGGAATCTACTTTCTTTCCTTCAGACTAGGAAGAAATGGCAAAAGTAGCTAGAAGTCAGAAAAGTAATACAATGAAAAGCATTTTCCAAACTACACAGCTCTGGGCTCTCACTGCCTAAAAGAAATTAGCTACTTTGGGAAACTGTTTAGCAGGAGCAACATAGTGGTAAAATATGCCTCTCATGTATTATATCTTTAACTAGATGTGTATTTACATCTATATCTATTTTATGTCTACCAAAAGACAAGTTCAAGAATGTTAATTGCAACATTATTTGGCTACAACTCAAATTTCAATCAGTAGAAATATAGATTAATTACTTTTGGTATAAACATACCATGGAATACTATATAGCAAATAAGAGTAAATGAACTGCTCTCAGTACACTGTGGTTGAATCTCACAAAGACAATGCTGAATAAAAGAGAGCGGCCAAAGCATCCAGACTCTATCATTCATTTACATGATTTTGTTTATTCACAGTAAAACTAATCAGTGCTTCTAGAAGTCAGGATGATGAACACCTTTTGAAAAATGAGATTATAGTGATGCCAAAGGGATAAAAAGGAACTGGCACTGACAGTATTTATATCTTAACTAGTGACTAAACAAGTGATTTACCTTGTGAGAAATTTATGAGGTATATATTTATAATTTTTTCACTCATCTATGTATATTTCAATGAACTATTCATTTAAAATTTTAAGTACACAAAACACACAGAAGATAATATTAGAATATCACCTAAAGGGTTATTTTTCCTGCCTAATAAATTGGAGCTTGTAACTGTAGACTCCTAGATTTTATAGATAATAAAACTACTCTACCATCATCTCTATGTCTCCTCATGGAGATGGATTTCTAGTTTCATAAAATCCAGGTCTAAGGCTGATTTTTTGTTGTTTTAAATAATTTATATTCTCAAGGTAGAAATTGAAAAAATTCAGAAAACCCTTACCATTGTTTCTTTGGTGGATAAGATCTACCTTTTTTTTTCCCCAGAGGTGTAAGCTCTGAATAGTATATTGTTGAGAATAAGAAAGTGTCTGTTAAACAATGAATCAAAGCTTCCCTTTTAAA
This sequence comes from Nyctereutes procyonoides, assembly GCF_905146905.1. Classification (NCBI taxonomy): domain Eukaryota; kingdom Metazoa; phylum Chordata; class Mammalia; order Carnivora; family Canidae; genus Nyctereutes; species Nyctereutes procyonoides. Next base: position 19,519,118 of record NW_026575132.1, on the reverse strand, counting down.
GACACACAACAAAACGCATAGAGGAAGATGACTCCTTTTTGAGTCACTGTGACTACTGGTTTATGTATTATTGAGTCTTTGTTGTCCTCCTTTATATGCATGTTGACAAATTGAGAGAAAGTAAAAATAATAGGATTATGGACTATCATTCATGTCACCTTAGAATAAAGGCCTTGACCTAAAATGGGAAAAGAATAGACTCCCAATTAAAATGAAGGCAACAGGGGATCCTTGGGTGGCTCAGCGGTTTGGCAACTGCCTTTGGCCCAGGGCACAATCCTGCAGTCCCGGGATCGAGTCCCACGTTGGGCTCCCTTCATGGGGCCTGCTTCTCCCTCTGCCTGTGTCTCTGCCTCTCTCTCTCTCTATGTCTATCATGAATAAATTAAAAAAAAAATGAAGGCAACATAAACTTCTCACTTTGAACCTGTCAACTTATTGATGGAGTACAGGTAAGTGAATGGAAAAAATCAAAACATAAGAAAAGAGCAAAATCTGTGGGTGCTTCAGTCTCTTTCACACAAACAATTATGTGAAGACCTAGTTTGTGTTCCCAACCCCAAATCAAATCATCCAGGAGCTTTGTGGAGTCTCAGAGGCTGGCCTACTTAAAACTATCCTTTGTATCACCCTCAGAAATAAAATCTGTCTCTTCAAGCAGAGGATGACAGTGGAAGGAAAACACCACTAGACCCAACAGTCAGCTGTGCTGACAAGACTATAGGGTCAACAGCAGTTACATTAAGAATTTGGGAAGTTAGGACAGCCAGCAGTGGCCGAGGGTATTGGTCCCCTATTTTTTTATTTCTTTACTTTTATTTTATTTTATTTTATCTGATTCTAGCCACCAGAGAAGGAGTCATGCAATTCACTTTCTTTTTAGATAGTAATGAGCTAAGAAAAGCTTAATGACTTGCAGCAAATCGTAGGATCTCAAGGAGAGTGAAACATTTTTTTGTTTTTTTCATTTATTTAGGTAAGCTTAATAAATGTAGGTTATCAGAAAATAAAATAAGTGAAAACTTTGTTCACTGAAGAGTAGATAGATTACTTAGTGATGGCAATGACAGAGTGTTGTCTATTGTACCATGCACAGCAGTTGTTGAAGATCATTGTTACTGAACCTGCTCTTCAAATGCAACATCAAAGATTTTACGTAGCATAGGGTTTTTCTGTTTAAGGCAAGTGTCAGCATAGATTCAGGATAATCTCTATCATCTTCTCTATATGAAAATGTATAATACTGTCCCTGAGTCATTAAGAGAATGTTTAAATATATCCCTCACTTACAGTTTCCTTAGTGAAATCAGAGAGGTTTTCCATGACTTGAGCAGGGAGTGATGTATGGAAAATAATATTTTTGGATAATTAATCTGCTAGTAATCAGGAAACTAAAATGTGAAGATATTGGAGGTATTGAAGACTCAAAAGAAAATGATGAGGGCCTAGACCAGAGTGCAAGCACTTGAGTGGATATCGAATTAAAGTAACATATAAAGAAAGCAATAGTTTAATGTATGCTAAGGCTTATTAATATTTTTAATTGTTTTGTGTGGCTATTTCACAAAATGTGACTAAAACAGAGAATATCAACACAGATTCTTTCAGGCTTAATAAAATCACCTAACAAAGGTTAAAAAAAAAAATCACCTAACAAGGTAGATAATATCCAGAGTGCTTCCAAACAATAAAATGTAGAATGCTTAGCCTCTGGTCATATCTCGTCTGCTTTAGATGAAAACAAGAACAACAAGAATCATGACAAAAACAACTGTTGAGAAACTATTCTCAAGAAATTGATTTTGAAATTGCTGTATTCTAATCAGCATGTACCTTGTTTGCTTTTTCACCTGTCATCACAGTAAGACCAAAAGCATCTTTAAGAAGAGGCCATCTTATGTGCTCTTAAAAAAAAAAAAATTCATTTATTTGACAGAGGGAGCAGCAGAGGGAGAGGGAGAAGCAGGCTCCCCATTGACGAGGGAGCCCAATGTGGAACTACATCCCAGGACCCTGGGATCATGACCTAAGCTGAAGGCAGAGCTAAACTGACGGAGCCACCCAGGCACTGTTACGTGTTCTTAAGTACCTATGAGATGCAATGCGATTCTGATAAATATGAACATTTTATGGTTATGCACAAGGCTCAGTTTTACCATAACCACTTATTCAACACACATGTATTTCCTATTTAACATACTTTAAAACGTGTTAAATCTTGTTAATATAAACATGAAAAAGAAGCAAGGGCTTCTAGTTTAACAGAGAAGAATACTATAATGGGTTCAAAATAATTGCCCCACATAACTTTGACCCAGTATATGCTTTATTTCTGCTCCTTTGACCTAGTGCGGATGTTAAAATTATTTTCTTGATTGAACTGTATTAAGGCAGTTTAATTTCTGAACTTATTTTGACATACAATTTTTCTATTTTGCTTTTTTTCCCCTACCACATTTATTTCATTGGATAAATTATTTTCTTTGTAGATCTTGAAATCATGGTTTGCTTTATTAGTTCACATTATCTGATGGGTGCTCTCATTCGTGAATTTTCTTTACAGCTTTAATTTTTTACTGAGTCCCATTTTCTCTGATCAATTTTTGTATATCTTTATACATTTTTTTTCAAAACTTGATGTATGCCATTTTATCTGTTATCAGTTTTATTGCAGGCTGATTAATTCTGAAATAAATTATTTTCAATGAGTCTCTGAAACAATTTAAGATTAGCCACAGTTCTGGAACTGTATTGAGTATAAGTTCCAAGTATCTTTCCTTAAACCTAATGAATATATTAGGGAACATGTCAGAATCTACAGTCTTCAGAATCCTAATATAATTGCTATTTTCACTTAGCTGTAGATATGCTGCAATTCGAAGAAAAAAGAAAATAAGTTTAAATAGTGCTATACTACCTGTCTAGAAAGAATCTTGAACTCTTGAGATGCCTGGGTGGCTTAGGTATTGGGCATCTGCCTTTGGCTCTAAGCTCATGATTCTGGGGTCCTGGGATTGAATCCCACCTTCAGGCTCCCCGCAGGCAGCCTGCTTCTCCTTCTGCCTGTATTTTTGCCTCTCTCTCTCTATGTCTCATGAACAAATAAATAAATAAAATATTTTTAAAAAAAAGAATATTGAACTCTTGATTAATGAAGTGTGAACTGGCCCATTCATTATTTAACATGAATTAATATACATATAAATTTATATTTTCAGCCATATGAATTAATGCCATCTTCAAACACCTTACTTTTTCTACTTTTCAGCCATGACAGTGCTACCCTCCAAAATAATCTTTTACTCCATCTCTCACAATTGTCGACTTATTGATAAGTCTTCTTAGCTTGCCCCAATCAGAAATCCTTTCTGCTTTCTGATTGCCTGTAGAAAGCTGTACCTGTTCTTTCAAATATTATTTAATACTTAAGTTGTCTGTAATTATCTTTCTCCTCTGCTTGATTATATGTTTAATTGAGAGTAAGAATAAACTGTATTTATGTTAGTGTTCTCTGTAATCCTTGAAGCAATTTCTCACCTTTTTTGAATAAATAAATACATATGTCAGGTGAATAATTTTTTATTACTGCTTAGAGAATAAGTGAATATAAATTTGCAGTGAAAGGACTCAAAACTCAGCCTCAACACATAACAAAAATTCAGCACAGAGTTAGACAAAGCATTCTAGAATCCCCAGAGGGTAATTATTAATGTGACAAGTTGCTGCTTATCACTGTAACTTAAATGGGAAGGGAAGGTAATTAAAAACTGGCAACTATCAGTGAACAAATACATAATTTTATGAAAACTGTGATGGAAGCTTAGAGCTTAGGTAGAAGATAGAAATGTTAGTAGCATAAATATTACAGTTCCAGGAATACCCTTGAGAGAATTTGGTCAACTCTGGATATATTATTGAACAACATAGCAAGAGGTTAATGAGTAAGCTGAGCCACATGGAGAAACTTTTATTAGAATATTTTATAGCTTTCCCTTGCAGTCATTATTAAAACCAATATATGCTGTTTGTGCATAGAATGTGCTACTCTCCACCTTCTTTATATTTGCACTTTGCTATGCCATAGGATATTATATTTTTGGTTATACTCTTTTGGAATGCCAGTGTAGAAAGATGACCTTAATAAAAATGTCATTCGGAGACTATGTATGCTTTTATCTTTATAAATAAGATCTTAGTAACCTAGCATATTGAGAATAAAAAGTAAATATCTTGACTTTTTAAAAAGAACATAAAAATAATGATTAAGTTGCTGCATCCTCTTAAAGCAATAATAATAACTAACTTTAAAAATCTCTATAAAGGCATACTTAGAAGATCTAAGAGATAGTACCATATGCCTATTTTAAAGGAATCTTAGTTCAAGATATATGTCCATTTTGATAATTAAACATTGGATAGAAAAATAGTTATTCTATGTTATTACTATAATAATTCAGCACTTGCATTGTTTTATTAAAATTGCTTTAATCCATTGTAATGAAGAAGTAGGAATTACATTACAAATTTTGAATTATATACAATAATAATACAAATTCTTCTCTAGTACTTTATAAATATGGTGGCCATATGTTTCAGTTTGCTCAGAATACTTCTGTTTTTTCATTGTTAGTCATTCATGTGTATTTTTGCTATCAGAATTGCCCTGAATTGGTTGATAGATAATATGTACACACTTTTTCCCATGCCGATATTTATAGGGAAAATATCTGCATTCCATATTCCTACAGAGAAAAAGAAAATTGTACTTTTGATTAGTGGCTTATGTACCACTAATCACATTTTTTATAGGCTAAGAATTAGCAGGGATATTTAGAAATAGGTTAATGTGAGAATTATTGGACTATGTAGAAAACGTGAATGTTATCTGCTGAGAAAAATCATTTTATTTGTTTGATTGATTGATTGGTTGAGTGGTTGGTTGATTTGAGAGAGAGAGAGAGCACATAAATGGTGGAGATGGGCAGAAGGAGAAAGAGAGTCTTAGGCAGATTCTACTCCCAGCCCAGAGCCCAAGGAGGAGCTCTAGACCTCAGGATCCTGAGATCATGACCTGAGCCAAAATCAAGAGTGAGATGCTTAACAACTGAACCACCCAGGGACCCTGGGAAAAATCATTTTACATGTGATTTGCTCAATGTCATACCAATCACTTATTTGGAGGTAAATTTATGTACTATAAAAACTAAAGTATGACAGATGTCAAGCTCAGCTGAGCATCTGCTAGTTAGCATGCCAGCTGATAAACTACTGATTTACTTTGATGCATTTGTAACTCATGTACTACTCCTGGCTGACCTTCGCATTTGGAATCTCTAGAAGAGTTCAGAGAATATACTACATTCTGTGGGTGACTTCCAGGTGCCTAACCCTAACCCACTGGGTTCTTCTCTGCATATGTTTATATACCAGGATTGGCCACAAAGACAAATGCATGTTCATAATATTACAAGACTAACAACTATGATAAGGCTCATGATTGCTCTCCCTTCAGTTTACCTTTGGAGCAACCTAGAAGCAAAACAATAGTATGCAAGGACAAAAATACTCCCCAGTTCTTAAAAAGGCAGGTAGTGAATGCAGCCTGCAGACTTAAGAAACCCACAAGGCAAGAAATCCTGAACTTGTGGCATCTTACATCCTTAGGCTAGATTAGGGGCCAGGTCATGATTCAACAACATTCAATTTCAATCTCCATATGAGAGAAAATTCTTGTCATACTGTACTGCTTGCAAATATTTTGTTCTGTTTCTTCCTGTGCTGTCTGGGCTACACTGTGCCTGCTCATGGCCTATCCTGTACATGTCCCAAGGGGGGACACCCTCTACACAGAAAGAAGTCCACTTTATCCAGAGTCAGATTTCTAGAGGGTTTGCCTGTTGAGCCTAATATTTAGGGAGATAACATTTCAAACTGTTTTTCAAAATACCTTGCAACCAGATAGAGAATTTAATCTAGGGTACAGGCTGATGTTAGAAGGCAGCATTAGTCTGGAAAATAACAGCAAGGGCTCTTAGGTGCATTTGAAGCCCAGCTCCATCTCTTACTTGCTATTATGACCGTCTACAAGGTATACAACTTCTCTAGTTCTTAGTCTCCTCATCTGTCACATGAGTAATTATAGTAATTACATGCAGGATCACTTGGTAGCATAGTAAGTGGGAACTAAATAAATTATATATAATAGATTTTAACATTATTGCAATAATCGTGATTACTGATTAAAGGATGATGCATCAATCAGTTGCTTCTGTTTTCACCTAATGTGGGAAAATTAGAATTGAAAAAGTTATTTTTGTTTTTCATTTGCAGAAGTCATTTGTGGAAGGAAAATAGGGAAAACTGTCTCTGTGCATAGTTGGGCCATTTATACAAATTTTACAAATAATACACTAAATATACTAATATACTAAATATAAGCAAAGCGGAAGGCCTTGGTGCATCTGCATCTTTGAATAAGGTTCTCTTACTCCAAGGAGGGATTTGTCGAGGAAATCCCTGAACTCCCTCCACTGCTTCACTTAACTTCCATATGTCTTACAAAACTCCAGCCACTGTGTTATAGCTAGGGTATAGACTTAAAAGAAGCAGCCAGCTGTTTCAAATCATGCTGTGCTGGACAGCTCTTTATTTCAAAGCTATTGCTACAGTTGAATGCTATGAGATGTGAAATAGAAAATTGGAGAAATAGAACAAAGATGGACTTTTTTAAAAAATTGTGGAACCACTGCTTTCATGAAGAAACCAACATTCCCTTTAAACATTGCAACTACTGAATTCGTAACAAGAGACTGTTATTTTCAAATTCAAATTGTCGACTCAATTGAGGAGGTGTGTAGGAAGATACACCTTTGACATTTAAAGTAGGATAATGATCCTGTAGCTACTGTTTGAAAGCAAAACTTTAGAATTCCAGGTGGTCAAATTACCGGGTCATGTATAAGACAAGATTTCAGAAAGTCCGATTTGAACTTTTTCCATTGAAATAAGTGAAATATTTCTCCAGCTCATTTTTCATACTACTCTCTCTTTTTAATATTTAGCAGAGAGGACATTAGCCTAGGGATCAGATGGTTTACAGAGTGGAAAAATATTGCTTTATAATAAAAGGAGGATATTGAATAAAGCCCAGATTTAATACCCAGCCTAACAGAACACCCTGATGAATGTAATTGCATTTTAAGCATTCTGATTAAATTTTTTGATCCATATTGCATTTGTTTTGCTTGTGAATCTTTTATGAAAAAAAAGTGTCTGGAGATTAAAGGATTAGTGAGTTCTTAAGAAGCTGGGCAGCTGCTAAAGCATCTGAATATTCTTGCTTAAAGATGGTTGAAAAGCTGCATTAATCGCAGCAGTTACAGTGAGTGATATGGCTAAAACTAGGATAGATAAAGGAAATGCCCTAGGGATAACTTATTTTTATAGTGGACAACATGAATGATATCCACTATAAATGAAAAAAATAGAGAACTAAACAAAATTGCAGTTGAAAAAGTGTTTATCATCTATGCTGATTTGTTGGGAATAATGCTTTTCCTCTCTTTTCATTTCTTAGGCTAATTGGCAATACAGGGAATATATAAAGATTAAGAAATAATTTGCATGCTCTCAAATCCTAAGTGTCATTCATGTCTTTTGATAACCAGATAACAAAAGGGCTAACAAATTATCATAGCTATTTTACCTTGGAAAAGGAGAGACTTCATGTCACTCTGACAAAAAAACAGATGAGATAGAACAAGTTTGCAATAGATCAGTGTGTGTTATGTAATAATCAACTTTTTAAAATAAGTGGCCCTACATAAAACATAGAGTCTGCCCTTGTGTTCAGAAAAGTGTTTCTAATTCCTTTACAAAAGTTGAGTATGCTAAAGTCAAATTGATGTACCCATTCACAAAGATCTAAAAATTATATATATTTATTAAATGCCTAATCATAGTCCACACAGGCCCAGCAACAGGATGAGCTAGTAAGAGCTTTACAGACAACCCAGAGAATGAGGCCACTGTTAGTTGCACCCAAAACGGTGATGGGAAAAAAAATAAACTCTTTATAATTCCTACTTGGGAAGGATGCTCAGCCAGTTCTCTATATGTATTAGTAACCTCCCATGGGATTTTACCTATCTAAGTTGGCTTTACTGAACAGAAAAACTCTATGCTAATGCTTCTTAAGTCTGGCTTCCCATTAAAAAAAAAAATAGGAAAGAGTTATACAAACCCTGATTTTTTTTTTTTTTTTGCTTTGTTTGTTTGTTTTGATTGGGGAGGTGATGAAATAGGGGAAAAAGAAGGGAGGAGAGGATTCTGATTTAATTTGTCTGGGACATTGGTATTTTTGTAAACAGATACTGTAACTCCCTCCCTCAGGAGTTGGCATGGTGGCAGTAGAGGCTTTGGGGAGAGTTTCTACTTGATGCTCATAGGAGGGAATGGATTGGAAATGAAAACAGAGCCCTCTCTCAGTGAGGAAGATACTGACTGCATTTCATTGGGTTCAGAGTAGAATTAATGGCCTGAGAACACATCATCACTTCTGTGAGGTACCACCCCTTTCTCCTAGTGCAGTGCTCTTCACCTGTCCCGGGCATGCCTAAGATGGCTTTGCTAGAGAACCCTAAGAATAAATTCACACTCTGAAATGTATATAGAATGCCAATTATTTGAATAATCTTAAGCGTCGAATACCCATGATTCGGTAGTGTTCAATCTATTGACATTGCAATAGATTGCATTTGAAATTCAGTGTCTATCTGGAACACTGAAGAAACACTGCAGTCACATATCATTCATTATTGTAAATGTAACTGATCTAAACAAAAACAATTAAAAATACCTAAAACTCTTAGATTTTTTTATAAAAGAGTTGCTCATAGTTCTTAAAAGATTTGAATTATCAAATCTATTGAGATTTTTAAGAAAATTATAGAGCTTATCTCTCAAAAGTGCATACACAGAGACATACATACAATTTCAGGGATTCTCAGATTCTTAGATTAAGGATCACTAATTCAATAGGGAGAAATAAAATGATTGATTAAGAGACACAGCTCCGATATGCATTAGATTTTGGGGCATTTGGCAAATTATTTAATTACATGGAAAAATTAATTTATTCATTTGTTATTATTTTTAAATGATAAATGAACAATATATTTAAATGGCTGTGAAGACAAATGAGAAAAAATTAACGTAATCCCATTTAAGTGTATTCAAATAGAAAGTGGTATTGCTAATGATTTAAGTGATCAAACTGTTCAGTCATTTTTCAGAAGAGTCAACTTACTTTTGAAAACTTCTTTGTTCTTGGTATGATTTTTCAAGAGTATTGTTACATGTAAAAATTATTTCAAATACGTCCATTCATCTAGTAACCTAAGCATTAGCGTTTAGTGTTTTTATGTGTCAAACTAACACAGGATTTGAAATAGCCAGGGTTATTTTCAGGGGATTTATTTGACAAAACATAACACAATGTGTGAGGTGTTATAGTTTGAATAAACAAAGCAATGGCATTGGTGGTACCCTGGATTCAAATCCCACTTTAGACTCTTGTTCTCTGGAAAGCTGATGATTCATTTAAGCCTCTGAATCTCATTTTCTTAATTTTTGGAGGCTTCATCATTAATTTAAATAATATTATTAAGACATTTACATGTTTCCTTAGAAATGCTGTCAAACCTGCTTAGGTTTTTACATGCACCACATTTATCAAGTATCAATGAAATACACTATTGAATTATGGAGTGGGCATGTTCATTTGCAACATTTATACAGAACAAATAGCCTTTTCTTAGTGGGTAAAAAAAAACACAGTAAGTATAATTTTTATGCTAGTCAAGATTTCACACATCATTAAAAGTGAAAACAGAACAAAACTAAATTAAGTACTATCAACATAAAACTAGCATAGAGGTGTCTAGAAAAACATTTTTAATCCCCTTTGCCACCATCCAAAAACATATAGTAGAATAGCTATATTTTTATTTCTTCAGAATAAGACAACACATTTTGTTTTTGTTTGTTTTTTTACCAATCTTTCTCAATTGGTAGGAGATGATTACCTCTCCAGCCATTATGTAAAACTGTCATGCTTTAATGTTTGTGTGGTATGTGTGTGTCTGTAAGCAAAGCTGAAGAAAGCTCTAGGACTATTTATTTAGTCAGATTTTGTTGTTGTTGTTTTTTAGTCAGGTTTTGTTCTTTGAACAGCATTTTTTCTCAGCTTGCACTCTAATTTTTTTAAAAATGGATTTAGATATACAGCTCAAAATTCCAGAGGAAGAAAGAGAGTGAAAATCAGAAAGGAAAGGTGAATTAAAGGCAAATCATTAAAAACATATTGAAAATGGCATCATGGATAGGAGTAATGCTATGTGTTCCATTCCTTTTATATTTTCATAGTGTTTCATATATATGAATCTCAGTTATAACTATAAAATATCCCATTGAAGACTTTTAACCAAGGACAGGTGGACCAGAAAAGCATAAGATGTCCAAGATTATGTGACTGTTGGATTTTTTTTTATAAGAATAATATAGTTTATGGATGCCTGGGTAGCTCAGTTGGTCAAACAACCTCTTGTTTTCAGCTCAGGTCATGATTATTCCAGGGTGGTGAGATTAAGCCCCATGTCAGGCTCCACACTCAGCACAGTCTGTTTGAGAATCTCTTCTTTCCTCTGCCACTCTTCCCCCAAATACTCTTTTCTCTCAAATTAATAAATAAAGAAAATCGGGCAGCATGGGTGGCACAGTGGTGTAGCACCTCCTTCAGCCCAGGGCCTGATCCTGAAGACCCGGGATCGAGTCCCATGTCAGGCTCCCTGCATGGAGCCTGCTTCTCCCTCTGCCTGTGCCTGTGCCTCTGTGTGTGTGTGTGTGTGTGTGTGTGTGTGTGTGTCTCATGAGTAAATAAATAATATCTTTAAATTAATTAATTAATTAATTAATTAATTAATTAAAAATCATTAAGAAATAAAAAGAATAATATATTTACTCTACAAATATTTCAGTGCCAACTACCAGCCAAACACTGTAATATTCATTAGGGACTTAATACTGAAGAAAGGACAGATATGACCCCTATTTTTTAAAAGACTTTGTTTAGGCATCTTTTAAGTTTAGATTATTCAAAGTGTGAAATTAAATATTGGCTATGAGTAACCTGCTGTGAGGGAAAAGACATTCCTAATTTAAGACTATCCCTGAATAACTTAACAAAATAAAACGTTTACACAAAGTTTAATTGTGGTTCCTTTAAATTTAAATGTCATAATATCACATTGAAAAAGAGAGGAAATGTTCTGTTACTTATACTCATTATCTTTGCAAAATCTTTCATTATAGATATTTTAATTGTGTAAAGCCCTGCTAATTGAGACTACCTGTAATCACATAGAGAAATAATTTATTTCTTGAAAGTATTTTTTTTCCAGGTAAAATTTTTCTCCAACTTTTGAATGAACTATCATATGTGTTTGCATATTTATATCTGAAAATTTAGAAAACTTATTCATCTGAGATTTATATCCCATCAAATAAAGGAAGAAAATGTTTGCTAATATATACCCTATTACTTCCTATCAGAAATCACCAAAGAAAAATATGACAGTCTTGATCTTTTGAATTTGTGAAAAATTCAAAAATACTGTTATTTGTCCAGCAAGCAGCAATATTTGAAAGAACTCAAATCTTGGTTTAAACTATTTGTGGTAAGAGCAATCCATAAACAGGAACGTAATCCAGGAATTGATAAATTGTTGCTTTCTGTCATCATTTTGACTTAATAGAGATATGTTCAGAAATTTGGAGCAAGACTGTAAATAAAACCTGTTCCCTTGAGGATGGTTATTCTGGGACACATTTGAAATAATCACTGACACACAAATTGTCAGAAATGACCATGTATAATTTTAATTGCTGAATTATCCATGATTAACTTTTTAATATTTGTCCAGATTCACTAGGCTACAAGTCCCCACTGTTCAAATGTGAATACTTAGCAGGTAATAACAAATTGTATATGAATCAAGTCAAACACAATTGGTAATTCTGCTTTAAAATCACATGTATTATTGGCATTTGAGAAGTAAATGGAAGTCATTTCATTTGAGGAGAAGATTTTTGAAGTCCTCATATAATTAATATTCTCATAATTGTCTAATGGAATACATGAAATAGATGAATTAATAATTGAATAATATATAAAATATATTGGAGAAAAAATGAAAATAATTTCCAAGATACCCAAATTCCAAGATTGTGGCATACTTTACTTGAATGCCAAATTTATTTTCTCATCCTTAACTTTGATATTCAAAGAATGCAGCCTTCTAAACTAAATACAGTATGTCATGGCAGTCATTTTGCTTTCTTCAAAGCATTTAGCACAATCAAAGTTATTGAATGCCCAGCATATTATTTCTTAGAACTATTGTTAAAACCACCACTTAATAAGCATTGGTTGACATTGTTATAAAAGTGATTTCTTTTATTAGAGAGAGAGGAGGAAGAAGCAAAGGAAGAGGGAGAGAGAGAGAGAGCCTCAAGCAGGCTCCACACCCAGTGCAAAGCAATGAGGGGCTCGATCTCACAACCCTGAGATCATGCTGAGCTGAAATCAGGAGTCGGTCACTTAACCCACTGAGCTACCCAGGTGCCCTGAAGTCCCTTCTTCTATAAACAGAAGTACAGAATTGGAAACTAGTGAAAGTGGTATTTGTCTAAATACAATAGCAACTTAACTTAGTTTGTCAGCTTTAAAAGTATAACACTCAAGGAGCACCTGAGTGGCTCAAATAGAATTTTCCACATAAGGTAAATTGATATATTATTTCAAATTCTCAATGCTCAAATTTGCATGCAATTTTCCCATGTGTATTTAAATTGCATCCTTCAGGGACACATGGGTGGCTCAGTGGTTAAGCGTCTGCCTTCTGCTCAGGGCATGATCCCAGGATCCTGGGATCAAATCCCACATTGGGCTCCCTGGAGGGAGCCTGCTTCTCCTTCTGCCTATGTCTCTACCTCTCTCTGTGTGTCTCTCATGAAGAAATAAATAAAATCTTAAAAAAAAAAAAAAAAAGAATCACCGGGACACCTGGGTGGCTCAGAAATTGGCACCTGCCTTCGGTCCAGGACACGATCCTGGTGACCCGGGATCAAGTCCCACATCGGGTTCCCTGCATGGAGCCTCCTTCTCTCTCTGCTTATGTCTCTGCTTCTCTCTGTATTTCTCTCATGAATAAATAAATAAAATCTCTTAAAAAATGAATTACATCCTTCTTTGTAATAGAATTGACCAATCTAAGAAAATATTTGTGTATGCCATTAGGAAATGTGGGAAAAATACACTTTATTATTTAACATTGTTAAAATGTCTAACTTAGTCTAAAGCAGTTGACTAGTCGATCAAACATTTGTCTCTAAATTTTAAATTGACTCCCCATTGCTAAATCAATATATATATTTACATGTAAATAAATACATATATATCTATTTATAAATTACCTTAAAATGCACTTTTATTATTAGCTAAAATTTCAAGAACAAAACTTTGCTGAGGCCAGGTTTGTCATTAATGATAGTGGACAGAAATCCATATTGCATAGTTTACTTGATATTGTTGAATTTTTTTCCAGCTTCTTGTCACATTTGATAGATCATCATGGTTTCTACCGCATAATGTGGGTGAAGAATGTATGTTAGAGGAAGTACCAGCTTATTTTTTTTTTACTGTTTTCCTGTTCTTGCCTTAATAGGGTTTCCTCAATAGTTCCGAAGAACTTTTTGAAAGTTATTGTGCTTTTCTTGAGGGTTAGTTTAAAACTAGATGGTATAATGTATAAACTCCTTTAAGCAGAACCATCCACGTAAAACTGCAACAAGTTGAAATAGGTTGACAGTGTGTCAAGCAAGGGCAAGGCCAACCTTCCTTGCCATGCCCCACTCTCTGCAGCCCCAAATTTTCCCTTGTGATTCCTCCATACTGTGCCGAAAAGGGCTGTATCGCACCCTCTGCGTTAAGGGCCACACATCAGTCCCACATTATGTATTAGTAAAGCTTAGTTTTATTTCTGCCTATTTTTAAAGTTCAAGAATGAATAGAAGTAGCACTTCTCACATTTTGTTTCTTGATCCCAGGGAATCCCCTTTGTGCACACTGAGGAGTGCTGCAAACCGTGCCTCTCTATGGGGACCATTGCTCTAGAGATCTGTAGAGAATATGAGTATAAAACATTAGTTTAGTAAGACTTAAATCAAGACGTATTTTTAATTTACACTAGTGTTTTAAGCGTTTTATCTTTTTGAACTGCTGCGTAGAAATGTCTAGGTATACGTAGAGATCTGGATTGTAGAAACTGTATATGATTTTGCTGCAGAGAAAAAAATCAAAGACATGGAGTTATCATTTTGCGGTATGGATGCACTGTTCTATGGAAAATCTAAGCATCTGGATCAACCTAGTCAAAAAATTTTGTTTTAGGGACCAGCCAAAATGTATTCTGAATCTCTTTACCTTAATGTTTATACAGTTTTCTCGGTATTCATCACATAAGTGCTATGTATCCCCTAAGGTCAAGTTTTATTTCTCGTTATCCCTTGCATATCTATTCTCCACAAAAAACTACTTTTTCAATGAACTACTGCTCAAGGCACAGAAAAGATATATGAGAGTAAAGAGTAACAATTAGATTTTCTTTCTTTTCTCTTTGCATATTTTGCCTTTGTTTGTGGGGATGCATTATGTTAAAAAACCATCTTTTACTCCAATGCAGAGAAGTGGCCCATTGTTGTATTAAGCATTAAGAATGCACGCACAGTAAAATTGCTTTGGTTTATTCAGTTGGTAAATCATTTTTGCTTTTCTTTTTCCTTGCTGTAAGCAAATTTCACAGTAGAATGCTTAGAAAATAGCTTTTTCTTGGGTGAAAAATCAAGGTTCACTAGTTTCAGTTCTTTCTAACATGTTTGAAGGTGATCTAGTTTACACTATACCTTAAAACAGCAGCGATAGCCTCCAAATCATAGACTCACTGGTGTGTTTCTGGAACTATTTGTTCCAGTTGTATTTCTGACCACTAAAAAGTTTGTCATTAAGATTTTGATAATATTATTTACTATTGTTTATACATGAAGCAGTGTTAATTGAATAGTGATATTTTTATATATGCCTACATAACCAAAAAGGCCTACATACAGATTGTATTCAGTTTTGAAGTTTGAAATGGGAAGGGCAATGGGAAAAAAAAGAAGCTTTTAGCATTTTACTTTTCATGTCTTGGTTTTTATAACAGCTATTTTCTAGAATATGCCTGTCCCTAGTAGTTAATTATAAGTTAAGAAGGAGATAATTATCTGCATTTTAAGGAGAAAACAATATCACCTACAGTGATTATCAGAAGTCAAGAACTTGGATCGCTTTTATTTGATGCTACCATCCTACAACACCCACACCCCCCACACACACACAAATGATCTACATTTGAGTGAGTTTTATAAAACTCACTCAATGTAGGCTGATGTAAACTATAGAAAGTCTCAATATGCTGAAAAGCAAGCAGTACATGAGGGGGAGAAGCAAGCTTCAACATTGACTCTCCATGCTCTGAATTCCCACCCACTTTTTCACTTATGGATTCCACACCACTGCCCATGAAACAGCATGATCTAATGATGAATTCACTAATTCATTCATCATGAATGATGGTGCCCAGGTCTGTCCACTTTCACACTGGCAATGCTCAATACCAGTTCCCAGAGCTCCCTTCCATATGGTATGTAGAGGTGTCTGTGACCACCTTTTCCACTACTTCATGAGCTTCCTCAAGAATATGAACCATTTGTGACTCATGTCTCTAACCACATAACTCCACTATTCCTCTCCATTTAAAACCCACATAACAAACAATATGTTACCCATAGAAGATGATGAGACTAGCAAATGTGCATCCAGTACTCAAGAGAGATGGCAAGGACGATTCTAGGGATTTTACATGTGGTTTCTATTCATAACAATGTGATTACTAGCTCATTTTTGTAAATGAGTACAGAGAGGTTAAATTACTTTCCTAGGGCTGCACAGTTTAATAGGAGTTAGAATCTAACTTAGGCAGTTTGGATGGAGAGTCTATGATTTTAAACTCCTTGCTATATAAGCCTTTTAGTCTTAATGTTTCCAAGGAAGAATCTGTGATACATACCTGTGTTAAACAACTCTCATTGACCATAAATTTTTACTTTTATCTAACCTAAATCCTCCATGCTTTAGATTAAGCCTCAGGTGCTTTATTTGATGCAGAGTGTCTATATAAGGGCCCTTTATATATCATTAAAGTTGACTTTTTGAGTCATTCATTTGACTACTGGTTCAATAACTAAAGTATTTTTAACTTTTCCCTTTAGATCCTATGTCTGAATTTTGTAAGAATTTTAGGGGCACTTTGGTGAGAAGTCTTCCAGTTTTCTCCATTTTGCTTAGCTGTGAATTGAGCCGACTCAGTGCCAAATATATTGGGGTTAGGATTAGCCTATCAACAATTTAACATGTGCAATATATGATATGGAATCATAGAATTTTAAACTATACTTCATAATCTTGCAACATTTGAGCTTTAACCACTAGAATTTATCATCCAGCTACATTGCATAACTACATGCTTTTGGAAGCCCAGAAGTCTTAAAGTTGTTTAATGACATTTTTCCTGTATTACTTAAAAATGGTTTCCTTTTCACTGAGGAAAAAATATTTTGTTTTATCTTTGTCTTCCTTCTGTTATATTTGTTTCCCTTCGTGTCTTTGTTACATATTACTAAAACTAAAATGTTCTTGTAATTTAATAACCTCTTTTTATATGGCCTTTATTAACTTATATTACTATTTAGTATTTATATTGTTTATTAATTATGTTGCATATTAATATATGGCAAGCTATTTTGGAACTATTAATATAGAGAGAAGCATTAACATTACAGACCTGAAACTGATATTCATAGAAAATCCTGCTTGCTAGGTTAGTCCATGAGTAATATCTGAGAACTTGGATTTTGGAATGGTCCCCCCATTCCCCAACTGATAAGAATGGTTGTTATGCAAACAATGGGTTTTATGCTGCACACCTGCTTTCCTTCAGTGAATTTGGAATTTTAATAAGTACTTGGCAGAAGGCATCTGGTATATGACCAGCTTTAATAAAAACTTT
Organism: Nyctereutes procyonoides; assembly: GCF_905146905.1. Classification (NCBI taxonomy): domain Eukaryota; kingdom Metazoa; phylum Chordata; class Mammalia; order Carnivora; family Canidae; genus Nyctereutes; species Nyctereutes procyonoides. The sequence goes on along the minus strand of NW_026575132.1, from coordinate 19,501,893 downwards.
GAGCACCAAGTCTCTAATGGGCTTCCCTTGAAGAAACATTGCACACATACCCCTGCATGCTTATTGCTTGAGAGAGAATGCTGTCCCTCATGGGAGGGAGAAAGCATAAAGAAGCCTGCATGTAGATTCTTCTAGACTCCACTTACATCTTTTTAAACTATAGATCCTTACTATGGCTTCTGTAGTCACTTTTAGCAATGAACACAACTATATTTTGATTCCCCTTAATCTCTGCAGTGGCTCTCCAAATACAAGGTAGTCTTGGGGATCCCTGGCACAGCCATCCTTTACAAAATATTTTCACACTGTAAACTCTCATATCCTCCCAATTTTTCATAAATCCCCATGAAAAAGGCAAAATATATATTACACTGCCTATTATTTTAGAGAAAGAAGTAGTCATAAAGATCTTCCATGATTTGGTTGACCTTATTGTATTTGTACTTGATATTTCTTTATAGTTTTAACATGGCTGGACATATGTGATACAAATTTTCTCCTATTTATTTTTTCTGTTCTTATCAATTCCAGTTCTTTTTTTTAAGATTTATTTATTTATTTATGAGAGAGAGAGACAGACGGACAGACAGACAGAGACAGAGACACAGGAGGAGGGAGAAGCAGGCTCCATGCCGGGAGCCCGACACGGGACTCAATCCCGGGACTCCAGAACCACGCCCCGGGCCAAAGGCTGGCGCCAAACCGCTGAGCCACCCAGGGATCCCCTCAATTCCAGTTCTAAGTAGTTTGTTCACCAAACCTAGAAACCCCAAGGTGTTGTCTCTTAGGGGCACTGTTCTTGCAGGTCAAGCTTCCAATGGCTTTGTCCCTTTACAATTGTCTCACTCAGTATCAATATTTGTTTGTATTCCTTTAATACAATCTTGACCCACTCCATGGCACTGAATCTTCCTTTAAATGCATATTACCCAAGATATTCATAGGCAAATAATTATCTTTATCAGAATCTGCCAAACAACAGAAAACCAAAGTCATACCTATAGAGATGGGAATTTGAGGAAGTGAACAGGTACATCAGAATGATGATTTAGATTAACTGTTTTGGGGTCCGGCTAACTTAAGGATGACTTCACTCACAGGATGTGACTATACTTTTATCATAAGATAACATTTTAAGCACATTCAAAATAGAAATTTATTCTAGGATATAACATGTTCTCTTTTTCCCAATCAACTGAAATTCTAAACTAATATTTAAATATTCTCTGCCTTGCTTTTTAGTTCTTTTTTCTGAACACAGGAAGCTTCGATTATCAGAATGGTTTTAGGTAAGCAACTTCATGACTAGCTCATACCAGGGGCAGACAAATGGCATGAAGAGGCCTAGGGAATAACATTGGAGTCATGTATTTCTAGAAATTCATCTGGTTGATTTATTCCATCAGTCACAAACGATATATTTTGGTTGTCTTTTATAACCTTTGAAGAGCTGTAGTTGTTGGAAGGTGGGTAGACATTGTTAATAAAACAGAGATTGGGGTATTGATTAAATTCCCCATGATAGGATATTCCATTAGTCTTTGCAGGTTTAATTGACTTAAAGATTTCTCCCTGAAAAGATTAAAGACACATATTTCATGTAAGGAAATTGTAGGATCTTTCAATAAAGAGTTGGGCTTGGCATATTTATGCATTATAATTGAATGCCAAGCTTTGACCTCCATCAGCTTAGTGAAAAAGTTTTAAAATATATCAATAAGAAACATTGTTTATGACTTTACAACTGGAGATTTAGTCCCCAATGGAAAACTTCAGATTCTCCTTAATAGCCCAGCATCTTCTATGATCTCTGTAGATGTCACTTCAAATAAACAACTGCATATTATTCTGTCTTTAAGTTTCATCCTGTTACTAAGCCATTGACCCTAAGTTCCACTGTTTGTGAGATTCAGAGTCAATAACAAATTCTGTTAATATTTACTGAGACTTCTTATTTTCCAGGCATTCACTGGCCGCTTTCATATTTATGACATCAAAGTAGACAATGTTTCGATCTTTTGAGAAATTTTTTTGGCTAGGTTTCCTCCTAATTTATTTTGCATAAGACAGTACTTTGTTTCCCCTATTTTCCTAATATGGTTTAATTAAAGAATATTTCTATTTTTTTTTGTTTAAAAGCAATTGCCTTTTCTTTTTAAAAGTTACCCACTTGTTGACAAAAGTAAGATTCACACAGAAATGGCTTTAAAAACTTCATGGTTCAGGCTAATTCATATGGGAGCTACATCTGACCTGTGATTAGCATCTTAAACAGTCTTGGTGACTTTCCCATATGTCTTTCTAGATGATCAGAATTCTCATCCACTGCTTTCAGTGTTGCTCAGGGCAAACTTACAGTGATTTTGTTTTGATTTGGTTTGGTTTTGATTTTGCATTTTCCTTACAACTAGCTTATTTCTATTGTTATATGATAATTTGATATTTTTGCATCATCCCTTTGTCCTATCATAAATATGTGTAGCCTAGCAAAGATGTCTTGGAGCAAACTAATATGCTAGCAAATTGCTACAGAATGACATAATGACAATTTCATAGACAGAAATTGAAAGACTAGAAGGGACTCTAAAGACCTACTACACTGGTTTTCATAGTAAATGTTCTGAATAGGTGGCTAAGGGTATCAGACAGCAAGCTGGGGCATACGGGCATGCAGTGCTTCATTTCAACCAGCGCAGATCTAGCTTTATCACTTAAATACAGTAAGATTTCTCCAGAAAATTTCATTTCAAAAAGGAATTCTTTAAAATAATATAGTTTAAAAACTACTAAATCTAGTCCAATCCATTCATTTAGCTTAACGTTATAATGTCTCATATTGGAAATCTGAGCAATGTTAGCTAAGAATCCTTCTTCTGCTTGACAAGTTATGCTAAGCATAAAACTACTGCAAGGAAAAATTAATATAGTTTTGAAATCCAATATGAGTAAAGCTAATTGGTTACCAGCCCAAACCCATTACCTTTTCTTCCCATTTAAAAGAACAGGTTTGGTTTTGGTTTTGTTTTTGTTTTTTTTTTCCTATCTATCCTTCAGGGAAGATGATCCTACCTGTGGCTCAGAGTTCAACTCTAAGTCTAAACAAATCATGATAGTCCATTCTCCTTTCCAGATCTCCATAAGAGCATGGAGGCATACATGGAGATTACTTTGTAATTATGCTTAAGAGTTGTGAAATAAATCTGTTGATGGATTTCTGGGAAAGATTTCCTTTCCTGTTAGATTAAACTAATGGGATGGGGTCTACTTTTTCAGTGGGATGTAGAGAATAGCAGGACAGTAAAATGAAGGAAACCTGAAACCAAGATATCGTTAAACAATAAATTAACCAACCATGTGTCTACCTTATTCCTGGAGTACTTCTTATATGCAATGATGAAAGTCCTATTTTACATGCTGCTTGAGCCTTTTTTTTTTTATTGCACTTTACCCAAAGTTATCCTGATTTATACACTGAGATCATTGGGGATAGAGAAAAAAAAAATAAGCTGTACAGGCTATCTACTCTTTATCAGATATGGCACTAGATTTATATAAATAAATATAAATATAAATATAAATTCTCATTTACTTATTAGGGAAGTGTTACTATACTCACTTTACAAACCAAGTGTCTAAAAATCAAAAATATTTGATGCTTTTCTAAAGATTTTATGGTTATCAAATAAAAATTTGAATCTAGGTTTTTTCTAATTTAGAAGTCAATATATGTGCCAAAAATGTAATTATTTAGCCAGTTCAATGCATAAAACTATTTTACCTTATTTTTACTGACATGTAACTGACATATAACATTGCGTTTTTTAAGGTGACAGTATGTTGATTTGGTACATTTATATATTGCACTACAATGACCACTGTAGTGTTAGCTACTACTTCTGCATGTCACATAATTATCATCTTTTTTTTCTAGTAAGAGCAACTAAAATCTAGTATCTTAGCAACTTTGAGTTTAATATACTATTGTTGACCATAATCATTATTTTGTGCTGTGCATTAGATCTCCAGAACTTATTTATCTAATTGTAAGTTTGTACCCTTGATCTATCTCCAATCTCCCCACACCTCAGCCCCTGGTAATCACCATTCTACTCAGTGTTTCTAAAAGTTTGCTTTTTTTTAGTTTCCACTTATAAGTGAAGTCATATAGCATTTGTCTTTGTCTGACTTAGCAAAATGCCCTAAATGTCCATCATATTATCACAAATGGCAGGATTTCCTCCTTGATTGTAGCTGAATAATATGGTTGCACATATTTTTATCCATTCATCTGCTGACACTTAGGTTGTTTTCATATCTTCACTATTGTAAATAATACTGTAGTGAATGTGGGAGTACAGATACCTTTTCAAAATCGTGTTTTCATTTCCTTTGGATATATACCCCCAGGAGTGGGATTGCTGGATCATATAGGGGTTCTGTTTACCATTTGAATTGAGTACACTCCATACTGTTTTCCATAGAGACTGCACCAATTTCCATTCCTACCAACAGTGCACAAGTGTTTCCTTTTCTCTACATCCTCACCAACACTTGTCCATCTCTTGTCTTAATGATAGTTGTTCAAACAAGTATGAGGTGATATCTCAATGTAGTTTTGATTTTGTTGATGGTTAGTGATACTGAACATCTTTTCATGTACCTGTTGGCCATTTGGATGTCTCCTTTGGAATAATGTCCATTATGTTCCTCTGCTCATGTCTTCATTGGATTGTTTGTTATTGAGTTGTGTGAGTTCTTTACATATTTTGAATATTAACCCCTTATCAGATATATTGTTTGCAAGTATATATATTTTCTACAACTTTTTTTTTCATTTTTTAATTAATTCTGTTACTATGCATAAACTTTTTAGTATGATGTAATTTCACTTGTTGTTTTGCTTTTGTTGCTTGTGCTTTTGTGTTATAACCAAAAAATCATTGTCAAGATCGATGTCAAGGAACTTCTTCCCTTTGTTTTCTTCTAGGAGTTTTATAGTATCAGGTCTTACATTTGAGTCTTGAATCCATTTAGTTAATTTTTGTGAATGGTGTAAGACAGAAGTGCAATTTTATTTTTTTCTGCATATGGTTATCCAGCTTTCCCAACACCATTTTTTAAAGATACTATCCTTTCCCCATTGAGTACTCTTAGCTCCTTTGTCAAATATTAATTGATTGTATATGCAGGGGCTTATTTATTCAGTTCCATTGTTCTATATGTCGAAAACTTTTAAAATATTAATGTTTTTTTTTTTTTTTAAGATTTATTTACTCATTCAGAGAGAGCAAAAGACACAGGCAGAGGGAGAAGCAGGCTCCCTGCAGGAAGCCTGACATGGGACTCGATCCTGGGTCTCCAGGATCACACCCCGGCCTGCAGGCAGCGCTAAACTGCTGCACCACCGGGGCTGCCCTATTAATGTGTCTCAACAGGGCATCTGGTCTTCATGTCTCCTCGGACCTCACCCCTCCCTATTTTAGCCAGGATGTTTCATATATTTGCCTTTTATTCCTAATACCATTTTGAAATTACAGTCACTGGAATCTAAGCCTTTCCAATACACAAAGATGGTGGCATTTTTTGTTTTTGTTTTAATTTTTATCATTTTCAAGAAGGGAGTCTATTTCAGTGTTTCATAATGACAGTTTTATCTTTAATGTATTATATCAAAGACATACTTTATACATTAAATGATTAGCAGAGTGAAGAGACTGTATTGTAGAAGGAGAATCATATTTATGACATCTCTTAAAGGGGAAAAATGTAGTTTTTTTGTTTTAATAATGTGTTTTTGAAAAGAGTGCTATGCTCCAAATATTTCTTTATAATTTGTAATATAGAAAATATTCTGTATGTTGGTAAATTGAACACCAATAAAAAATAAATTTATTATAAATAAATATCTAAAAAATAAACTAACTGCATAAAACAAAAACAAAAACAAAAGAAAGAAAAGAAAAGATTGCTCTCAGTAGCGACAGAACACCTAGCCATAACCATCACTTAAAATAATCAACAATGCTTTTGGGTCTATGGCTTATATTTCAAACCTGTTGGAAACTCTATCAGCAGAGTGAGACATAATAGTTAATATTCACTGAAAACTAATCTGAAGGCTGGGCCATAATATGTATAAATGCTACAGTAGCTATATGATTTTTTATATTCACATACTTATTTGCCTTTTGTCATTTTCAAGTACACACAACTGAAGATGTTCTTGGGAAGAACAAAAATGAATGTGTCACTTTGGCTTGACTCCACATTTGTCCTGTGATTGCAGAATTTTTCTTCTAGTTTCTTATTAAAAAGAAGACAAATGAATATTTCTAAATACAGGGAAGACATTACTATAAATTTAAGTAGCTAAGTCATATTCAATTCTTATGTTAAGAAAAAGGAAATTCTAGTGATTTATCTTAGCCTTTTCTCTTAGGTACCTGTCCTATTGGTAGAGACAATTAGAAAAAGTAGTTGCTAGGATATTTGACTGTTAGACTATTCATTAGAGCAAAGAATGTTTTGTGCTATTAAAATTATTGGTGATGAGATGGGGTAACATCAGGCTAAAATTTTTGGCAATGACCTGAAAACCCCTATCATTGCCCAATTAATATAGGAAACACAGTGAATAAGAGGTACTATGAACCTTCATGAGTAAAACAGTCTATTTCAGTATTAGACTGCACTTGTTTAAACTGGATCATAAGAATATTTTTCTTTACCTGGTGGATTTTTTTATACTCGTTGTACTGTCATATACCCAGTAACCACTTTACTCTGAAAAGCCCTACAACCAGGGTTCAAGCTAAACTAGGTTTCTTGATAGTATTAAGAACTGAAATATTATAATGAATCTGATTAGAAGTTCTTTAATTATGACTTTAATTCATTCCCTCCACATTTAGTCCCTTGTCAATAACAAGTGATATTTGGTGATTCCTACTCTGCCCCCCACTCCCATACCCTGTTTAGTATTAACTTCTATATTTTTAACTCATTTTTCTAGCATAGTTTTTAATGTCTCTCACTTAAATTTCTTTCCTTGTGTATGTTAAATTTTCTAGAATAAATGAACATGAGTGTTAGATTCTCACATCTTGTATGGCTGTATTAAAGTACTCAAATGGAAGCCTTGCTGTACTATCTCATAACCCTAGTAATTAATAGTGCAAGAAAAATAAAAAATGTAATTAAAGGATCATGTTGGTTAAATGAAATCTCATTTCACTTCCATGTTATGAAGATTTCTCATCTCTAGGTTATATTGTATTTTTTATGTAACATGATAAACATTAAGACATCTCCAATACATTGGTACAAATGTGAAAATTATAAATATATTTGTACTAAACTAGTTTCACTTAGGGATTATGTTTATTGCTTTTCAAATATTCAGTGTTAAATCATTTTAATTTTTAGCAGCCAGTACACAATTAACTGAAAATATATTGTAAGTAGTAGGAAATTTAAAAGATCAAAGACAAAGAAAAAGAAACAAATTAAATTTCACAATTACATTGATCTAAAAGTCAAAGATGTAAATTAGAAGTGATGTGAAATAGAAGGGACCATGATGAAGAAAGGGTGTTATAGGAAAAATTCAGTTGTAGGGAAAATTCAGTTAGTCACCCTGCCACCTGGAGCAGGCTCCTCAAACTTGGCACCTCTTTTGAGTCCCTCGTTTCTAAACTCAATTGTTAGTGTGAAGCTCGAGGAAGCAGATACTGTTTGTGCCTGCAGGTTAATTGAATCTAGGTGGCTTATAATAACTGGCATATGGAATTAGCCATCTGAAGGGTATTTGGTGAGCATGGTATAAGAAAAAAGGGAACTCATCATTCAAATGTCTTACAAATAAGACATAGTCCCTAAAACAAAAAGTTTATAGCTTAGTTGTGGATTACATGGGAGGAGAAGTATGGTAACAAATTCAGAGCAGCATGGTAAGTGTTAGAACAGGTCTATATACACGTGATATGGAAGTATGTCCAGAGAGAGCTATCGTGAGGGGGTGGAAGTTGAATGTTGTTGGATGAAAAAATTTCTCAGGAATGTGGGGATTATATTCGTTCCAAGTGATAAAGTAATAGGTACAGTAATAGCAATAATTGTTACTAGTACTGTGTGTTTAGTATGTGTCAAGCATTTTATATCATTTATTTCAATTAATTTTCACAAGACACTTCTATATTATTGATTCTCCATTTCTAATTTGTAAATATAAACAGGTATAGATTTTAAGCACATGTTAGTTGCTTAAAATAACAAAGAAATTAGGTGGAAGAGAAAATTAAGTGGTAGAAAAAAGAGGAAAGGCAAGAGATACAAAACAACCTGAAATATTAAGGAAATTACAAGGAATTCAATTGGTCTGGTGTGAATAATTCATTCATTTACTTATATGGTATTTGTTAAATGAGTAACTGGAGATACTGCAGATAAGACATATAACTATGTCTTTAAAAAACTTATGTTCTGGGCACCTTATGGGTGGCTCAATGGTTGAGCATCTACCTTGAGCCCAGGGTGTGATCATGGGGTCCTGAGATGGAGCCACATTAGACTCCCCGCAGGGCTCCTGCTTCTCTCTCTGCCTTTGTCTCTGCCTCTCTCTCTCTGTGTGTGTCTCTCATGAATAAATAAATTATCTTAAAAAAAAAAAGAAACCCTTATGTTCTAATGGTGAGAAACAGTAAACAAGTAAATAAATTAATAAATTTAGATATAAGCATTTCCTATGAAGAAAAGAAGACAGGGTGATGAAATGCCAAGTAATTGCGAAGAATAAACCACATAAGGAGATATTTGATAGTAACCAAAAAGAATGAGCAAGAATAACATATAAATCTCAGCAATCTAATATTGAATGAAAAGAGTCCTAAAAAGTAACATGCAAATTGATAACCTATTTAATAAAGTTAAAAACAACTAAAATAATATATGTATATATATATTCTTTTTAATCAATACATATAGATGCAATGAAATGGCATATAAATGAAAGCAGATGCATAAAAAACACAGAGTTCTGGTGAAGGGGAGCAGAAGGGTGTGTTGAGGAATTATATAATGCAGATTATTGTCAAGGTCCTGGCTTTTGTTTTGTGTGATGGGTTGACAAGTAATTAGTACGTTATTTAAAATACCTAATGAAAATAAAGAAGCAGTGCCAAGCTCCAAGATGAGAATGTTTTAGGAACCAAAGATTAAGATTAATCCAATTCTATGTACCATATTTTCTCCCAATAAAAGGCGAGACTAGTTGGTAGGAACAAATTTCCTGAGAAGGTATCATGGAGCTGCAACTTCGGCAAGAAGCCGCATCTAGACTCTGTGACAGCAGTGTCCCTAGCAGAGGAAAGGGCAGGCAGCGCTGGGTGTGTGGGAACAAATGAGACCTGAGAGGAGTAAGTGTGGGCGAGAATGGCAAGAAGGGGGTCCAGACTCTAGACATAGATCACGGTGAGGACTCGGAAGCTGTCTTCCTTTCCAGTCTTTGCAGAATGCTAAAAGTACACAAGACATGTCTGCAGACCCCTCAGGTTCATCCAGGGAAGCTTTCTTTTACATATAGTTTCTGTATAAGTTTGTGTTTGAAGTAGAATCTGTTGTTAAGAAAAAAAAATGTACAAATGACTGACTATATGCTGAGTCTCTTGCCATGCAGTTGATTTATTTCCTTCTGATTTGAGCTAGTGTCTGCAGATTATGATCCATCACCACCATCCCCCAACTCTGCCCCTTCTAGAAGAAGTCTAGGGCCCAGACATAGATCATGCTACAGATTCTAACCTTCCTGGAAAGTGTGTCCCGTAGAAGCTCTGAACCTCAGAAAGCACACACAGCAGATTGTGGAGGCACACCATACATTCTAGAAAAAAATCTGATAGTAATAAAAAAGTCCATTGTATCTTCCTTACTTGAGAATTGTTTAATTTTTTTAAGATTTTATTTATTCATGAGAGACACACAGACACAGAGAGAGAGAGAGATAGAGAGAGAGAGAGAGAGACACAGGCAGAGGGAGAAGAAGGCTCCCCCGCAAGGAGCCCAACATGGGACTTGATCCCAGATCCCAGGATCATGCCCTGAGTCAAAGGCAGACACTCAATGGCTGAGCCACCCAGGGGTCCCTGTGTTTGTTTTCTGATGAGAAAGTTGTAACTACAAAACCAAGCTAGTTAATGCTTAACTACAAAATTTGTAAGGAAGAGCAGAGTGTTTCCCAGAATTGTGGAAAATGTAACACCATGAACAACATGTTGCAGAAATGTTGCTATACTAGTCCAAATGCATGTATAAATGTCAGTCCACCTTATATAAAATCACTAAGATTTTATTGGTATTTTTCACTTTCTTGAGATTTGTTTTTCTTGAAATGAGTTTAAGCTTATCTATTTTCCTATAGAATGGAACCCTGGAATGAACAGAGTACAGATCAAATGTTCAAAGATGTACATTCTAATACTGCACTGCTGAGGCAAGACCTACTTCTTTGCCTTGGTTGCGTCACCTGTAGGTGCTGGCCTAGAATGATCATGAAGATATCTTATAGCTGTTCATGTATGATTCTATGAAGAGACTTGTAAGAATGAAAATACTTTCTTTTATTTTACAATGAAAATAAATGGATTGCAAAGTTTAGAAGCATCATGCAAATGAAGAAAATTGGCACATCTAGATTTATTCTTTAGCAAGTACAGACGGATTGAAGTTATTTTTAAAGTTCCCAACTAAATTGAACAAATCCAGTGAATTGTAAGATTTCACTCATCTAAGTTTTTGGGAATGTTGTCATTTAAAAATCACATGTCAGCAAAGTACAGGATGCTTTGTCCTAACAAATCAATTTTTAAAAATACAACCCAATATACATACTTTCAGTTCTAATAAACTAAAAGAAAGAACTTTTGTTTCCTCATAATATGTAAAACTAAATATATAAATACATCTACAAATTAGGGTATGGACTGTCAATAATGATGAATAAAAACTGGAAAATATACAAAACAAAACAAACCAACCGCTTTGCAGTGTATAATAGCCCTGCCCCAACAGTGAGCAGAGGAGCTCTACGGTAACTCCAAGGTCTTAGAATAGCACCAGTAAACTGACCTGTGAATGAATGAAAGAATGAATGAGGGCTTAGGGTGATGGGAATGGGTACATTCCTCATGGGCAGAAAATGATCTGCAAAAGGCAGAATTAGAGTAGGATTCAAACATCCTAAATTGACTTTGAATTCCCAAATCTAACCATACTTACAAGTGAACAAATTTCTTGTGTTTCCATAATGAACTCTGTATTGTGTATGCACACTATGTCTTACAGCCCCCAACATTCATGCTGTGTTTGTATTTCAACATAAACTGAACTGAATATCTTGTATTTGCCCATGTTTAAAAACACGTACATATGCAGAAGGGCACAAACCCTTCAAAAAGGGTATCTGAACGTAACAGTGGGGCCACAGAAATATAATGTATTCCTTAAACTATCAAGATTTTTTCAAGTAAAACACATTACTTTTTTTTTTCTTTTTGATTAATGAAGAAATACAAGGACATCCTAAGCATGTGCTGTGTGTTCTGGTATAAAATCAATCAACATTTTATTTTATGTTGGTTTATCCTTTTGTGCTATCAGGGTAATGCCTGTTTACTGGATTTCAGCTTCTACTTTTCATTATATATAATACTGTTATTAAGCAAGGTCAGGCCCATTCATTCACTTAACATATATCTGTTCTAGGTGCTTGGAAGGTACCAGGTAATAAAAGAGATCCCTATGCTTGTGAAGCTGATATTTTAATGGAGGGAAGATAAGCAATTAGCAAAAATAATAATAATAATAATAATAATAATAATAATAAAGTAAATGATAGAGCATCTGAGAAATTGAGAAGGGCTATGAGAAGAAAGACACCAGGGATTAAAAGATTGTTATTTTTTTTTTCACAATGGCTATTCAGTAAAATTTTTGAACATTTAATATTTGGCCCTTGAATGCTAGATTTCATGAAGGCAGGAGCAACATATGTTTGTTTGTTTTTTTCTTGCGATTATCTCCCTAATTCCTAGCACAGTACCTGAAATACGGTAGGTATTGATTCACACTTTGGATTACAAAAAACAAAAGAATGACAGAATAATATGAACTTTACAGTTGTCAAGCATACTATTTTGTGCAGTTCTCCTTGTGTCAGACTACTTCATTTGAAAATGAAGGGAGATGTGGGGTGTCTGGATGGCTCAGTCAGCTTAGCATCTGCCTCTGGCTCAGGTCATGACCCAGGTCCTGGGATCAAGCCCCACATTAGGCTCCCTGCTCAGCGGGGAGCTTGCTTCTCCCTCTGCCCCTCTCCCTGTTCATGCTGTCTCTCTCTCTCTCTCTCTCTCTCTCTCTCTCTCTCTCTCTCCCTCTTGCACCCTTTCTCTCAAATGAATAAATAAAATCTTAAAAAAGAAAATATCTTTGAAACATATTGAAATATTAAAGTTCAGAGTTTTTTAATGTTGATTATCTTTTATTCCATTTTCCTAGTTCCCTCTAGTAACCCAAAAACTCAATATAAGTTGATCTCCATATTGTCTTTGGGATAGGTTGATTTTTTAAGAAAGCTATATGTAGACAGTTAATATCCATAATATTAGTCTCATTTGGGAGTTATGGTATAAAAAGATCTGTCCCAAAGTCAAAGTCCCCAAATTAACAGAAATATTTCATATACATTAAATGTGTTTATGATGCCTAAAGATAAATATATTATGGCAAATATATTACATTTCTACACATTACGTTTAACTCATCTTAGTTTTATAGAGTTAAAAAAAGTCTACTCGTAGGGTGCCTGGCGGGGCACAGTCAGTTGAGCGTCTGACTCTTGGTTTCCGCTCAGATCATGATCTCAGGGTCATGAGAATGAGCCCTGCCTCTGGGGAGCCACACTCAGCATGGAGTCTGGTCAGGACTGTCTCTACCCTTCCCCCTACCCTTTAAAATAAACAAATAAATCTTTTAAAAAATTAGAAACAATTAAAAAAATCTACTCCTTCTACTAGATTATAAACTCCCAGAAGTCAGGAACTGGCTCTCGTTAATCTGTGTATCTTCAAAGCAGGTAGCACATAGCAGGTATTTAATAAAGTTGCATGAATTGCTAAATGCTTACAACAGTCAGATCGTCAGCTAGAGACTAGAAGCCATTCTGTTAAATAGAAAATTTCATAATAGTGTTACAGAGAATCAGGATTTAATATTTAACGTGTTGTTGCTAAGTTATAGGAGCCAGAGGAGACAAAAATAAAAGATTGGATTCATTTTGCTATTTATACAATGTCATTTTTTGCTCTTTTCATTGAGTCTGTTCAGAGTTGCCCCATTAAGGAAATAATAAGGACTCATAAGTATGTGCTCTCAATTGTGTAGTCTCATAAAAGCTCTGGAAATAAGTATAAGTATGTTCATTACTGTTAACTACTTATTATCATGATGATCATGATAATAAATCTATGTTTTAATTTCTTTCCAACTATTCAATAAACTTAACATTTTAAAATATACTTGGTTTCTCTTCTAAAGAAAAAACACATTTTTTTTTTACATGAAAGAATAGCCTGTCCTTTTCCTCTGCTATGGAAAAATGTATACCTGTTTAGTCATCCTGCGGTGGTTGTGTTCCTCTCTTTTCATTTATAAATTTTATTCAAATCAGCCATTCATAATGCAATCACAACAACCCTTAAAACGGCATTAATACTTGTCAGGTAAGATGTAGAAGTTTTACTATACACTAATGTAGGATATAGAGTTATTTACAAAGGTGATATCAGATATATATCTTAAAAAGAAAGTTGTCATTACAGAAAGCTTTGGAAATAGGAAAAATAATATGTAATTGTAGTTTGGAAGTTAGTGCACTCAATATTCCCTTTTTTCAATAATCAGTTCTTACTCAATTTTATCCATCAAGTAATCATTGTTGAATATTAATTTCTTTTTACTATAAATATATATTTTATTTTATTTTTTAAACATATATTTTAAATTAAGATTTTCTAGTATAATAAGTTTAAAGAACTTCTGTATTTTACTTAGGAAAAACTTGTGAAAATATAAACTTCAAGCATTGTTTGCGGTGGCACTTCATCTTTTCCAGGAAAATACATCAGTATCTCGATTTGAACTTAACTTAAAGGGTAGTAATTTGTTCCCAGGGCAGATCATGTATAAGTGAAAGAGCTAATTGCCTAACTGGTACGATTTGAAGCATGCTACAAAACTTTTTTTGCCTAAATTATTTCCTACCCTGTCCTTCCACACCAGAGATACCCAACAACAGAATTTCATTCATTAAAAATACCACATATATAAGTACCCTTTGCTGAATCATAAGTATTCCTAGACCAGTATCACCTAAAATAGTCTAGTCCCTAAGGGAATTCAGTTTATAGATGATGTTTTTGAGAGGAATTAACTGAAAAGGAGTGAGAATCAAGGCAACTTAAACTTTAAAAGGAAGGATGAAAGACATCTATGAAGTAGAAAATATTTTTAAGCAGTGAGTGATTTTAATATGCTTCAGCAGAGGGATATTGGCAGCTAGAGGGCAACATGAAAACACCATCTGAGGTCAAGTATACAGATTGTGTGGGAGTGCTCCAAATGTGAGCCTGGAGCTCGGAGGAGCTTTCCTCGCCATTCTGCACAAAAGTGGTTTTTGATATAGTAATTCTCGTTCATGTTCTTCACGTTGTTGTGGGCATTTTTTTTTTTAGATTCTATTTATTTATTCATGAGAGACACACACAGAGAGAAGCAGAAACACAGAAAGGGGGAAAAGCAGGCTCCATGAAGGGAGCCTGATGCAGGACTCGATCCCAAGGACCCTGAGATCACACCCTGAACCAAAGGCAGACACTCAATCACTTAGCCACTCAGGAGTCCCAGCATGTCCTTTATTTTTATTTTATTTTATTTTATTTTATTTTATTTTATTTTATTTTATTTTATTTATTTATTTATTTATTTATTTATTTATTTATTTATTGCATGTTCTTTTTAATCCAATTTTTACCTATTGTTTATTTTGTTTCCCCTTCTACTTCTATGTGAATGTAAATGAGTAACTGTGACTGGCCAATCAGACCTTCAATATTAAATGAAAGAAGTGGTGAAAAGTGTACCATTAACCAGTTATTACAAAATGAAAGGTTATCAGAAATGACATACAGAACACAGAATGCCTATCTTTGACCACTGATGTTCTAAAGCTGAAAAACTATTTAGAGTCAACATACTTTGAAAAAATCCTAGAAATATGGACTTCTATTGCCATTCAATTCACCACAATAGCATAGGGAAGATGTTTTAAGTTAGATAGAGTTGTTTATATTTCCATAGATTCTCCATTTGGGGCTGAAGGTAGTAAAGTTAATTTTGCTAGAAATTATTTTGAATCATCTTTAAAGGGACAAAAGAAAAGTATTAGTAAGATTTTAGGGTTTTTAAAAAATTTTTATTTATTTATTTCAGAGAGAGAAACACAGAGCATGAGGGGGGAGAGGGGCAGGGAGAGAGGAAGAAGCAGACTTCCCACTGAGCAGGGACCAGGGATCTATTCCAAGACCCCGAGATCATGACTGAGCTGAAGGCAAATGCTTAACAGATTAAGCCACTCAGGTGCCCTAAAAGTATTAGTAAGATTATTTAAAGAAATATGTCTAAGGCAAAGTAATATATCTCTTATTTTCAGATGTGGACACTCAAAATTGAGTTCTTTCTTTGTGCTTGATTTCTTTCACTTGAAAACTCAACTTTCAAGGTATTCTTATCTGTTGTAGTGATTATAGGTCAGCTACATAAAAGTATTCAATTAGGCTTTCTTTGCTTCTGGCATCTCACCATCCCCAAACTTAAACACATGAACAATTACAGTTTCTGTTTCCTGTCTACCATTTTCCATATGAATATCTTCACATAGTTGTTTTAGTTAACTATTGTCCCAATAATGATGCATCAAAAAGCACCCTAGTAAAAAAGTGACTACAAACATTTATTCTTATGAATCTATGATAATTAGCTAAGGATCTGGTCTGGTGATTCAGACAGGACTTGTTTGAGAAGCTCTGCTTCTCAGGAGCATCACATATGACTGGGATGGACTTAGGCTGGTTTGCTTTGTGCAATTTGTTCCAAGGTCCAGGTGAAGGAATAACAGCTATAAGAAATAGTACTGCAAAAAGGGAGAGCAAAAAGTTCACAATGCTCCTAAGGCATGTACAGAAATGGTAGGTACACTGTCATTCTAACTGGCAAAGCAAATTCTGTGGTCAAGCTGAAAGCCAAGAGGTAGGGAAGTACATTTTTCCTACAGAGAGGCCATGACAAAAGTTTCAATATACAAAAGGATAAATAATTTGGGCTAATAATTCATTTTACCATGTTATATGCATGCATCATTATATTATGATTATTTACATAATATTCCATCAAATGCTCTTCTATAATTTTATGTAACTCTTCGTAACTACTCAGGTATTTATATGGGTTGATTTTGTTGTATTATTCATGTATTAATGAACGTATTTGAGTGTTTAGTTTTTTTCAGTTATATTCTTTCGTGAAGATACTTTCCCAGAGATGGATTATTTGATTGAAGTGAATGAATAAATGTATCACTCTTGAAAGTCATTGCAACACTACCAGCTATGAATAAGAGACACTATTTTATCCCACTTACCCTGACATGGCAAATCTCTAATTTTTGGTTGCTGTAGCTACTGTTAAAAAAATGAATTAGCACCTCTTTTTTCTTTGATATTCCATTGATTTGAAATTTGAACCCTTTTTAAAAAATGTATTTATGAGTTGTAGATATCTGCTTTTGAGTTACCTGTTTATATCCTTTACTCAATAACTATTAATAGCTTGAATGTAAGATATTTTCCACAAGTACCTCAAACTAAACCCCATCTAATTCTCAATTTATCATTTTGTCTCCCAAACTGGTCTCATCTATCCCAAAATTCAGTATTTATTCATTTATTGAAGTCAGAAACATGGAATTTTTATCCATCTTCTTTTTCACCCACATATATGAGAACTATGAAAATGTGTTTTGATCCTATTTCAAATCTACTCATTCTTCCTCTGCTCTGCACTAGCCTAGCTTAGACTATACCTCCCCAGGCCACTGCAATACTCTCTTTACTGTTCTTTTGGCCTCTAGTTTGTCCCAATCCGTTCTCAGCATAGCTTCCAGAAATCTTCTACTAATGTGAAAATTACAACAGACCACTTATCCTTTCAGAATTATTTGATGTATGTTATATCGAATTTCCCATTACACCTAAGAAAAACAGAGATCCTTATGAAAGTCCTCCTTCTGTTTGCTCCATTTTATATCTATCTGCCCTCACCTCGTTTGTGCTATGTGTACTCTGGAGACACAGAACTGCCTTTAGTGGTTACTGGTTATTACCACTTTCTCACACCTCCATTTCCTGCAAATGCTGGGCATCTCAGATCCCCTACAGCCCAGTAGTCCTTGTCCCAAATGCCTACTCATTCTTTTTTTTTTTAATTCTATTTGCCAACATGTAGTATAACACCCAGTGCTCATCCCATCAAGTGCCCCCCTTAGTGACCATCATCCAGTTGCCCCAACCCCCACCCCTCCCCTTCTGCAACCCTTTGTTTGTTTCCCAGAGTTAGGTGTCTCTCATAGTTTGTCTCCCATCTAATCTTTCCCAGTCAGTTCCCTTCCTTTCCCCTATAATCCCTTTCACTATTTCTTATATTCCCCATATGAGTGAAACCATATGATGATTGTCCTTCTCCAATTGACTTATTTCACTTTGCATAATACCCTCCCGTTCCATCCACGCTGAAGCAAATGGTGGGTATTCATCATTTCTGATGGCTGAGTAATAGTCAGTTGTATATATACCACATCTCCTTTATCCATTCATCTGTCGAAGGACATCATGGCTCCTTCCACAGTTTGGCTATTGTGGACATTGCTGCTATAAACATTGGAGTGCGGGTGTCCTGGCATTTCATTACATCAGTATCTTTGGGGTAAATCCCCAGCAGTGCAATTGCTGGGTCATAGGGGAGCTCTACTGTTAACTTCTTGAGGAACCTCCGCACCGTTTTCCAGACTGGCTGCACCAGTTCACATTCCCACCAACAATACAAGAGGGTTCCCCTTTCTCCACATCCTCTCCAACATTTGTTGTTTCCTGTCTTGTTAATTTTAGTCATTCTCACTGGTGTGAGGTGGTATCTCATTGTGGTTTTGATTTGTATTTCCCTGATGAATGCCTGCTCATTCTATAAGTTTCAGACTAAAACCTTCCCTAATTCCCCCTGGCAGATTCCATAGTTTCTTTTTGTTTGTTTTTCCATTCAGTTTGTAAATATCTTCATTATAGAATGTGCCTTATCCTGTGGTCAGTCATCTTTATGTCTTCCTCTTTATTTGGATAATGTTTTCCTTGGGCTCAAAGACCATGCCTATTAATTTCTATATATCTAGCCTTTAGCACAAAGTCTACCACACAGTAATCATTAAATGTTTCCCAAATTGAATTGAGAATTCAATAACTAAATGAAAAAAAATTTCTAAATAATCAAGCATTTATTCTGGACCACAGGTAAGTAATGCTTTAAGAAGATTTTAGGCAAGGGACAAGTCATACCATTTGGATTTATTTTATATTGTAACATCTAGAAATAAATAATACTGAAGTTTAGGTTTGTTACTTTCTAACTTGATGGAAAATTGAGGAAATAGTATTATAAAAACAACCTTTAGAAATTTAAAACTTTATCACTTATTTATTTTAAAGCAGATATTTTAGGGGTGCCTGAGTGGCTCAGTCTGTTAAGCATCTGCCTTCAGCTCAAGTCATGATCCTAGGGTCCTGGGATCGAGTCCCACCTTGGGCTCCCCGTTTATCTGCTCAGTGTGAGGAGCCTGCCACTCCCCCTCCTTGTGCTCTCTCTGTCTCTCTCTCTCTCTGTCATATAAATAAATAAAATGTTTTTTAAAAAGCAGACATGTTATAAACATTTGGAATTTTTTTTCAGTTGAAGACAAGAACTGTATTCTCCACTTCTTTTTTTCTCTTAATGGCTATTCTTCTCCACTCACCTATAAGAGAACGAAGCACATCATTCTTCACATAATTTGCCCTCAGTACAGGCCTGTGGAATTGATATTTAAAAATATATTCATGTTTCTTTTCATAAGTAGTTAGATATTCAAGGTAATGTAAATATATAATTTAGTTTTAGTGTACTTATTCCAGAACAAATGCCTGAATTCTCATTATTTTTAAGTCACACATGTTATCCTTTATTAAATGAGAGAAGGTCTTTATTTCATGCCTACTTCTGGGTAGTTTTTAAAAAACTAGATAAGCTTTTTATTATTTGGGGACCATTGTTAAGTGGTATTTTCTTGTATTGGAATACCTTTCTGCCCCTATTACCACATTCATCTAAGCAACAAATACTAGTAACTCAAAACTCATTTGAGACATCTTCTGGTGTATGTAGATTGCTTCACTAAAGATGACCCTCCCCTGTATTTTAGGGTACCCTAGTTTAGGTCTTACCACATTGAATTCAATGAATAAATGTGAATAAAGCGTTAAACAGAATACTTGGCTTATCCTAAAATATTATATACTTACCAAGATTTCAATTCTTGTTTGGTTGAGATACAAAGATGTTTACAAAGCAAAAAAAGCTATTATAAAACATTCTTTAATGACAAAACTGGGAAGAGATAAAAGAAGAATGTATAAAATCATTTTCGTTAGTTAAAATACAGACTCAACTAAGAAGTAATGAACCACATTAACAATAATAGCTTTAACAAGGTAGATTTTTTTTCTTTCTTATATAACAACCTAAAGACATTTAGCCTACAAGATCCTATAGCAGATATACATTTACATAATTTGGGGGATGTTTTCCTTATTGTGGCACTACCAATCCCTTTGATGATGCTTTCATATGTATAATTGAAAATGGCTCTCAATCGTGGGCTCTTGAGGAAGAGAGAAAGGGGGAAATAAAGAGACAAAATCCAGATTTAGCACACCTTGCTTCTGCCTATATCATTACAGTGGTCAGGACTTTGTCATGTGGCTACATTTAGCTTCAAGGAACACTGAGGAATGTAGTCCTTATTTGGTAAGTATATGGCCAGTAAATCTCCATTACTGTAGAAGAAAGAGAGAGTATTTTGAGGAGACAAATTGCAATCTCTGTCACAGCATCAGAAGATAAAGAGTAAATTTATCATATCTGCTGAGAGTTTGTCCTGAAAAATAAAACTTTTTTTGCATGGTGTGTGTGTGTGCGCGCGTGTGCACATTTGCTATTTGATATTTGGTAGAATAATGATCAGATATATTGCAACTATACCCAAGAAAGATTCGCTAAATGTATTAAACTGCCCTACCTTGTCAACATCCCCACTACCCCTTTGACAAGAAGGTATCTACCCTATTGAAGCTCCAAATTGAGTTTCCCAATGTCTTAGGTCTTTCCTAAAATTTTTGGGAATACCCGTAATGTCAGTATCAATTCAGTTTCAGGGCCATATTTTAAGTCTTTGAGATAAATGCTAGGCAGACCTAGGTCTTCATGTTTGTTTAAAAGAGATGATCAGCAATAATAATTCCCCCTGTAACTTTGTGAGGTGGACTTTTCAAAGAAAGATCCAGGCACTATATAACCAAACAAGGAAATTTCACTCTCACATTGAAACAATCTACAATTATCCAGTCAGGCTGAGTGTAATTAGTTAGTTGGAATCAAGCCAGGACATTGAGGCAAATACTGCTACTTTCCCTGAAAGGTACCTTGGGACTTTTAATGGCCACTTATGGTCAAGTCTGGAGTTTTGCGTCTCATCTAGAAAATAGTACCTCTGGGAGCATAGTGTTTCCAGCTCCATTACTTGCTAACTACTGACAGTGTTTCTACAAATAGGGGAAGTAAGTATTAAGTACTGATCACAAGAGTTTTTTCTGTGAATTCACGTCTTGACTATTTCAAGAGAATACTCTGTGTTTTATGGGTAGTGGTGCTCATTGTTGGTAATAGTTGAGTACTGTAGCATAACTATTTTATTCAAAATTAATGAAATGTACAGTTTTCTTTCAGTATCACAGACACGTTTGATAACTGTTTAAAAAGACTTTTATTTTTTTTAGTTTTTCGAAACATATGTCAACATTTTGTCACACATAATACACATTAAAATATATGTATGTCATAGCTGAGTATTTTATTAAGAGTTAAGTAGAAGTTTTAGATTTTTATAGCGTTTTACACCATAAGCAAAATACAGAACTTTAGTTGTATGCTATTTGCAATGAATTAAACATTTTTTTGATAAAATTTGTCATAATAATGGAGTCTTTTGAAAAAGGAATGTTTGCAAAGTTGAAATTCCTGAAGGGAAACAGTTCTTTTTGTTTTGGTATTATTTCTTAACATTTTTGACAATCTCTAGAAATTTGATAGATTGCTTTCTACCTTACTTTCTTGATCTTCTCAAACTGCTGAAATTTTTTTGGCAGAACAAGAAAACATAACACCTGAGGAAACTCAAACACTTTTCTTTCTATGGGAAAGTTACATTTATGAAAAATACATTTTGTATTGTAAAAATATTTTCATAATTTTAACACTATATTTTTCAAGTTATATGTCAAATATAGTTGGACGCACTGCTATTATTCTATTTGATTGCCACAATAACTTTTTAAAAAGTTGTTTTTCTTTGCCAGAAATTTGCTTTTATTGAAATATAAAAAGTCTTAAACTTTGACCTTGACTTCTCCACCTGTGCAAACCATGCATAGAGATAATATTTTATACTTTTTAAGTGAATAAGATCACCATACAATTTATGGTAAGAGGAAAAAGAGGCACTATTTATAATTACTCTGGGGGGCAAACAGGTATCAACTGGCCCTGGAAATCAAATGTGCGACCATGCTTCCTATGGTGTGTTTAGTCACAGTTTGACTTATGTATTCATGAGTATGAATATGCAATTGAATAAAGTCAGATGACAGTGACTATGACCATAGGCTCTGGAACCTACTGCCTGCCTTTATATTCTGACACAATAATGCTGGAACATTATTGAGAAACTTTCAGATTGGTTTATTCATTTCTCAAATGAAACATAGACATTCAGCTCAAAGATCGTGATTCACCAGATAAGTGAATTGCTTTCTCTTTTAAGAATTTCATATTAATACCTCTATATTATTCTACTTATTTTCTGTGTAATTTCCTATATTTTTAAGGTTTAATTTTAACATCTTTGCATGAGTATTCTGCCTCTGTATATATAGATGATGTAATTATATGTGACATATTAGTATACTTCTAGCAATTACACATATACATATACACATCTCACTGTTTAGCAGCAATTATGATATCCTCATAAACATCATCTCATTTATCCTTATGCAGCTCTATGAGGAATATTATTTTTGTTTTCTGATGACTACACTGAAGCTAAGAGTTTTCCTAACCTCATCCAGATGACAAGTAGGGTATTTTGTTCCAGTATTACATGTATGTATTATGGATGTATATGCCTAAAATGTATTTTAAGCAAATTGCACTCAAACTGCATTTACATTTCTTTATTCTTTATTTTTTTGCTCATGTATTCATAAAGTCATTTCCACATTTTAAAACTCTTTCAAAGTATGTTTATGTTGCTGCATAGTAATTAGCATATATCTCTCCCACATTTCTTTATTTTTTTTCACATTTCTTTAATTAGTGCTAGATATTTTACAATTTTTTTTTACATTTATGTATAATTCTCTTAAAAATATTCATTTATGGGGATCCCTGGGTGGCTCAGCAGTTTAGCACCTGCCTTCGGCCCAGGACATGATCCTGGAGTCCCGAGATGGAGTCCCCCGTTGGGCTCCCTGCATGAAGCCTGCTTCTCCCTCTACCTGTGTCTCTGCCTCTCTCTCTGCCTCTCTCTCTCTCTCTCTCTCTCTCTGCCTCTCATGAATAAATAAATAAATAATCTTTAAAAAATTAATTTATATGATTTTTGGCCAATTCTTTGATGAAAAGAGAGTGACCGATTGTTCTTGAGGCTTATTAACAAAATAATTTTGAGACTAGATTGAAAATTAGTATTTTTAAATGTATCAGATTTTTTAAAAATCGGGAGACTCAAGTGGCAGGGTTTCTCAGAGGAATTAAGGAGACTACTTCACTGTCCCTTCTTGAAATACTATGTCAGTTAACTTCTATATGACTTGGATTTGACAGTTTTGGAATAGAGGCAGTACTACAGAGCCAATACATGCATCCCTATGCTCTTTGCATCATTACTTACAATAGCCAAGATATAGAAACAACCTAAGTTACATCAGTAGATGAATGGATACAGAACATTGGGAATATATATTCAATGGAAAATCATCAGCCATAAAAAGGAATAAAGTTTGGCCATTTATAACAACATGGATGGACCTCAAGGGCATTATGCTATATGAAATAAGTCAGAGAAAGGCAAATTCCATATGCTCTCATGTATATGTGGAATATAAAAATACAAAACAAAAAAGCTAAACTAAACAAACAAAAAACCAAGTTCATAAATGCAGAGAACAGATTGGTGGTTGCCAGAAGTAGGAGTGGGTAAGAGAGTAAAGAGGGTTACAAGGTACAAACTTCCGATTATGAAATAAATAAGTCATGGGGATGTAATGTACGGAATGGTGACAATAGGTAATAATACTCTATTGCATATTTAATAGTTACTAAAACAATAGATCTTAAAAGTTCTCATCACAAGAAAAAAAAAATGTTGTAGCTATGTATTGTGTCTAGATGTTAACCACCACATTTTTGTGGTGGTCATTTGACAATATACACACATAGCAAATCATATGTTGTATACCTGAAATTAAAAATCTCAGCTGTATTATATTATTTTAAAAAGATTCTTAAATTTATTCTAGAGAAAGAGAGCATAAGTAGAGGGGGGTCAGAAGGAGAGGGAAAGAAAGAATCTCAAGCAGACCCTCTACTGAGGACAGTGCCCAATATGGGTCTCAATCTTATGACCCTGAGATCATGACCTGAGCTGAAATGAAGAGTCTGTGGCTCAACCATCTGAGAACTATTCAGTTCTCATTATATTTATTATATTATATATTATTATATTATATTATAATTATATTAATTTTATGTCAGGTATACCTCAATTTAAAAAGAAATTATATATTCACATGATTAAAAGCAACAACCTCCTGCATTACCTAATGTCTAGTTCACTTCTTCTGATAGTTATCAATGTATGTCTTGAATATTATTTTTCTTGTTTCATCAATCTTAGGCATTACTAATCAAGCAGACTATGTAATCGACCTTGACAATTTTGTTCTTTAACTGTAAAAGATACTATATCTTTTTGTCTAAGAGTTGAAAATCAATATAGAGTATCCATGTTATTTTATTTTTTTCCATGTTATTTTAATTTTTGAAAGATCATTTGTGGCAGAGACAAAAAAAGTACTGTAATTGTATTTATTATCTTGTGCAGTTTTTTGTTTGTCCTGATGTTTTTGCTTGGCTTCTGTTTCCTTGTACAATTGTTTTTATTATAGTCTAACTGTTACCAAATACTTGATAATATAATGCATTTTATCAGCCCCCTTTCTCTCTAAAGATCAGTCTCCTTGAACCTTCAGTTTTATTTCATCAGTTTTTGTTAGATCTCTAGGTCTGCTGTGTCCTGGTACTTTACTTTCTATATCATATGTCTTCTACTTTGTTGCTTTCTCCCTTATTATCTTGAAGAATATCTTCATGTATGTTGCCCTCCCTCCAAAAAATGAGAAGAAGGGATAATAGAAAAGATGAAGGGTAAATTTACTAGGTCTTCTTACAGGATTTATTTTTTTTTCCCAAAGATTTTACCCCAAATGATCTGGATATTAACAATATGTATTGTTGAAGTCACCATTACTTTCTGGCTTATGGTTTATTTGATGTTGTTTTAACCATTAAAAAAATCTTGATCTTAAATGTTGTAAAGATTATATTTCGGTTTTGAAAAGATAACGCTGATGGGCTGTGATAAATTAACTGGTCAGTGACAAGAGAGTAAACAAGGAGACACAGTGCAGCTCTCTAGCCAAGAGTTTGGAGAAGGGGCCACCCATCTCTTGAAAGACCAAGGACAGATTAGTATAAATAATAAATGTTGGCAAAGTATTTTAAATAAATATTTCTCTCCTTACTTTATATTTGTCTATCCCCATAGTCTCAGTTTTCTTTCTCTGGCCTTAAATACTCTGTTTTCTCCATTAAACTCTTCCTGAAACTATTGTTAACCTCAGGTATTTCATTAGACAGATTTTTGTTCTCCTCCTTTGTTCTCTGTTCTCTGTACAGAGAAACTTTTCTCTGAAGTCAGATATAGGAGGAAAATATATATGTTTAAAGATTACAGATCTATGGCAGATAGAAGTTGAGCAGAATCCTATTGAAATGACTTTACTTTCTGCTCAGAGGTAGAGAGAACACACACTATTAGAGATGAAGAGTTGAGGCAGAACCAAATCCCTTCAAAATGGACATGGGAGGCAGGCTACAACATTAAAACAAAACACTAAAATATAGACCTAGGGGAAAGGACCCAAATCTCCTAAAGCTCCTGTGTCCTAAGTATAGAGAAGAAATCAGTGTGTGGTTCTTAGAAGTCTTCAGGTAACCCTGGCATTTTGGGGGAGCAGAAGTAAAAACAGTGAGCAGCTAAAACTTTGCCTGCAGCTTGCTCCTGGCTGAAATCATCCTACTTGTCTAATGTCAGTTCTTGAAATTTCTTTCTTTTGAAACTGATTAATTGATTGGCTTCTTTGGAAATTTTTTGGCCTGTTGATTTCAGTGGTAGTAGGATCTTTCTTCTCAAATAAAAGGGGAATATAATATGGAAATCGATAATCAATATTTTTTTATCAGAACCTCATTCAGAATTATGAAATATATAGGTCGAAACTTTTCTTTCCTCCTTTCCACCTCTAGTCTCCAAGGATCAAGTATGTATCCCCACCTTACTGATTCAGGACCAACAAAGTCTGGGATTATATTCTTGACTATAACTTTTTTTTCTATTTTTTCTTTATCTAAATTGTAATTTTACTTTCCAGGATCCTTTAGTCTTTAATTTTCTTTGTGCTGTTAAATTAATGCTATAAACAAGTCCTTGCTAATCTAATTTCCCCTTCCAGATGACATAAAAGCCTTCACCTGTGATTTTTAAATTTCAGTGGTGGGAGTGTGATGTCCTGTGGTGATATTTCAGCAGCACACATTCTAACTCATAATACAGCCACAGGCTTAGTCCACCTCCATGACAACAAATGGGGATCAATAAAAATGAAGAGGAGGAATAGAATTCATTGCATTCTAGACTTCCATTCTTCACATAACTACAGGGACTTTTGTACCTTCCTTTCTTTTTTCGTGAGTTATAGAACTGCCTCGCCTTCCCTTTCCGTTCTGTTAGTAGGTAGAGGAACTGATAAGACGTAATCAATGAGATCATATCTCAACATGGTTATTGATGTAAATCCTGGGTAATTATTGAGGAATCCCTGGATTTATTAATTAACTAGATGCAGTAAATTGCTGGTCATAGATCATAGCTGACCGACAGCTTTGCTTTGCATAGAGAATGTTTAAAAAGTGGGGCACTACCCAATAAATTCTGGATTTGGGCCCCTAAGAACAAAACTGAGCTCTGGTAACCCTGGAGTCACATTGTCTCTTGATAACACTCCTCTGAAGCTGGCAGTCATTGCTTCTTTTAGCTATAAAAGTGCTCCCCAGTTTGCCATGCTTCCAACTCACTCTATGTTCCTGAAACCTCCCTCACCTTATGCTTTTAAGGTCAACCCCTAGGAGATCTTTGAATTTAAGTCAGCATTTTGTTCTTGTCAATTAGCACATTTAAAAGAGGAGGCGTTGTAGAATCCATTACTGTCTAGACTGTTTAGCAATATAAGCTATATAAATAAAAGTATAAGAAGTTTTTGATCTTTGTTTTTGACAATATTTTTGCCCACTTATTTCTGAGAAATAGTCTTTTTTTAATCTATTCAATGACTAATGATATATTTTGAATCGACTTCTCCCTACTTCTGAAAAGAAATGTTGGTTTACATAAAAAATTTAACGTTTTACATTTTTCTATTATTAATATGCATTTGCCACCTGTCAGCTGAATAGATCCAAAATTGCCTGTTAACGAAGTTGAGTGAATAAATGGATAAAATGTATAAATAAATGAACTTCTCCACTTTAGAATATCTACATTGTGTGGAAGGATTTTCCTTGAAAATATGCCAACTTTTTTTTTTTTAACTTTTGGATCACATCTTATTATCCTAGCTGTAATTAGAAATCTTGTGAAATTAAGAACCATTAAATTCAATGAGTTTTCAGCATCGGAAATTTGCCCAGAGGCACCCAGCCGATGGGTCTGCCCAGGATTGGGTTTTCATAGAGTTCTCCCTCCTTTCCTCCTATTGATTCTAAAAGGGAGCGTCTTTTCTACTTAGCTAATTAATTACACCTGCCAACAAGCAGATGGTTCTGCAGGCTTTGAAGCATGGAAATAGCTAGGTGCATATCAGCTAGTTTAAACTTCCTTCAGTTGCAATTTAGATTATAACTCTTGAAGCTGCAAAGAAAATAAAGAATAAACTATTACATAATTATAAAAGATACAATATTTTAAAATATTTTTTTATTTTAAAAATGTACCTTAAGGTATAAATTATCACTTTTTAAAAAAAATTTCAGTACAAACACAGTTTTAAAATAATTATGTTACCATCTAATTTAGAACAATACTTGCCAGATGTTATCATCTAATTGTTCTGAGCTCTGAAGTAAAATGAGACTACAGGAGCAGGGCCACTAAGAAAATTGTTAAAAACAGTTCTCAAAATATTACAGTTTTTTAGTAAGTACTCCTTTTGTGTTGTTGTTTAGTGATAAGAAAAGATGTATATGGTGAAAGTAGAACTGTGGGCACTGAGTGGTAGCCCTACCAACATCTCCACTTATATTCCACATTTTTATGGTGGTCTGGTTAGTCTTTACTTTTTTTCCCCTTGCATCTCAAGCCAGGTAGCTTTAAATAGAGATTATCACTGGAGCTTAATTTTCTATGTAAAATTCTTTCAAATATGACATAGCTCTGTAAACACATCCTACAAAAGTAAATTAGGCATAGAATATGAATGCATACAAGATTATCTGTGAAATATTCTCTTTAGTGAGGTCGTATTAAATTATCTAGTTTAAATCTTTTTTAATTCACAATTAAATATTTAGTTTCATACAATTTATAAAAATATTGTCTCTCATTCTAGCTTTACATTTGAGAAAATTTTAGTTAAAGGGTTTACACTTTGAAAGATAATGAAGTAATTAAATTTGAACATATCCTTTTGTTAGAGGTAGAATAAAAGTTCTTCCATGTAGGGGTGCCTCAGTTGAGCGTGTGACTCCTGATTTTAGCTCAGGTCATGATCTCAGGGTCCTGGGATTGAGCTCTAAAGCACAATATCTGCTTGAGATTCTCTCCTTCTCCCTCTCTTTCTGGCACTCCCCACAACTCACTGGCTTTCTCTCTCTAAAACAAATAAATCTTAAAAAACCCTCTTTCAATAACAATATTTTATATTCTTGTTTTTATGACACATTTATAATATTAATGTAAATGCAATTGATATAATATCCCAAATTCCCAAGTAAAATCACCTTTCTCCTTTTCCACTATTTTTTCTTTTCAACTATTTTAAATAAAAGTCATCTGATAAATCTAAAGATGGATATATTTAATTATTTCAAATAAAAAAGGATTATTTTTAAAATTTATGCCTTAAGAAGATACTTCAATCTTCTTGTACAATTGAGTGGTATACAATGTAATTCAATTAAGTTTACCTGCAGAGCAGTTATTGTGATAAAGCTACATTAACCATATGTTTTAATTTTGAATTCCTTACCCTTCTACCATATGAGCCTTAGTTCATTTGCCTTTAAAATGATCAGGATATTAAGGTTGATGTTAAAATAAACTTTCATTGATCTGACTTCTCTAATATGAATGTTTTGTTCTTTTGATCTCTTTGTATTGATTGTTCAACAACAATAGGAAAAAAAAACATTATAAAGACATTGCAGATTTGGGTAAGAGAACCAAATGCCCCACACATTTAAGCTATATATTTTCATATTTTCAGAAATGCAGTTGCAAAGCACATAGAGGCAGATTCTACTCAGGCTATGATTTGGGATAAGGTAATTAAAAATCATGTGCCCTACTCATTAAAGCACAGTTTCCAAGGACTAAGCATAGATAAAGTCCCCATAGTACTTGAAAATAATTAAGTTGCCTTCTTTTCTTTAATTTAGATTTTTTTTTTTTTACTGAATTGAAGGGCTTTTCCTTAAGTAAGCTGAATTCATGAAGTTTTATTATGCTGCCTTTTCCCGTGTCTACTTTTGACAGAGGCAAAAGGAATGTACCTCCAATGATGAGGTTGGGATATAATCCAAATATCTAACAGAGCCAAGAATTTTTTTTTTCAGTGCACAATTTTTCATGTAGAAAAGATACCCTAAAAGCATAATTTTACCTTTCAACTCAATAAAATATTTTCAAAAAGGACTTCAGGGAAATTATTCCGAGTTCTTAATTATACTTAGAAGTAGATTATATAATTTAGAGTTGTACCTCATCTCTACTTAAACTTTTTTTTTCCTTTAAATTTCTCAACTTTTCCTTTTATTATAAAAGGATAAAAAGTTTAAGAGTGGGATCTCAATTCAGCAGTTAATGAGTTGGAATCATAGATCTCCAGAACTCTTACCAGTTATTTACCTCTCTAAACTTCAGTTTTCTCATCTGTAGAGTAAGACTAGTCATAATTACCTCATAGGACTTCTGTAAGGATTAAGAGAAATACTGCATTTTAAAGATGTTCAAATAATGGCAGCATTTACCAAAAGGCACTAGAGTGAGGTGGTTAACCATGGGCTTTGGAGCCTGCTACACAAGCATTTGAATCCTGGCTTGACCCCTATGTATGAGGCATTTGGCACCTTGCTTAATCATTCTGTGTCTTACTTGTCATGCCACTGGGGTGCAGGAAATCCACCCAGAAAAAAGAAAACCCTGAATTTAAGGATGTTATATAATTTTATGGATAATATACTATTAAAAGGGCATTTGAAACTCGTGTAAGTTGAAAATAATTTTTTAATGAAATAAATATTTTAAAAACCAAATGCAAATCTATGTATTCTAATTTTGTCTAATAATCTTTCCCCAGCTTTAGCTCTCTCAGAAGTGTATTTATAAGAGGGAGCAGAAAAGATTGTTAAGCAGGATAGAAAACATTTGCTTACCAGAGAAGTTTTCTTATTTTCCTAATAATAATAATAATAATAATAATAATAATAATAAACCAATTGAACATTTGTTCTATAATAAATACTGTGGTGAGCATTTACAACTATGAACTGTTTTTCTGCTTACAGTTACCCTGAGAGAGAGGTATGATTAATATCTCTTTCATATTGTTAATATCTATTTTATAGATAAAGGACTGAGGCTTGGGGAGAATAAGTGATGTGACTGAAGCTGCAAGGATTATCTGTGGTGGAGTCACAGTTACCCAGTCTCACTCCATAGCTGGTGCAGAATTTACATCCCATTAGTCTTCTCTTCTTGAATGTTGGCACCTGGGGTTGACTGACTCATCGGATGTTGTTAGACGTATTGGCACTTGAGTCATTTCTTCACATCCAGCCTCAAAGAGCAGGCAAATACCTGAAATAATTTTTAAATCATGTTTATTGACCTGGAAAAGTGGAGGCATTCTAAAATAAGAGTGCATCTTAATTTAGAAGACATGATAATAGGTTACAGAAATGTACCAGGACATAATAGATCCTGTTTTCTTATGACATAGAATGTCATGATATGAAAATAAATTTTACAATGGGGAAGAATGAAAGTGGCAATTCCTGGAGCCATAGAATATAATGATTCGGAGCTCCTGGATGGCTCAGTCTGTTAAGCATCTTCCTTCGTCCCAGGTCATGATCCCAGGTTCCTGGAATGGAGCCCCACATCGGGCTCCCTGCTCAGCAAGGTGCCTGCTTCTCTCTGTCCCTCTGCTGCTCCCCCTGCTTGTGCTTGTTCTCCCTTTATCTGTCAAATAAATAAATATTTTTAAATATATAATGATTCATTAGAAATGACAAATACTTTCTGCAGAAATTTTAATAAGTTTTTTCTTCAGATATTTTAAATAGCTTTAATTCTTAAAATCTCTGAGCAAATACAGTATTTGATTACATCTTGTCTTTATTCAGGAGTAATGGCCTTCCTTCTCTTATACTAACCAGCAGTATTATTATAGTAATGCTTGTTACACATCTAATTTTTATTATGCATTTTATTGATTTTATTTTAAAAACTTAATAAATTTAAACAAAAGTGTGGAGCAGTCCCACCTCCCAGCTCAACTCTGAGCTCCAGAGATGTGTTTAATAGTGCTCTGTGTGTCCTAATTAATTCATCCTGCTGCAGTAAAAATGCCAGACTCTTTTTTTTTTTTTTTAATGCCAGACTCTTGAAATGAAAGAGGAGAGCTCAGCCTACTTGTCCCTGTCTTTTGGAATTTACCCTTATTTTTTTGATGCCCAGTGGTAGGTAATGGTAAATGATCGAAAGGTCACCTGGAAATTGCCAGTGGGGACATTGGGACCTGTGAACTATGCAGCCTCCTGAACTGAACAGAGGGAAATCTAACCGCTCTAAATGTTCTCACAGAACGTAGTTACAGATATGACAAGAAATGACTCAAAGGGTTAACTCAGATATCCAGGATTACTGTGTGGGAGAAATTGTAGTTACAGCATTTATGCTCTTGTTTTCAAGAACAATTCTGTTTTACGAAATACAGATATCTCCATTTTTTATTAACCAAATCTGGAAGTACATGTAATAATATTTTTTTGCTCAATATACCTACCTATAAAATCGTATGCTATGTACCAACCTTATCAAGATTTCATGTGAATCCCAGAAGTTTTCATTTGGTCTTCTCGCCTCCTAAAGAGCCATGCTTCAACCAACCTACACATGTTTTTAAATGCTTAGGATAAAGGAGGCTCCTGAATTACATAATAACAATTCGAAATAGCTACCATTTTTTGAGTGCCTAGTATGTACCAGGTGCTTTATATACATAATTGCAATACTCAATGTAAGTCAGCAAACTAAATATTATTGTTCCTATTTTAGAGATAGTAGAAAAGAAACTTTACTTCCTCTGAAATACAGGTAAAAATAGCAAAGTCGCCCTTAAAATATTAACTAATTATAAATAAATCCATATAATGGAAGAGTAGATCATAAAAACAAATTATTAGTGCAGGCAACAGCATAAATTAATCTCAAAACATTGTTTTGAATAAAAGAATACAAGAAAAATACATACTGTATAATTCCACTTGTATACACTTAATACAAAGGCAAAACTAATATAAAGTGATCAGTGTCAGAATAGTGGCTTTTCAGGACTTGATTGGGAAGGAGTAAGGAGAAATTTCTGGAGTGATAAATTTTCTGTGTGTTTATCTGAGTGGTGGTTTCATGGATATAGATACACAAACACTGTAAGCATAAATATATAAAAAACAGTTCAAGATTCATGTATTTGATAAATGTAAAATGTATGTGTGTATGTAGTATGCAGTAATGAATACTATTTTTGAAATGCACACTAACTTGGGCAGCCTGGGTGGCTCAGCGGTTAGCGTCTGCCTTCAGCCCAGGGCATGATCCTGGAGACCCGGCACTGAGTCCCACGTCGGGCTCCCTGCATGGGGCCTGATTCTCCCTCTGCCTGTGTCTCTGCTTCTTTCTCTCTCATAAGTAAATAAATAAAATCTTAAAAGAAAAAGAAATGTACACTAACTTAAAACTTTATTCAAACTAATATAACTCCAAAGCTATTTCTCTATTTTGCCATAGTATTTATTGCTTCAGATTGTAAAACCAATGCTTTATAAAATAGTGATACTCCTATTCAATCTTTTATTGCTAATTTTCTCCAGATTCAAACTCTATTTAAAAAAATCGACTTAACTTGGACCTAGGGATCCCTGGGTGGCGCAGTGGTTTGGCGCCTGCCTTTGGCCTGGGGCACGATCCTGGAGACCCGGGATCGAATCCCACGTCGGGCTCCCGGTGCATGGAGCCTGCTTCTCCCTCTGCCTGTGTCTCTGCCTCTCTCTCTCTCTCTCTCTCTCTCTCTCTCTGTGTGACTATCGTAAATAAATAAAAAAATTAAAAAAAAAAAAAAACTTGGACCTAATTGTGGGTTTTTAAAGCATAATAGTACCAGCTTCTATGCATTCTTATTATATAACTTATTTACTTTCTTATTTTATTATTTTTAATATCACTATAACAAATAGACATTTTCTAAAGGACATTCAGACCCCCAAAACTATGTATTTGTTATTTTTAAGATTGTTATATAGTCTTTTAAAAATTGTGATGTTTGAAATAATATAATTATTTTAAAAGATTAAGTCATTCTTCTTTCTCTTGCTTTATCTTTTATTTGCAAGCCTTAGCTTGCCAGCAACAAACATATATAGTAATATCATTTATTATTACTGTCATCAGGACAAATCATACTTTTCTGAAATACTCTAAAGAAGTAGTGAGGAAATCACACATTGTGAGAAGAGTTATTAAAACTATACAAACTAATATTGTAGGTGAGATATTTGAAAGTGACCTTGCAGTATATCTCAGGCTTATTGTATTAAAGCCTATAAATAAAAGAGACAAATCATTTCTGGGTACTAATATGACTTTTCCCCTTATTGGTAATGAAAATGTTGAAGTCTACTGATTTGTTCTACTGAAGCTATTACATTTTCTGGAAACTTAGAGCAGTTGTTTAAGAGGATTGCTGTCTGTAATGAGGGCTCTCTAGTAGGTAGAGGAATAAAAATATCTGATCTTTATGTAAGGAGTGTTCTATTTTAATAATAAAAAATTATTAATTTTCATTCTTTCTCTTTATATGCCTTTAACCATGTTCATTTTATCAGAGAAATGTTCATTTGTGGATTTTGCATCCATCGTTCAGAACTCATACTTTGCTCTTTGTTTATATAATCGTTGATAAATTTTAAATATATTTTCCAATATATTTTAAAGTATTATTTTCAAAACATTGAATCAGATTCCCCCACAAAAAAAAGTTAGGAGGGTAACATCAGGTACATTAATTTACTGAGGCGTTTACTAATAACCTCAAATAGAGATCAAATTTTCCACAGTATTTTGTGTTTCACACATTGGAAGACCCTTCCTCAAGTAAACAATATGCCTCTTGCCTATGAAAACCATATTTAAAAATAATATTCAAGAGGCTAAACATTATTAATCATTGGGGAAGTGCAAACTACAGTGATACAACATCATACCAATGAGAAAATCTGCCATAAAATAAGAAAAAAAAGGAATAAGGGTTGACAAGGCTGAGAAGCAAGTAGATTGCTCACATACTGCTGATGGGAATATAAATTGGTAAAAAGCACTTTGAAAAACGAATCATCACTATGGTCCAGCAATTTCATTTCTAGGTATGTATGCAATATAAATGTGTACATATACTTACCAAAAGACATATTCTAGGATGTTAATATGAGCATTATTTGTAATAGCCCAAATGTGGAAGGTACTCAAATGCCCATCAGTGTAGCATGGACAAATAAAATATTCAATACCATATAGCAATGAAGATGAACAATGTGGATGAATTTTATAGACATAGTGTCAAGCAAAAGGGAGCCAGAAAAAAAAAGAATGTGTATGATATTATTCCATTTATTTAGAATACAAAAATAGGTAAAAGTGATTTTGTTCAAACTCAGGATAAAGGTTCCTTGAGGGAGTGATGTGAAGAAGAAAGCTTAAGTAAGGCTTCTGTGATGACAGGATGTTCTATTTCTTGATCTGGGTACTGGCTACTTAAGTGTGTTCAGTTTGTAAAAATGCATTGCATATGATATATATATATATCATATATATATATAATGCTTCAGTGAAAAAGCTAAAAAAAAAACTGTATTTGTTGAAGTCACAAGATTTATGTTTTGTAAGTATCCAGAAGATTAAAGAGGTTTCTTTTCAATTAGTATGGTTGTCTACCAATATCCATTACCACTGACTAGCTTTTCAGTAGCATATGAAGTCGAGCTAATCATGTGACCACCCATGAATACCAACAACTAGGCACAAGGAAAGTAGCAAATCAGTCTTTGTTTATTGGCTGTTTGCACGGACCTTTGTTAAGAGACAACATACTTTCCTTCGTCATTTGCATGGAAGTTACAAGGTAGAAATTCCTCTTGCTTTAAAAATGGTGCAACAACAAGATGACATGAAGTCCGGGCCCCTGATGACTGTGGATTTTCCATAGCTTTGAATCACCAAGCCAGACTTCTATAATTAATTAATTAATTAATTAATAGATAATTTCTATCTTCTTTAGAATATTATCTAATACTAAGTAATGCAAAGTTTATATATGAATACATAGAAAATAGCATAAATCTTGTTTATAACAATGAGTAAACAACTCTTTAAGCAATTACTAAGTATAAAGTGTAGTATAATCGACAACTGTGTGACCAATACTGTGAGTACAATATTTCCATTAGAGAGTTGAGCAAACTGAGCTTCATAAAGGTCTACAAGGTCACACATCTTACAAGCAGAAAACTAGATTTTGAACTTAGTTTTACCCAGTTACCTAGGTTCAGCACTATTGCCTTTGCACTCAAAGCCTCAAGAGTGGTAGATTAATCCATCATCTATCTACCCACTCATATAGTACCATATGCTACTATAGCATATATCTGTCTATCTTATTTAACCAGCTTCTTACTTATATATGTATCTATCTTCCTATAGTATAGAATTTATTATGACTTTAGTGTGCAAGATGAATTTGTGGGGAGGGTGAGCTAAAAGCTGAAAGTTGAATCTGGTGTGAGATGACGGAACCTGCATTAAGGGATAGCAGTGGGTGTAAAAAGAATAGGATAAATTAAGAGACATTGTGAGAAATTTTATTTAGGATATCAGACTGATTATATATAGAAGTGAATGAATAAGTGAATGAATTAATGGTAAATCTCAAGTTTGGAGTCTACTTGACTTTATAGCATGTTATTCTGCTGTTAACTGAAGGAAACACAGAGGGAGTAAAAGTTTGGGAGAAATTAATAGGGGTAAATATTAAACATATTGACAAGTATACAGAATTCTGCAATGAGGTTAGAAAACAATTTGAAAAGGAAATTCTGTATTCATAATTCAAAGACAGTTACAAGACAAAATCTATTTTTAAAATTTTCCAGAGAATATCAATGAGTTTAAATGGATTACTACTTCCCTAATAGATAGGAAGAATTAATATATCAAGATTGCACTAATTTTATTCAATATTTTATGTGATTTATAATGTGCATATTAGTACCTGAGGAGGAAATAGTTCAGCAACTAATAACTTTCTTACAGATGTCAGTCATATACTCAAGATGTTGTTATTGTCATTATAATTATCAAAAACATTTGAATTTCTACTAGGTAGTTGACATTTTTTTGGCACCGGGTCACAGAAAGATGTATGTTGTGGTTCTTATCTTCTAGAGACCTATAATAGGGGAGATAAGTACACAAAAGGATAAAGAAGGTAGGGTAGTATTTGCTCTGTCAGGTGTGTAGTTCAGACAATCACCCTTATGGGAGTTAGAGGCAGTTAACCTCTAAAAACTAGATGGTCATAGTAGACTTCTCAGAGTTAAGACTCAAGCTGAAACATAATGAAAGCTAAGGACTGTACACTGGAACATGGTGGAACGCATTACTGAGCTCTATTCAATTGAAATCAAGATATTTTTGCTACTATTTTCTATTTTAAGCTGATTTCCAGCCAGTGAATCTAATCATTTCTTCTTGAAATTGCCTACTTGGATCAAAAAACTGTTCACTGTTACTTCATAGCATTCATTCAGTATCTACATCCATGAGCTTTTGACTCTAATCATTGAGCTGAAATACAGAAGGTTACATCACTCATTTACATTATCACCCTCTCCTCACTCCCAATACAAATGTGACATTTCAATTTTGCACACTTCAACTCTCCTTAAATCATCTGTATAAAAACTTCAAAGCTTGATTGATGATGAATGAGCCATTGTCTCCTCAAGCACCCGGTTCTCATTAGCCTTTAGAGTCGCAGCTTATTAATAATGAACCTTGAGGGCTGACCCAGTGGGGTAGCAGCAATTCATTGTGCTCCCGGCTGAAAGGTCTGGGTTTGGGAAAGATATAGGAATCTCTGGACCAAGTCCATTCCAGGAATGATGTATTAAGTATCACAGGTAGATGATGTGAGCTATATTACTTTTGTATCATTATCTGCCAACAGACTTCTGTGGCTTAAGGCGATGACAGTAAGAAAGATGTATTGCTTATGTCTGAGGAAATCCAGTGACTCCATGCTCTAGCTTCATCTTGAAAATGGGCTTTAGCCACCTTGGATTCTAATTTCTTGATTGTGACCTTTGGCTTGGATAGGCAATATAAGTCTGATATCTGGATTATTCAGACATTACTACAGTAGTTAGACAAGTGCAATATCTCTAATCTTTAGTTAGTTATGTTATTATTTTAACTCTAAGGTTGACCTGTAGATGTGCGCAATGCAAAACAATACATTTAGATATATTAAGCAGGGATTGAGGTTAAATATTTCATTCTTGTTTATTTGATCTTCTTATATTATCTTTGGTAGCTTTGTGAGTAGGATGCTTACTGTTTGTTTACTCTTGATACCAATTATATAGACCATAGTGGAATATGGCTAACTGCATTTAAAATTATAACCTTTATTTTGTAAAAAAAAAAAAAAAAAAAAAAAAAGAAAGAAAGAAAGAAAGAAAGGAAAAAAGAAAAAAAAGAAAGAAAGAAAGAAAGAAAGGAAAAAAGAAAAAAAAGGAAAGAAAGACATTCAATCTGATTTATAAAATAGTTACAAATTGTATATGGGGTCAAAGCAATTTTGTCAACTTACTTAAACAATGTAAGGAGGTCATATTAATCTGTATTTTCAGCAGGGATGCTATATCTCAATTAGGCTATTTCATTCCAGGCAAGGGGGAAAAAAGCCATGATTCAGAATTTTATCACATTTTCTTTTGAGAGAATGTATTTGCAAAATGTCAATGATTCTCTTAATGGTCACTCATCCCCCAATTCACTATAATAACTAGCATTTGAAAAGAAATGAAGAGTGCAAAAGAACTTATTTAAATAACACAAACATTTCCTTCTTCATTAGACTCATGCAAATGGGAAATCAAGAGAAGAAATGGTCAAATGGACAATTTTTGTGGATTGGAAGGCTAAGACACAAGTACTTTATGTCCTCTTTAAAATGTCATATTGGCACTTTACACCTTTCTAGAAAATAATTTAAGGAACGATATGAGGTAGATTTACAATTCAATATAAAAACATGCTCTTAGACCTTGTGTGACATATGCTAGATGATTTGCATGAGGAAATCTGATGTGTCCAGGATAGCTCAAAATCATCATTATTTACTTGATATGTAATAATTGAATTTGATGTACAAGATAGGTTTAGGGATACCAATGAAAATGTCTAAATGTGACTTATAAATATCCAACACACTGCTTACAGTAATTTTGTACATTATCAATTATAAGCATTCTATGTAATAAAAGCTATTTATCTTTCTGCTTATAAAAACTCTACCTCAAAATCAATTTTTAATTTTTTTCCTATACTCAAGATATATTTATTTATTGATCTACTCAAATATGTTTTTCTATAATCAAGCTATTATATTTGACTTCATGGAGCAAATATTTATTATGTATCTGGCTTCTGCCTTACATAACTGGAGATATAGTTTTAACTAAAACAAAAATGACCTCTGACATAATTAAATGTACAACCAGTTCAGATAATCTATAAAGTGTTTAAGGAAAAAGATAACTTTCATTTTTACTTTGATTTGGTCAGAATATAATTTAAAATTAAGAGCTATAACAAGTTAATTGATCAATGTTGGTGGCAAATTCCATGTTACTTTTGTGTTTTAAGTTTGATTTAACAAATATTTGTTGATTAGCTATTGCTTCAAGTTTGATAGATACAGAACTGAAAAATATTCCTTGCCTTCATAGAGTTTAATCTAATATTTCAGTTATAAATTGTGCTGTGTATGTTAAATTCAACATATGGGAGAGTAGTGTGGATTACAATTTACTTACTCTACATACAAAAAGATTCATATTTTTTTACTTGACTTGCATGCATTAGTCTAGTAGGAAGTGTTTGATACACAAATCTGTTTAAGTGTTTAGAGACTTTTTAAATAAGTACTTTTTTCATAGAATATCATACTTCATATGTCTTACTATATTTAAATGTGACATTTATTAAAAAGACATAGTTCTGTTTTATGGAAATATTTTTATATAAAATAAAATTCTTAGTATTTTTTCTTTATTTTAGATTTTATTTATTTATTCATGAGATACATACACAGAGAGAGAGAGAGAGTCAGAGACACAGGCAGAGGAGTAGCAGGCTCTGGGAAGGGAGCCCAATGTGGGACTCGATCCCAGTACTCCATGCTCTGGGCCAAAGGCAGGCACCAAACTGCTGAGCCACCCAGGGTTCCCCATAGCAGTTTTTTTTCCTACCAATTATTACAATAATCAAGACTCTATTTGTGTTTCTCTTAATTTTCTCTGATACATTTCCTACAGTGGAAGTGAAATACAATGGATGGGACTACCCTAAGATCATTTACTTATTATATAAGTCTTTTCAGTCTTTTCACTTTTCCAGGCTTTGTGCATCTTTATTCGAATGTCATTTACATTTGTATTCATTTTCTATATTACTTAGAATTAGAAATCCTTTTTTTTGTTATGGTTTGAAAATTGAATTATTAATCACTTTATTTCATTCTAATGGAAGGGAAACTCTGTTGGTGTAACACAGATGGTACCCTCCAATAAGTCTTTAATAGAATTTGTGACAACACTGCTGTTCTTGGTTGTTGGCAAAGATAGATCTAAAGTATGACCAGACATTTTCCTGGTATCTTCTTGGGTAAATATCTTACCAAACATTTCTCTTTCTCTAATCCTTGTTCTTCTTTCTATTTTTATTTTTTTTTCTTGTTCTTCTTTCTAAACTAAAAATGCAGCTAATACTTTATAGTCAAAAACATTAGAGATCCCTTTTGTCCAGTAAATAATCTGTGTCTGTAACAACTTTCTTACAGGTTGGTATATTTCCCTAGACTTTTCTTAGTTCAGAAATAAATCTAAATATTTCAACACAAAAGCATATTAAATTAATGTTTAGTAATTTGTATAGGGGCATCTGGGTGGCTCAGGTAGGCATCCAACTCTTGGTTTCTATTTAGATCATGATCTTAGGATCCTGAGAATGAGTCCCACGTTGCTCTGCACTGGGCATGGAGCCTATTTAGAATGTTTTCTCTCTCTCCCTCTGCCTCCCTCTGCCTCCCTAACCA
This sequence comes from Nyctereutes procyonoides, assembly GCF_905146905.1. Classification (NCBI taxonomy): domain Eukaryota; kingdom Metazoa; phylum Chordata; class Mammalia; order Carnivora; family Canidae; genus Nyctereutes; species Nyctereutes procyonoides. The sequence continues at coordinate 19,461,100 of NW_026575132.1, read as the reverse complement.
CCCCCCACCCCATGCCGTGCACTCTCTCTCTAAAAAAAAAAATGCATAAAGTTATGAAATCAATATGAACTATACTAATGAATAAATACAATATTAACATTTCCTGAACAATATTTAAGTAACCAAATTGATCAAAAGAAAATTTAAGATAAAGTATTCATTAAAACTCTCCTATAAATGTCAATAAAATGCATTTTCTGATTGTAGCGTTTTGACATTCACCAACACAATACAGCCTAAGCCAAACATAAGGGAAAAGACTATTTTCAGGAAAAATACACACACGCATAAATAGACAAAATGTGCTTTATAAAGCCATCATTAAGTACTAGAAGTTTATAAATCTTCCTGACCAGAATTGCTAGCAGATGCTGGGTTTTGAATTTAGGGTGTTATCCAAACTGATCATGATTGTAGTCTTTCTTAGTTTGAAATTTTAACATTTAAGATTATATTTGAATTATTACTGTCTCTTTTCTAAATCCTTTTCCAAGTATAAACCAAGCTCTTGAACAGAAAATTTCTGAGAAACAAATGTCAACATTGGTAGTAGATTAATATTGTTGAAGGGATTTGATGAGATTATTATTCAGTATAATATAATCTGATTCCATCTGAATATTTTTAGATAGGAAGTAGAGATGGATACTGTGTTCTTTCAACATGAACTATTTGAATTATTATGTGAATCCTGAAAAATACACTCTTTCTACAATATTTGAGCTGTTATATTTTCCCTTAACATTTTTTTTAAGGTAGGGCTTTTCCAAATGTAGACTGAAAAATAACCTTCATTTCCTGGATAGCAGTCAAAATCTCCTTTCTTGCCACCTAATGAAGAATTATTCCTAGAGCAGAAGAGCATCACCTAATGTCTCATGAGAAAGCTATTAGTATCAGATCGTCACATTTCATAGATAGAAACTTTGATGCCAAACATTAATGTAGAAATCCATTTTCACAATCTTTCTTACGTCTTATACCTCCCTTCTGCTTTGATGAAGATTGCATGGTTAGGTCATGAAAAATAATGAACTGGGTTTTAGAAATAGAAAGATGATCTAATTCCTTTTTGTTTCTTTTTTTTTCCTCCCTGAGAAAATGTAACCAATAGTCTGTGAAAGGATTGATGGTGAGAACAGGAGTGATTTTAAATGTGCCCTGCGATGTTAAAATTTATCTGATGTATTTTATACATATAATGCAATAAGGCAATTGAGATGTGCCCACCTATGTCACTTCCACGAATACTCCTTTTATGGTCCCTTTTATTCTTTAATCTCCCTCCTTGGTTTAAAGTGACTCTTAAAAGTTGAGCTTGAGACACTACACAAGAAAGAGATAATTTTTTCAAGGCCACCATGGGAAATAGAATAGTTGCCTTCCCATTATTCATGTTCTTCCTCTTCCTCACTAACGATCCTGCTTGTTTAGGTTTTGTCCAAATAGCTGTATGTCCACTGAGCTTCTCTTGTAGTAGGAATGCTCATGGGATATCATTTTGGCCAATAAAATACAGAAATAATTCTTGGGGGAGAACATCTCTTCCCAAATAGAAAGTCAGAGTCTCAGTAAGAGGATGTCTCTTGCTTGCTCTTCTGTTTTCATCTTTCCTTGAATTCAGACAGATGCTTTTAGATATATCAACTTTCTTGTGCCTGAAATGAATAAAATCAACGCAAAACAGATGTGGGTACTGTGGACACCACTACCTCCTGTGGGGTTCTTATATGAGAAAAATCATCCCCTATCTATATAAATTATTGTTAACTATTTTTTGTTACTTGTAACAGTGTTTTATGGACTGAAATATAATTTCTCTTAAGTTGTTTTTGCATTGAATAGAATGGAAAATGTGGTAGTTATTAAGCAGGAAGATACTATGTGTATTTCTAACCAATTTCTGCAAGTAGAAAGAATAGTATTTTCAAAACCAGTATTTCAGAGGGAATATCTACTTTTTTTTCTGGATAATTTAAAGCAATCTGAAAGAATTTACATGTAAGATTAGCCATTGTTCAGGGGAAACAAGTTAGCTGATCAAGGTCAGTGTGGAATAAAGAATCAAGTAAAAAATGGCTTTAGTGCATTTTATCCCATGGTCCTGCCACTGTTCCAGTGAACCATAAGGTTTTTATTATGTCTTGCTTTGTGTTGTTCTTAAAGAATCATTGACAATTCTATTGACTCCATTTGAGTGGATCAAAGAACATTTTTTTTTGTAATTGTAACATTAATTTTAGCTTTCATTTTGTTTTAATTCCTATTGACTTCAGTCAATGTTACGTTGACAAAGAATTTTTCTTAAGAGAGATAAACAAATTAAATGTACCAATAAAAGGAAATTGGTTAAATAAATATCATTTAATTTATACTCTGGCATAGCATAGTCTCATTAGAAATAATGTAGAATAATATTAATTACGATTAGACACTTAAAGACAACATCTATACCAAAATGTGAAGAGTGTTTTTCTGAGTATTTATATTATGTATTATATTATGTATTATATTATGAATGGTTGTTTCCTTTGTATTTTTCAATCTTTTCCAATTTCTGCAATCAATTTATATGACTAAGTAACTGATATTTTAAAAAATGTCTTGGCTATTAACAATGTAACTCCAATGTAACAATGAAAATAGTTTAGGAATAAATCATTTTTATTGACTACCTTTTCATCAACAAAAAAATTGACAAGGAATCTCTGTTTGTTTTAATACAGAAATCCTTAATGGTGGAGTATATGTAGACCAGAACAAATTTCTCTGTTACACAGACACAATTCATTGGCAAGATATTGTTCGGAATCCATGGCCTTCCAACTTGACTCTGGTATCAACAAATGGTAGCTCAGGATGTGAGTAACATTATCTTTTTTAATGTCTCAAAATGTTCTTCTACTTCTTGTGAATACAAGCAGCTTATGTTTATCATTGCATTAATAATATTTTGAATTTTGATGCATCCATTGAAATATTTTGGTTATATATAACAATAATCTTTTACTTCTGATTAACTCTCTTTTGGAAATGATAGCTTTCCTTTTATAAGTTCTCATTTTCTTAACATGATTTCTTTTGCTAAATATTAAATACTTTACTATTTTTCTAATGTCTAAGCATTACAATATCTGAATGTTTAAACATGTGCCCATTGTCCATAAACTTAAAGCTGGTATCTAACTACTGCTTCAATTCTCTGTGACCCATGTACCACTGAGAAACAGGTGATAGGACAAAAATAAACCATCTTATTCCCTATAATATTTTAAATTAAAACAAACAAACAAACAAACAAACTGGTTAACCTTTTAAAATTCCTAAGCCTCCATTTGCCCCTGAAGCCTTCATGGTAATACTTTATACCATTCCAAACACTATACATAGAGAATTCAGATTTCATAGGAGAGATATGTTACATTCTAGCTCTAGTCATTAGCCTAATAAACTACCTATTTCCCATTCTTAAAGTGTATTGTTTCAATCACAGATGATTTATCAGGTTCAGAGTGTTTAATATGATTAAATGATAAGCAAGTAATATTTGAACTATATCATTAAAATCTTAGAAAATTATTCTGCCTGGAATCTGTTTCGTTTTCATAAAGCAGGCTATGTGGTCCTCACATTTATACTACTGACATTTGTATGAGAACAGAATCCTCATCAAATATTAACCTGGGTTTTATATTTCTCGTCTATTATTATGTATTTCCCGCCTGAAATCATAACTATCTTCACACAGTTCAATAATTATTTGCAATAGTACTGATTGTGTTATGACACTTTTGTAGAAATCAAACTCCAAGGGACAATTATTAAATTTCATGATGGTCCTAATAATATAATGGGGAAATATGAATATGTTTGATCCAAACTGACAGCTGTGTTTTTAATAAATGGCTAAATTTTTTTAATGTAGAGTAACATAATTTTCTTGTCACCTTTGAGCAGAAATTTGTATGAGATTTCGTCTTTATAGCGTTCAAGTTGCCTACCTTGTAAAATTACATCTTAATAAAAAATCAAATCTGTTCACACTAACAAGACAAATGATGTGTTTCAGAAATGGCTCCCATTTTCAGTCTGCCCATATTATGGTACATTTTATATTTGGACCGGGGGGAGGCAAAGCATAATGATTGCATAAGAGGAAAGGCCTACTGACTTAGCTTATTAGAGCAACCAGCCTATAATGCATGAATGAGACCAGGCAAGAATGAAGCCCAGGACAGAAGCCAAAGGGAAGCCTTACAGGATGTGGAACAGGAAAGGTCTGGGGGGGCGGTCACTGAACTTTCACAGATGGCATCTGTTTGTGCTATTTGTGGACAATTTGGGATGGTTTTGCCTATAATTAGGCAACTGTAGCCACATTTGTTTTGCATGCAAATAATTGCAGGTGCACAAATTATAAATGCAGAGTAGAGGCATAACAAATGCCTTTACAAATTAACCACCAATTGCTTATTGAAGTTTTCTTCTTTGCATACTAGTTCTTTTTCCTGACACATTAAATATACTGTATGACACTATAGCTAAAAATAATGAATTGGCTGGGCTTTGAATATTGGTTTCCCCCTGATTGAATTTTTCTTCAACTTCTCCCCATGGGTGAAGACAGGTGTTTTCATGGTTTTAAGTGGGCTCCATATCTAGCATGAAGCCTGACACAAGGCCCGAACTCATGACCCTGAGATCAGTACCGGAACTGAGATCAAGAGTTAGACCCTTAACCAACTAAGCCACCCATACTCCCCTCCTTTCATGTTTTTTTTTAAAGATTTTATTTACTTATTCAAGAAAGACACAGAGAGGCAGAGACACAAGCAGAGGGAGAAGCAGGCTCCCTGCAGGGAGCCCGATGTGGGACTCGATCCTGGGTCTCCAGTATCATACCCTGGTCCAAAGGCAGACACTTAACTGCCGAGCCACCCAGGCATCCCTCCTTTCATGGTTTTATTTTTTTTTTCTTTTTTTTTAATTTTTATTTATGATAGAGAGAGAGAGAGAGAGAGAGAGAGGCAGAGACACAGGCAGAGGGAGAAGCAGGCTCCATGCACTGGGAGCCCGACGTGGGATTCGATCCCGGGTCTCCAGGATCGCGCCCTGGGCCAAAGGCAGGCGCCAAACCGCTGCGCCACCCAGGGATCCCCTCTTTCATGGTTTTAAATGCAACTTCTACACTGAAGACTCCCAGAACTATATATCACCAGTCACCCAAATTGAAAATCTGGTGGTCATCATAGACTTCACCTTCTCCTTGGTTCATGGCATTTATTTAATCATTAAATCATACTGAATTTGCCTTTTTCTTGATTTTACATATTTCTCATTGCCATAGCTCTAGTTCAAGGCTCCATCCATTGTCTGAGTTACTCAAAACAATCTCTGAATTCTTAATTTTTGAGGCCACACTGTTCAGTCTGGTGAAACCAAGAGCTTCCTTCTTATAATATTTTTAAATTAATAAAAGGAAAAAAATAAATGTTTTATCATAAATGTATAAAAATCAATAAATTCATAAAGTAAATTGTAAAGGATTACAAGGAAAATAAATTATACTGAAATACACTTATCAAGATATTTAAAAATAATTATGCTATATGGTCATATGCTTATTAATGTGTTAAATTAAAAAAACTAATCATAGGATTAATAGACAATGTAGTTTTGTAGCAGTGATACACCTAAATATTATTTTATTTTTTAAAAGATTTTTTGTTTATTTATTTTCATGAGTGGCAGGGAGAGAGCATGAAATAGGGGGAGGTAGAGAGGGAGAAACAGACTCTCCACTGAGCAGGGAGCCCAATGCGGGACTTAATGCCAGGATCCTTGGATCATAACGTAAGCTGAAGGCAGATGGTTATAACGCCAATGGAGCCACCCAGGTGCCCCCTAAATATTATTTTAAAAAGGACAGTCATTGAGATGCCTGGGTGGCTCAGTGGATGAGCATCTGCCTTTGGCTCAGGCCATGATCCTGGAGTCCCAGGATCAAGTCCCACATTGGGCTCCCTGCACGGAGCCTGCTTCTCCCTCTGCCTATGTCTCTGCCTCTCTCTGTGTGTGTCTCTCATGAATAAATAAGTAAAATCTTTTTTAACAATTTAAAAAGTAAAATAAGATAAAAAGGACAATCACTTTAATAAATGGTATGGGGAAAATTGGATTTTCACATGTACAAGGTTGAACTTAGGCTTTAACCTTACACTAAATGTAAGAAATTAACTCATAATGGATTAAAGACCTAAACACAAAACCATAAACTATAAAACTCCTAGAGGAAAACATGGAGGGAAAGCTTCATGACATTGGATTTGGCAATAATTCTTAGAGCTGCCCCCAAAAGCAAAGACAACAAAAGCAAAAATAGAAAAACAAGGCTACATCAAACTTAAAAACTTTGGTGCATCAAAGGACATGATCAGCAAAGTGAAAAGGCAACTTACAGAATGGGAGAAAAATTTACAAATTATATATCTCATAAGGGATTAATATTTAGACTATATAAAGAATTTTTACAACTCAGCAACAAAAAACTTGATTCAGAAGTGGAGTTGGATTTCAAATGGCATTTCTCGAAAGATGATATACAAATGGCCAACAACCATATGAAAAGACACTCAACATTGCTTTGATTTGAAATCCAAATCCAAGCCATGAAATATCACCTTACAACCATTAGAATGACTGTTATCAAAATAATAGAGAATGACAAGTGTTGTTGAAGATATGAAGAATTTGAAACCTCTGTGCACTGTTGGTGGGATTTTAAAGCTGTAAAATAGCTATGAAAAATAGTACAGTGGTTCCTCAAAAGTTAATAATAGAACTACCATATAATCCACAACTCCACTTCGTGTCATGTATCCAAAAGAACTGAAAGCAGAATCACAAAGCATTATTTGCACATCTATGTTTATAGTAAGTAGCATCATTTATAATAACCAAGAAGGGGAAGCATCCCAAATGTCCATTGATGAAGGAATGCATGAACAAAAATGTAGTGTGTGTGTGTGTGTGTGTGTGTGTGTGTGTGTGTGTATGTACACGTTATTCAGCCTTAAAAAAGGAAGGAAATTACGACATGTTACAGCATGGATGAACTTTGGTGACATTTTACTAAGCAAAGTAATACAGTCACAAAAAGACTGTATGTCTAACTTATATGAGGTATCTAGAGCATTTAGGTATCTAGAGTAACCAAACTCATAGAATCTGAAAGAAGAATGGTAGTTACCAGGGGCTGGGAGTGTTGGGAAATGAAGAATTTCTGTTTAATGAGTATAGAGTTTCAGTTTTGCAAGATGAAAAAGTTTTGTAGATCTATTCCATAACAATGTAAAAATACTTAACACTACTGAGCTATACATTTACAAATGGTTAGGACAGGGGATGCCTGGGTGGCTCAGTTAGTTAAACATCTACCTTTGCTTTCAGCTCAGTTCGTGATCTCATGGATCCTGCGATTGAGCCTAGAGTGGGGCTCCCTGCTCAGTGGGGACTCCGCTTGAAGATTCTCTCCCTCTACTCCTCTCCTGACTCATACACACACTCTATCTCTCCCTAAAACAAATAAGTAAATGCATCTTTAAAAAAAAAGTTATGACAGTAGATTTTATTTTGTGCATTTTTACTGCAAAAAGGAAGGAAGATAGGAAGGAAGGGAACAAAGGGAGAGAGAGGGAGAGGGAAAGAGGAAGGGGAAGGGAGGAGACAGGATGGGAGGAAAGAAAGAGAAAGAAAGAGAGAAATCTGTAAAAACCAGAATGCAGTATGAATACATCTATAGTTTCTATTCATCAGTGTGGCCGGTACCACTTCTATTCATAATTTTTGAAAATCATATATTTTAGAAGAGATTAATGTGAATAATAATGTAACAATTCCTCATTCAAGGACCTCCTGAATTATATCCATAATCCCTTTAGGGGCCCCTGGCCTTCTGGTTAAGAGCCCCCTGTTTAACTACTCTTCTTGCCTCCAAACCTGACAAATCCAGCTGACAAAGTGCCACCAAGAGCCCTATTTAATGGATATCCAGCTATGACCCTGTCTAAAAACCATGTCATGACACCTGACTGATGTAGGGTCAATTCTTAACAAAACCAAAGTCATAGAGTTCTTAGAAGATTCCTGTTTATTTCTTTCCTTAAATGGAATGAGTTCTTAAAATTGATTTGTCTGTAATGCCTTTCCTTTTCTGTTAGACTAAATTTTGTTTTACTTTAAGACACCCATCAATTGTTATCTCTTCTAAGAAGTGTTCTCTTCCGTAGGCTGGATTAGGTAACTTCTCCCCACCCCCATAACTCCATAAGCCTAGTGCTGAAACCTGTCATTCTGTCTCACTATAAAATGAAAGTCCTTGAAGAACAAGGCCCAGGTCATCATTTTGTCCTGTTTTAGTACATAATGGATGGATAAAAGTTTTATACTGAATAAATAGACAAATAGATAAAATAGATCAGTTCACAAATAAGAAAGTCAGATGAATCTAAGTAATATTTTCTTCTATTCATCATTTATATATAAAAGTTCTAATCCATAGACAGGTAGCTTATTCATTTTAAGGTTTTTTCAGGTAAAAAATGACAACCTACATCTGTGTGCTTAATCTGATTTATAACTATATATATGTTATACTATTTCTATTATATTTAAGTACCCATCTATATTTTATTATAAGATAAATATATATGTCTGCTTTTCCTTTAGTGTAATGAGAGTAATTTGTGTGGTACTTATAAATCTATAATCATAGAATTTTGACAAATAATTTTAGAGTATTTGATTAAGTGATATTTTGTGAAGTATTTCTTAAAGTAGTCCTTGGTATTTTGTATAATACTAATTCTTAATACAAAAAAAGCAAAATCCTTTTAAGAGCAACCTGGCTTTTTATTGATATGACCTTGGACTATAATTGGAATAATGAAGAAAAGGCTTGATGTGTCTAGAAAAGAAAGTTTTAAATGATACCACTCTTTTAAAAATATATGATTTAAGGATAACTATAATCAAATTGTATTTTCCAAAATACTTGAGTTATCTGGATCTGAACTTTAGCAAGATGAGGGAGAGATGAGTGTTCTTTTTATCATACAAATCCCTAGCAAGATTTACCTAACATTCTTGGATAGGTTTATTAATAGTGCTCATTCAATAAACTACCATTCGGAGTGAAAAAAATCATATAGTAAATGATGTTTCACTTACTTGGAATACTTCTAATAACTGCCATCAACCACAAGGATGTCAAAACGATGGAACTTAGTTGTCTTTGAAAAATTAAGCAAATAGGAATATACCAGAACATGAATATAGAATAATAGACAATAATATTCGCCAAGAAGAAGATTGTGTATTTAAGAGAATGTCACTAAACTGGCTAATTTGAAACCTCGCAAAGCCTCTTATTAGCTATTTGGCCTTGGACAAGTCACTTAAGCTGTCAGCACCTCCATTTCTGCATCTGTAAAAGGAGAGAGTCTAGAGCAGAGCTGAGCTGAGCTCTTCGGTTTCAAGGTTTTAAGCCAAAGAACCCAGCAGAAGGTACCAGTCAAGCTTTCAATCACCTATCCTGATAGTAGAAGCAAGAGGCCAAACGGGAGAAAGCACCAACTGCTCCACTGTCCATTTATTCCCCAAAGGCAGCTCCAGGAGAGGGTCAGGTAGATCAGATTGATCAGCACATAGGGAATTGTCTCACTGCTGAGGGAGCCCCAGATACAGGCCTCTGAAATTTTCTCCTCTGTAGGAGCCAGAGGGCAGGTTGAAAGGAGAGAAAGTGCCAGAGTTCTGAGTACTGAGTCAGAGTAGAGAAAGAAGTGTTCCCTCCCCTCCCTGTGCTTTCCAGCAAAGCCACCTGAGGAGGGCCTCTCTCAAAGGCATTGGATGGACAGAGGAAAGTGATCTAGGAAAATTGCTGTGCCTAAGCCCATGGCTTATTAGAGAGCCCTGAGTTTTCCTGGACTTAGTGAGCACAATGCATTGGCTGCTCACCAAGCTTTGTGTTGTGAGACCTGTCAGGGTAAAGCCTTTTGAGTTTCTGTGGTCAAGCTTGAAAGATCACAAATAGATTTTTGGGCCAGGAGCTAATATTACCAACTTCATAGGGCTATTATGAGGAATAAGTAAGTTCACATGTGTCAAAATCTGGGTGATTTCTTATGGTAAAGGAATAAAGTGACTTGTAATTTTGATTTGTTTCTCCATATGCATTAACCATATGTAGACAGAAATAATTTTATAGTATGTGTATTATATATTAATTAGTCAACACTTTATTTTGTTTCTGTTTCACGTGTAGTACTTTGATAGTACTTTGTAGTACTTTGTAGCTTGAGCCCACTGAGGCATCACAGGATCAAACCTCAGATGCCCCAGATCCTGCGGTCCTTTCTTCAGCTTACGCCAGATGCACCCCTCACGCTCAGTGGCTTTCTAAAACCAAATACAGGTTTCCCCCACCATCCAAAAAGTAGAAAGTTCCTAATGAAATCTTTCAAAGCAAAATGGCCTAAAGCAAAGAGTGTCCCCAGCTTTTCAAAAGTTTGTAGTCCATTTGCTTTTATGAAAGACCATTAGTACAGTAACAGCGTGTGTGTGTGTGTGTGTGTGTGTGTGTGTGTGTGTGAAAGTAAAAGTCCTTTTCCATTTCTTTTGGATAACAAACAGGTACTAACATAGGTTTTCACAAAGTGAAGTGGCCTATTGTGAACTTTTGGCAAGTGTAGGATACCTATACCGCCTAATTACAGAAGTGGAAATGTGGGGGACTTGGCAAATTCATAAAAACATTATATTCATAAACAACTCCAGGACTAACCATGTGTTTAACCCAGATGTTCGACCTGCCATGTAACCATTAGTAAAACTTAAAATTATGTATATATATATATATATATATATATATACATATATATATATATTAATGACTCACTTATCCTAATAACTGTCCATTCCTAACTAATATTGCATGTTGTGTACCACATAGGTAATTTTCTTGAACTAGAAAATAATTAAACCTCGGAGTAGAATTAAATCTGATTTCCTTAGTTTATCAACTTTTATTACTCCTTCAGTGTCAAAAATGTTTGCATTAAATAGACACATTCTTCTAAGTTTGGCATTTTGTAGTTACAGAGTGAAAAACAAAGTAGCAAGAAAGATTATCCACAGTGCATTTCAGCACAGCTTCAGTGTATTCTATATGCACACATCCATTTTTATATAAATGCATATATAGAAACAAGTCATTCACAGTGTTTTATTTTTTAATTTCTTTTTTATAAGATTTATATTTATTTATTCATGAGAGACACAGAGAGAGAGAGACAGAGAGAGAGAGGCAGAGACACAGGCAGAGGGAGAAGCAGGCTCCATGCAGGGAGCCCGATGTGGGACTCGATCCCCAGTCTCCAGGATCACACTCTGGGCTGAAGGCGGTGCTAAACTGCTGAGCCACCGAGGCTGCCCGTGCACAGTGTTTTAAAAGATTTTTTTTTATTTTTTATTTTATTTTTTTATTTTTAATTTATGATAGTCACAGAGAGAGAGAGAGACAGAGAGAGAGAGAGGCAGAGAGGCAGGCTCCATGCACCGGGAGCCTGACGTGGGATTCGATCCTGGGTCTCCAGGATCGCGCCCTGGGCCAAAGGCAGGCGCTAAACTGCTGCGCCACCCAGGGATCCCTAAAAGATTTTTTTAAAAAAGAAAAGTTTTAATTATGGGAATAGAAAAATGTGAAAAACAGAAAAGATAAATGAACATATGTAAATCCAAAAGATAGGTTGAAATGATTTAGAAAATACATTCTTCATGAGTACAATCTAGTAAAACAAAAAACAAAAGATATAAAGATCACTTATGAATGTAGATGCAATTATTCTAAATAAAATATTAACAAACAAGTAACAATTGAGGAATGTATTTAAAATGTAAGAGCAAATAGCAACTCTTACATTTTTAATACTGTTATTGAAAAGTAAGGACTTGAAAATGATCCATTTTGGAGAAGACCTTTATTGCTACATTTATAAGAAGAGAATTGACTGAAATTCACTCCAGGATAAACTTATATTTAAGAAAATTCATTACAAGATGCAAGAAAATTATGCTTGCTAGCTTGTGTTAGTTGTTGCTGTTTTTGTTTTGCTGTCCCTTAGCTTCTTATGAGAAAAGTGCATTGTTTTACTTTTTGATAAATTTTTCATGACAGATTTTTATTTTCTTCATATGCAATAGCTTCCCCTCAAACCAACGTTTTAGTCAAATACTATATATATAATTAAAGAAATATGACTTTTGCTTTCTGGAGAATGAATATTCCTTAACAGTACCTGAACCCCAAGCAGCAGAAAAAAAAAAAATTCTCTCATCATAGGCCTTCTTTAGTTTATCCCAGTCCTCCTATTTAGCACACATTACATGTGCTATTTTATTTTATTTCTATATATATATATATATATATATATATATATTGCAGATATATGTATGTGTTTGTACATAAAAAATACATGCATAGCATAAACATTTTATATAAATGTGTATATGCACACACACACATATATACATACATTGGTCTCAAGAGCTTGTGATTAGAAATTAGTTTCTACTTTCCTTTTATATAATCCACCTAAAATCTGGAATAAATCCCATAGTCTCTACTCTGGCCTGTCCTCTTATTGCCAGCTTCAGCCTCTGCTACCAATCATTCCCGTAACCTCATAGTGGTGCTGGGTACTTTCTCAGCTTCTCTAAAGACCCACTGTGTCCCCAATTTCCTCAAAGCATAAATGAGACTAGTTATTAGCATGATTTTGCTGATAATAATAATAATAATAATAATAATAATAATAATAGTAATGGCTATTTGTCGGGGTGAGAGTAGCAGGGAAGCCCAAACTTGACTTTTGCATTCCTGCTTATGAAGTGAGGCTAGTAGGACCCTTGGACCATTCCCAAACCTTAAGGATGGATTTCCTTTGTTTTCCTCTAGGTCCCTTCTTCAGGCAAAGGTTCATCTCATTTTCTGTTTTTGAGCTAATGGAAACATCATTTTGTCACATAAGGAAATGTCCATTTCAGACTGAGATTATACATAGCGTGGCTTCCTTAGAAAAGTTTTAATAGTACATTTCCCAAAAGCAGTGCTTCTTCAGTCTAAGATCAGACCTATCCGTGGAGTGTTAGTAAATGTTTCATAACAAGTTTTCAAAAAATTGCGGGGCAACACCCCAACTTGAGGACTTGCTAATTTTCATGGTATAAACATTCTTAACATTCTCTCTTTTAAGCAATCAGTGTGGGTTTTGGAAGAAATGCCCAGGTACCAGACCATTATGTAGTATGTCCACCGTGCAGATTCAATGGATATAAACTCAATCATATAAATCAGAGTAAAAATTGTAAACTAGTCAGAAAACAATGAATTTTAAATATATATTACCTTTGCTTTAATGAAATTTAATTGTGGTTTTATGTAATATAATATTTAGTAGTGGCTATATTCAACTACCAGATCTGGAAGTTCTAGAAAATCCAACAATCAGCTGTATATATACACTACTGCCATGTGTGAACATCATTAATCCTGTAGAAGCAAATTCTGGGCTAAGGAAATTAAGCCCACACATCATGCATGGTATGAACTGATTGTGGCTTCTTGGGTCCTACAGGCAAATGCTGAATAAAACACACATGTACACACACAACTAAGTGAACAACGACCTATTTAAGAACAAGACAATTTTACTAAAAATTTATAGAGGGAAAATATTTGACCCTTCAGGGTAATAATCTGCTAACATTTTTTATTTAAATTATTAAAATAGTATACTTAACTTCTGCATTCATGTTAACTTCTTGCACTAAAAATTTTCTGAAGAATGTTGGAACGAACGGGCTTAATGAAATGGTTCTTCTAAGAGTAAACTGAGTTTCTATCTCAAAGATGAATCTCCCTGTACCCCCACAAGCATACTGGTCTAACTCTTAAGGTAGTCAGTTTTCCACCATCAAATCAATGCAACTATAGCCTGTTGGAAGAAAAATCACTATTATGTAAAGTGACAGCACTGATATTGTGTAGCACCAAAAAAGTACAAAGTTCTTTATGTCCAGAGAATACTGGCTTGATATAGGATTTCTATGTTAGTAAAAGGATTAGAAAAGCCTCTTTTGATGAATATACTTCAGATCACATGCAGATTCAAAACTGGCCTAAATTGTATGAGTTTGCTGCAAATAAGCCAACTGACAAAGATATGATTTCCTGTTAGAGAATATGTAGCTCTTTGTTATTTGAAATTTTTGTCACTAATTGTAACAGTAATTTGCTTTAAGCACCTGTGATCTTGGCCTGATAGAACACAGGCATTTAAAAAAAATCCTATTTCTAATTCTTATAGAAATTCTATAAAGTAGGTGTTAAGAGCCCCATTTAGGGTGGATCAGAACCTTGGCATCTTAGAATTTTTAGTAATCAGAACTCAATATCTTCCAGTGAATGGTCAAAGAGATTAAAATCTCATGAAATAGCAGGTCACTGGATTCCACTTGTACAGTTAGGGACAGATTTCTGATTTTATTGTTTCTCTAAAGCTTATTTTAAAATAAATTTTAATATTCCTTTTCGCTAAAAGAATTTTCATCAAAAACATCTATCATTATTTAAATAAAAATTGCTGATATTTATGAAGAAGGTTTTCACACTGTTCAGACAGAATGGAGAAAGGTCAAGAAATCAAAATAACCAGATTTCCTTTGAAAGAGTCACATGAAATGATAAGTTTTGGGAATTGGGGATTTTTGTCACTGAAAGGCATCTTTATTACTGGGTCAAAAAAAAAAAGTAATAAGAGCTACAGACTTGTTTAAATTGCATGACAGTCACAGAAAATCTTGTCCATGTAAACCTAATCAAAAAAATGTTTTCCAGATGTACATGGATGCATGAATGGATAAGCAACACATGGTTATACACATGCAGTGGAATATTATTCTGCCTTAAAAAGGAAGGAAATTCTGACATATGCTACAACATAGATGAACTTTGAGGACATTACACTAAGTAAAATAAGCCAGTCATATAAAAAGACAAATACTATACGATTCTACTTATATACAATACTTCGAATAGTCAAAATCATAAACACAAAAAACATAGTAGTGGTTTGCAGGGGCTGGAAGGAGGGGAGAATAGGGAGATTTTGTTTAATGAGTGAATTGTTTCAGTTTTAGTTTTAGAGGATGAAATGAGTTATGTGAATATATGGTGTTGACTGATGCAAAACAAATATGAATATGTTTAATACTACAGAACTGTACACTTAAAAATGGTTAAGATGGTAAATTTTGTGTTATGTTTATTTTTCCACAATAAAAAATACAGTCAAAAACGTAAAGTGAGGAGCATTAATGTGAATTGATTACCAGTAAGAGACATCTGGTGATCTTCCACGTTGCTTTCATTCTGTTTTTTTTTTCTTTTCTTTTCTGTAATTTAAAAAAAAATGTACCCTTATATAAAGTTTTAAGTCATCCTACTCTATGAGGATGGAGGATGTACAAATAATTCTAAGCCTGGAAGAATTAGCTGTAGGGGTTGAAATGCTAAGTTGATGGAAACCACTTAAATTTTCAGAAAGGAAGAAACTCATTGATTGAAATAGCAAGCACCTGATTAATGTAAAAGAGATTTACAAAACATTCCATAGTTTTTTTTTTTAATTTTAAGTCCAGTTAGTTAACAGGGTGTTATACTAGTTTTAGGTATATAATATAGAAATGTAACACTTCCGTACATCACCCAGTGCTCATCACAAGTGTCCTCCTTAATCCCCATCACCTAGTTCCTCCATCCCCTCACCCATCTCCCCTCTGGTAACCAGCAATTTGTTCTCTCTAGCTAAGAGTATGTTTCTTGGTTTGCCCCTCTCTTCTTTCCCTTTGCTGGTTTGTTTTGTTTTCTTAAATTCCACATACGACTGAAGTAATTCTATAGTTGATTTTTTTAAACATAAAACTCTGATTTTACATTTGGGGTTTAAAGCAACTATGTAAAATTGAATGAAAATTATGCCAAATCCACTCAATGCTACCCTCTTCTATTTTTCTCTGATTTGTTTACTCTCTAAAGGGTTAAGAGTGATTGTGTGTGTGTCTATGCCCTGTTCTGCAACCCTCATCCATAGGTTTTATTATCATTCACATATGTATTCCCATTTCACTAATGAAAGTGGCTTTGTGGAACTCAGTTGCACAATTAATTACAATTTAAAGATGTTATTCTTTTTCTTTTCTAATTTCTCATCACTTAGAAAAAGCTAGGAAGCAAAAGGAAGGTGTTTACAAGTAACTGAACATTGTCTATTCAAGTTTCCCTTTCCATAACATTTGCAAAGTTTTACCTATGTCCTCCCTCTTCTATTGGTGTCCTCTCATGAAGCCACTTTTATTTCAAAGTTTGGAGCAGAGATGTTTCCACTGGAGAGTTAGAGCCAGGGAGTTGGCCTTTCCACAGGGAGATGGGGAAAGATAATAAGGAGATCAAGCTGCTAACCCGCTTCACAATCTCTCAAGTCCAGATGATTGCAAGCAGCCCAATGCAACTTTTATTTAATTCGTTGCTGCCTGGCAAGAACAAATTATGTTCTATTTAGAGGTGATTCTTTTGGCAATTGTAGGTGCTCTTTCTAAGCAGGGAAATCTAAAAAAAAAAAAAAAAAAAAAAAGGAAAGGAAATTATGCAGTGACATTTCTCTTAAAGTTCTTTAAGTATATATACTTTAAAACTTGATTTAAAAATGCACAAAGTTAAAGTCATCTCGAAATTAGATGTCCCAGACACTTTAATTCTCCTACCTCCTCATACCTTGTTAAAGAAAAAGTTTGATCTAGTAGTTTTTTTAAAATAGTAAGTGCTCAATAAATATTAGTTATCATTTTTAGTATTTATAATTAAGATCTGTTCCTCTTACGAAGACATTTCTTCTGTATTGTAGCTTAACACTGGGAACTGTGATCAGCCTTCTCTTAGCTTCCCATCATCATTTATAAGCAAATACACCTATAATTTTGGGGAGATGAGGACTGGGTGGGGAAGGACAACTTTTTTTAAATGTTCCTGACATCCACCTATAATACCCCCCCCCTCCGCCCATTGAGGTCATTTGCTAAGTGCTGCTCATTCCCCACACACATTAAAGATCTTGGCAAGTGAACCTGAGTCATCTTTTTAACTCCATGCATGTCATTCCCTAGGTGATTTTGAGTAAGTGTGTTAATGATCTCATTTAACATTCTTGCCTAATGGTTTCGTGACCTCCTAAAATCCATTGAACTTATCAGTATTTACACTAATTCTGTTAAGAAACCAGGCTTTGTTCTAACATAAAGTTTGTCTTCCTCTGAGTGCTTTAGATCATTTTGTGTGCTCGGTCTTCCTCTGTCCCACATGACCGTTCTATTCTTGTATCTTCACATAAATTAGATACTTGATTCTTTTGGTGGAGAACATGAAATCTGGGGTCTGATCTCAGGTCTTCTCATATTTGTATGCGTTTGGACAAGTTATTAAACTTCTCTGGCCACAGCTGCCTCATCTGTAGTAGCGTCTTCCTCCTAAGGTTGTCATGAGAAATAATTCGCCTAGAAAAATTCCTGCTACATAAGAACGCATTACGTCTAAGCTATGACTAACTTTTTAATATGTTAGCTAATAAGGACTTTGATTCTACCCGGAGGGTTTATATTTCAGATGGTTACAAGACCAACAAATTTTTTTTTTTTTTAGAAAATAGAAAACTGGGGCAGATTGATAAGCAGTAGGGCTAATATTTAGGCTGAAATCATTTTGTGATGGAATATGATAGATGCATGTGCAATAGTTTGTGAATCATTTATCTTTTTCTCCTCAAATAACTCAATTTCCAGATCCGTCTAGTAGTACATCAACAAGAAACGCCATTTCAATACCTTGTCGATGGAATACTTTTTTTTTCAAAAATATGTTATAAATCCATTATTCTTGAATTTAGCTTTTGTGTGTGAGCTTCAAGGGAAAATTAATGAAAACATTTTACATCAAGACATTTTAGGCTTATTACTTACTGTAATGCCTTTTGGGTCAGTTTCTTATAAACTTCATCAATTTTAACATCACATTTCATTCCTTAGGCTTGTGGTGGCATTTTAGAAGTGTGCCTATTTGTTAATGTGGTCATTTTTATTTTAAGTGTGAGGACTTGGGGGATACCCACAGACACACACACACACACACACCCATACACACACATACACCTATGTCCAGCTAAGTCCCCTTGGCAGGTGAAATAATGGTAAGAACGTCAGACAAGACTTCTGGCTGCTACCCTCAGAAGAGTTTGTTTAATACAGTGCCATGGAGTCATCTAATCTTCCCCAATTTGTTACCCATTTTTCTTTGTTATCTGTCTCAGTGATGTCTCATCTCCTCACCTGACTGCTACAGGCTAGCAATCTGTAACAGAAACTCAGTCTCAATCTCGGATATAATAAGAAGAAGAGGCTCCAAGATTTATGGCCCCAGCCATAATTATAAAGTCTCAAACCTCAGACATTATGAGACCTTTCAAAACTTACTCAGGGTGGAAGAAGCTGGGTTAGTACTGCTGTGTGAAGATATTGGCCTCTTTGTAAAGAAAATGTTGGGTTATTCAATCTGGGAAGCCTGTTGTGTTTTTACTACTGCTAGGAACTGTGGAGAAGAAATGGTTTGTTTCCTTAAGGAGCTTGAAGTAATTTCATCCATTTTAGTTTTCCTATGGTAGTACCCATTTCTTATTAATTCATAGAGGAGATAGATATGTTCTTGGATCTGTCAAGTAGAAGCCAGATGAAAACAGAGACTGCTTATGGAGACCATGCCACACAGAGATTTCCTTATGCTCATAATGAAATAAAACCAGTGCATTGCTTCTCAAGTAACTACTCAAGTAACTACTACTCTGACAGGATTAAAAAATGGCAAATATTTAAGGAAAATGATCGAGTCAACCAATGACATAAAAGTGATAGAGCGGAAAAGAATACATGGTGAATGGTTTGTGATGGGAAAAAAGGCAGGAGGAGAGAAAGAGCTAACGAGTTTCCTTGGGCAGGGGGAAGGCTGTGAATGAGAGCCTTCATAAGCTGAAAGTATTATGAGAAAAGTGAGAATTGAGGAAAGATTTAGAATTGTTGCCACCAGCAATGCTTTGGATCTCATTTAATATCCTCTGCAAGGAGTTAAGTTTTTTTGGTTGAATTTGAGCCGCTGAATCATGCCTCTCAAGTGGGACACCACTCACACACTGAACATGCAGATGGTAACAATTCCTCAGGGATCTGTTAGCACCTCTAACTAGCAGTCTCACAAATGAGGGTCGTGGAACGGGTAGGGACCCCAGCATTGATGACATCTGATCCTCACCAGCAATCCAAATGCTATTCCAGCATGGGTTTCTTTCTGCTTTTTTTGTCACACACCTTGAAATATTATCGCCTCTTTTTTTCCTCCTTCCATGTACACTAGGCTGAAAGGTACAAGAATGTGATATCCTAGTAGCAGAATGAGCTTTCCCTGTATTTGCATTATTAGTAGCATTCCTGCTGAGATCACAGCTTCTTAAAGTTTGCCAAAAGCATTCAGAGACCTCTGAAACCCACTTGTCGCCATCTGCCAAGCCTGTCTGAGTTTCTATGATGTTACACCCTCCTCCTTTCCTCTTACTTGACTATGATACCTTACTGATCATTTCAACTCTGTCTGCATAAACACTTCTGTCTCCAGATTACTTGATTTGTCTGCCGTATCATTTCTGCTGACCATCTACATTTCTTTGTCTTTCTTTCTTGTTCTTTAATATTTTTATATACAGTATTTTGAAGGAGGGAAAAAAGAGCTAACATTGATTGATGCTTGCCACATGCCAGGCATTTTATATATGTTATTCCACTTACCCCTAAATTTACAGAAAGTATCATCATCTATCTTTCATTAACAAAGAAAGTAAGCTCTTAGGTAAAGTCTCTTACCCGATATCCTAGGAGTTGTAAACAATGGAGACTGAATGCAGATAAAAATGATTACAAAGTTTATGTTTTCTGCATTTTGCCAGAACTTCTATGAACACTTAGAGCAGTGAAGGACAATATTATAAACTGGTTATGTACACAATACTTTCAAATATTTTATCTTCCCTAAACTAGAGATTATAATTTCCTATCACAATCACAAATGCTAATTAGTAAAAGGTGCTTGTATTTAATTAGCATTTATTTTAGCCCCATTTACTGATGAACCTCAATAAGCAAGTCATAGAATCAAAGTAAATGCCAATTAGAAATTTTAAAAATGTACAAGAACAAGAATTTGTGATAAAAATTCTATGTCTAAAAAGGGTTAACATGCTATAAAGAGATAAATTTCTGGTTCCACTTAAAGAACACTTCTGTTTTCTTACCTATGAGACAAATAATAGTATTTGTATTATAATACTGTTGTGCAAATTAAATGAAATACTAAGTCTAAAGTACTGTGTCTACTTGTTGGAATGTAAAAGTGCTCTACAAATGGTAAATGATGTGAAGAGGTTGATGATGTCTAGATTTCATTATGAAGTATGGTGTGAACTTCCATGTATAAGAAAAACATTTAAATACAAAATAAGAAAATGGAGTCAGAGAAATTAACTTACCCTCCTGAGAAATGAAACAGCCAAAAGCAGAGTGAGAACCGAAATTCTAACCTGTCTCATGCCAGATAGACTCTGTATGTGTGTGTCTTTTGATATTTACATGAAATACTGATTTAGAGCCGCAAATGCAGAAATTTACATTGATCCTATTACATGCTATTTTATTACATTTGGTTCATCATTTCATTTACCAAGTATTTTTTTTTTAAATCTGAATGGTCGTCTTACATATGAGCAATTGCTCTCTCTGCCAGATTTGTGTCATAGGCAAATATGGTAATTATATTTCAACTGTTTTATCTAACTCAGTGATTAAAAAGCCAGATGTGATAGAAATGTACAGAGGCCTTTGGTCCACTGCTAGAATTATTAGCACATCAATCTAGGCCAGCCAATTCCTTTGTCAAATGTTCTGATACATGTGCCAGTCATCTACAAATCCACCAAGTGTTCCAGATCCCATCAGTGTTTTCCCTAAGGATATAAACAACGGCATGGTCAAGTTCTTTCTGATATCTAGATCATCTTTCCAGGAGCCACAAATCTACTTAGAAATGTGATATGATATTAGTGATATTTTCTTAATGTATGGTTTCATTTAAAAATATGCATGCTTTTCTTCATGTACTAGCAAAATATTACATTAAGCAAAGTGGTTAATTGAATTATGGTATGGCTATATAATGGGAGGCAAATTCACATGCATGCGTGTGCACACACACACACAATATCATTCATGTAATATAAAAATTTTTTGGATAAAATACAATGTGAAAATAGGTTACAAAACCAGATAGAGTATTATACCATTTAAAAACAATATTAATATACTTCAAAAAATGAAAAACACCAAAGGGCAAAGTTTATAAATGATTCTTATTTTCCTCTTTTATATTATTCTGCAGTTTACATTTCTAATTTGAACATGTATTAGAAATAGAATCTAGCAAATCTGTCTGGAATATTTAACAGTATGGGTCAGCAAAGGGCCCACTGAGAGGTAGTGTCTAAGAAAAGCAAGTAAGCAAGTGAAGCATATGACTGCAGGCTATCAGAGAAAGAGGGGTTCCAGGAGAGGGAACAGGAGGGCCCTAGGTGTGGCAGCCCTGGTGGTGCAGCAGTTTGGTGCTGCCTGCAGCCTGGGGTGTGATCCTGGAGACCTGGGATCGAGTCCCACGTCGGGCTCCCTGCATGGAGCCTGCATCTCCCTCTCCCTCTGCCTGTGTCTCTGCCTCTCTCTCTGTGTGTGTTTATGAATAAATAAATAAAATCTTAAAAAAAAAAAGGAGGGCCCTAGTTGGAGGGTGCAGCTTGTATATCCTGTGAACAGCAGATGAGAGTGGCTCAGAAGAGTGACCTGGGAAGAAAATAGTAGAAGATAAGGTTATGGATGCAAGGAGAAGGCCAGGTATTGTGGGGCCTTTGAGACTACTGCAACACTTTGTCTTTTTACTTTGAAATGGGAGGTTATTAGTATCTGACCTGGTCTGACTGAGAAGATTGTTCTGGCTAATATATTGAGAGGAAGGAGATTGTACAGAGGCCAAGATAGAAGCTAGGATACAAGTTAGGAGATTATTGCATTATCCCAAGCAGGAGATGACTATGGCTTAGTGGTGTGGACGGTGGGAAATGAATGGACATATATGTATTTTGGAGTTAGTGGTAACTAGATAAGCTAATGATTTTGGATTTGAGCTGTAAGAGAAGAAGAGGGGCTGAAGATGATGACCTCAACCTTTTTAGCATGAGCTTCTAGAAGGATTGATTGACATGAAGGATTGTTGTGATCGCATGATTAGAGAAGATGTCGCAGGATAATTTTTTGCTGGGGTGGGAAGATCAAGGATTAAATTCGGACATGTAAATATATTTGAATGTCTGCTAATCATACCAGGTTTACCAGCAGTTGGATGCATATACCTGTGCACTACATGGTCTGGACTGGACATATAAATTTTAGAAAGTTTCAGCCTATTAGTGTCACATGAGGATCAACGGAGTTAACATATATAAGAACTTAGAACATGGGGCAGCCCAGGTGGCTCAGCAATTTAGTGCCGCCTTCGGCCCAGGGCCTGATCCTGGAGACCCGGTATCAAGTCCCACGTCGGGCTCCCTGCATGGAGCCTGCTTCTCCCTCTGCCTGTGTCTCTGCCTCTCTCTCTCTCTCTGTGAGTGTGTGTGTCTCTCATGAATAAATTAAAAAAAAAAAAAAAAGAACTTAGAACATTCCTAGAAGAAGCACTACCACATGCTGACCTCCAGGGGTATCATCTAGATAGAATATACTCTGAAGGATGCTCATGGAAGCTCTGGGGAGCCTTGTTGGTTCATCTTAAATGCTCATTATATAATGTACCTGTTATTATTACTGTGGTTGATTGCAAACAGCAGACACATCTTAATTCATTCTTTAATTCGGCTGGTAAGGTTTTTCAGTTTGTTCAGACTCCTTATTTATATGTTCAGAAATGTATTTGACATTGATTACAACTAATTCTGTTCCACAGTAGGTAAGATTCCTGTATTCTGTTCTGTGATAATTGACGCTTTCTAATTCCTTGATTTGGAAGAAATGCTTGACAATATCAAGTATGAAATATTTAAATGTATCAATATGGCATAGTATCAAGTATGAAATAGGTTTTTTTTTTAGGAAAAAGTCTAACTTTTCCTTACAATTTGAGTCATTTTTTATTATTGATATGATTTTTCCAAAAACTATTTGGGTTCTTTTACTATTATATTCTAATTTCTTTTTTATTAGTTATCGCAATCTAAAGAATTTTGGAGGTGTGCTAGGAGTATAGAATTTACAGAACAGGGATCCCCGGGTGGCTCAGCGGTTTAGTACCTGCTTTTGGCCCAGGGCATGATCTTGGAGTCCTGGGATCGAGTCCCACATCAGGCTCCCTGCATGGAGCCTGCTTCTCCCTCTGCCCGTCTCCGTCTCTCTCTGTCTCTCTCTGTCTCTCAGAAATGACTAATAAAATCTTAAAAAAAAAGAATTTACAGAACAATAATATAGATATTGTATCAGATCTCTCCGTTCAATGGGAAATATAATTCCTTTAGTGTGCTAATGTGTATTTTATCTTGGCATATGTACTTCATTACTTCTGTCAGTAACTTATGATCACTTAAGTCTATAAATGTAAATGATGATCAACAACCTTAAGTTCTGACTAGATTCTCATCACATCTCCTTCTGATTGTGAAATCTGTGTAGATCTGGCCATTCTACCTGAATTTGTAGAAGCAAATCTAAACAGCATGCTAATGGAGTAGCCACTTGCCCCCACATAGGATTGAAGAGTTTTTTTTTTAAAAGGCACTCCTGCAGATTTCCCCACCCCACCCTGTCTAGCTTCTATTTGCACATGAGATTTCTGCCATTATGATTTCTCCTTTAGATTGATTTGTTTTTACAGAAGACTTCAGGAAAGATGAAAATTTACTAAGTAGGCTCGGTACTTCAAACCTTTGCATAGTGTTGTGCCAGATAACTGGTCCATCCATTAGATATCTGTCTGTAATCCTATCTAAGTGGTGCTAGGGGGAGATGTGTGTGCTCTGGCAGTTATAGATCAGTAGTGGGGAGCTGAATCCCCAAGGAGAGGGCGGATAGAAGTGTCTCAGACTAAACTGATGTATTTTACACCAAAAATTGATCTTGATCAAATGAGTATGTATGCTACTCTAAATCCTTGGACTATAGATTACTTGACTGAATAACATGAAGGTGCATGTAGAAAAAATAAGTTTAATGATGTTGACATTACCTACTCTTTCAAAGCAATGATAACTTAAAATTACTTTAAACTGCTAACTCCTGCCTGGCTGTATTGCTAGGTGAAAAAAACTCTTTTTTTCAAATTTAACTTTGTCTTCCTAGTTACTGAAAATACTTGTCCCTCATTTTTTGAATAGCAAATATATAAAATGTAAAACTTTTATTCAGTAGTTAACTTTCAAATGATAGGCAACACAGGAAGATTGAATTGAGATTGGAAGAAAACTGTAAAGTAATTTACATAACAAAAGTGGGGGATGAACATACACACGATAGTGAGAGCTATCAGACAAGAAGCAGAGTATTAACATCTGACAAAAAGGGGTGATTCTACATTACAGTAATATCACTAAATAATGATACTAACATACCATTTGCTGGAATCATATTGTGACTTTACTATCATATGGGCAGTTTATAGTACTTTGAATTTGAAAGAAAAAAGGTATGTGTTTTTTGGACTCCTGGGGAAAAAAATGCAACTTGCTGGAAATATATCCACAACACAAGGAGTGCACACCGGAAATGAGAGACTGTTAGATTTTTACACCTTTTAATCCATTTAGTTATGAAGCATCTGATCAGATGTAACACTTTATTTTCTCAAAATATGACTATTATGTTTAGAATTATATGTCAAATCATTATTTCTTATACATACTTTGTCATCTGGAAACTTCATCATCAGAATCCCTGGGATTCCTTTTTTAAAATATGGATTTCTGTACCTCACTCATCCCAGACTATAAAATCAGCACCTTGCACACGTTCTCAAATCTCAACAATAACTTTTGGGAAACATAACCTGAAATCCTCTTCTTTTTTTTAATATATTATTTATTTATTCATGAGAGACACAGAGAGATGCAGAGATATAGAGGGAGAAGCAGGCTCCCCCTAGAAAGAGCCTGATGCAGGACTTGATCCCAGGACCCCGGGATTACAACCTGAGCCAAAGGCAGACACTAAACCATTGAGCCACCCAGGTACCCCCTGAAATCCTCTTCTATTCTGCAGATCAAACCACATAATTTCAGTTTTTAAAAATTTGACAAACTCCATGACACCTACACAGAGTAAATTCTTACCTGTTTAGAAGATTTTCAAGGCACCTTGTAAGCTTCCTCCTCCAGATGTTGTCCTATGCGAAAAACTCAAAGGACTATAAAGTATTCATTATGGCCCCAAAGAGTTGTGTGCATTCATGCCTCTGTGTCACTGCTTAGGTTAATCATTCAGCCTCGAACTTTCTTCCTCTTATCTACTGACAAACAAGACATTCAACCTCAATGGAAATGCCAACCCCTCTGTGGAGCCTTTTCAAACCCATTATCTCCATTTTATGCACACCTATATTTTAGCAAATATTATGATTATCATAATTATTTGCCTATTTTTCTACTTTCTGGTCCTTGAAAGCTCCTTGAGGGCAGGGCACTTATTTATTCATCTTTTTATCATCCATTCAAGAATAGGGTCTCGTTTAGTGTAGCCTTTCAATAAATGTTCCACTTCTCCTTTCTGAATTATAGGATCATGAAAAAGATACTATTCTCTTACTATTTCCCCAGTAAAATAAATTTTAAGAGGGTAAGACTGCCAGTTTTTAAAAGACCCCAAAAAGGAACCCAGGGACGTAACTGCATTGCCTTTAGCTATAGACAGTTTGAAGATATAATCTTTTATGGTTGCCGGTGACTTCATATTTTGTGGCTCTTCAACTGCCCTGGCATATTACATGCAGAAAGCAGTCCACAGGTACATATTAAATCCCCTCTCTGCTGTCAAGTAGTCCCACAAACAAGCAAAACTTCTAGCATGAATTTATGACTCCTAAAAATATCAAAGTGGCTCAGGGACTCTAGTTCCTAAACAAGAATCCAAAAGCTACATTTTTAATAACTTGTGCTGGACAAGCATAAAAGATGAATTTAGTCATATTTGCTAACTCTGTGATGAATAATGCATTGTCAAAGTAGAGGTGATTGTGAATTAAAATAATGCTGATGTGCAGCAATCAGCACTTACTTTAAAGGATTAAAATGGTTGCTAAAGTGACAGAAATATTTGTTTAAAATTTTGTTTTATTTTATATTTCACCTCTTTTGGTCAGAGTGACAGGAGGTAGAAATATTAATTTAAAGAACTATGCTATCACTAAGCTGAATGGAAATGTCAAATTCTTATTTTTAAGTGGTACATTTCCTCACACAGTTTTAAAGAAATTATTGCAATAAACGATGGAAGAGAATCATGGAGCATATTGAGACTTGGAAATAGGCGGATTTGGACAACACCGAGAAAGTCTCAGTGCCTCAAAGCATTTCTTCCATTTACATAGACTAGTATCTATTCTTTCTTCTATCCTCATTTTATTTTGTTTTATTAAAGATTTTATATCTGGGACGCCTGGGTGGCCCAGTGGTTGAGTGTCTGCCTTTGACCCAGGGCATAATCCTAGAGTCCCAGGATCGAGTCCCATATTGGTCTCCTCACATGGAGCCTGTTCTCCCTCTGCTCCTCTCTCTCTGTGTGTCTCATGAATAAATAAAATATTTGAAAAAAAAAGATTTTATTTATTTGAGAGACAAAGAGAGAGGAAGCAAGCACAAGCAGAGGGAGGCAGTGGGAAAGGGAGAAGCAGGCTCCCTGCTAAGTAGGAAGCCTAATGCAGGGCTATATTCCAAAACCCAATCCCAGGACCCTAGGATCATACTTGAGCCATTGGCGGACACTTAGCCGACTCAGCCGCCTTAGCACCCCTTCTATCCTCATTTTAAAAACATACTGCTAGAGAAGTGGTTTATAAAATTAATTCACAGTAAAATAGTTGTGAATATATGGTCCTTTTGCCTCTTGAAATCAGGCCTCCAGAGATACTGCACACCTGAAAATCTGAGAATAGAAGACAGAAAGTTCTCAGTAAGATATCGGGCCATCGTTAAAGTATTTTTTTCTTTCTGTAGAGGACACACAAGTGATCCTTCATGGGCCATACTTATCCTCTCCACTAAAATGCTCTGGTCTAATATCATTTTAGATGTAGAGATAAATCACTGTATAAGGAATGGAGTGGACTTCCAAACTACGAGGCATTACACTGGAAATGGTCCAACTCACCCTGGCTGCATCCAACTCTTCTTGCCTGAGCTGGAGGACTGTTAAAAATTTAGATTTACTGGCTTCTTTCCTTAAATCCCATAGAAAGTGAACATTAGATACAGAGTAATCAAAATTCTTTCCCTTTAAAATAATACAAAATTAATTCTTTATTAGAGAAGTAGCCATGTCTATTTCAATACCTAACATAGTTCCTAATACATAGATGCAGAAGAAACTGAAAAAATACTTTTAATAGATGGAAAGAAGGTAAGGATAAAAAGTTTGTAGTTTTGTTGTTGTTGTTGTTGTTTGCTTGTTTGTTTTTGGCTTTTGGTTTTTTGTTGTTTTTTTCCTAGATAGGTAATAAGGAAACCCCTTACCTACCTTCTCATATTTTTGACGCTTATGTGCAACAGAAATGTTGGAAACAAAAATCTAAAACATATTTTAAAGCATATTAAACTACATTACCCAGTTGTCTGCAAGACTCACACTAGCGTTGCAGCATGAAAATATGGCAAATACGTTAATTCGGGAATATCTCCAGTCAGATTTTGGTCAGATATTTTGACACATACCTAATTGCAATAGTTAAGTGAAAATAGTGTTTTCCCAAGTGCCATATATTGCACAGTTTTGAAGACTAAAGCTGAACTCAACATGTGGGCAGATTCCAAAGAGTCAAAGACAAGTCAAATGAAGGGCAGGCCAGAATGAGCAACCATTTGTGGAAGCACATTCAGGTCATGGTCCTCCAACACATGTGTAGTAATAGAATTCTGAAATGTGTGCACCAAGTGATCCTCCTCCTCTTGGTTTCCACAAGGGTTGAAGGAATATAAGACTGAATAAAATCCCAGAAGAGAGGCAGTTGTTGTTAGCTTCCTTTTATAGCAGCAATAGATATTTTTGTTTAAATATGAATAAAAAATGGAAACAAAATTTCTTAACAGCATGTTCATAGTGAAGGTTGAATTATTTAAACTGTGATTTGGGGGTGGGTGGGTACTAGCTCATTTGCTTCCAACTAGATAGGCCTTACCATGATACTTCATTAAGAACCGTAAACCAAATTTCTAGTAATATCCCTTTTTTTTATATTGGATCTAGGCATAGGTTTTGGAGTGGTAAATCAAAACCGCAAAAATAAGAAGGTAGAAAATATATAATCTAATAAAAATGGAACACTGAGTATACAAAAATAATGTCCAATGTTACTTAGCTACCACCCCACCACCCCACCCCCAGCTACAGAGAGTGCTCTGGTCACAGTGAATGTAGCTAAATATTTCATTGGTGGCCAACACAATTAAAGAAGTCATAGATTAAATAGTAGATCATCTTCTGCTTCAGATATCTTTAATTAACAGACCACTTAATGGGTCGATTTAAAAGATTTTAATGCATCTAAAGAAATATATTAACCTTAGCTACTTTCTCATAAAAAGTTTATACTCAAAGTTTTCACTGCCTCCCATTTTGTCTCACAGCCCTTTCTAATTTCCGCTGGTATAAATCAAATTAGATTTATTAGCATTGTACAAAAGAGCTCCAGTAGGTTTTTTAATAATAATTATCATTATCACTGATTAAAGTTATATTGTTCAGGCCAGATGGAGTCCTTTTCCTGTCAGCTAGAATGAGCTTGCATTATGTAGTTATAATGTGTTTGGATCTAAATAAACAGATGGCAGAGTGACAGGATATTATACGCTGGTGATGTCAGCAACAGTGCTTCACAAACAGAATTGCTTTAAATAAACTCTGTTGTGGCAAGGATCCTGATACTTTTAAGAAGGTGACTGGAATTGAGCCTCCTAAGTGTTATAGTGACTTGGAAATTGTACTGTTCGCTTGCAGAAGCGTGGACCATTTGGATGGTCTGAGGTTCAGCCTGAGAAAGTGTGCCTGTGAATTTGCTCCTTAACGGTGAAAGCATTGAACATAACAAATTCACTCAGGTGGTCTCTTAAGGAGAGAGAGAGAATGGGGGTGGGGGGGAAGGCTGCTCAAGTTGTAACATTTTTCAAGTTGAAGAGTTAAAACCTATGAGTCAAGGAGAGAAGGAAACATTTGATATCACCCTGTTGCATAATTTTTACAATTTAGATTATAACATTAGAATAAACATCTTGTATAGGCATATAATTAATATTAGAAATTATATTTCTAAGTTTAATTAGAATTACAATTCTAATTATTCTATTCTAACTCACAATTAATATTAGAAAATTAATAGAGAAGGTTTAATAAGAACTATGTTATAGAAAAGCTTTAGTTTTTAATAGATTTTCATATATACATTTTATTCTAAAAATAAGCCCTTCTTACTCAGCCATTAGAAACGACAAATGCCCACCATTTGCTTCAGTGTGATGGAACTGGAGGGTATTATGCTGAGTAAAATAAGTCAATTGGAGAAGGACAAACATTATATGGTCTCATTCATTTGGGAAATATAAATAATAGTGAAAGGGAATAAAGGGAAAAGGAGAAAAAATAAGTGGGAAACATCAGAAAGGGGGACAGAACATGGAAGACTCCTAACTCTGGGAAACGACCTAGGGGTGGTGGAAGGGGAGGTGGGCGGGGGGTGAGGGTGACTGGGTGGCGGGCACTGAGGGGGGGGCACTTGACGGGATGAACACTGGGTGTTATTCTATACGTTGGCAAATTGAACACCAATAAAAAATAAATTTATTATTAAAAAAAATAAGCCCTTCTATGCTCTTATACCCACAAATACTTAGAGTGAACTTAGGAAATTCAGAAGCAAACTTCTGAGAAAGTCATTATACATGATTTCT
Organism: Nyctereutes procyonoides; assembly: GCF_905146905.1. Taxonomy (NCBI): domain Eukaryota; kingdom Metazoa; phylum Chordata; class Mammalia; order Carnivora; family Canidae; genus Nyctereutes; species Nyctereutes procyonoides. The sequence continues at coordinate 19,430,663 of NW_026575132.1, read as the reverse complement.
TCTAGCTAATACTCTTTTGCTTAGTCCTTAGGAGAATTTCTCTGTAGGACAAGAGTATATTTGCTGAGGCAAATACCTAGAGTAGCCTAGTCCTTAAGAAGAAGAAACTGCTACAGGAAATAAAGGCTTGTATTTGAAAAAGAAAGTAGTACCAACAAAAATTTTAAAAGAGGGTATCTCAAGCTTTGTAAAAGGTTCATATTTTAAATGCTTGAAACTTTTTAAAAAGATTTATTTATTTGAGAAAGAAAGAAAGCACAAGCATGGGGGGCAGAAGTGTAAAGGGATGGGGAGCAGGTGGGCAGAGGAAGAAAGAGGGATTTCAAGCAGACTCCCCACTGAGCGTGGAGCGCTACAACATCAGCTCTACTTACGGCTCCGGGGCTCGATGTCATAACCCCGAGATCATGACCTGAGCCAAGTCAAGAGTTGGACGCTTAACCAACTGAGCCACCCAGGTGCCCCTAAGTGCTTGAAATTCTTATAAAATGATGAGAGGATTTTGAGTATCAGCAGATTGTATTTCAGCTTCCCGTGCATTTGACATTCGGGTTTTGCTACCTAAGTGGGCACTTTATGAGCTATGTTTCCACTACAGTATAACATAAAAATCCTCATAAAGGAACAAGAGTATTTTCTTTGAAGGGTTATCCCTAGTCAAAGAGCGAAAGATTATAATGTGCCTGTGCTTTTTCCTGTTCTACAGGTGGACGTTGTCATAAGTCCTGTACTGGCCGATGCTGGGGACCCACAGAAAATCATTGCCAGACCTGTAAGTGTTCAACACTAAGAAGGCATAGGCTTGAAATGGTCAAGGAATTTTAATAACTCATGTTTTTCACACTTTTGGGTCATCAGAAACATGAAAATGAGCTTCTGCTTCTTTGTGGTAGACTTGCTACTATTCAAGTAAAGTAAACCGTCCAATTTTGTTGCTTTCAAATGAAGCATAGGATATAATTGTTTCTTATATTCCTTTGTGGTTTCCAAGTTAATACTATCAACAACACAGATGTGCTGATATTATCTATGATTTAAGAGTCTGTATATCAGAGAAAGTAGGAAATCCAAATGTATACAAAATGGTAACTCCATTCCACATTAACTGAATATCTCAGTACTTTCCCCCAGTAGTTATAACACCATTTATCTATTAGAAAAAGAAAAAAAGGAAGGAAAAACAAACAGTACCATGTCCCCACTATGTTCTAGGCACAGAAATATTAACTATATGAATTATGAGTATAGATTCACTACTAAAGTGAATTTATCTTGCCCTTGCCTATATTTCTTTCTTGCACTAGTCATTAAAGTAGCTATAAGCTATCATCACTGCTAAGACATTTAAAAAAGTAAAAAAAAAAAAAAAAAAGTATTTTAAGTACAAAGAGAAGTATCTATTTTTTTCAGCATTCTTAAAGCCATATTTAAATCAGCACTGAACTTTCACTATCTTAAGGATAAATGGTTTCTTTAAAAAAGAAAAACAAAATGCTCTATGTAAATGGTAAAGATTTTTCTTTCTGCTGCAATAACAATGGCTGGAATAATATATGGAAAACAGTGTGGTTGCAATTTAAAATGTATTCCTTTATTAGCATAGAAGACACAGAGAATGTTATTGAAAGTATGAATACACAAATATTAGATATTGTGGAAACTTATTATACTGTTGAATGGAAGTCCAGATATTTCTAATTTGTCTCAGTTCATATTTGTTAGATTCCATTCCAATAAAGAAACACAAAAATAATTACTGCGAGCCACCATAGAAACAAGGTATAGCAAATATATATATTCACTATAGATTATAGTACATATATATATTCTCTCATTGATAAATGATTTCTTTAAAAAATAATAATAATTCATGGACATTTTCATGTCCAACATTCATAAAATAGAAAGTACTTGAAGTAAAAATGTCTTCCTACTTTTGTTTTGCTTCTGTCCTTCAGCCACCCCTAGGCAACAAATGTTACTGGCTACTTCTTTGTCTTTTTCCAGAGACAATTTATGCATACAGTAGGAAATATGTGTATGTTTTATCCCATTTTTCACTCAAATGTTAGCATGCTTTAAAGCACCTCGATTTTTTTTCCTCCATGCTTATGTGCATGAATTTGCTTGTAGTGTTAATTCCTAGAAATGGTAATTGAGAGCCTGCCTTCGGCCCAGGCCGTGATCCTGGAGACCCGGGATCGAGTCCCACATCAGGCTCCCTGCATGGGGCCTGCTTCTCCCTCTGCCTGTGTCTCTGCCTCTCTCTCTCTCTCTGTGTCTCTCATGAATAAATAAATAAAACCTTAAAAAAAAAAAGTTTAAAAAGTTAGATGAAACATAGTATCTCGGTGTAGACTTAACTTATTTGACAGAAATACTGTTTTAGGGGACCTATGTTTTGGCAAGAATTTTAAAGGATTGTAAAGATTAGATTAATATATGAAATAGGTTCACTACAATAGTAGTAGACAAGGTTTTCACAGCAAAGTAGTCGACATTGAGTTCCACACTATGCTAAAATAACATTGATGTGGCCTTACTTAAGAAAGTCAAGATTTCTAACGTAGAAGAATAGTTCTAATACTCTGTGATGAAGTGGCAGGTAACCATGGAAATTGTTAAAGTGTGCAGAGGTCCACAGGTCCTCTCCTGGCAAGAAAACTCCTGAGTTGTCAAATTTAAAAATGAATTTTTACTCACTCAATTACTTACTTATTTTTACAAAGGAACCAAGGACACTTCTCAGCCTGGCTGCTTCTGTTGTGTCTGGGACCCTCTAGTGGGTCCACCCACCCACCCCTGGTCTGCTGCAGGGGGAGAGGACTCTCAGGCCCACCAAGCCCACCTGGCACCCTTGAGGCCCACCTGTTCGATCTGGGGAATGTACAAGCCTACCTGGGCTGTTTTCTGTTGCCACCTTACCTTTAGGAAATGTTAGTTTAGACTCCTTTCTTCTGTTGGGTAGAGGGACGTAAGACACCTACTACTGTGTTCCTCCAGTTCAGGGTCCCAGACCAGTTTGCCTTTGTCTCAACATCTTTCAGAGTTCTCCTTTGCATTGTTACCCTTTGCATTATTTCCACAGTATGCTGCTCTTAGTAAGGAAGGACAGGGAAAGGCAGGTTCATGCCATTATTTCTGGACAAGAAGTCCTGTGTAGCACTTTTAATAATACTATTAATGAATGAAATTAAATAAAACTATTTTAATTAATGTAATACTTGCTGTATTTTATATGTGTTTTTGTAGAATAAAAAAATGTAATTTTTATTCTCTTTCTTTGTAGTAGTAGGAGGAGTGTTTTAGTGCTGAATGATCATTCTCTAATTGACAGGGAGCCAAAGTCTTGGAAATCACTCTATTAAAAGATAGAATGTGAAAACAGCACACATGAGTGTTCTCCAACTTTGAAAATTAAAGATGTCTTCAATTCATACAGCATTCAAAATGCAGTAATTTTTAATTAATTTTAAGAGATTTGGTTATATTAGTAAAAAAAATACAAAAGTTAATAAAAAGTCATAATTTTCAACAACTTCTCTTATTCTTATAGTAGACAACTTTTAGGTAATTGCCAAGCAGACACCTGTCTTCCTCTGAGAACTACCCCCTTCTAGAGGGGTGAGTCATTGCACCCATGTTTGTTTTGTGTGATGCTCTAACCTTAGTCATAGGACAGTATTTCTCAAACAGAAGTGACTTTGCCTCCAGGGGACATTTGTTCGTCTGAATATATTTGGTGTTCCAATACTGAATCAGGCTTGGGGAGCATCTATTGGCATCTGGTAGGTAGAAGCCAGAGATGCTGCCAAACATCCTGCAGTGCATAGAAGAACCTCACTCCACCCCTACCCAGACAAAGAATAATTATTCAGAATGAAATTTTAAAAGTACTGAAGGTTGAGAATGAAAAATCTTATAATAAGAGTAAATATTGACCAATGCTGGGCCAATGAAACTCTCTCCCAGAGAATTAGGACTTGGGATCCAGAAATTCTGGTTATACTACATTAGAAATCTGAACTTGAGGAGATATTACACCTAGTGGAAGTTTCCATTTTGAACCTGTTAAATAAATCAGTCACGCAGAGGCAAACAAAAATCAGAGACACAAAGAGAGTAACAATTCTTACCTACTGATTCTCTGGCCTTCATGAAGGCCTTCTACGCGTCTATCCTTAGGTGCCTTAAGAAACACAATGTTCTTCTAGCACTATTAAATGAGTTTTTTACTTGCCACCAAGTGAGGGTGGGAGGCAGTCTTGACTAAGAAAATCATCAAGCAGTATCAGATCATCAGCATGAAGTCATTTAATTCACCTACTTTTTTTTTTTTAAGATTTATTTATTTATTCATGAGAGAGAAGTAGGCTTCCTGCAGGGAGCCCAATGTAGAACTTGATCCCCAGATGGGGATCACACCCTGAGCCAAAGGCAGACGCTCAACCACTGAGCCACCCAGGGTCCCTCACCTACTTTTTCAGCATAGAAATCAGGCTTACTATAATGACCTAAAATCAGCTTAATGGTCTCTGTGCCTCCACCACAGACTCTATCAAAATCAAATTCGACAAAAGCATTTACATGTATCTGATATGTGCAAATACAAACTTTGGAATAGTATTTATTTGCAAGGATCTTTTATAATTCATTAAAAGATTCCCTCTTAAAATTTACTGTCACCGTATTCCTGTGAATTAAAGAAGACAGTTATCCTTACATCATCTTACAATTGGGGAAATGTACCCTGAGGAAGTGATCAGGTGTTAAATTTACACAGCTAATACCTGGGATTTCAACCTGAGTGTCCTGAGTCCAAAGATAGAATGGTTTCCTGTATACTATTTTGCACAGCAAGCTTAATGGACAAGGACATTGAATTTGAAATCAACCAGATGATACAAATCCCAGTCTTTTCCATTTTCTGTCATGGGAAAGCGACTTAATCTTTCTAAATCTCAGTGACCAAATCTAAAAATGGAGATAATTACACTTACCCCAAAGGTTGTTGCTTTGGAATCAAATTCACTGTAGTAATGGAGTTGAAATGCTTAGCTATATTTTAGCATAGATAAGGACCTAATAAATAATAGCTAATATTTTAATAAGTTGAAGGAGAATAGTGTTAGAAAATATAATCCATCTTAAATATGAATGAATACATGTGGAAGTGAAATTCGTGTGGGCTAGTTTCACCTTGTGAAGACTACTGATATCATGGCTGAGGAATTAAAAAGGCAAAAACCCTAAGAGTGAAGAGGAGGCTACTTGCCCTCGACATTCACTCCTGTTCTCTCTCTCCCAGTTTGAGCTATTTGAAAGGTAAATTACTTATCCATATTTAAAGAACCCACCATTCTGAGGCAAAATGTATTTTGGAACTATTCAAAGACATACTTATTGTAAGACCTGAATTTTAGAAATATGTTTGTTTTTTCTTTTTTTTTTAGGTGAGTGGGGGTGGGAATTAGACTTTGTAAGAGATTCTGTAGAGATTCTAAATTCTGAAAATGATCATATGTGATCAAAATTTTTTAAGAATGTAACATTTTTCAGGCTTCCTTTAGACTTCTAGCCTTTCAGTTACTTAACCTTAGGCCCACTTGAGGCATACTTTCCTCTGAACCCTGACTGAGCTTTGAGGAATACCTTCCTCTGAACCCTGACTGAGCTTTTTAAAAATCAGAAAATCCAGGCTGTACAAATTTTTATTTTTTTAAGATTTTTTTTATTTTTATTTTTTATTTACTTGAGGGAAAGAGAGAGAGAGAGAGAGAGCATGTGCAAGCAGTGAGGAGAAGAGGGAAAAGCAAGCTTTCTCTCCCCCAGCGAGCCTCATGCTGGGCTCCATCCCAGGACCCTGAGATCATGATAAAAGATAAAAGATAAAAACTTAACCAACTGAGCCAGCAGGGCACCCCAAGACTCTGCAAGTTTTTTGATAATATTCTGTTTTTGTTGATTGGCCATGCAGAAGTACATTTTAGGATCTAAAAGATGTAGTCTTAAATTGTTTAGAAATGACTTTTTTCCCTTAACTGAAATAAATTCACTTCAGTGAGGGCTTCTCTGAAGATATTCAACTTCATGATTTGCCAAATATTTCCCCGTCTTCTGGGGATAATTATTTCTGAGACTTACCATACATTAGGGAAAGAAGGTAAAAGTATTAAAAAACCCTGCGAGTCAGATAAGGCAACTGAAGAATACATTTCACTCACCACACCGCATCAGTGCTGGCACCTCCCCACAGGTGTCTCTCCTAAAACAACAAATGTGCCAGGAATTGTCCCCTGTGTCACTAAATGGCAAGAAGTCTTGGTGAAGACAAAAGACTCAGGCTCTGAGAGAACAAGTCTCTGATAATGAATGCCTTGTTAAGGTGAAATGAAGCAGAGTGGAAATCAGAATGAAAACATCTCTGAATAGAGAAATGGCAAAAACAAAAATGCTGAGTTACAACAATGGTAAGCTTGAGGGGAGGCCTGCAGGAGGCAGGGGTTTTAAAAAGAAGGAAATGAGGAAGAAGGTTTTTTTTGTTTGTTTTTAATAAATCCAGTGAAATGGAGAGTGTAGAGCTTACTATGGACAATAGCTCACTCTGCATACCTCTAGATATTCAGTAGAATTGTGTACATTTTAAGTAGAATTTAGTAACACTTTGCACTAACTTTGTGTCCTGGGTTGGGTGCCACTGTGAGCTTTGATTGCATGTTGAATAACTTACGTGTGTCATTTTTCCCCTATTGCATTGAATAGCATTCAGACTATCAACTCCAGAGCCAGCAGCCATTTTTTTAAACTTCTTTTTTTCTAAAAAATAAAACATTTTTTTCTAAACAAATTCCTTAGGAACAAATCCTTAGACAACCTAAAGAATTTTATTAATATTAAAGTAAGTACCTTTTGCTTGTAAGAATCTAGCCAAGTGTTTCATTCTTACCGTTTTACTGGTGAATCTGACTTTCTAAAGTCACTTGAATTCATTCTCCTTGAATCCTTTGTCATGTTAATGTGGGAACTGACCCTGTAAACCTAACAGGAATATCTCTGACATAGATGCTGTTAAAAAAAAAAAAAAAATCAACTGAGTAAATTTAAAGATCTAATTGGCTTTATTCAATGCTCCTCGAATCAAGCAGCATTCCACTGAGCAAACAGAAGGGAAGTCTGAGGAGCTGTACAAAATGGAAGGACTTTATAGGCTGAAGGAGGGTGGGACAGGGGAATTAAAGAGTGGATTATTTCAGGCAAGCTTCCCTTCCCTTGGGGGAAGACAGGGGGGGGCGGTTATCAGGAAGATTTCCTCACTAGTTCGGACCAGGAAATTGTAGACTGATTGGTTTAAAATTCCACTCCTGGTATTAAGGGTTGGTGGGGCTTAGCAAAAGTGAGTCCATTTTGGATCAAAATAGAACTTTGGACAGGACCCCAAGAGCTGGGTTGTGTGCGGAGCGGAGCCTCAAACTTGAAAGTACTTTTAAGCTCAGTTAAATCGTGGCTGCATTGCTCCACGGCACAGCTTAAGTAAATTGATTCAGTGGATTAATGTAGTCATGTCAGGGGAGACAAACTTATCTGCTGTGTGAAGTCTGAAGCTTATAGAAGTATTATTTAGCAAGCTTACTGGTAAGAATGACAACTCTCTCTATTCATAAGAACTGCGTCCAAAGTCTGAGCTCTGTAAGTTTAGGTAGGAGAGAGACTGAGCTTTAAGAAATAAATAATAATGATTAAAGGAACAAAGTTATCTCTGTCCCTGCAAGATATATGAAGCACACTTATCTCATTTAAAATAGATACTGCGTGTCCTTTTTTATCTTTCAGCACAGTATCAGGCCAGCTGTCTCCAGCCTCCTATTATCAGGCAGGGTGTTGCTCATTTTACACATTCCTTTACCCTTCTAGACCTGGTGCCATCTCAGTTAGGCACTGTGTTTTGAGTAAGGAGGGAGAAAAACATATATCCAAATACTACAGCTGGATTCTCCCAACCTTTGCACAAATTTTGTATTAAAGGAGTTACAAGATGATTCTTTAACTAAAATTTGCTAGGCTCCATGTGCTCGTTAGTCTTCTCAGTTCCTCTACAGGTAACATTTCTGGCTTAGAAACAAAGTGAAAAAAGGTAAGGGCATTTGACAATAGGCCAAAAAAAAAAAATGGTCTTCCAAACCAAAATTACATGCCACAAAAATTATTAAGGAATGTATGTCTCAACTACTGGAATGAACAAATATACTGCTGTCTGTGGAAATGTCCATTCAATCAATTAAAGCTAAGGCATTATTTTAACCAAATGAAAACTTCTGGTGGAAAAAAGAAAAAGAAAAAGAAAACTTCTGGTGGAATTCACCCCTTACTTTTACAATATCCTCCATAGCTAGATTATCTCCCAATCCTTTGTTTCAAATTAAAAATAGAATGTCCATGAAATTAGCTCAAGCTATGTATTTGTTTTGTTTTGGATAAATATAAATGGAGGGTACTACTATGTTGGCAAAGAAAAAACTTATTCCAAAAAAGCACTTTGTCATTTAATGTTTCTGTACAGACATTGTAGAATATGCTAGAAATTTTTAAAAATGATTTGGCATTTTCCTCAGTAATTTGTTATATTGTGCACAAAAAAAAATTACTTTCAGTAGCTGCAGTACACAAAAACTTTGAGTTTAATAAAAGAAAAAAATAACTTGGCCTCTCTTATGGATTCTATTGACTTTTAGTGCAAACTTCAGAAATACATACATGTAGATATATATGATGTCAATAGATATCTTTTTTATTTTAAAATATGTCTGAAATTTATTGAAGAGAATATTAAAATATAAGAAAATACTTATGTATTTTTGTTCCTCAAAATTTCAGCAAAAAATTGTAATAACTGAAAAGTCAGTTGTCAGTTTTTTCACAAAATTTACAAAAATCCGTTGCTTGTAAAATCAAAATGACAAATTATGAAAATAATAAACGAATTATACTCACATACGTGCATACACTTACAGTTTGTCTAAAGTGTAGTTGTATTTACAACCTTTGTGGAACAAATGTTTAAAAAGGTAGTTCAGATGTGGTAAATATCCAATTAGGTCAGAGAAAAGCAAGTGGGAGCTAATGGGGAAAAGAGAAAGAGCTGAGCCAGCAGCATCGATCAATCAGGATAACAGCGAGCCTTTGTAAAAAGCCAACATCTTTAATTAAAACCCTTGTATTTTACTAATAACTTTGCATGTCCATAAGCCTTCTTATCGATTTCAATTATTTCCTCTTTTCCTTTTTGGGATTTGTAGTTTCTAGAGATGTTGTAAAATTAAGGGAAACATTAAAATGGATTGATTACTTGCATACATTTCTAATATCGTGTCTATATAAAACATTTCCAAAAGTGACCCAATAATTTAGTAGAAAATGAGAGAATAATCTCCCTTAATATGTGTCTTTTATTTGATATAAAGTGATAATATTTGCTGGCATTTAATGGTGCTTTTCAGAGACTTAAAAGGAAGGGATGTTTTCGTTTGTTTTAATTATAGGAGATATAATTATTTGAAATGCTCCATGTAATACAGTTAATGCAGATTTAGGAGACATTGCTTAATGTCATGTTAAAGATCAAAGCAGCATAAAGAAAGTATATAAACTTGTGTCTGTTCTCTGGAAATGCCCTGTGTACAAGACAAAATGAGGAATGTTTGAAAAAGTCAAAAATAATACTGAACCAAGGGCATCAAGAGACCGGAGATGGGGTCCTGAACAAACTCAATTTCAAGAACCTCAGTTTTCTCAAGTTCTTTCACTATGCAATGAAATATTGGAAAAGATGATTCCTGTTCAAGCTTCCTTGCCTGATTCAGATATTTGTGTGTTTGTGTTCCTGGCTGTGTGCAGTAATTAGCTATGGATATAGATGATATACATGTAGACAGACATAGACACAGATAGTTTGGGCAAGTTGTTCTGTGTGGGTCTTAGCCTGTTGATAGTGACGCTCTTGGCTAGGAATGCCCTTGGGTACTCACTTGGTCCTGTGAGCCCCCAAAGATATTTCCCCAACCAGAGCTAGTGTTGCAGCTGGACTTTCCTTTGGGGTTCTTATTCTGGTTGCAAAGTATACCACAGCAACAATTATCAGGGGACCTTGAAAATACAACAATTATCAGGGGACCTTTATTGCTCACAAGTCCTGCAGGGTCCATGGTATGTACCAGGGCCATTCAGTAAGGTCCTGAGTATAGAGAGATAGAAAGCACAGAGCTGGGGCTTTGCTTTTATTGGGGTCAAGGGTAAGGTGTGTTAGGGTTTCACAGGTTCACTCTCCATTGACAAATTTAAAGCCTAGGCTTGAGAATTAGGGTGCAGGAGGGGGAAAGCTGGATCATCCAAGTGGTCAGTTATATAAGTTACACAGGGATTTCTAAAGGAGGGAACTCCATGATTAGGGGTAGCCTGTTTTATCTAGGTGTTTTACTAGGAACTGTGTCATACAGCTGTCATATGTTTATTTAAGATGGATGACTTTGAAATGGATCTGTCAGCAAATAAAAGCTTAATGTTGAGCACTTACATTACAATCAAAAAGCTTAATGTCAGGCACTTACATTATGGGAATGCAAACTGTGGAGATGGGTGATCTAATCAGAAAGATTAGAGAGGGAATGCTATACGTTTGAAGGATTGTTGAGAGGACATTGAGAAGAACAGTTGGAAATATCTGGCATTGTTACCACTAGAAGAATTTTGTTATTCTGGTAGTGATGACAGTTTATTCTGAATGATTTATATCTTTGCAGCCAAACTGCTGTCATTAAGATAACTGTATTTGACAATTGAAAAGAAAATTTCAAAATTATCTACATGTGACATCAGGCTGTCCATTGATAAATATGACACTTCTACTCACTGCTACAGGAATAGAAAAAAGTGTGAAATTTCATTCTTGGAAAAGCAAATATTTACATACCATTCTCATGGTTAAGGAATTGGGCAAGTCTGAAGAAAAATATCCTCCTTAAAGTTCTGCCCTACATTAATCCAAGATATATCATCTATTTATTGACTTAACTGGTCGGGTTGGAGGAGGAATTAAGTAAACAGTATGGGAATGACAGAGAAAAAGAAGAAATGACTGGATACTTACCAATTTTTCTGTGTCAAGCCACATTTTTACACATTCTATTAGAAGAATTGTGAATTGCTGAATATCAGAAAATAATATTCCATTTCTCAATTAAATATAAACCTTATGTGTTATTGGATAATTTACGATATTTTCATGGCTGCTTCTCTCCATTAGCATGGATATTTTCAAAAGAAATAGTCATTATATTAATTTACAATGAAGTTATAAAAAATAGACCCCAAAATATAAGTTTTGCATTTCACTACTTCCCTGATGATGTTTTTTTGGGCTTACCTAAAGTCCTTTTGCCTATGAATTTTGTTATGATAGAGCCAGTAGAGCATTATGAGTACAATAATACCTCCTGGTTTTGTTCTTTTTTAAATGATTTTACTAATTTATTTGAGGGAGAGAAACTGAGCAGGAGGCAGGGGAAAGGGGCAAAGGAATAAGCAGACTCCCCACTGAGCAAAGAGCTGCATTTGGGGCTTGATCCTAGGACCCCTGAGATCATGACCTGGGCCAAAGTTAGATGTTTTACCATCTGAGCCACCCAAGTGCCCCCCTTCTGGTTTTCTTCTAATTTGAATATTTCTTGAACTCAAATAACTGTTACCTAAGATGATTATTTTCATCTACAATGTTGTATGTCTTTAAGACATTTTTAATTTCATTGACTAGAACACAGAGGGAAGTAGAGGGTAAAGGACAGAAAGAAAGACTGAAAGAATTAGTTACTGATCATTTAAAATAAAAATAAAACTACAGTATTGTGCCAAGGCATAACAGAAAACGTAAGTGAATAGAGAATTACTACATTCCAAAATGAGAAGTTTCATGCTATGAAAATGTCAGTTCTAAAATTAAGCTACATATTTAACAATCTTCAGTCAACCCCCAGCCCCACCTTTTTGGAGCAAAAATAGTCTAAAGAATTTCTGGAACATACAATGAATAAGATAGCCATACATTTGAAAAGAAGAGCTATGTGGAGGGATTTTCCTCAAGTATTAAACTATTATAAAGTAATTTAAAATATGTTAAATGATAAAAATTCAACTAAGTAAATTTATTTTTAAAATTTTATTTAAATTCAATTAATTAACATATAGCATATCATTGGTTTCAGAGGTAGAGTTTGGTGATTCATCAGTCTTTTGTAACACCCAGTGCTCATTATATCACGTGCCCTCCTTAATGTCCATCACCCAGGTACCCCATCCCCCACCTCCACCCCTCCAGTGACCCTCATTTGTTTCCTGTGGTTAAGACTTTCTGATGGTGGGATCCCTGGGTGGCGCAGCGGTTTGGCGCCTGCCTTTGGCCCAGGGCGCGATCCTGGAGACCCGGGATCGAATCCCATGTCGGGCTCCCAGTGCATGGAGCCTGCTTCTCCCTCTGCCTGTGTCTGTCTCTCTCTCTCTCTGTGTGACTATCCTAAATAAATAAAAATTAAAAAAAAAAAGACTTTCTGATGGTTTGTCTGCCTCTCTGTTTTTGTCTTGTTTAATTTCTTTCCTCTTTTCCCCTATGACCCTGTTTTGTTTGTTAAATTCCACATATGAGTGGGATCATATGATAATTGTATTTCCCTGATTGATTTACTTCACTTAGCATAATATCCTCTAATTCCATCCACGTCATTGCAAATGACAGGATTTCATTTTTTGATGGCTGAGTAGTATTCTGCTGTATATACGTCTATACCACATCTTCCTTATCCACTCATCTGTCAGTGGACATCTTATTCAGCAGTTCATGAGTCTGGCAACATCACGCCTAACAATAGAAAGGAACTCTGTCAAGCTGCAGAAAAGAAAAGGTTTTTAAGGTTGGGAAAGGGATAGAAAAAGGAAATTGTTAAGAAATAATGGATTGTTTCAGGCAAGATTGACTTTGGAAGGGAAATGGAAGGGCTCTCTGGCAGACTATTTCACTGGTGCCGACCAGGTAACTCCCTGTGGACTAGTTAAGGGTACATTCCTGGGAGTTGAGACTACAATTAGGTTAGGTATTAATTCTTGGTTTGTTGAAGTGTAGTTTAGTATGTGACTCCATTTTGGGCCTGCTGTCTCCTTTTTAACAATTCTCCCCTTTTGATCAGACTCTCAGCTTAACTGAGAGGTGTGATCAAAATTTAAGGCATTAGCACTACTTTCAGCTACTGTTTTGTAGTTCTCACTGCTTTGTAGTTCTAATAGCTTTTGTTGATCATCTGTGTGGTATTCACAGGCCATCATGCTTTATGTTTAATCTCTGTGATATTCATATGCCACAACTTCAATTTCACATTTTTTTTTAAATTGAAAATATATTTTGACTACAAAATACTTCAGATTACTTGAACAGGTGTTCACTATAGATTTATGTTTGACTTTGCATTTAATCTTTTTTTTTTTTTGCAAGTTTTTGTTTAATTGGAGCTCAGTTTGCCAACAGGTAGCATAACACCCTGTGCTCATCCTGCCAAGCGCCCCCCTTAGTGCCCATCATCCAGTCACCCCAACCCCGCGCCCACCTTCTCTACCACTACCCCTTGTTCATTTCCCAGAGTTAGGTATCTCTCATGTTTTGTCACCCTCACTGATATTTTCACTCATTTTCTCTCCTTTCCCCTTTATTCCCTTTCACTATTTTTTATATTCCCCAAATGAATGAGATCATATAGTGTTTGTCCTTCTCTGATTGACTTACTTCACTCAGCATAATACCCTCCAGGTCCATCCACGTCGAAGCAAAAGGTGGGTATTTGTCGTTTCTAATGGCTGAGGAATATTCCATTGCAGTTTCACAATTTTTAAGGTGACTATTCTCCCCCTTCTCCTCTTTCTACCCCCCTCCTCCTCTTCTTTTTTATTGCTGTCCCAATCTTAAGGAGATCATTTGCTTGGTGGTTAAGAGTTGTGAACATGCATTTAAAGCTTTGGAGAAAATACAGCACACCAGAGAGATTACTATGATTCTTATAAGCAAGATATTTTCCAATGTTTGGAGTGCGCTTCAGAGCCGGGTTCCCCAAACCCAAGCCAATGAAAACCAAATAGGGCAAAGTAAGACTCTGTGGAAAGAGACACCTTTTTTAAGCCCAGTGGTTTGCTCAGTAATTTCATTTAACTGAATTTCAACTTCTCCAGAAATATTAATGTAGGTATAAGAGGTAGCGTCAGCCATAGCACAAACACTTCTATATGTTGGGCAGTTATTGTCTTAGCAGCAGCATCTGTAATATTTTAATGGTTAAGGGGAGGTGTTTTTGTTGTTGTTATTGTTTTTGTTTTTTATCATGTTCTCATTTACCTTTACTCCTAACCTGGGGAGTAGGGCCCTGCCAAAGGAAATGAATCCTGATTCATGAATGGCTTCTGGTAATTCCTTTCTAACTCAGCAATATAAATCCAGGGGAATCAACCAATGGGGTGTATTAGTTTGTGGAAAGTTGGAGGCACATTTAGATAATCTAAAAGATATTGTCTGGCTTTGTGACAGTTATCTAGGTATTAACAGGCCCAAGGAAAATGATAACTACCACAGACAAAGATAAATCATGTCAGGACACAAACTACTCCCACTAAGGTGGCATGTTAATGGATTCATTTGCAGGGATTGTTGCATTTGTACATTCAAGCCAGGGGTCAGTTAGCTTTTCTCCTACACTAAAATAAAAAGTTGTTCTAAAATCCAGAATTTAACCCCCTGCCCCTTTAGCAAGGACAGATGAGATAAGGATGCTGGCACTTATCTTTCCAAGCCAATACCAGAATAATAGAAAGGGAAGAAGGAAGCATTTCATGCTTAGTTAAAATATGAAGTCTTGATCTAGCATTTTGAAGGAAGCAATCTACCTCAATTTGATTTGGAGGTTTCTAGCATTTTCTCAGGATCAGGTATCAGGTGGATGTATATCTGGGGTCCAAATCCCTGAGGTACAGCTGTCATATAGGTAATGAGAATGAGCTGAAATAGTCCCTTTCACAGAGGTTCAAGGGCAGTCTTTTTTCTTACTGATTCCAATTCAGAAGGGTAGGAGAAAATTGGACACATTAGTCTGGAGATTCACCTCCAGATATTTTTTTTTAAGAAACTAGAATAACTCAAGAACCAGTCCAGTTTACAAGCCTGTAACAAAATCCCAAAGACAATTAACAGGATTAGAATCTAGTATAGATAAAGGTGCACACATAATTTTTCTCTTTACAATTGTCTCCATTTCTTTGTTTTCTAAGGATAATCATGGTGAAACTGATTTGTTTGCATTAGATTGGCTTGAGTATTTGCATAAGTGCAACAAGATAGTGACCCACCATATAAGCTCTTTTTAAGATTGCTTTGCTGGAACCTTATAAGCAAGGTACCAGGCTGATTTTTCAGAGGCTTTACTGGCTCTGTAAAGTCAGTCTCGGTTCCTTAAAACTGTCTGGTCAGTCTGAGTCTATGCGTATCTATTTCAAATATGACATTCTCGTGAAGCTTTGGTGATATAATCAATCCTATTACAAAGGGAACAGAATCTCATTGAACTTATGCAAATAACTAACTATATTGCCATGAAAAGAATGCTCAAGAGTTTTCTAATTCTGGAGGGATCGGGTAGAGAGAAAAAGTAAATGTCTCATCTTTGTTCACAAAGGTATACCTTATCAAATTGTTGATAGCTTAGGAGAAAAGAGAAAAAGGTTTCTTAAAATCTGAAAAAAACAAAACATTAAAGAACCAGCAGTGTTTCAGTTAAAAAGTCCTCATCAGTTCATTCAGTCCCATGATATTAATCCTTGTTCTGTTCTGCTTTAAAACCAGTTTTTCCATTAG
This sequence comes from Nyctereutes procyonoides, assembly GCF_905146905.1. NCBI lineage: Eukaryota > Metazoa > Chordata > Mammalia > Carnivora > Canidae > Nyctereutes > Nyctereutes procyonoides. Next base: position 19,414,735 of record NW_026575132.1, on the reverse strand, counting down.
CTCTGGAAATTCTTACCCAGTTCACATTATGATCTTAAAGTTATCAAAAACATGAACTAGTTAAAAAAAATCCTTTTCCGTGAATCTCCTTGAAGAAGTCCCTTTGCTGGAACACTTTTGCAAAAACATTTGAGTAAAACAGTAACCGTAAATGATAATACAATCTTAAAAATACCCATTATTAAAGATCTGATGGGCTACCTGGGTGGCTCAGATGATTAAGCATCTGCCTTAGGGCCTCAGGTCATGATCTCAGTGTCCTGGCATCAGTCCTGCACAGGCTCCCTGCTCAGTGGGGAGTCTGCTTCTCCCTTTCCATCCGCTCCCCCCCCCACACGTGTGTGTGTGCACAACGTGTGTACATGTGTGCATTCTCTGTCTCCAACGAATAAATCAAATCTTTAAAAAAACAAATAAAGATCTGATAAGAGTTTATTTTAATGAAATTGACAAGAAAATTTGGTTATTTCTGTGACACACCACATTTTAAGATAATAGTGCAGTATGATTGATAACATTATGGCAGGACATATTAGATTTCCAAGAATTCATATTCTCTGGAACATATCTAACATATACCTACACAAACACGACATAAAGAAGGCTTTGTGGGGCTTCTTATTTGATAATGCCTCCTATGCAATTTAGTATATCAAATAACCCTAATTAGTTTAACATGACCCTTTTTATATAAAGGGAGAAAAAAAAGCTTTGCCAGAGACCCTATGGAAAATCCTAAAGTTAGGATTAAATCAAAAAGACTTCATTTAGAATTTTATTTTTGAGAATTTTGTCAAAAATACCAAGAAGTTTATTTTCTGAGTATTTATTTAATAAGCTTTTATTTTAATTTCAGTATAGATAACACATAGTGTTATATTAGTTTCTAGGTATACAATATAGTGAATCAACAATTCCATATACTACCCCGTTCTCATTGTAAGTACACTCCTTAATCCCCATCACCTATTTCACCCATCTCCCCACCAGCCTTCCCTCTGAAAACCAGCAGTTTGTACTCTGTAGTTAAGGGTCTGTTTCTTGGTTTGTCTCTCTCTCTCTGTTTTATTTTCTTTGCTCATGTGTTTTGTTAGATTCCACATACGAGTGAAATCACATGGCATTTGTCTTTCTCTGACTGACTTATTTCATTAGACTCTCTAGCTCTATCCACGTCATTGCAAATGGCAAGATTTCATCTTTTTTATGGCTGAATAGTATTCCATCATATATATCACATCTTCTTTATCCATTTATCTATCAATAGACACCTCGGGCTGCTTCTGTAATTGGCTATTATAAATAATGCTGCTATAAACATAGCAGTACTTTTATTTCTTTGAATTGGTGTTTTTGTATTTTGGGGAAAAATACCCAGGAGTATGATCACTGGATTGTAGGATAGTTCTATTTTTAACTTTTGAAGAAACTCCATACTGTTTTTCACAGTGACTGCATCAGCTTATATTCCCACTGAGAATGCAAGAGGATTTCTTTTTTCTTCACGTGTTCACCAACACTTGTTTCTAAAAATATCAAAAGTTTTTAAAACAGTTGGTCAAATAGGAACATAGGTCACCATAAAACAATACTTAATTTTCCATTTAAACATAGTGAAAATTAAAGACTTTGCAGGCAAATACAGAAAGTTAAATAGTTGTTAAAAAAAAATAAAACGGGTGTCTGAGTGGTTCAGTCCATTAAGCTTCTGTCTTTGGCTCAGGTTATGGTCCCAAGATCCTGGAATCCAGCCGTGCCTGGAGCCTGAGCAAAGCAGGGAGCATACTCCTCTTCTCCTTCTGCCACTCCCCCCGCCTGTGCAATCTTGCTCTCTCTCAAATAAATAAAATCTTAAAAACAAACAAACAAAACATACTTTACTCTTTTAATAGAGAGGATTCACTTTTTTTTAATACATCATCAAAGACCTGATTAAATAACACAGGAAATTATTTTGACTAAACACAGCATCCTTGTTTTCAAGATATATTATTTTAAAAGGTAAGGAAAAATCCTTTACAGTCTTTTATCAAAAGCAGACCAATAGTCCAAGGAAACTTTGTCCTTTTAACAGAAAGAAAACTGAACTATAATTTTACACGTTTCCTTTTGATGTTAAAACTCATTTACTTAATTAAATTCATTTCAATCTTAAGCAGTCCTGGCATATGTAAAATTCCTTTCTCTTATTATTTTTAATAGTTTTAATTATATATATTAGAATTTTAACCCTTAGAAAATTTTAATTTCTGGTGAAAACCAAGAAGTAAGAGACTATAAACTGTCATTTACACGAACATTTGACCGGCTGGCAAACTTATAAATACTTTTAATAATTTCTAGAAGTGTGCTTTTTTTTTTTAGAAGTATGCTTTATCATAGAAAATTTCTCAGCATGTCATAAAACACTACTAAAAGACCCAAATATTTTTAATTTGTTTGTAAAAGAAAGTCAAAAATTGAATAAACGTATGTTCAGTAATTAGTGTTCAATTATTTTATCTTATTTGGAAATAATCTGGATATTCAATGAATTTAACTTGACTCATCATTTAACTTAACCCAGCAAACTTTAAGATTTCAGGTTACCAAAATACTTGGGGAAACTAAAAAAGTTCATACAAAACTTTTATCCTACTTATATCTCTTTAATTTACTTGTTCTTAGCAATTGTTTAGACTACCCATAAAAACTTCATGATACCGTAGGCAAAGTCAGCCATCATCTCAAGCTATTTTTCTTGCTGACAAACCTTGTAAGAGATTACATGAACTTATTTGACCATTAGTAAGCCTAAACAGAGTAAAGATATTATATTTAATGCTGGTCACTAAAGATATGCCTGTTTTAATTAACTCAAGCAACTCAAACTGTCTTTAATACCAAATATTTTCCCAGATCACATGGACCTGAATTCATTTGGATTAAGTTTCTATTACATTTTTGAAAAATTTTATGAATACTAAATTTATATAAGTGCTTGTCTGTTTAAGCCAATTAAATAGGCTCTTTTACGAATTAACTTTGGTAATACCCTCTAGAGGTAGAAAAATACCACACATCTATAACCCATATATATGGACTCATATAAACATGCAGAGATCTTATAACTTCTATGGCTAAAGCCTTATATTACTAATATTTGTAGAGAAGTCACTTAAGATTCACCTCTGTCCTTGACAAGTAATCTTATGGAAGCTGTAGAGCAGTTTGTATTTTTAAATAGCCTCTTTTATCCCATTTTTGCTTTTTTTTTAGTCTTAGCACTTGGGGACAGTCTGGGTAAGAGTTAACATTTATATTTAAAAGGCACAGGGAAGGGTTGCAAATTTCTCCAAGCAGGACTTTGGTTTTCCTAAAGCCAATATTTACAAGCCTTTTGAGATACATAGGGGAAGTTTTGGGACTCCTGAAAAGGAATAAATGAACTTTGAATTGCTTCAAGAGCTTTATTTCCAGTTTTGTAAAGATTTGTAAGATAAGGAAGCTGTTTCTAACTCCTCAAAGAATTGGGTTGCAGCTTAAAGGACATTTTAGGTTAATCTACCCATCCAACTATAGTATGTTCAATTTGCTTAGGGAAGAAGCCCTTAAAAAAAAATTCTTAATGCAGCTCTGAATATCAGCTTCTAATGTGGCCAGCTTTTGACCACAGAGGTACTTAAACCTGTCTTTTAAATATCTTGTCAGTTTTCAGTAAATATATCTGGCAGTACTGAATGACCACTTGGACTAACAGTAACACACAGGTAATGACAAACAGTAAATATATCTGGCAGTATTGAATGACCACTTGGACTCAAGAGGTGCCCCCAAAGAATACAAAAGATATCTTATTTTTCTTTATCTACAAGGTACTACAGACAAAAGATATGGGGAATGTGACCCTTAGAGTGTCTGTGCCAATTTTCCCAGGATCCCATCTGTGGATTCTGATTGGGGTTTAAAGCCAAGCATGTGGTTCTGATATTTACCAGAATTTGGCAAGGTTTTTAAAATTAATTTTAATTTAGTTTCCCCTTGCCTATTTAAGAGAATAACTGTAGCAGGTTAGCAGAAAAACCCTCAGAGTCTCATTAGCTCTGGGAGGGGCCCATATAGAGGGCCTCCTTCTAAGGCAGATAGTCAGCGTGTCTGTAAAGCCATCAACTTGGTGGACTTCTGTTTATGGTCTTATAGTCCCTTCAGGGGACTTCACAGGGTGAAGTTCAGGGTACAACACAGTTCAGACATGGGCTTACTAGACTACAAAGGAAGATAGAGGCGAGCAGTAAAAGTTATGATAGTCTTATAATCTTTTGCTTTATGTACCTCTTATGTCTTTTTCATTAGCTTTTTGCAATTTAATTATTATTATTTTATTTTTTTTGCAATTCAACTTTTAATTAAACTATTTTGGAATTTTTGAAGCCTTTTGGAAGCTTCTACATACCAACTAAAATAGCTATTCCATTTCTATAGTTTTGTTTAATTTGGAACTCTTACTTTTTTAAATTTTTTTTAAATTTTTATTTATTTATGATAGTCACAGAGAGAGAGAGAGAGAGAGAGGCAGAGACACAGGCAGAGGGAGAAGCAGGCTCCATGCACTAGGAGCCCGACGTGGGATTCGACCCCGGGTCTCCAGGATCGCGCCCTGGGCCAAAGGCAGGCGCTAAACCGCTGTGCCACCCAGGGATCCCTGGAACTCTTACTTTTAAGTGCACTGCCTAAATGAATGATCGTATGTAATTGGAACAATCCTTCTAATGGACATTGTCGTTCCCCTGAGGGATGGCGGAAGTTTGGTAGGACCCTAGCCACAGATGGAGTTGAACCCACATTACTGTCTGGTCATATTTTGGAATCCCCAATATGAGAGTTACCAAGAAGCTACATTTCCATGACACGAAACAAATTTAGTAAGATGTTGCTTTTTCTGTAGGTATTTATAGTTTCCAGGGCCATAATTCTTAGATATAAAATGAACAGCTATGCTAGGAGGTTGTATACCTGGCTCTAGAGTTTAAGGATCCCATTAGCTAAACCTTTGGATTTCTCAAGCCAAAAACTAATACCTAAAGGAGATGAGCTACTAGTTTTGGGATTATGCAGTGTTTTACAGTATACCTTTCTGCATAGAAATTTTCTTGAGTTTGGTGGTTAATGTATTATTAATATAATTTGTTCCATGGCCAACTTATTCTAACATAGAAATCTTTGGGTTTGAGGGGAGCACTCTAACAACTCTGAAGTGCTCAACCCATGTCCACCAATTTTCACAGCTTTTTGGTCTCCAAAATCCCCATTTGTGATAGCCTTTATCTACACAAAAATAAGGCAAACAAATCATATACCTTGATATATTAGCCATAACCAAGAGATGTCACTGTGTCCTGGCCAAGAGGAGGCCCTGTATGTACTACCAACAATCCTTATAGAACCTCGGACCCAGGAGAGAATTGAACCATCAGACATCAACAATTGCAGATTGTGCAATGGCAGGGTAGAGTGGGGTGGGAAGGCAGTGTGGATGTGAACTGTGCATTGCCTCTAATAGTTCCCTTGTGGATCTTGGGACAGAATTAAGGGCTGGGGATTTCCCATTCAAAAACCTGAGGGTTGTGGTCTGAAAGGCTAGAGGCTCAGCTCCAGCTAAAGCTGACCTGCCCTGGATTGGAAAACCAATTAGAATTGGGAGCTCCTTGCAAAGACAGTGGAGCTGTGAACCTAGAAGGAGCTTAGCCATGCCCTTTGGTAATAGTGAGAAAGACAGTGAATCCAAAGTTTAAACTAAATTAAAACACCCTGTGTTTCCTGTCCTCTAAGCTGTTGGTAGTCTCCTTCCATCCTGCTGCTGCCACCAAATCTGTTAACAAAAACTAAACTAAGTAGGGACGCCTGGGTGGCTCGGTGGTTGAGCCTTTGCCTTTGGCTAAGGATGTGATCCTGGGGTTCAGGGATTGAGTACCACATCGAGCTCTTTGCAGGGAGCCTGCTTCTCCCTCTATGTATCTGCCTCTCTCTGTGTCTCGAATGAATGAATGAATGAATGAATGAATAAATAAATAATTTTTAAAAAAGTAAACTAAGTAAATGTCAAGATCAAATTAGCTTTATTCACTGATTCATGAATCTAGCAGCATGAATCAGGCAATAGAAAGGAGCTCTGCCGAGCTATAGAAAAGGAAAAGTTTTTAAAGGCCAAAAAAGGAGTGGAAAGAAGGCAACTATTGGTAAAGCATGCATTGTTTCAGGCAAGGCTGCTTTCCTAAGGAGAATGGAAGGTCATCTCACTAATGCTGCCCAGGTAATTCCATGTTGGCTGGTTAAGTTCGTACTGCTGAAGGATCTAAACAGCAGTTAGGTTAGGATTTAAGTCCTGATTTGCTGACGTGGGGCTTAGCAACTGGACTCCATTTTGAGCTTGCTGTCTCTTTTTTTTTTAACAAATAGTACGGTATTATTTCAAAATAGAATTGGCCTAATGGAATCTAATAGAAAGTCCAGATGGGGACTAAAATCGATAGAGTAATTTAGTTTTTATAAAGTTGGCATTTTTTTTAGGAAAAAGTGACAAAGCATAGATTATTCAATAAGTACTGTTGGAACAAATGGTTCACAGTATGTAACAAAATGAAGTTAGAACCCTACCATAAAACAAAAGACATGAGATGAATTGTGTGTTAAAAGTTTAGTGGCACCTGGCTGGTTCAGTTGATAAAGCATGCGACTCCATCTCAGGTCATGAATTTAAGCCCCGTGTTAGGTGAGGAGCCTACTTAAAAAAAAAAAAAAAAGTTTAAAAGACATGATATAGAATAAGGATTATAGATGGATTATAGACTAAATATATAAAAGCATGAAACCGTTGAAAGTACTAAAAAAATTTAGATAAAAATTATGGGATGTCTGTGGTTATGTCTTTTTAAAATATAACTGAGAATTAAAAAAAAGATCATTTTAACTATGTAATTGTGTTTTTATTATTAAAACAAAATATTTTTAATGGAATTTAAGAGAATGAAAATTTACACAGGAAATTTATAAGAATGTTTCACCTCATTTATAATCAATGATACAAAAGCTATGATTTTTACTCTTAGATTGTCAAAATTAAAAAAGAATGATAATTTCTAGTGAGAATGTGTCTTTCATGTTAACTGTATATTACCATAAAATTGTAACAGGGAGGTCAGGAATTTATAGACACCCAAAAATCAATATTGGTTATTGCTGTGGTAAAAAAATAAGTTATTTTCTAAAAACTTAATACTGTACTTATATTTCTCTAAACATGTATATTGATTTTGTAATTCCAAAATTTTTAAAAGGATAGAGCAAAATATATATATATATATATATATATATATATATATATATATACATACCCTCTTTATTGTAAAACTTTAAAAAAATTGAGGGAATGCCTAATTTTGCCCACACCATAGTGATTATGATTTATTTTAAGAATATATTAATAATGCATAAAAAGCTTTATTTAGGGATACCTGGGTGGTTCAGCGGTTGAGTGTCTGCCTTTGGCTCAGCATGTGGTCCCAGGTCCTGGGATAGAGTCCCACATCGGGCATCCCATGGGGAGCCTGCTTCTCTGTCTGCCTGTGTCTCTGCCTATCTGTGTCTGAAATGAATGAATAAATAAAATATTTAAAAATAAAATAAAAATAAGAAGCTTTATTTAATTTTTTTTAAAAGATTTTGTTTATTTATCATGAGAGACAGAGAGAGAGGCAGAGACACAGGCAGAGGGAGAAGCAGACTCTATGCAGGAAGCCCGACATGGGACTTGATCCTGGGACTCCAAGATCAGGCCCTGGGCCAAAGGCAGTGCTAAACCGCTGAGCCACCTGGGCTGCCCTAAAAAAGCTTTATTTAATATCTATTATGTATTATTTTCTATAAATGTGTTGCTCAAAGAGAATCCCAAATGTTTTATATGGACCCATAGTTTAGCATACTACTGTCATACAGGAGAAATTAAGATTTAACTACCCCAAATTTCCAGTTGTAATGGTGGAAAAAAAATAAACCCTCATAGGCTCAGGAATCCTAAAACTTCAGAAAAAGGAAATTTCATCTCCAATGGCTCTGAGTTCCTATATTCATTGGAAGGTCAATTTGCCTCACATATGTAAAAGGAGCACTAGGACTAGTTTCTTTAATTTCCTACTTGACCTTTGTCTATGCAGTTTAGCAGCACTTTCAAACTACTGGTTGCAATTCATTAGTGGATTGTAAAATCCTTCCGTAGTCCCTGCCTAATAATAAATTTGTATTGAAACAAATTAGATTAGAATAAATAGACCAAATTAGAATAGAACAAAAGAGACAATATCAAAGTACTTTCACATAATTAGGGTTATTATAATTTCTTAAAACTTTTCATCATGTATATGTGTACTGAGCCATGATATAAAATGTGTTTTTTTTACTCTAAATTGAGATTTAAAAATAAAACACCAATAATAATATCATTAAAAAAAAACACTGCAAAGAAGCATAATTTAACTTTTAAGTAGACATGATTACCTTTTTTAACAAAATCTCAAAAATATGTCCAAATGAAGAAAAGTAATATTTTGATTTTTTAAAAAGATTTATTTATTTATTTATTTATTTATTTATTTATTTATTTATTTATTTATGATATTCACAGAGAGAGAGAGAGAGGCAGAGACACAGGCAGAGGGAGAAGCAGGCTCCATGCAGGGAGCCCGATGTGGGACTCGATCCCAGGATTCCAGGATCGCCCCCTGGGCCAAAGGCAGGCACCAAAGCGCTGAGCCACCCAGGGATCCCCGAAAAGTAATATTTTGAAAGCAGTCTCCCTTTTATGTTTAAAGTATGTTTGTGCTCCAACTCTTTTAGGTGGTTCTACTCCAAAATTATTATTGTTTTTATTACTGAGAGAGATATGTACTTGAATATTGGATCTACTTGGGCCTCAGTTTCCTCCTCTGTAAAATCAGTAGTTTGAACTCAGCTGTAGAAAAGATTTCATAAAATGCTAAATGTAAAAAATCTTCTGTCTATAGCTTTTGCTGTAAGTTTTAAGAGTATTCGTGTAGGGGTCCCTGGATGGCGCAGCGGTTTGGCGCCTGCCTTTGGCCCAGGGCGCGATCCTGGAGACCCGGGATCGAATCCCACGTCGGGCTCCCGGTGCATGGAGCCTGCTTCTCCCTCTGCCTGTGTCTCTGCCCCTCTCTCTCTCTCTCTTTCTCTCTCTCTCTGTGACTATCATAAATAAATAAAAAATTAAAAAAAAAGAATATTCGTGTAATATCTTAGTTTTTCTTATGCACCAATCATAATTATGTTGTTAGTTAAAATGACTCCAAAATAAATTATTTTTCAAGACTGTAAAGCAGATATGAGTAGGTCATTTTAGTTATTCAATGTTGGTATTTAAAATAGTTTCTGAAACTATTTTCCTCCCACCCCTACCTCCTTTTGTCTTTAAATCTAGACACCTATTGTTTGAGGTTCTTAATGTAAACATATTAATGAAGATATATAAGAGTCTGGAAACTAATTCAAACTCCACTTTATAATAACTTAATCTGTGATCTAAGATAGGCGAGTTATATTTGTTAAATGTTAACTTCTTCATCTGTAACACAGGGATAATTAACTTGTTCTGCCAACTTATGATACAATGGTGTAAGCGCTAGGACAGAAATCTGTGTGACAGGAAGTTAGGTCACCAAGAAGGAATGGGAGTTAAGAGGTAGGGGAAGGGCTTACAGATAGGAGATTTGGTGAAGGGTTAATAAAGGAGAGATGATCCTTGAAGAATGTAAAGACATCAGATGAGCAGAGAATGGGTCTAGAACATGCCAAACAAAGAAAAGGATAAGAAGGAGGCAATTTAAGAAGTAGACAATAGAATTTATAATAAAGCTTAGTAACCAACTGATTTAGCAGTAAGGGAAAAGAGAGGAGAAATTTGACGTAAATTCCAAGTTTTGAGTTGAGCAATTGAATCAATGATAGAAATAGTACCTGAGACTTGCCCTTTGTAAATGTTAAATATCCCTGATTAACCTAAGTAGAACTGCCCAGTAAACAATCTGTTACTAGTAAGAAACTCAGGTGAGATATTTAGAGACATTGTGAAGAGGGTCTAGGCATAGCTATTTGAGAGGTGTTAGAAAATATATATTACAGATGACTCTTGTGAAATACTTGGCTTTCTGAGGGTAATGAAGAGCATGGGATCAAGGGAGTATTAATTTTTAACGTATTTTATATATGAGAATCTTGGGAATTGGCTTTGAAGAAATGGCCAGTAAAGAAAGACATTTATTATAAAAGAATATAAATAATTTCCAATGCAAGAATTTGGCCTTGAACATTACAGGACTAGGCAAGCTATGGCTCGGGAATAACTTAAAATGGGGAAAAAGAACATTCCTTTATCTGAGACAAAAATAAAGTGAATGAGTGTAGATTTGGATGAAGAAAAAATTGACAGCAGAAAGTGGCATATTAATTTAGCTGAGGATAGCTTTGAGTTTTCTAGTATTTTTTTTTAAGATTTTATTTATTTATTAGAGTTAGAAAGGAGCATGAGCTGGGAGGAGAGGAGCAAAGAGAGAGAGAAAGAGAGAGAGAAGCAGGCTCCCCGCTGAGCAGGGAGCCCAATGTAGAGCTTGATGTGGGACTCCATGCCAGGACCCCGGGATCATGACCTGCACCAAAGGCAGACACTTAACCACCTGAGCCACCCAGGTGCCTCGAGTTTTCTAGTATTATTAAATGCAATATTTTTCCTAGCATTTCTGTCTCATTTGGCATTTTAATTCCCAAACTGATTATTCACAACATGGGCTCTGTGTGTTGTGAACAAACTAGAAACTGCCAGGAAAACTCGAAGGATATATCTCTCAGAGATGGATGGGAATTATTTTGGATTTGTACATTGGCAAGTTTATTTATTTCAACTTCAGTTTCTCATCAATAAAATGAGAAATTTAGACTAGATATCGCTCAGGAGGTCAGCAACTATTTATTCATTGCTTACCTGATATATGTGGCTCTTTTATATTTTAATATTTTGTGATTATTTTCATCACAAAATTGGCAATACCCCCCTCCTCAATTTGAGAAGGAAATTCATCCAGGTGTTTATTGAGTAGGAGAGATTATCTTTGTTTCCATTCGTTATTTTGGATAAGGACATAGTTATCCGATATACTAAGATAAGCAAAAAAACCGGTAGCTTTTGTTTTGTTTTCTTTTGCTTTGTTTTGTGTTTGTTAAGTCTGGAAGTGGAGACACGTGGTCTACTATGATTGTAACAGCATATCATTTATTTGTGTGGCATAAAGATGTAGCCTTCAATTCTAATATAAAAATTATTCTTTAGAACACTATTTGGGGTTTTCCTATGAGGAAATTGCTTCCTTTATTATTTGAAACCAATATATACAGTTTTATGAGGTACATGCAAAAAAGTCATCCTTGCTTTCAAGAATATCTTTATAATTAAGGTAATAGGGTACTATTGGTTTTTTCAGATTACTCATCAAGTTTGGTGATGTTAATAATATATTAATAGGGGAGAATTTCCCTGGTGGCCAAGAGTGTATTTTAAAATCAGTTTTAAGGTCCCTCAGTGAATCACTGAGCGTGTCTAAAGAATAGATTGAATAAAACTCCATTAAATAAATGAATAAAGCAGCTAGTGATGAAGAATGGATTAGACAAGATTCTTTTCCTATTCAACACAACTAACAACATTATCATGTCATAGCCCGTGGGCCACCAGGGATTTATCTGGGACAAGGGTCAGACCTGATTAGTAGCTGCCAAAATCTGGGCATACTTTATTAACAGACTCTGAATGTCAGTTTCAGTAATGGCTTTGTATTTGCCATGTTTTTCAGATGAACTAGGGCAGTTAGTGCACTTAAGATTAAACTATTTTGTTACCTGAGGGAGTGTATACCTCATGGTATGGCCTAGCTAGTTCTGACTAATTAGTAATTAGGAATTAAAGATAATCAATTACATTTTCTTCTGTGATGTGAAAATGAGTATGCTTGCTGTAGTTTGGAAGGCCTAGACACTTTTTTTAATAAATCTGTTTGGCTAGGTTCCATTATTAAAAACAAACAAGCAAAAACTAAATACCTTCCCTGAGAGCCTTTTCAATATTTAAGCCTTAGGTTGTTGGTTAAAATAATTGATAAATCCTTAAAGTACAAATTTCTCCCTTGTCCAAATCAGGATGTAGCCTTATGTATCTTGAGGGCTCAGTCTGTGCAGCAATAATTACTGGCTCCATTATTCTGTGATCTAGCTAGCATGTGAGATAGGAAGCAGCAGTTTCAGACCCATTTCCACCTCTCCCTTCCCATCTAAATAAATGCTTTACCTTTCCTGGAGTAACCTCTCACTGGAAGAAGAAAAGTCTTAGAGCAGAGGTTTTGAATTTTGGGATTTTCAAGACTGCTTATAAAAACCTTAGAGCTCCCACATGAAGCACAAAAAAAAAAAAAAAAAAGAATTGTCTAGCCTCTTTTTCAGGCATACTAAATCAGAATGAAGGAGGACAAGCATCTTTATTTTCAATTTTCCTATGTGATTCTTAGAGTCTACTTGGCACTGGACACATAAATGTGTAAAATTGTTCTCCTTTGGGAAAATGAGTAGTGGTGTATTGTTTGGTGTTAGTTTCATTAAACTTGATTTTCTACACATTTCAGCACTCTCTAGAAGTAATGTGTATTCTTGGATGGTCCATAGGCTTTATTTATTTCATTCAAAGTATATCTTGATGATAGTAACCTTCTGAAAACATGTTGCACAACCCAGAGTGTTCATTTTTTTAGTCACAATTTCACCATTCATAGGAATAAGTATTGAATCATAGAACTAAAGGGTACCTCCAAGGAGCATTTCCTCAAGCCCCTAGTCTCTAATTAAGTGGATGTCTAAAGGATCCAGAAGAGTTTTTCCTTAAATACTGACAAATAGAGGCTCAAGAAGCCCATTCAGTTGCTCATTACAGTGTTTTTATCACTCTAATAGTCAATAAATGCTTCTTCCCATCCAACTCAAATCACCTCTGGCTTAACCCAAGCATTTTTCTTCTTGTTCAAACCTTCAAGTATGTAGCTAAAAACAGCCTACCATTAAAACCATTCCACTGAAGTACTATCTATTTAATGGGACATGATGTGTTTCATGAACACACTTTGTCGAAATCTGGTCAATAAACAGAAATAGTACAGGCAGCATAAAAGTGCAGGTCACTGAATACTAATTGAAAGAGAATAAAATAAAAATAAAATAAATGTGCTTTAAAATGTGTTTAGCCATGGAATTGGGGGCCGTTCAACGATACTCTATGTAGACAGCTCTAGGAGGTGAAAGAAGGAATTCATTTTCTGATGATCTCTTACTTGCACTCTGAAATTATTGCCTTCACAATCAGCCAAGCAGTATTTCTGTTCACACTTTAGGTTTTTTCCTCCTAAATCTTCCTACCTGCTTGCATGTGGATTTTTGTTTGTTTGCTCACTCAGTGGGTGGTAAAAGGCTTAACAACACAAATAGGAAATTAAAGCAAGAGGTCAGTCAATATGGTAGGATTTCAAAGAATAGTCAGTCACCGATCAAATGATATAAATAATCTAGAGTTTTCCCCATTTTTGCTGGATAGAGTAATGATTCTCAACTTTAAAGACTGCATATTGGCCACACCTGGGAAGTTTATCAAAAGTGGCAAATCCCGGAACACCACAGGTAAATTTTTTTTATAGGAATGAGATGTTTCCCAGGCATTTAAAAAATTTTATTTAAGTTCAATTAATTAACATATATCATATTATTAGTTTCAGAAGTAGAGTTCAGTGATTCATCAGTTGCAAGTAACACCCAGTACTAATTACATCATGTGCCCTCCTTAATGCCCATCATCAGTTACCCCATCCCCCATCCACCTCTCCTCCAGCGACCCTGTTTGTTTCCTAGAGTTAAGAGTCTCTTATGGTTTGTCACCCTCTCTGATTTTATTTTATTTTATTTTATTTTATTTTATTTTATTTTATTTTATTTTATTTTATTTTATTTTATTTATTTTTCCCTCCCTTCCTCTATGATCCTGTTTTGTTTCTTAAATTCCACATATGAGTGAAACCATATGATAATTTTCTTTCTCTGATTGAGTTATTTTGCTCAGCATAATGCCCTCTACTTCCATCCATGTTGTTGCAAATAGTAAGATTTCCCTAAATCTTTTTTTTTTTTTTCCCTAAAGTATTCTATTTCCTGCTACTTAAAATGAGGTCTATGGAGCAGCAGACAATGACATTACCTGGGAGTTATTAGAATGGGCAATCTTGGGCCCCACTGAGATTGACCAAGTTATAGTCTTCATCAACACAAGAATTCCCATATTAGAGTTTGAAAGGCCTCATGAGGTGGTCCAATATACAGCTTGGTTCAGAACCAGGGGTGGAGGAAGTGAACAGAACCAAAAGGCCCTGAGCATGAGGATATGGAGGAAATGAGGAAAGAAGTAGCAGATAAGAAAGGAAAGAGAAAAGTGGCAGAGTATAAGAACAGAAGAAAACACTTATAAAGACTTTGCCTAAATTTAACCGTATTTAAGTTTTTAATGGGCAGAAATCTTTTCATTTTGTCCCTGTGATGTCAGTGCTCTGTTTTGCATTATTTATGAATGTTCTTTGTCCTCTTTGTATTCATTTGCAATAATAAATAATTAATAAATTGTCAAAGTACTTTAAATAAAATAAATTTCTAAGGGAGTAACTTTAAACATGATTATTGTTATATTTGAAGAAGTAATTAAGCATTCATTTTATTAGTGATGTGCTGATAAGATGAAGCTACTTACAAATACTTTAATTTCTTGAGATGATAGATATTCTCTCAACAGCATCCCCTTACTATGGAATGTGTGGTTTCTTAAACTTTATCCATCTGATTCTTGTTTTTTTTAAGATTTTATTTATTTATTCATGAGAGACAGAGAGAGAGAGAGAGAGAGAGAGAGACGGAGAGGCAGAGACATAGGTAGAGGAAGAAGCAGACTTCCTGCAAGGAGCCCCATGTGGGACTCCATCCTGGATCCTGGGATCACGCTCTGAGCTGAAGGCAAGCACTCAACTGCTGAGCCACCCAGGCATCCCCCATCTGATTCTTATGGATATGTTGGATGAATCTCCATTCCCAATCTCAAGTTTACTGAGCCTAGTATAATAAAGATCTTAACTTCCCAGATTTTACCTTCTATGTTACACAATCACAGTTAGTGATGTACCATCAATGAATAAGCTAGTTAAAATTCGACCCAAATATTTTAATACACCCAATGAAGCAATTTAGGAAAGAAACTAAATATGGGGGTGGGGGTGGAATCTAATTAAATAATATTCAGGCAGGATGGAAATTAATATAACCAAAGCAATTATAAGTTAATGTTCCCATGGAGGCTAAGTGAGTTATTTCATTGATTTCAGGAACTGTTTTGTTTTGTTTTTTCCATCATAATGAAATATGAGTATAGTTTGATGTGTTTAATTCATATTAGGTAGTACTATTAATCAATAAATGTCATTAAATAGATCGTACAAAGGGAATGTTTTCTTTCTAAAAATAAATCTCACATAACAATCTGAAGAAATGTTTTTTAACTGTGTCGCATCACTGTTTAGAGATTAAGTGTATTGTTTTGTTCTTTTTGCTTACTTATATTATTACCTGTCAGGCAAACACTTCTAAATATATTTCATGCTTACTGAACTTTCAACTGGAATTAAGGCATACAGAAACCATGACAGCAAAAAGTGCTATTTTTAGTCTTGAATGTATCTTACTTTATTGCTATTATTTTTTCTTAAATATTTTATTTATTTATTTATTTATTTATGAGAGAGAGTGAGAGAGTAAAAGAGAGCATGAGCAGGGGGAAGGGCAGAGGGAGAAGCAGACTCCCTGCTGAGCAGGGAGCCCAATGTAGGGCTCCATCCCAGGACCCCAGGATCCAGATCTGAGCCAAAGGCAGATGCTTAACCAACTGAGCTACCCAGATGCTCCACTTTTTTGTTTTTAAAATGAATTATAGACTGCTTTTGAAGCAAATCCCATAATTCTCAGTAATATCTTAAGTCAAAATTTTGAAAAGTAATGACTTAGAGATTTCTTTGTAGGTTCTTACAATGGAATGGCATATCTAAGATCAAAGTGTCTGAAAAAATGTGTGACATGTGACCACTATGTAGATGAAATTGCTATTTTGAACAATTAAACGGTGACTCAACACATATGAATATTTAATGTACATATTTTAAATGTTTCAGAGCATAATAATTATTATTGAACATAAGACTGTACTATGTTAGATTACATTTTAAAAGATTTCGAATTTAAATAGTATAGTCACTGAAAGAATTGATCTTAATGTGAACATTTAATACATAATTTAAAAATAAATCATGATTAATTATCTTTATAAATTTTATATCTACATTAATTTTCTAATTTGGTAGGAAAGACCAAAGTATATAAATGAAGGAAAGCAAAATATTTTATGTACTACCTTGAAACATAGAGTTAAAAATAGAAATGAACACTTAGACATATGTGCCTAAGATTAAACTATGGTGTGACTTATAGGCTATTACTGCTTTTAATAGGCTTCGTGCTATTTCTGGCTGAGCAATGCCTGTCAATTTAAAGCAAGTTAATAGACTATTCTGTGATAACACTAATTTCAAATCTAGTAATTTGTTTACTTAACATATGTCTGCTATTTCAATTAGCAAATTTGGTACATCAAAAAAGCCTTGTTAAATCTGGAAGAGATGAATTATATATGAATTTAGTTTTTACAAAAGTGTCTACTGAAAGTGTTTCCTTCAAAAAGTATTCATTACTAATTAGAGTATCTAAATAAATACACTACTTGGATACAAGATAGGAACATCAATGTAACCCTAATGTATGAATATGAAGAGTTAATGAGTGGTTATAATTTGTTTGGATGTATTTCATGTATATAATGTATATGTACTGTGTATATATGATGTATATAAAATATAAACAAAAATTACATGGATGACAGGTACAGTTCTAGACATTGGAATCTACCAATAAATAAAATGTGCCATAAGTGAGCTGTAAAATATATCAGATCGTGATTGATGCTATAACATAGATGGAGGAAGAAAGGAAAAGTGAAAGAAGAAAGGTAAGAAGGGGAGAGAGGGGATGGAGAAAGAGTCATCAGAAATTAGTAGTTCAGAAAGAACTCAGTATTGAATAGGGATAGACTTTACTCAGAAACTGAGGTTTGAGCAAAAACTGAAAGAAGATAAAGGGACAGGCCAAATTGATTTACTATGTAGAAATTTATTAAAAAAATTATTTGAGAGAAAGCAAGTGCAAATGTGTGCAACTGAGGAGAGGCAGAAGGAGTGGGAGTGAATCTCAAGCAGACTTCCCACTGAGTGGTCACCCAAGACAGGGCTCGAACCCAGGACCCTGAGATCATGACCTGAGTTGAAATCAAGAGTCAGACGCTTAATCAAGGGAGCCACCCAGGTCCCCACTATGTAGAAATTTCTTTTAGAATACTTAACAGAAAAAATGATTTCAAAATTTAATGCTCTCCAAATTTCAAGTGCAAAGTGTGCCCTCACAGGGGCACTAGGATGGCTCAGTCCATTAAGTGTCCAATTCTTGGTTTCAGCTGGAGTCATTATCTGGTGATCGTGGGATCAAGCCTGGAGTTGGGCTCTGTGCTCAGCATGGAGTCTGCTTCAGATTCTCTCTCCCTCTCTCTTTCTCTCTCTCTCTCTCTCTCAAATAAATAAATGAAAATCTTAAAAAAATAAAGTTATATGATACTTCTTATCATCTTATAGAAGATTTTGAAAAAGACACATTTTAAGTCTGGATTTGTAAGTGCATTTTTTTTTTTAAGATTTATTTGAGGAATGCCTGGGTAGCTCAGTGGTTGAGCATCTGCCTTTGGCTCAGGGTGTGATCCTGGGGTCCTGGGATCAAGTCCCACCTCAGGCTCCCTGGGAAGACCCTGCTTCTCCCTTTGTCTGTGTTTCTACTGTTCTGTGTCTCTCATGAATAAATAAATAAATAAAATCTTAAAAAAATAAAGATTTTCTTTATTTGAGAGAGAGAGAGAGAGAGAGAGAGCAAGCATGAATGGGAAGAGGGGCAGAGGTAGAAGCACACTCCCTGCTGAGCAGGAAGCCAGATTCAGAGCTGGGTCCCAGGACCCCGGGATCATGACCTGAGTTAAAGGCAGATACTTGACAGACTGAGCCACCCAGGTACCCCTCATATAACTTTATTTTTACAAAATAAAAACAAAACATAGAGTGAGTCCAAGTGTTGTTTCTGTTTAAACTCTATTTGATGTTTGTATTGATTTTTTTTTTAGTACATAGGTAGGAATATAATCATGTCCAACAGAGGAATATGGTTCATATTTAAACATTATGTGCCATTTATGAATATCATAATCATTTTCAATTTGGAAGGATCCAAGTGAAATATGGAGTCATGAAGTAATCGATAGCAGAATTTAAGGAGCATTTAAATTAACTACTAATAAACATGAACAATTCTGCTATTTGCATTTTTATATGCTCTGTTTCTTGGTATTTTAATATTTGTGTATTTGCATTTTTTTAGTGTTAGTGCCCTACCTCTTTAACTCTCTACATTTTCTGTGAGAGTTATTTTTATTTATTTTAGAGAGAGAGCATGCTAGTGCGGTGGGGAGGGGCAGAGGGAATGGGAGAGAAAGTCTTAACCAGACTCAGCACTAAGGGTAGAGCCCCGTAGGGGGAGACTTGACCCCATGAACCTGAGATCACAACCTAGACTGAAACCAAAAGTTGGACATTTAACCGACTGCACCACCCAGGTGCCCCTACATTTTTTTTCTCTGATATGTGCATAAAGCAGTCTACAAATAACTCATTGTGTTGGCAACATGTGATTTATTTAGTTAGAGAGGATACTTACTTTCTTGTATGCTAAATGCCAGTCCCTAAGGATAAAAACAGGAATAAGACAATAGACTTCAAAAAACTACTCTAATAGTTTAATAGGGTAATAGGGGGAGCAAACATAAAACAAAACAAAACAAAACAAAACAAAAAATCAATGTAGTATGGTAAGTGAAATAATATGTAACAGTTACTGGGCACTATTAACAGGGGCCCTGTGAAGCACTTTATACCTACATCTCTATCTTCAATCTTGTTAGGTAGGTACTAATACTAAAGCCTTTTTAAAACTGGAAAAGCGAAATACAGAGATATTCAATAACTTGCCCATCACAAGAATAGAGTTTGGGTTTGAGCCTAGGCCACTTAGAATCTGCATTAACTTTCTCCCTTGTTCAGAAGAAAGAGTGATAAACGAAGTCATCCCAGAGACATATCTGGAGATGTCAGAGAGAAAGTGACATTTGGCCTGGATCTTATACATGGGTATTTGCTAGGCGAAGAAGACAGAAAGGCTTTTAGCATGGAAGAAAACATTATAAAAAGGTAATGAGAGTCAAAATTAGAAATGATACAAGAAATCAGGAATCACAAGTGGTGATTGTGTGTGGTTGGATGTGAGGAGCACAATGAGAGATGCCATTAAATACAGAGATGGTATTTAAGTGATAAAGGACTTTTATGCCTTGCTAAGGACTTTACTCCTTTAGTACAGGGATGACAAGTTTTCTATGCAAAACAGCATTTGATTTATAGGCAGTGGCTTGTATTTTCAAGTCATTGCTTTTAGAACAGCGTGGGGGATTAATTGGGATCTGAGAAACCTTTTTAGAAGGCTATGTAGTTATTTAGAGATTACTTTCCAAACAAAGTTGGAGTAGAGAGGAGGGACAGTAATGAGAAATATTCCTTGGTAATTTTTTAAAAATATTTTATTTATTTATTCATGAGAGACACACACACACACACACACACACACGGGCGGGGGGGGGGGCAGAGACACAGCAGAGGGAGAAGCAGACTCCATGCAGAGAGCCTGACGTGGGACTCGATCCTGGGACTCCAGGATTAGGCCCTGAGCCAAAGGCAGATGCTCAACTGCTGAGCCACCCAGCGTCCCTTCCTTGGTAATTTTATTTGATAATTTTGTTAGGTATGAGAAGCGAGGGTGAGGGAAAAGGAGAAATAGAAAATGTGTCCCCAATTTTTAGCCAAGCTACTGAATGGATGGTGCTACCAATAACTGCAAGAAGGGTACGGAAGAGGGAGATGTGCTCTATTGGTAGAGGTGGGAAAGTGAGTCACATTCATAATATACATCTTGGGACATCTAAATGGGGTCTTCTGTAGGCAGCTGGTAATAATACATGTTGCTGCTCAATAGAAACTTCAGATTTGGATCTGATGTCATCTGCCTGTAGGTGGTATGAATGATTTCATCCAGGAATGAGCCTGTAACCCAAAGAAAATTGTCAAGACCAGCTCTGGGGAACATTGTTGTTTAAAGGGCAGAGTCTTGCTGTAGTAGCAGTGAAGGAGGCTTTAAGGAACTAATCAGAAAGATCTAAGGAAACCAGATTGAAGTGGAAATACAGAAGCGAAGATGTGATGTGCTGTACATGTTCTGTGACATGCATTTCTCTAAGTGCTTTAAATGTATCTCTTTGGAATAAGTGAGATAAGTGTCCTTCAGTGCTATAATTTTGATGCTCCAGCCTATGGCATCGATTTTTATTAAAGCATATCCTAGTAGTGTGCTGTCAACTTGGATCAAAGGATAGGATAAGACCAATGGAAACTTGTGTTGTGTCTACTATGAATGTGTCTCTCTCCTTCCTTCTTCTTCCTTCCTTCCTTCCTTCCTTCCTTCCTTCCTTCCTTCCTTCCTTCCTTCCTTCCCTCCCTCCCTCCTTCCTTCCTTCCTCCCTCCCTCCCTCCCTTCCTCCCTTCTTTTTTTTGAGGATGTTGCTCTGTTCTTTACACAAGAAACTTGGTAGAAATTTCACTTAAATCTCAAGAAAACAAAGTTATGCTACTACTGACCAATTTTCTGTATCTATATTTATCTCTCTACTTGATATGAATTGTGTAAAATATAATGCGAATCATGTAGTAGTCTATATTTCTCCTTTTTGCATTGACCACTAAACAGCTTAGGTTATTTCTGCGGATATCTTCTGTCATAAAACCTTACTGTGTACATTTGTGAATTGACTTCACAGCTGACTCCATCTTTTGCAACCTGCCAAAATACCTCATTCAATTATTTCAAATTTGATTCTTTCCTTCTAAGTTGTATGGTGGTTTTGTAAAACACAGTGTTTGCTGGAACAAGAAAGAAAATAAAAAAAAAATGTTTGTATCATTTGGAAGGCTTCTGTACAGTGATTTTGACCTGTTGCAAGCTTCATTCGGCAAATTGTTAGCTGTATTGAGTCATCGTGTTGAGTCAATGGTGGGTTGAATGTTGTGACCCGAAAGCTCAGCTTTTCTCAGCTACTCAAAGCACCTTAGGAGTTTTTCTTGGTGGCTGACTTTGATCAGGGTCCGCTCTCTGTCTTCCACAGTGACAAGGACGGTGTGTGCAGAACAGTGTGATGGCAGGTGCTATGGGCCCTATGTCAGTGACTGCTGTCATAGAGAATGTGCTGGGGGCTGCTCAGGACCTAAGGACACAGACTGCTTTGTAAGTCTTGGAGCTTCCCTTCTACCTTCCCCATCTCCCTCCTTCCTGCTTGGACTCAGGCACATTGAGTCTTATTAAAACAAGATCAAATTTAACCATTTTAGGATTAAGAAAGAGGCTCTGCTTTCCTATAATTGATTCCCTCACTGGGTGGCTATTGATTAACTAGGATTGTTCTGTTCTACTAAATGAATTGTGTCTTTCAGATGTAGTTTATATTACAGGTGAGATTTATTAGAGAATGTGAAGAGGAACACATTGAGATATCTTTTTAAAAGCTAAAAGCATGTTTCCAAAATATACATTGATTACCTGTTTATATGTTGTTGTATCATTGAGTTTTCTGAGTGGGAGTTCTTGAATTTTTTTTTAAATTTAAATTTTAAGATCATAGCTATACATTTCATAAATTCATGAATTTAACTATTTCCCAGTTTTTTTGTTTACAAGTTAATATTATTCATAATTTATAAGATTTACAAATTGCTTAAAGCAATTTATATGCTAATCTGTGTATTTTATTTTAGAAAGGGCCACTTTTCTTTCCTTAAAATTAACATTTATAGCTTGTTGGGGACATGTTTTAATTACATTTTAGTATCCCCAATATAGTTCTTTCTGTTTTGTTTTTTTTTTTTTGAATACAGTTCTGTGAGCTATAGTTAACACAATCTCATATACTGACGTTATTTTCATTTTAAGCTAAAAAAATCATAAAATAAATTGTTTTGCTGACAACAGAACTTCATTTTTTAAATTTTCCAATATCCAGAGAATACACACATATATATTTAGAATTGATTTTTTTTTCATATTGACAACTCTGAAAATAAGCAAAACATGAATTAAAGCTCTTATGATATAGATAATATTTTCTTAATGTCACAAGAAACTTAACTTGTCGACCCTAATCCTATAGTGAAACAAAAGTATATATTGAGGAAGTGAGTAGAGAGGAGGAAGTGAAGAAACGTTAAAAATTTCAGGAAGAGGCTTAGCAGGACCTGAGGTCCTTTGCCTATCAGCCAACACAGGATAATGCTTGATGTGCAGGACGCTAAGCAGGTAGTGTGTTAAGAAGCCCAAACCAGTAACAACAAGAAACACCAACAATAGCCATAACTTTCACTTAGAAGGTTTTCATTGCATTTGTTTTCATGGTTCCATTATCATCATAAGCAGCGTGCCGGGTGAGTCTCAGAATTCTCATTTCATTACTTTTATGGAACGGTCCAATGACTCCACTATGGCATTTGGTACAGAATGTTCAAGAACGACAGACCGAGGCCTTGGTGTAAGTTACATTATTTCACATTCTGTTTGGAAGGTAAATTTCACATTGTGTTTGGAAGGTAAATTTGATTCCTTTAGTTTATGTCCCTTTGTTGCCAAGCAATCCGTGCACGACACTGCATAAAGTATGTTCGTAAAGCAATTATGAGGACACATGAAGTTTTATAGCCATAAATTAAAACTTACTGAGTTTTGTAGATTGCTTTTTAATAGATTCTTCCTGGAAAATGTCATCTTAGTGAATAATGTATCATGAGTGAGTCTCATTCTGATTATGCATCTAGTAGACCATCATCAGGGAATTGTCATGTTGGTGATAAAGTGCTTGCTAAAACAACAATTGATGAAGAAAATGTTTTGAGGAAACAGAATGAATTAGTATTTATTAATAACCATACATACAATTTATGATGAAATATGAAATATAGCTTGAGTGTGTATTAGCTTACCTTCCAAAGTCTCAATTATTCCTCTGAAGGTTTAAGTTGTTTAATTAAGAGAATTAGTTCATCACCTTTTTTGAAAACCATGCTTTTGTGTATTTATATATATATATTCTATTTTTATATCAAATATGTCTCATGTGGTAAAATTGTTTTTTGATTCTTCTCAAGTGCCTTTGAATCTATTAACAAATTGAGGTCTCAATACAAATATAAGAGTCAGAAGAAACAAATTGTTTTATTTGAACTTGATGACTTTCACTAAATGGTATGGCATTATGAAAAAGACCACATAGGAAATGGCAGCACATTATTTAATTATGGGCTAAGTATAGGCTGCTTCTCTTCATCTTGGCATTACATATTCTATATTTACACTTGACTAGTCACCTGCCTGAGCATTTTCTCCAAGTCCAGTTTCAATGACTATCACGCTATCTTCTCACTATACCATGGTGATGAATATGCTTACTGTGTCACTTACTGCACTGGGGTTTTGCAAACAAAGCTTTAAGGAAAGTCTACAGAGAATTGGGGAGTCTGTTGTCAGTGTCAAGCACTGAGACTCACCACAAACCCTTTGAATAGTGTGAGTTGAAAAGATTTTTTACTATTAGTTAATTTAATTTTATATATTTTTAAAGATTGAATTTATTTATTCATGAGAGACACAGAGAGAGGCAGAGACAGAGACACAGGCAGAGGGAGAAGCAGGGTCCGTACAGTGAGCCCGATGCGGGACTTGATCCCCAGACCTCGGGATCATGCCCTGAGCTGAAGGCAGACCATCAACTGCTGAGCCACCCAGGTGTCCCCACTCTTAGTTAATTTTAATAATTTAATAAACCAATTATTAGTTTGGAGATTACTGGGTGACTTGAACATCAATATCTTTGTATAGATTATGTATTCATTGACATTGGAAAAACAGTTTTGTAAGTTTGAGAAGTTTAGTGCAACTGTGAACCTAACAATGAGTAGTACTTAATTAACTATAAAGCTGTCACATTTTATATATTTTTTTGAAATATTAGAACACACATACATATATATATAAATATAAACATTATAAGTAAAGAACACATCCTTTTCACAAAGCTGTTACAACAGTGTTCCTTTAACAAGTATTATAAAGGTTATTTTTTTTTTTAAGATTTTATCCTTTTATTCATGAGAGACACACAGAGAGAAGCAGAGACATAGGCAGAGGGAGAAGGAGGCTCCCTGTAAAGGAGCCTGATATGGGACTCGATCCTAGGACCCTGCGATCATGACCTGAGCCAAAGGCAGATGCTCAACCACTAACCCACCCAGATGCCCTATGAAGGTTATTCTTAAATGAAATTAATATTTGCTATGTTGCAGGCCTGCATGAATTTCAATGACAGTGGAGCATGTGTTACTCAGTGTCCTCAAACTTTTGTCTATAATCCAACCACCTTTCAACTGGAGCATAACTTCAATGCAAAGTATACATATGGAGCATTTTGTGTCAAGAAATGCCCACGTAAGTAACAAGTTAAAAATAACCAAATTAAGTAGATCATCATTTAAAAACAAAAAAAAATCGTGTACATTTATTATAATTTAAAACTTAACAACAATATTGTGATTTACTTGGATATAGGTACTATTGCTACCATTTCACAAATAAATTAAAATTCAAAAAATTAAAGTGATTAGTCCAAAGTCTCAGCAAAGGAGAGGCATGTTTGAGGTTAGAGTGTAGTGTCATTGTCTTCTAAACTTACTATTTTCACTATACCTCAGTGTTTTTGTACATGATGCTGTTTCTCAGAAAAGTGATTAGTTATGTGGGAGCAAGTTTTGTAGTGAATGAGGTCTGCTTGCAATCACAATGAATTTCTACCTAATATTGTTTCTGATTACTTATTTATAATAGACTTTATAGCATTGTAGTTTTGATATCAAATCTAATCTTAAATAATAATAGATTTGAAGGGCATGTTCAGAGGTCTTTGCAAAACTGACAACTCATCCTAGGGATTCAAAGTGACCAGTTTAGCTTTCATCAAGAATTCAGTATATGTCTACATATGTACAGCAGTCAGTTTCTTTGCTTGGAAAGAGTGATGGGACATTATTCTTTCATTGTTTTACCTATTGGAAAAACTGAAAACAAAACAAAACAAACAAGACAAAAAACCCCACAAAACCCTACTACATTTGTCCATATGCTCATTTAAAAGAAAAAAGTCTTACAAACTACAACATACCATTATTATGATTTTCTTTACTTTGTATCTGTGATTAAATATGAAATATAAAGGACGTGGGTTTAGAGTGGCTATGGGTTCTGGCTTTGCCCATTTATTACTCATGTGATTTTAAATAAACTATTTAGTTTGCTGTATCCTCCTCTTTAAGATGTGGCTGGTAACAATCACAGCTCTCTTCTCTCTTTCCTGGAGTTATTATAGTGATCAAAGGGATGGGGAATAAGAATCAGAGGGATAGTATATAAAAACAAGTCTTCGAAAACAATGGCAATTCTAGTCATTATTATTAATTTTTTTATGTTGGTTAAAAGAATAATTGTGCATACACGCTTTCAACACCTAACTTGTGGCAAGTGTGGCTAAACACGAACTATTTTGTGAAATTACATACCAGTTTCCTTAGATATGGTAACTCCTAAATTTCCTTTCTTGAAATAGTTTAGGCCAATCAAATTACTGGACTAATTTAAAGCGCTTCAGGATTTATCTATGTAAATTTCAAATATTTGAAGGGCCCTGCTTCTAATGCATGGTTGGCTAAACTGTAACTATCTTGGAAAAACAAAGATATTTAGCTTCTAAATACTGCTCTACAATCCTTAACCTAGAATTCTGAAATCAAAAAACTCCAGACAAATAGGTTTCGAAACTCATTTGGCTGCAAAATCTGAACCTAGCTGATATGAGGGTATTTATAATTTGTATTTACGTCACTTGGCATATATTGCTGGGAAAATGTAGAAGTGTTTAAATATGGGGTATTCCTGAAGGCCTTGCAGAAAGGTGGTTGTATAATACACAGTATATTCACTTGTTGCAGGTTGGGTTCCCTTCAGACAGAGATTAGGTTGTTAAAGAGGAATATTCTCAAAATGAACACAGGAGGAGGAAGAAAAGGAAAGGAACAGGCTGTGATGCAGTCGCAACAATGTACCTTTTTTGGTGGTGGATGCCCTCTGGTGGATAACTGGAAATATAAAGATCACACCTCGCCCACCCCCATGGATCCATATGCATCCCTTTACCCCAGATTCCCTTCAATCCCAGATTTTCCAATATTTTTTCTCCCCGGGCCAGCCCCTGCTCATGAATCCATATTGATTCTAAGCTCAGGTCACTTCCATACAAAGTAAACAACCATTTGAACTACCCAGAACCATGCCCACTGGTAGGATTTTTTTCCTTGCCACTGTCTTTCAAGTCTCCTCCTGAGTGAGGCTGCAGGGCAGCTGCCGTTCATTTTGAGCTGCTTGCACCCACATACCAAACTTAGTACTTTGTTTTTGTCCTCCCTCCCTTAGCTTGTCACAGGTGCCTTCTCTTGGTCCCCATGCAGCCGTCGGTATGAGCTCAATCTCATGAGCCAGCACAAGGAGTCTGGGCCACCTGCTTATGCAATTTACTTGTTCTTCTGCTCTGACTCATATCCAATCCTAAATGCACTGCTTCTGTCTTAGAATGGATTCCTGTTGGACCTGCCCAACATTATGACATCATGGTTCTAATAAAAGCTGAGTTATGATGGGCAGTTCTAATATAAGGTCGATCAATGACCCATGGTTAGGCACTCTCTTTCTACCAGGACCCAGAAGCATATGAGGAGCTGTTTATTAAATGGTGTAAAATTCTGTGCTACAGATGCCATGGCTTAGCTCTAGAATCCTAGAAGTCTCTGATATGATTTTCCAGCTGGGATTTGCCATAACTCCATACAGCATATTTTCCACCACAGACATTCCTAATATCATATAGCCTCTTGGATTTGTTTGTTTGTTTGTGTGTGTGTGTGTGTGTGTGTATGTGTGTATGTGTGAGAGAGACACAGAGAGAGAGAGAGAGAGAGAGAGAGAGAGAGCAAGCAGGGGAGGAGCAGAGGGAGAAGGGAGAATGAGGAGGCATGAATCTTAAGCAGACTTCATGCTGAGTGTGTACGTAGTCTGACCCAGGGCTTGATCCCACAACCCCAAGATCATGAGCTGAGGTGAAACCAAGAGTCAGAGACTTAACCAACTAAACACCCAGTCACCCCACCTCTTGGATTTTATGTATCAGAAATGCTTGCATCCCAGACTAGACCTACACCGTTTGCCTTTCCTGATCTGAGCCCCCTTCAAAGTCAGATGCCTTCCATACCACTGAATATATTAGGCTAGAAGCAGCATGCCTACACATGGAAGGATACTGCCTTTAAAATATAAAGTGGCCTAGCAGGTATTGTGTTTTCCCTTTACTGTGGGAGGCTCTAAATGCAATAATTTGTTATTGTTTTTTTGTTTTGTTTTGTTTTGTTTTTTTTGGCAGGGGTGTGGGGTGGGGTCGGAGGCAATGTCCTGGCATATTTCAGATCACTGGAGCCCTAAACATTTCACCAACATAATAGGTAATCAGACGTTCCTGGTTTATTTAGTATACCTTTCCTAAAGTGCTGCCTTTCAAATTCCATTTTGTTTTTTCATATAAAACTATAGAACAGTTTCTATGGCATTCCATTGAAGGATAGAACACATTTTGAACATTTCCTCCTGGATATGAAGTACACTCTCTTGATCCAAGGCACTTCAACTTCAGCTTCATTTGTGCTTCATGTAACTTGAAGTATTTTTAGACTTCAGACTTGCATCATGACATGAAATGAAGTGGAACTATTGAAAAACACAAACTAAATGTCATGTAGTTTCCTAAGTCTATAAAAGAAATTCACTCTATCTTGGGGGCAATTCAGGATGTGGAGCAGTAGTCAAGCAAGTACTAACTGTTGTTAACACATGCTGCCCTTGGATTTGAATGTGGATTTTCATAGATTCTATTTCAAGTTGAGATATTTAAACTGGGATATTTTAGGGAAAGAGACATGTATACTATCAATGATGCTAAACATTGTTAAGCCCTAAAGTACTTTGTTTTAAACTTGTTTGCTAAACATCAGCATTGTTGCTAATTTTACTGTTTCTTTTTTTAATCAGATAACTTTGTGGTGGATTCCAGTTCTTGTGTGCGTGCCTGCCCTAGTTCCAAGATGGAAGTAGAAGAAAATGGGATTAAAATGTGTAAACCTTGCACTGATATTTGCCCAAAAGGTGAGTGATAGCGGAGATTACTTTGGCTAGAAGAGGGACCTACTCCAAGGTTTTTCCATTTATTCTTTAAAAGACTGGCTAAGTTCACCTCTCTTACATGTACATACTTTTCCATGACTTTGAATAATCTCATGAAGTATCAACTGTCTTAACAATGTATATTATTGATTTCGAATAATGTATGCTAAATGATCCAGGTTAAACTGGGAGTTAGCTTTGATAGAAACTCAGGAAAGAAGTTCCATTTTATTCTATATGTAGCTAATCTTAGAAGTTATGCACACAACAAGGGATTGCTTGATTATTTTAGCACCAAGAACCCATATTAATTACTTGCCACTGTAGGCTTAATGATCTGCTATGTATATGAAGGGATACAAAGAGACAAATAACACGATACTTAAACCTCCGGGTCTTCAGAACCATTTTGAAAGATTAAATATGTAAAATAACAAGGAAATTACCGTAAGTATTAAATAAATCTTGCAGATAATTCCTGTTACAGACTTTTAGTGGAGAAAGAAATCTCTTCTAGCTATGGTGTTCAAATTCCTCACTCGAATGAAACTAAACAGGATGTAAGTACAGTCCAAATTTTCTGAAAGATAGTAAGCCTTCCAAAGTATCAAAGATTGCCTTAAAAAAGTATTTATTTGAGAGAGAGCAGGCTCACAAGCAGGGGGAACAGCAGATAGGGAGGGAGAAACCGACTTCCTGCTGAGAAGGAGCCTGAGGCAACGCTCATCCCAGGGCTCAGGGATCATGACCTGAGCTGAACAGACCTTTAAGGACTGAACCACCCAGGTGCCCCAAAGATGGCCTTTAAAAAGGGCAAACTTCAGACTTACTTTTAGACTACATTCTCTTTCTCTTCCCTCTTGTCTCTCTCCCCCCCACCCTACACTCTTTATCTTGCTTGTTTTGTTTTTAAGTAGAGCCTTCAGAAAGTACAGGTAATAGTCAATTTAAGAATTTAAGTGTAGGACGCTTGGGTGGCTCAGCCAGTTAGGGCTCAGGGGTCCTAAGATTGAGCCCCACATTGTGCCTGTGCTTAGCTGGGGGTCTGCTTCTCCCTCTTCCTCTCCCTCTACCCTCCCTTGCTTGTGTTCTCTCTCTCTCCCCCTCAAATAAATAAATAAAATCTTAAAAAGAAGAATTTAAGTCTAAATCCTTAAAGGGCTCTTGATTCTGGTTAAAACCTACATCATTAGTACGCTAATATACATGGTTAATTAGACCAGTGTTTTTAAAACCAGTTTGTATAAATTATTTTACTTAAGTGATCAGGATTTAAAAGTAATAAAAATGATATCTTAGGGTGGATGAGAAAATAGTTGATTTAATGTGGCAAAGGCAAGTACTGATAAAAATTTTGTTTTAGTTACGCCTGTGTTGTGTGGGTATCCTGGGACTTGATATAAGATATGATTCTTATGTCATGGTCACTAGACTATAATGCAGGGGCAATGTTTTATAGCAGGCCCAGCAATTAATGTTACATGAATAAATTATTATTTTATTTGTTGGAAAACAATTTATTTCTTATGATGAACTTTTTTCATTTTATAATGAAAAAATACTCTTATTTTACAATAAAAATGCAATAGATCTATTGACTGAACACAAAGTTTCTCAACTCCTTGACTGTGAGTCTTGTTTCTACAGCTTGTGATGGCATCGGCACAGGATCATTGATGTCGGCTCAGACTGTGGATTCCAGTAACATTGACAAATTCATAAACTGCACCAAAATCAATGGGAATTTGATCTTCCTTGTCACTGGTATTCATGGGTCAGTATTAAATTTTTGTAGAAAATTATTTTACAAAGTGTAGACAAACCTTAAGAGATTCTTTAGCTTTGTCTGTTTGATTCGTTTTGTGCCAGATGAGTTCTGCCCTACATTAATGCTCTTCTCCAACAAAATAAAATGTCAGATTTTATCAGCAGTGAAAGTAGCAACCACAGTTTTAAGATACATAGACTATGAGTTTAGTAACTACTTAGATTTGGCAATATAAATTTATATATAAACTAAAATATATTTATAGGATATTCTCAAATCCACAGATTTCAGAAAGATTGATACATTTTTAGATATGTTTAGGGAAACCATGTCAATGAGTGAAGTGAGGAATTTCATTGAAATTCCTAACTGATTAGTTCAGGACAACATAAATTAATGTTCCTTTTAAAATGCATCTCGTAGAAAACAAATCAGTAAGTTGAAATTCTCTTGAGCTTTCAGAAATTCTTTTTGCCCTGATGTATCTTCTTCTCTTTCTCTTAGGTTAGGAAATTAATACTAGTACAGGAGATCTAGTAAATGAATTTCATTTTAGCAATAAAAATTGTTAACATTTTTCCGGGTTTCTTCATTACAGAACCACCTGCTGGTTTTAACTGGGAAAACAACTAAGTTTGTATGCTTTCAATTGTAATAAAGATGTCAATATTTTTACTTTATATTTTATCTATTTATCTGTATTACTCTTAATCCCTAGATATTAGTGCTACAGGCTACAGATAAAGAATATTACTCACATATTTCAGTTCAAAATCTTAACTCTAAACATATATCAAATCATTTCTAGAAGCAAAATAATTTAACACATTATGAATAAATATGTCCAAATAGGAACAGCAAGAGAAATAGAACAAAGTGTTTCTTTCCATACAAATAAATTGCATAAAGCATTTCTTTACTTTAAAATGTAGCTTTTAATATGGGTTCATGCCAGATACTGTAATGGTGTGTACACACTTTCTGCCCCATATATGTTATATTCAGCCCAAGCAATGTTTAAAATATATATATATGTGGTTAAGGTTTCTAAATTCTCTTTAATAACATGGTGAATTGGTTACTCTTAGCACATACTCCTACACGGCAACAATCTGTTGGAGATGGGTGGTCTTAGCCATTTTGAGATAGGACAAACCAGATTTACCTGAGTTGCTACTAACCCTCTGAATCCATTTACATTGCCGTCCTCACCTCCTTGGCCCACTGGGTAGGTGACCTGGGTAAATCTTTAGGTCATATGCATAATTGAATGCATATATGACATTTACTAAAACAATATATCCACATTGTAACTATTTTCAAAACCTAATACCACAATGAATGAAAGATCCTATTATGTTAACAGAATCTTCTGAGAAATAAGAAGACACACCTAGTTAATTCGCATTGTCTGCTTCCACACACGTATAATGAAGGAATTGGCCTCAAGTCCATCAATGTGGGGAAAGATTGGAAAACATAGTCTCATAAATTGCATTAGGGAAATTGTTTTCATACTAATCAGACCCAACATCCATCTTTTATATATTAAGTGTATTCCTACTTATTTTTGAATTTGGAAATAAAAATCATAGATAATATAACCTACCTATCTATATAATTTTATGAAGTGGTTCTAATTCTCTAATTGTGATTTAAAGAAAAAATGCAAGAAAAGTAATGTATAATAAAGTATGCATTGATGGGAAAATGCTTAGCTTCTACTTATAATTAAGGTTTGTATGAGAAATAATATTAGAAGTCATTCTGCACGAGAAGTATGGGGAAATAAAGAGCAGAGGAACAGCTGACCACTAGAATAGGAAATAAGTAACAGACATTGTTATATGACAAGAGGAAGACAGAAATAAATACCATTCAAATAGAGGCGACATGATTACAGAATTACACACAGTCATGGTATAAACAACTATGAAGTTTGTGTACATGAGTCCTTAATTGGGTGGGACATTTTAAGGTTGCTCAAGACATGAAGCAAACCTTTGCTGTGAAAGACATTTAATTTCCTTGTCTGGGGGTTATTACTAAAAGTCTATAATGTCCCCCAATCTCTGTTACAACTGATACGCCTCTACACATGTCCCAACTTCCCTTTTTTGGGGGAAATATTGACCCCATGGAGAACCACCACAAGAATTCTGTGATACTTGCAGGATTACGAACCAACAAAAGCAACCCAGGGATGGTTACTGTTGTAGGTAAAACATGCGTGGGGAAATTTGACAAAGACAACCTAATATACTTCAACATTGTTATTATAATCTTAGTTCCTTATGGAGCATATTTATCAAAAGCCTAGATTTATACTAATTGTAAAGTGGTTTTGCATAAAATGAATCATCTAACATCCAGAATAGGGGAATATTAATAAACAGAATGTAAGAAAAGGGAATCAGTAATGTCCAGACATAAGAATATATTGCACAATAGACACCTTATAGTCACAAATGTATGAGAAGAATCATTACAAAGTATAAGACTAATCTAGACTTTCAAGGAAAACAAGCTTACTAATTCATTCAGGAGAAAATGAATTATAGAAAATTGACTCACATGATTAGAAATAGAAAGGTAAACAAAGCCTCTCTTAAAAATGAGCTCAGAAAGTAAGAGTTAAAGTTCCTACTTCAGTAATATGATCCAAACTAGACTAGAGTTTGATCTGAGGCTCTAACCGTAGACAAGTTTACTGAGTTTCTTGGCTTCCATCATGTGTCACATGCTCAGTTTCTTCCAATGTAAAGTTGAGAATTGGGTTTATATATTTTTTTAATAAATTTATTTTTTATTGGTGTTCAATTTACCAACATACAGAATAACACCCAGTGCTCATTCCGTCAAGTGCCCCCCCCCAGTGCCCGTCACCCAGTCACCCCCACCCCCCGCCCTCCTCCCCTTCCACTACCCCTAGTTCATTTCCCAGAGTTAGGAGTCTTTATGTTCTGTGTCCCTTTCTGATACTTCCCACACATTTCTTCTCCCTTCCCTTCCCTTTCACTATTATTTATATTCCGAGAATTGGGTTTATAATAAATACCTACCTTCTCTGGTTAGTGTAGAGATTAAAAACAAAAATTATTTTTTAGTGCTCACCCAAGTATCTGGCATATTGTAAAACATTAATGTTATAAAAAAAGAAAAGGAAACGGCGGGGGGAGGAAGGGAGGAAGAGACAAAAGGGAGAGAGAGAATTTTTAAAAAGAGAAGGAGGAGAAGGCAGCGCTAAATAAAAATCTCAACGACTATATCTAGTTATAGCACAACATGCAGTGTAACATTATTTTGTAGACAACTGAAAACCAAATAAAGGCAAAGTTATTGGCGTGGCAATATTTCCTTTATAATAAGCGATACTCCTTAGTTCATAAGATTATTATTTCTTCTTAATCATAGCACTTAACTTGGTGTATGTATGTATGTATGTATGTATTTATTTATTTTAAAAAAGATTTTATTCATTCATGAGAGACACACAGAGAGAGAGAGAGAGAGAGAGAGAGAGAGAGAGGCAGAGACGCAGACAGAGGGGGAAGCAGGCTCCACACAGGGAGTCCGATGTGGGACTCGATCCCAGGACGCCAGGATCACAGCCTGAGCTGAAGGCAGACACTCAACCACTGAGTCACCCCAGGCGTCCAACCTGGTATATTTTAATACTAACATTTATAATTAATATTATTGTGTCCCAACCATAATATAGAAGGCATTTTCCAGGACAAATATATATGTGGTATATGATATTTTTCATACCCAGTTTTATTCCAATACAAAACAAATATCCTGAAACCTTTCTCTTGATCTTAGGGAGGTATTGATAAAAAGATAATTTAGTAGATCTAAGACATCTTATAAATGTATAGGCATTATGTGTATTATGTATACAATGTATACAGGAGAGGTTTTAAATGTAACATGGAGTATTATAAGCTAAAACTTCTAGTACATTAAAGACACATTTTTACTCACTTAATGCCCATTACCCTCAGTCTTCTACTATTTTTTCATAGACTATATGGTTTGAGTAAAATAGCTAAGGTATTTCTTTAAGCTACTAGGTAAAATCCATAATTAGATGAGATTATGCTTTTAAAAAACAAGTTTCTACAAAAAGTAAACCTACTGTCAATTCGTCAATTACAATTTTAACATATAAAAGAACTCAAAAAAGTTAATTGGCACATTAAGTTTATAATACAGTGGTGTCATTGCCAGAAATAGACTAGACAAGCTTACTCCTTTATTTAGAGTGAGAACCACAGGGAAACCTGCGTTTAGGGTTAGCCCTAGGAATGTTCACTTTTCATCTCTTGTCATTTTTGGTAATAGTCATATCATGTACTTAGAGTAACAAAATGCTCACCAAATAAGCATGTTCATGCTGCGTTGCAATGAGACACAAGCAAGAAAACACTTAGAGAAGCATATAATGATGATATACAATAGAAAAGAGAAATGGGTTTGGTGAAAAATAAAGCGATTTCAATGGAATTGTAAAAATATGTTTCTCTATCCTGAACTTTATCTTGGATCACTGAACACAGTAACAGGGTGGACATAAAGTTCTTACACATGGCTCAGCATTTAGCTAGGGACGTTCTCAGTTTTAAAGGACTATGGATTTCAGGTGGCTATAGGATGCAAATCCCTGCAGGTACTTTGAAGTTGGTAAGTAGGAATCTGTCAACTTATTTTATGAGAGTCCTGAATCTCTAAAATTAAGTATATAAAATTTCTGTGGTCCATTGGGCTTCATATGAACAGTCCAGAATTCATTTCATTCCTGGCAACTTGGAAGTGTTCTCAGTAAAGGTTTGGACTGACCCCATTATTGTGTGCTTGCCCTGAATTTTGAGTGTTTCTCAATAAAGCCAAGATATTTGATTATATGACCAGAGCTGTTCTCTATACTGCTTTTCATCAAACAACAAATGGTGAAAGCGCATTCTACTACTGCAGAGCAGATTTTTTTCCCTGGATACAAAAGTCTTTGCACATTAAAAAAATGATAACAACAAGATTTTTCCCGCATGGAGGACTTAATTTTTTGGCTTCACATTAATCAAAAGAGTAGTTATTTGTTCGATTTATCTCCAGTTATAAATAGAGCAAGTTTGCCAGAACATTTAATTTAGACTTTAAGCTTTTGAGACACATTCATATCACATTGAGAAAATTATTAATTATGTGTGAATTATGGGGAAACTCATTTATAGTGTTTCTCCAAGCCTTCTATGACACTCCCTCTTAAACTAGTGGTACATTGAATCAATTACACTTCATAGATTGAAACAGTATTTAATCAAGCAGAGTGTTGTTTGTTTTGTTTTGTTTTATTTTTTTAAGATGTAATATGGAAGTATAGAAGCATATGCAGATGAACCAAGTTGAGAGAGCCAAGTTGAGAGATGAAGGTTGTTAGAACTAATAGTGTTTGCAAGGTTCTTTTTTTTTTTTTTTTTTTTTTTAGAATTTTTTTTTTGAATTTTTATTTATTTATGATAGTCACAGAGAGAGAAGGAGAGAGAGGCAGAGACATAGGCAGAGAGAGAAGCAGGCTCCATGCACCGGGAGCCCGATGTGGGATTCGATCCCGGGTCTCCAGGATCGCGCCCTGGGCCAAAGGCAGGCGCCAAACCACTGCGCCACCCAGGGATCCCTGTTTGCAAGGTTCTAATGGAAGAATGAATTAATGTCATTGGGTTCAGACTCAAATTCCTAGAAGATAGACCAGCTGTATGCCTTTCTGTTTGTCAGGGGGCTGTAAAGCAACCTGAATACTCTCCCTATTAAAGCCGTATCTAACATATCATTGTATCTTATTGTTTACTTCCCAAATGAAAAAGAAGGTTCTCAAACATGTAAAACAACAGATGTCCACAGCAAGACTAAGGCTCAGTTGATTGCTACGGATGGATACATGCTTCTAAAACAACCGAAGTTCATTGTTCTTAAGTTTGCTCTCTCTTGGAGAAGTGGTTAATGAATATAATTTAATTTTTCTCTGGAGGGTGTACATTGATATGAGATCTTTACTTGCCCAGAACAAAGTAATGAAACTTAAAAAAAGATGTATTCCTTTAATCAGCTGAAAATACTGCTTGAATTACCCAGGAATGTTTGCTGTTATTTGCAAGTATGCAGTTATTTTGTATGGTCAATATATTAAACATAGAAAGTATCTTCCTAAGAAGAAAACTTCTTAAAAATTCAATAAATATTTAATTTTAAAAGGTTATTTTATGTTCATTTTGAAAAGACAGGGCATCTATATATCAATAACATTAATTGCAAAAATATATTTACGCCATAAGAGATGGTATTTTTTAAATCTCCAAAATTTATACCTTTTGGATATTATTAAATTTATTATAGACTTTATTTTAGATATTATTATGATTCATAAAGATGGAAGCAAATATTTCCTGTGCTATAAAAGCAAATATAAATAAACCAGATTGGAACAAGAATATTCTAAGTAATCCTTATGAAGAGTAATTTTCATATAATGTTATGAAAATTCACTAATAAATATAAGGATATAGGAAAGAAGAAAAATTGATTTTATGTGTTTCTTTTTATCAATCTTATGAAATTGTAAGTGCTTTTAGTAATTGAGGATGCTCCGAGGAGCCCCAAAAGCAATTGTTTTCATCATTATTATTTGCAGAGTATACTCTTCCCAATTAAGAAAAAAAAATCTTTATGGGTAATATAAAATTATTTTTAAATGGATTTGTTATATTTGGAGGTTCCTTTAGGATAGTCAAACTGGGCCATTCCTCTAGATCTAGAATAGCTTTCATTGAGGAACTCATATTTTATGTCACCATAAATGTCCTCAAAGCACCTTTTAATCCTCCACATGTAGCATAAAATCTTTGGACAAGACATTGCTTATCTTTCTATTGTTACTTAAAATTCAATTTGGGTGAAATAACTATAGTCACATTTCTTATGTCTTCCCTCCTTTATCTAATTTAAAATTTGGCTGTATCTCTTGATTCTCTAGAGACCCTTACAATGCAATTGAAGCCATAGACCCAGAGAAACTGAATGTCTTCCGCACAGTTCGAGAGATAACGGGTAATTTTTTAAAGTACAACTGTTGTGTTATGGACTATATGAATTCTAGTGTTTTCTTGAAAATATTGCATAATATTGAAATCAGCAACTTATTTTCAAAGCAAATACTAGTTTTGAAAATGCATGTCACTTTAAGTGATGGATATTATTCCTTAGCATTTGTGTACATTTTGAAAGCCCATAGAATTTATAAAATAAAATATCCTTGACATTTTTATGTTACTGTGTTTGTGTCAACTGATCTTTGATCCATGTTTTTCTATTTACTTTTTCACAAGAAGTACTATTGAGCATTGATAATATGTGGCACTCATTTAGCACATGTTCAATGAGCACTTAATATGTCCAGGGCTGTTAGATAGTAGCTTATAGGAGACTCATAGACATGAATCGGATATGGATTTGCTATCAAAGAATGAAAAATTAAATGAGAAATACTGTGCATCTGCATGAATGCATTAGGCTGCAATGTAGACATGTGCTGTCATAAGTGTTGAGATAAAGTGGTCAAGCATTTCCAGACAAGTTAAAGCTGTATTTTTCTCTTTATGTAATTAGACTAAATATTTTTGATTTTAGAAGAATAAAATTAAAGATCATTTAAATCTTTTTATATAGTTCTATGACTCTGTGTGTTTGAGAAACCTAGATTTTTGTGCTCATTAGTTTGATATTCATTATCTATTGATCATTGTGGCCCAGGAGCTTGGGGTAAGACACTATCTTGGAAGAGGAACTGTGAGATAGAATAGAATGACTCAAATTAGGACTATTAAGTGTCTTTTATTTTTTTACTTCCTGTATTTCAAGACATATTCATCATATTTCAAGGACACTCAATATTAAAACAGTCATTAAGATAATGATAAGATTCTGAAGGTTTTTTTCTACTGCCCTTATCTGTTTTAGGTTTCTTGAACATACAGTCATGGCCTCCAAACATGACCGACTTCAGTGTTTTTTCCAACCTGGTGACCATTGGTGGAAGAGTACTCTATAGGTGGGTGTATACATTCAGAGATGCAGGTCTTCCTGATTTCAAGAGTAGCATCATGTGTACATATGTCAATTTTTCAGCCTCACTGAATCTAGAAATAGTGGGTTTCCATTTTTAATTCCAAAGGTAAGCCCAATGAAAAATGCCCCTGGTTGTTCTTTAAAGGAGGCAAGCTACAAAATAAATAAAGTATGCAGAATGAACAATTTGATTTTTCAACTGCCTCTCACTTAAAGCAATATTAGTGTTTTGCTGGCATGAAATGCATAAAATTGAACCTTTTTTTTTGAACTTTTTAAATCATAACTAAAAACTACCATGGGATGACTTGATAATGGCTTAAGTGTATAGGTTAAAAATGCTGTTTTACCAGGAAATTCTTGTCTTGTCCTGATGCCATCATTTGAGCCCTGAATCATGGATCTGATATTTCAGGACTTGGTCCACCACTCTACATGCAATGCTGGTTAATAATAGGTGGAAAAATCAGGGCTCAGAAGCACACTGTTCTAAAGTCTAATATCAGTATTTTAATTCACATAATAAAAATATGTGAGTTAATATTTATTAAGCCATTGCTTTATTTTACTTAATTTTAGATTTCATCTGTGTGAGATTCTTATTTATGAACAGTTAAAGGTTGATTTACATAAAGTGATTTAGATTTCTTTTTTTCTACTTAAATCTGAAAGATGCCTTAAATCAATATTGTCATCAAATATCCCATGATAACATTTCACAGAAAGTCCACAGAATTTTGCTATTAAAATAAGATCTGTAAGAGTTTTTTTTTTTTGTGAGAGGTTTAAAACTGTAAATTGGAAAAGTTCTCAATAAAAAACTATATTTGAGAGATTCACTTTATTCAAGTGCTACATGCAACCAAATTTTACTATCCATTGAATCAAATGTTAAAAATCTGTCAAACATTATTATGTTCACATCGTAACAAACAACTTAAGATGGTTATGATGGGAACACAGATTCAGAGAATGAATTACATCTCGGTCAAATAAATACACATGTACGGAGTTTTATATACACGCATATATGTACATAGGTATATATGTAGGTATATGTGTGTGTGTATATATATATAATCATGTAATCTGTATATATGTATATACATAGATGTGTGTATGTGTATGTATATATACATACACACACACACACATATATATATATACACATACACACGCAAAAACATGGAAAAAATTCTGAGTATTGGCAGCAAAGTATATTTAGATTTATAAATAAAATAAAAGGGGACAGCTTTGATATCCAAAATGTGAAATATTGTTCATTAGTTGATTGGAATGTGGGAAACAGATGATTCTTTAGAGAATGGGAAAGGACTTTAATTACAAAATATAGAATATGTTAAAATAAAAATAATTTCCTTGAAATGGTAATTTGTTTCCCCAGTATAGTTGTTATTTAACTTTTAGAGATGCTTTCCCCAGTTGTCCAAGCCTTCTGAGTATTTTTTTTAAACTTTTAGCTTAATTTCATTCTTCTCTTTAATTTTTAATGCTTCCTATCCCTACTCATACATTCTTCAACTATTACAATTATGCTTCGGCTTCTGAGGTATAAATTAAAGCTGCATATCTATAGTCATCCTCTGTAATATTTACCCTCTGAAAGCATGTCTAAATTTATTAAATTGAGTAGAATTAATGTCTTACTTTAGTAGATGAATAATCATTCCATAAACATTAATTATTTAGCTTTTTAAAGTTTTTATTTATTTAAGTAACCTCGACATTCAACATGAGGCTTAAACTCATGACCCTGAGATCAAGAGTCTCATGCTCCTCCAACTGAGCCAGCCAGATTCCCCTAATTACTTGGTTTTATTTTATTTTATTTTTAAAAAGGTTTTATTTATTTATTCATGAGAGACACACACACACACACACACACACACAGAGAGAGAGAGAGAGAGAGAGAGAGAGAGAGAGAGAGAGAGGCAGACACACAGGCAGAGGGAGAAGCAGGATCCATGCAGGGAGCCCAATGTGGGACTCAATCCTGGAACTCCAGGATCACGCCCTGGGTTGAAGGCAGTCGCTAAACCACTGAGCCACCCAGGGATCCCATAATTATTTAGTTTTAAAACACAATTTCATCCTTGAGGAACCTGAGACTGGGGGGATAGTAGGAAAAATAGTGAGCAGATATGTCAGTGGTAAATATGTAGACAGAGAGATATCATTAATATTTATACTTCTAACAAGTAAATAGTCTCCTTTTGGAGGTCAAATGGTTCCTTTTGAAACTCATTATATATAGCATGTAGAGAAATAATACTCAGATCACAATTAAGTGACTCAGTCTCTTTTTTATGTTCTACTATCATTCTTTTTGGAGTAAAATGTGACATCCTTATTTTACTTCAAGAATGTATGTAAGAAAAAATTTATTAAAATATACATATTAAGTATTGTTCCATTTACCCCCTTCCTTCTCTTTAGTGGCCTCTCCTTGCTTATCCTTAAGCAACAGGGCATCACTTCTCTACAATTCCAATCCCTGAAGGAAATCAGTGCGGGAAACATCTACATTACTGACAACAGCAACCTGTGTTATTATCATACCATTAATTGGACAACACTCTTCAGCACTATCAACCAAAGAATAGTGATCCGGGATAACAGGAAAGCTGAAAACTGTAGTAAGTATATTATTTGGATATTAAACAGAAACTTTGAACATTTTCTGCCATTCTGCATTGGACCAAACAATCGAAAATA
Organism: Nyctereutes procyonoides; assembly: GCF_905146905.1. Lineage (NCBI taxonomy): Eukaryota > Metazoa > Chordata > Mammalia > Carnivora > Canidae > Nyctereutes > Nyctereutes procyonoides. Next base: position 19,373,346 of record NW_026575132.1, on the reverse strand, counting down.
ACTGAGTCAGAACTGTTCCCTCTTTTTTCTCAACTCTTAAGAAGGAGGGTAGTTAATCAGTATGGGTGACATTTATTGTATGTTTTTATAATGTACTGCATGCTTGCAAATCTTGCCCAATTGCAAGAAACTTCCTACTGACACTAAGACTCAGCAAGTGTAGGTGGAACCTGGGAATCTAAATATGTAATAAGTACCTTGGGTGAATTCCTTGGACACCATCAGTTTGTAGAAATCTGCCTTATTGAGTTTTCCGTTTGCCTTTTGGTTTCATTGAGTATTTGTCGTGTGAGAAGTGGTGGAAAAAATGCAGATGTGTTCTGAAATGTGTAAAAAAATGCTGTTCAAGAAGTGTGCTGTTCAAGAAGAAAGTTTATTTCATAAATACATTTCTGTAGGCATTTCACGGTTTCTTTTTCCATTTATTTTGCCACTTACTGATTCATTCCATCATTTCTTTGTTACACAGAAGCAAATGATGTTTTCATGGGTACATAACTATGCCCTTCCTATCTTATACTTTGATATTTCAGTGATTACTACTTAACTTTTCTGTTTGTTTCTACTATTTTCTTCTACATCTACAATTGCCACTGCAAAAGAATATGTGTCAGACTTACTTATGATAAATAGCAAATCAAAAGACTCAGAATTTAAATTATCTGTTAAAAATACTTATTGTGATCATAATGAGTCAGTCCTTTTAAAAATCAACCCCTAAGAAACAGTTTGCTGTTGGGATGTCTGCTTATTTGTTTGATCTCACCTTTGAAATAGTCACAAATGTGTATATATATGTGTATATATATGTATATATGTATATATATACAAGTATATATATACATACACACATATATAATATATATAATATATATATATAATATATATAATTGAGGAAATTTTTCGGGAGCGGCTCCAGGGAGGGAGCTGCGGGGCGGGAGCGCGAATCCACCAGCGCAGGCCCCGGAGCACAGGGCGCCGGGACACAGCCCAGGATCCGGCCTCCCCCGGGACAGGCAGAGGCCGGGAGGGCCCGAGACAGCGAAGACGCTCCTGCCCCGAGCTGAGCAGATCAGCGGCCCCGCCCCGGAGCCTCCAGGCCCTGCGGACGGAGAACCGAGAGCCCCGAGCCCCGTAGTTCCTGCGGAGGCTGAATCCAGGCTTCCAGAGTTGCCATAGCAACTGCGACTGTTCCACCTGGGGCCCCACGGGGTAAACAACCCCCGCTGAGCCCTGCAGCAGGCAGGGGCAGAGCAGCTCCCCCAAGTGCTAACACCTGAAAATCAGCGCAGCAGGCCCCTCCCCCAGAAGACCAGCTAGAGGGACCAGTGATACTCCCCCGTGTTCCAATACAACTTGTTTCTGGCCACTCTGCACTGAGCAAAATGACTAGAAGGAAAACCTCACTTCAAAAGAAAGAATCAGAAACAGCCCTCTTTCCCACAGAGTTACAAAATCTGGATTACACTTCAATGTCAGAAAGCCAATTCAGAAGCACTATTCTACAGCTACTGGTGGCTCTAGAAAAAAGCATTAAGGCCTCACGAGACTTCATGACTGCAGAATTTAGATCCAATCAGGCAGAAATTAAAAATCAATTGAATGAGATGCAATCCAAACTAGAAGTCCTAACGACGAGGGTTAACGAGGTGGAAGAACGAGTGAGTGACATAGAAGACAAGTAAATGGCAAAGAGGGAAACTGAGGAAAAAAGAGACAATCAATTAAGGGACCATGAAGACAGATTAAGGCAAATAAATGACACTCTAAGGAAGAAAAACCTACGTTTAATTGGGGTTCCCGAGGGCGCCGAAAGGGACAGAGGGCCAGAATATGTATTTGAACAAATCCTAGCTGAAAACTTTCCCAATCTGGGAAGGGAAACAGGCATTCAGATCCAGGAAATAGAGAGATCCCCCCCTAAAATCAATAAAAACCGTTCAACACCTCGACATCTAATAGTGAAGCTTGCAAATTCCAAAGATAAAGAGAAGATCCTTAAAGCAGCAAGAGACAAGAAGTACCTGACTTTCATGGGGAGGAATATTAGGGTAACAGCAGACCTCTCCACAGAGACCTGGCAGGCCAGAAAGGGCTGGCAGGATATATTCAGGGTCCTAAATGAGAAGAACATGCAACCAAGAATACTTTATCCAGCAAGGCTCTCATTCAAAATGGAAGGAGAGATAAAGAGCTTCCAAGACAGGCAGGAACTGAAAGAATATGTGACCTCCAAACCAGCTCTGCAAGAAATTTTAAGGGGGACTCTTAAAACTCCCCTTTAAGAAGAAGTTCAAGTAACTCTGAACGTGAATGGGCTTAATGACCCCATCAAAAGGCGCAGAGTTTCAGACTGGATAAAAAAACAGGACCCATCTATTTGCTGTCTACAAGAGACTCATTTTAGACAGAAGGACACCTACAACCTGAAAATAAAAGGTTGGAGAACCATTTACCATTCAAATGGGTCTCAAAATATACCCTAAAAACTACAGAACACTTCTGAAACAAGAGGCCTTTTAAATTCATATTTTTTTGGCTGACATAGTGTCTCTTCTTATATGTTGAATGAGCGTTTCAGTTTCTTCTCTTGTAAATTAGTCAGTCATAAGCTCCGTTATTTTCAATTGGGAGTTGGTCTTTTCCTTTTGGATTTGAAAGACCTCATCACAAATTAAATGCATTAAATTTTTATCTCTTGAATGTGTTATGTATAACTTTTCCTCTCAGAGGTGATTTAAGAAATTTTGCCTTTTGATAAACAAACATATTATGTTTTTATCTAGTTAAGTGGATGAATTGTTCTTTTCCTTTTTATGTTTATGATCTTGGAATTGCCTTAGTCTTTTACTTCCAGTATTTTAAAAACCATATTGACAGTTTTAATCCATCTATAAGTTTTGGTATAGCATGTGATTCTTTTAAAAAAAACTTTAATTGATTAGGATATTGATCAAACATAATTTATTGAATAATTCATCTCTTCTCACTAATCTTACGTGTCTGCAATATTTCAGCTAAATGGCAAAAGGATGCCAGGTTCTATCTCTCGATCTGTGTAGTTTAATTTCATCTTTACCACAACCTTATAAAGTATAATTATCCCTATTTTGCAAATGAATATATAGTTGTTCAGAAAGTCGAATAATATTCCCACTGTTTGGAGCTATTAAAAAGCATATTCAGGATTTGAACCCAAGGTCTATCTAATTTCAAAATCTGTGCTCTTCATTTCACCTTGATTTCCTTCAAGTAAAAAGAAAGTGATTGATTTTCATAAGAAAACCTGATGATTTACTGAAACATACTAAAAGAAGCATAATGTTGAGGTACACACTCTAGAGCCAAATGACCTGGGCTTTAATCCCAAGAAAACTATGTATTAGATGTTTGGCCTTTGGTAAGCTATTTAACATTTATGAACCTCAATTTTATCATTTGGATATGGGGTTAATAATAGTACTGACTTCACTGAATGCCTGGCTCAAAGCAAGTGTTAAATTTGTGCTAGTTATTATTATACAATTATATTTTTCCTATTAAAATACATTAAATAGTTTATACATACTATAGACATACTATGTAGTATAAAGATACAATATTTAATTTTATTTAATGAAACATTCCTTCTTGGGGAACAGAAAAGGAAGGAGAAATAACAACGGTCTTCTTAAGGCAGAAGAAAATTCACATTATCAAGGTGGTAAATTTTAAGTGTGCAGATACGCATAAACCATTTGGTAGACATGGAAGAAATAAGAGTGATTATTACTAGGAGCCTAGATGTTGAGGAGTTTATAAATGATCTGATGAGATTTTAAATGGATAAAAAAAGTCTATGCTTGAGACTCCTCTAAACACCTTTTTCTTCACTCTTTTAATTAAAACATTTAAAAATCAACTTTATAAGTAACAGACTTTGTCTTTTATAAAAAATACCCACAAAATATTAATTTGAGGTTAGTATTTCAGGAGGCAGATATTTGGTGAGGAGGAGTACATTTTTTGTACAAAGAATATAAAACAAATATAACCTTCTACATTTATCTATGATTCTGATGTTCTTGAAATGTGATAGTTGAAAAATCCTCCTCTTTGGACATGAATCTAGAAAAAAAGAAGAATGAAAACTATGGTTAATGGCCAAGAACTGAATCCTCTGAATAACAGCATGATCCAAGTTTATGAGGAGTCATTGAATGTCCAGAATTTAATCAGGACAAAGAGCTGATGAGTAGGGAATCCAGGGTATTTTACACCAATGGATAATAATACAACATTTGCTTAGCATATTCTTTTGTTTTACTCTGGTGATAGTGACAATAACTACGAAATAGTAAGCATTTTAGTTTTTGTAACATCACAAGTAGTGTTGACTTTCTATAAAATCAATTGGTATTATCATTATCACCTCTAATAGTTGTATATTATAGAAAAATGAATTTGGATTATAAATTGAGGTTTACCTTGTTTTAAAAAAATATTGCTAAGATTGTAGGTTTTCTTTCTCTCTATCCCTTTTGCCTTTAATTTATGCACTCCAAGTCCAGCCCATACTATCTTGAGTAAATGTACATTTCCCAAGAAAGAGAATCATCTGTTGGGCCCCATAGCCAATCTTCACTAGAAGATTAATAAACTTTGCCAAACTTTTCAGTAAAACATAACTCAATACAAAACTTACAGTGTATAGCTTAGGATATAGTGAAGTCATTGTTCTTCTAAGTAATCAGAAGATAGAAAATTTTAATTCTACTTCTAAGATTGTCTTCTTTAAGTTACTAAAGAAACACATTAATACACTCTTCTTTGTAAAAAAAAAAAAGAAACTGCAAAGAAGAGCTTCTTATTGTATTTGAAATAGCACAAAATCTAATTACCAACAATACTATAAAATATTCTCTGTGTTCTTATTAAAACAGTAGTACTTTCACAAATGACACTCCTTCTATTTTGTAAATCTGGCAATTCTGAAAGAATGGAGGGCCTCTCATGTACAAAACCCAGGGTTACTGCAGGCTTCAGTTTTTATTATAAATGGTAACATTTTAATCTGACTTGCTACTAGATTAGTAGTTGAGAAATTTTAGAGCAACAGCTTTTAATTATTAAAAATGGAGAAGTCTGGACTTCAGTTTCCAGAGATTGTTGCTTAGATAGTGTTGTGGCTTGTATAGTAGCTCTCCAAAAGATGCACTAAAGTCCTAAAGCCTCGTGCCTGTGAATGTGGCCTTATTTGGAGACAGGGTCTTTGTGGATGCAATTAAGATGTAAATTAAAATGAGGTTATACAGGAGTAGAGTGGATCCTCAATCTCATCTGACTGGAGTTCTTATAAGAAGAGGAGACACAGGGACAGATACATACAGATAGGAGAGTGCCATGTAAAGACATGTACACACACACACACACACACAGAGGAAGACAGCCAAGCAATAACAGAGACAAAGGCTGGCATTATGCAGCTGTAAGCCAAGGAACACCAAGGATTGGCGGCAACCACTAGAAACCATGGAAGAAGCATAGAGCAGATTCTCCTTTGAGCACCCAAGAAGGAACCAGCCTGCCAACACTGATTATGAAATCCAGAAGTGTGAGAGAATAAATTTCTGTTATTTTAAGCCACTGTTATTTGTTGCATTTTGTTACACCAGCCCTAGGAAATGAATAAAAATAGTAGTTTGAAGCCCAGGATTCTGCATTTTTAAGACATACCGGATCATTCCAAGGCAAATATCTATGAGAAATTGTTTGAGAAACTACTCTACTCAGTCACATCCCTTATTATTCTCCCTATTATTATGTAGTCAGAAATGTATTTAAAAGCATAGTGTCCTGATAATTCATTCTTCTTGTGAGGGTCTATTTCCTCAAAAAGAATGTATGGTAGGAAAATTCGCAGTTGAGTAACTTAAAACTATTTATTTAAGAATAGTTTTTGGAAAAAAAAAAGAATAGTTTTTGGAGACAAAGATAAAGAATGAACTTTAAAAAACATCCTACAAATAGTATTCTATTTTTCTTTTTACTAACATAACATACTCCATAAAATGAGAGAATATTTAATGATAGTTTAAAATTCACTGAGTAATTATACTACAATATATTGTACTATTAAATTTTATGTATTTTAGAGTTTCAACAAAATACTCAGAAATTTATTTTACTTTTTTACAGTTAATGTGCCTTCTGAGAGGTACTTTATAATGTGCTCAGTCTTGTAAGAATATTCAAGGACTTTCTAATATTTTGTCACTGCTGCCTGTCATCTTTTCCTATTAGAATTTTCTTCCCGAGTCCCATCAAGTTAGACATATAGTAAGTAGAACACTTAAGGCTAAATAAAGCATTGGGTCATGTCTGTTAAATGTATTCAATATGGGGAGTGGATATGTCTTACCAGTTACTCCCCTGCTCCTATCTTAACTATATTTTTTCTAGTTTTAACTCTTTCTAACATGTTACAAAGACTATACTGCCATTCCATATATAATAATATACACACAATCTATACAACTTTCCCTGCTTATAGAGGTCACCACAATACAGTTTTATGATAACCCTACCCTCAAGCATGTCCACATCCTAATCCCCAGAATCTGTGAATGTTATTTTATATGACAAAAGAGACTTTGCAGTTGTGAACAAGTTATGAATCTTAATAGGGGAAAAATTAATTTGGGTTATCTGGGTGGGGCTAAATGTAGTCTTATGTGTCCTTTTAGAGTGAGAAAGAGGGAAATTTGACTAAAGGAGAAAGCAAAGTAATCATGGAAGCAAAGATTGGAATAATATAGCTACAAGCCAAGGAATGCCAAAGTGGCCTCTAGAAGTTGATAGAGACAAGGAACATATTATTCCCAGAAGCCTCCAGAAAGAGTCAGCCCTGATGACACCTTAATTTTAGTCCATTAAGACACATCTTGGACTCTGACCTCCAGAACTCTAAGACACTAAATTTTTGTGTGTTAAGTGACCAAGTTTTGGTTATTTGTTGCAATAGCAAAAATAAATTAATACAGTGCTCTTTTAATGACAGAAGCCCAACTCAGATTATTTTAGGCAAGAAAGCATAAATGGAAACTAAAAGGAACCAGGTATAGCTATATTTATAGAAGACAAAGTAGAATTTAATTAAAAAATATAAAAAGAAAAAAAGTAACAAGAGACAATGATAGCCATTATATAATGATAGGGTGACCAATTCACCGAAAGGATATAGCAATTGTAAATAAACATGTAACCAACAACAGAACATCTGAACATATCTGAAGAGGGTAATCAACAGCAATAAAATTGTGGTAGAGGACTTTAATACCCCACTTCCAACAATGAATAAATCATATATACGAAAGCTCAGTAAGTAACATTGGATTTGAACTACACTTTAGACTTCCTGGACCGAACAGACATATAAAGAATATTCCATTCCAACAGTAGTAGATAGTATATTCTTCTAAGCACATATGGTACATTCTCCAAGGTACAACATACATTAGGTCACAAAACAAGTCTTAGCAAATTTTATAAGATCAAAGTCATACCAATGATCTTTTCTGACCATGATGATATGAAACTAAGAATCAATAATAGGAGGAAAACTGGGAAGTCACAAGTATTAGAAGTTAACACACTACACTACATAACAACCAATTCAGGGATCCCTGGGTGGCGCAGCGGTTTGGCGCCTGCCTTTGGCCCAGGGCGCGATCCTGGAGACCCGGGATCGAATCCCACATCAGGCTCCCAGTGCATGGAGCCTGCTTCTCCCTCTGCCTGTGTCTCTGCCTCTCTCTCTCTCTCTTCCTGTGTGACTATCATAAATAAGTAAAAATTAAAAAAAAAGAATTTAAAATTTAGAATTAAAAAAAAAATAACAACCAATTCATCCAAAATGAAATCAAAAGAGAAATCAATAAATAAATTAAACAAAAATGGAAATACATCATACCAAACTCATGTGATGCAGCAAAACAAGTGCTAAGAGAGAAGTTTATAGCGATCAATGCCTATGTTAAAAGAAAAAGAAAGAAAAGAAAAGATCTCAAATAAACAACCTAACTTTACACCTCAAGAATTAGAAATCCAAGAGCAAATGAAGTCCAAAGTTGGCAGAAAGAAGGATATAACAAAGATCAGAACAGAAATAAATGAAATACAGAATAGAAAACCTACAAAAGTATTAAAGGCTTTTTGAAAAGAGAAACAAAATTGGCAAAACTTCAGCTACGCTTACCAAGGTAAAAAGAAAGAGGACTCAGATAATATATAAATGAAAGAATAGACATGACAACCAATACCACAGAAATACAAAGGATCATTAAGAGATTACGATGAACAATTATATGGCAACACATTAGACAATCTAGAGAAAATGGATGAGTTACTAGAAACATACAACTTAAGAAGTTTGAATCATGAAAAAAAAAAAACAGGTGATCTCAACAAACAAGTAAGGAGATTGAATCAGTCTTCAAAAACCTCCCATCATAGAGACTCCTCGGTGGCTCAATGGTTGAGCATCTACCTTTGGCTCAGGTAGTGATCCTAGAGTCCAGGATTAAGTCTCACATCAGGCTCCCTAAATGGAGCCTGCTTCTCCCTCTGCCTGTGTTTCTGCCTCTCTCTGCGTGTCTCTCATGAATAAATAAATAAAATCTTAAAAAAAAAGTCTAAAAAAACCCCTCCGTCATAGAAAAGCCCCAAACCAGATGTTGTTATTGGTGAATTCTACAAATATTTAAAGAGAATTAATGCCAATATTTCTCAGACTCTTTTAAAAAAATTGAAGAGAACACTCCCAAAATGATTTCACAAGGCCAGCATTGTCTGGATATTAAAACCAGATAAAGACACTATAAGAAAAGAAAATTGCAAACTGATATACCTGATGATATTGATGCAGAAATTCTCAACCAAATGTTAGCAAACTGAACTTAGTAGCACCTTAAAAGAATTATTCACAATGATCAAGTGGGATTTATCCCTGGGGTGCAAGGATGATTCAAAATATGCAAATCAGTAAATGTGATACACCATATTACCAGAATGAAAGACTAAAATTATGATCATCTCAATAGACGAAGAAAAAGCATATGACAAAATCTAACATCCTTTCAGGAAAAAAGCTCTCAACAAATTAGATATAAGAAGAAATAGAGGAAATCAATCTCAACATAATAAAGACTGTGTATGAAAAAGCCACAGCCTAGGAATACTTGGGAATAAATTCAACCAAAGAAGTAAAAGATGTGTACATCAAAAACTATAAGACACTGGTCAAAGAAATTGAAAACACAAATAAAAGATGGAAAAGACAACCTACATTCATGGATTGGAAGAGTTAATATTGTTAAAATGTCCATACTACCCAACATCATATATAGATGCAATGTACTCTCTATCGAAATTCCAATGGCATTTTTCACAAAAAGAGAAAGAAATAATACCAAAATTCCTGCGGAAATCTAAAAGATTTTGAATATCCATTCAATAAATATTTGCTGAATTATCATGTGAATCAATTTGGGCATTTGGAAAGAGATGAGAAGGGGCACCTGGGTGGCTCAAAGGTTGGAACTCAGGTCCCATCCTGGGGTCCTAGGTATACTTATTGAGGACTTAATTTAGATAAGTAGCTAAATTAATACTGCATTAAATACTCTGCTAATATGATGTCCACTCTTAATCATAACCCTGAAAGGGAGATATTATCATTGACTTTACATATGAGTAACATGTAAATAATTGTCTGAGGCTACATGGCTGATAATAGAGTAAGGATCTGATCACAAAAACTGAACTATTGCAACTAAATCATATTTGTTAGACTTAAAAAGCAAAAAAGGATTAGTGGTATCTGTCCAAATATATTCTAAATAAAGCCCATGCCTCTATGTATATGGTAAGTGATGCAAATAGCATAGATGGTCTTGTACAATAAAAGAAAATCTATTTTTTCTGCTTGTGCCTGTACACAGGTACTGTATTTCAAAATTTTGAGCCAATGAATTTACTGTAACACATGTAGCACATTACAAGGACCATTGTTTAAGCTTGCCTCTATTTTAATAAAAGCAGGTTCGATATTCCATATAAAGGTTGAAATACTAAGCACATTATTATCTCTCCAAATTTTTAACACACAGGTTGAATTCAGATGAGATAAAGAAAAATCTATTTTATAGCTTCCAGAGAAAACACAGGGCAAGTTAAAGGTTGCCTAATGACTACACCCCTAAAGTTTCTTTAGAGATGTTTGTAATGGCCTTTTGAACTATAAGCCATCGAGTAGGCCTTCTAGTCCTTCCCATATGACTTTAACTCTGGGAGGTCAGAGAAATGTTGAATTCTGGGTGGTGATTGAAAAATTCTTTTCTCTGAAGAATTTCAAAAAAGTAGTTTCCTTGGCCTTTTGTTCTGTGCTGTATGGAGACACCTCTCTTGGTTTCAGTCTGGAGAAAATGATCAACCAGCCTTCAAGACCATCATCTAGTGGTTTGGAAAAAATGAGAAGAAAGAAATTATTGTGGTTTTCTGTTTATTATCACTTTCCTCCAATAGATCTTGGTCTAAAACTGTTTTAAAATGGAGCATCTAAGGGAGGCAGTTGGCAGTAGAAAAGAAGATAGGAGCTTTGGTGAAGCTAAAATTCTCCTCTCCATATGGTTCCAAGCATGTAACAGAAAAATCAAAGCAGACAACTTTCACCTTTCCACATATTGAGTCTATCACCCTTGGGAGAGAAAAGAAGGAGTAAGATTGTGAGGCTTCCAAACCTGAAAAAAAAAATTAATACATTTGGTGAAATAGACAAAAGGTTGTTGGGATAGCATGAAATTGGCAGCACCCAGGGGGAACTAATGGCTTTGTCAACATTCTAAAGGAAGAAATTGACAGTATATCTGAGAGACTTAGAAGATGACAAAGAATTTAAAGCCTTGATTTTATTTTCTATAAGGACTTGAAAGTGATAAGTGCAGAGTCAGACTCATGATACTGTGCAATGTGATTTTTTAATATACTCTGTATTTACAAGTTGCTTTTATAGCTTCTTCCCCCTTTAAGGATTTACTCTGATGCAGATATATATTGGAGTTTTATGTAAATATAATTCATGTTGCAGAATATGAAACTATAAATAACCTTAAAATGGATGAATGTTTATAAAAATGGGTATTATAACTTTATATTAGCTAATATCATAGATATTTTGCTTCTTTCTAGCTCTTTATATATTAAATAGAATTTATCTTACATTTGTGTTCAGTTAGCCTAATTGAACTACTGTTTTTTACTCCTTACATCTTTATAAGTTATTGAAAGTTACATATACATCTAGGGAATGAGTGAAATAAAACCTATGTTAAGATTTCATTTCAACTGACATTTCTTTTGTACCATGAGAGAACCCTCTTTCTCTACATTATGAAAAAATAAGAAAGAAAGTTCAAGGTCAGAGTCTGCTTGAGATTCTCTGCCCTGCCCCCATGGTCTCTCTGTCAAAAAATAAAATCTTTTAAAAAATTAAAAATAAATGCATATGTCAGTTATTATACATGTTATGAAAATTTAAATCCATCATGAGATATCAGTATACATCTATCAGAATGGTTAGAATTTAAAAAATGACAAAACCAAATGCTAGAGAAGATACAGAAATATGAGACAATTCATGTGTTCCTGGTGAGAATATAAAACAGCTTAATCACTCCAGAACAAAGCTTACTTAGCACATTCTCAAAAGCAACAACACATATTAATTAAAATGCCCCTGTCGTATGACTCAGCAATTATACCCCTGAACAGTTATTCCATACAAATGTAAATTTATATTTACACAAAACCTGTAAACAAATGTTTATAGCATCTGTATAGTGCAACAGTAGGGACTCTTGTGTGATGGAAATCTTCTGTAATTTGACTGTATCAATGTCAATATTCTGGGGCAGCCTGGGTGGCTCAGTGGTTTAGTGCCACCTTTGGCCCAGGGCATGATCCTAGAGACCTGGGATCTAATTCCAGGTCAGGTTCCCTGCATGAAGCCTCCTTCTCCCTCTGCCTGTGTCTCTGCCTCTGTGTGTGTGTGTCTCTCATGAATAAATAAATAAAATCTTAAAAAAATATTCTGTTTGTGTTACTGAACTATACAGTTCTGCAAAATCTTACCGTTAGGGGAAATTGGGTAAAGAGAACATGGATCTCTCTGTATTATTACTTACAACTCTACATGAATTTATAGTTATCTAAAAATTAAAACACCAAATAATAGATTTTCAATGTAGGTGAAGCGGTCTTATGTTGGGGGAAAAATGCCATCTAGGATTTCATAGCTAGAGAGGAGAAGTCAATGTGTAGCTTCAGAATTTCAAAGGACAGCTTGACTCTCTTGTTTGGGCTAACACAGCTGGTGGCTTAAAGTTAAAGCTTTTGTTCGTTGATCATTTTGAAAATCGAAGGAGCCAAAAAAATTATGGTAACTTTATTCCATTGGTGCTCTCTAAATGGAACAACAAAGCCTGGATGACAACACATCTGTTTACAACATGGTTTACTGGATATTTTAGGCCAACTATTGATACTTACTACTGAAAAATTAAGATGCCTTTCAAAATATTGCTATTCATTGATAATTCACCTGGTCACCCAAGAGTTCCGATGGAGGTATATGAGATTATTGTTGTTTTTATGCTTTCTTATACAATATCCATTCTGCAGCCTGTGGTTCAAGAAGCCCATCTTGATTCTTAAGTCTTATTATTTAAGAAATACATGTCGTAAGGCTACAGTTGCCATAGACAGTGAGTCTTCTGATGGATGAGGCAAGATATATTGAAAACCTTCTGGAAAGGATTCATCATCCTAGCTGGCACTAAGAACATTTGTGATTCATGGGAAAAGGTCAAAATATCAATGTTAAAGGAGTTTGGAAGTAGTTGATTCCAACTTCATGGATGATTTTGAAGGGTTCAGGACTTCAGTGGAGAAAGGAATTACAAATGTGATAGAAATAGTAAGAGAACTAGAATTAGAAAAAAAAATACAAGGAAGCAAATGAAAATGAAAGCAGGGCAGTTCAGAAACTTTGGGATACAGAAAAAGTGGTCCTAAGAGGGAAGTATATGGTAATACAGGTCTTCCTCAAGAAATCAGAAAAGTCTCAAATATACAACCTACCCTTACACCTAAAGGAGCTAGAAAGAGAGCACTTTCAATGGGGAAAAACTGTGAGGTTTCCCCTAAGGTCAGAATATTACAGTGATGTCACTCTTGCCACTGTTGTTCAACACAGTACTGGAAATCCTAGTCTTAGCAGTCAGGCAATAAAAAGAAAGAAAGAAAAAAAAAAGCATCCAAATTGGCAAAGAAGATGTCAAACTTTCACTCTTTGCAGATGACATGATACTCTGTAGAAAACCCAAAAGAATCCTGCAAAAAAAAAAATTGCTAGAACTGGTATAGGAATTTAGCAAAGTGGCAAAATATAAAATCAATGCACAAAAGTCACTTGCATTTCTATACACTAACAATATAATAAGATGGAAAAAAGAGAAATCAGGAAATTTATCCCACTTACAATTACACCAAAACCCATAAGATACCTAGAAATAAACCTAACCTTTTGGTGAAGGATCTGTACTCTGAAAACTATAGAACACTTATGAAAGAAATTGAGGAGACTACAAATAAGTAGAAAAGCATTCCATGATCATAGATTGGAAGAACAAATATTTTTAACATGTCTACATGTGTCTACTAGGAATTAAACAGACTGACCATATCAAGAATTTGCAAAAATGAGGGGAAACTTAATTCTTGAGTTCATTACTACTGGAATGTAAAATGGTACAACTACTTTGAGAAACAATTTGACCATTTTTTGAAAAGTTTATCCTATACTTACTATATTATCAAGTCATTTTAGTCTTAGGTGTTTACTAAAAGGAAATGAAAATATGACTTTATGAAGACTTGTGCATGGATGTTTCTAGTTTTTTATTTTATTTTATTTTATTTATTTTATTTTATTTTAGAGGGAGAGAGTGTGCATGAGAGCTGGGTGGGGAGAGGCAGAGGGAGAGAAAGAGAGAGAATCTTAAACAGGCTCCACACTCAGAGAGCAGAGCCTGATGCGGGGCTCGATCTTACGACCCTGAGATCATGACCAGAGCTGAAATCAAGAATCAGACACCAAACTGACTGAGACACCCAGGCACCCCTATGGTAGCTTAATTTTAATAGCACAAAGTGGAAAACAGTCTAAATGTGTAGCAATAAGTGACTGGTTTAAAAAATGTTGCAGGGATCCCTGGGTGGCTCAATGGTTTAGCGCCTGCCTTCAGCCCAGGGCATGATCCTGGAGTCCCAGGATCAAGTCCCACATCGGGCTCCCTGCATGGAGCCTGCTTCTCCCTCTGCCTGTGTCTCTGCCTTACTCTCTCTCTCTCTCTCTTTCTCTGTGTCTCTCATAAATTGATAAATAAAATCTTTAAAAAATAAAATAAAATAAATTAAAAATGTTGCATATCCTTACAAGGAAATATATTTAGTAATAAAAATGAATGGACATTTGTACAGCAACACAGATGAATCTCAGAATAATTATGCAAAGTGAAAGAGACTATATAAAGAGAGAGCACATCCTATATGTTTCTATTTGTATACAATTTTAAGAAGTGCAAACTAATATATATTAACAACAGACCGACCAGTGGTTATCTGAGAGGGATGGGGCAGGAAGAAGAGATTACAGAAGGTCATGAGATCTCTTGGAATTGATGGATACATTCATTACTCTAATTGTGTTCATGATTCACAACTGCATGCATATGTCAAAACATCTGATTGTACACTTTATGTATGAGCAATATGTTATATGTCATGTATGCCTCAATAAAACTGCTAAACACACACACAGCTTCTCTCTTATGTTGGAAGAGGTTATTCAATTAAGCAGTTATGAAGTAAAAAGACTTAGTAGGTCTAACTCTGCCTTGAGAAAAAATTTTTCACAGCTTGGCCTAAGGGCCTCCTTAAGGCTGCAGGATATGAGACAGGATACATGAATTGGATGATTTTGTTTCACTGTTTTATAAGTTGTCAGCATCATGGATGCTGGCAATTCACTTTCTCAAGCATACGTTAAAGAGGGTAACTTCCACAGATGTGTTCCCTGCTTACATTATACTCACATATTCAGTGATATCCCAACCCATCTCACAAATGCTCGTCATGACAACTTACATCCCATAGTAATTAAACTTGGTAACTCATGTGAAGATAAAGACGATTTTTGATGTTTTTTTTAATCTTCTTGGAGATTCTTAATAATTTATGAAAACCACATAAAATCGTGTTTCAGATGACTCAAATCACTTTTGACACTCAGAATAACATTTAAAGTCTTAATAGGACCTTAATCAACATCTCGTATCCTTTTACTAAAATCATGTTATTCCATATAAATAATAATATACTGAATAAATGTTACTCAATATAAAAGGAAACAGACGATGAATCTAACTCGCAATTTTAACCGTCCCAAAATTCTTTGGCATCCCTCCCATCAACAAATATATAGAGACAAGGCTAAAACTCAGTATTATTACTTTAATCTCTATAGTTTCTCATCAGTGACTACAATTTGTTTCATATATTTGCAAAACCTTTTCCTTACATGTGCTAATTTGACTAAATATCAAGGCAAGCAGAGGCCTATAAAAAAACTTGTATTTTAATTCCATTTCTCTCCTCACCTCCGACCTTTCAGACATTCTTCTTTTTCTTTCTCTTTTTTAAAATTTTGTTTAAGACAAGGACTATTTGTTTAATTTCTTCATGAAACTCTCATACGGAATTGAAGTTAAAATTTGTGGTGTCTCAGTGGAGCAAAGGGCTGGATTGAGAAAGGTGTGGTTTGCTTCTTGCCTTAAAGGGAGGGTTAATTTCTATCACTCTTCCTCCTTAGAATTTTGATGTAGACAATTGACATGTGTACATTCTTATGAAAATGTAGCAGTTCTGTATACACACACTGATAGGGGCTCTGCAATATAGAAGAAGTTGACAGTAGTGTGGGCCATGGTGACTGAGTAAGCAAAGCTTTCTGCCACAGATCTCTTTCAAACCAACTTCTTCAGAAATAGCATAACTTTGGAAAATTCATAGTAAAAGGTTAAGTCTTAACAAAGCCTTCTGTTTTATTTCACCCTTGAATTTGGTGTGTTTTCCAGCTGCTGAAGGAATGGTGTGCAACCATCTGTGTTCAAGCGATGGCTGCTGGGGACCTGGCCCCGATCAGTGCCTGTCCTGCCGTCGCTTCAGCAGAGGAAGGAGCTGCATAGAGTCTTGTAACCTCTATGACGGGTAAGGTTATCTTACAACATCACCTTTACCTCATGAGCTTTGAGGCACTGGTTGGTTCAGATTTTTAAATGATAAGAAAATGAAATTATCTGAATTTCAGAAATTGGTGAAATTGCAGAATGTGTGTGCTGGCTGATGTTTTTAAGGGGAGCTCTTGTTGCGAAAACACCTGAAGAATTATTTTAAGGGGAAAGAATTTTATTTGAAATAAGACTAGTCCAAATATGTATTGACTATTATGCAAACTTATAAAAAGTAGACTGAAATAGATCGTTCTTAATAAATTGTATCAATTTATAGTGAAGCAAAATTGAAAAATATATTCTTATTTTCCTTATGAAGAAGATTGTTACAAGTAATCTTTCCTCTCATATCTCCCAATAATAGTTCTTTCACATGCTTTCCTATTAATTTTCATCTGGAATTACTGCATGACTATTACATTTTTTTCCATCCAAGTTATGGGTCTATTTGTATATTAGAAAGCACGATATACATTTCAATCTCTCTGACAATTGCTTAGCCCTATAGAAAAATTGCCTTGGTAGTTTCTACTTGGAGAGGTGTTTGAAAGCAGTCTACCACTTTCTAAAGATAACCTAAGCAGTATTTTAAATAAAAAAAAATGAGTGGGAAATATCAGAATGGGAGACAGAACATGAGAGACTCCTAACTCTGGGAAACGAACTAGGGGTGGTGGAAGGGGAGGTGGACGGGGGGTGGAGATGACTGGGTGATGGGCACTGAGGTGGGCACTTGACGGGATGAGCACTGGGTGTTAGTCTATATGTTGGCAAACTGAACACCAATAAAAATACATTTATTAAAAAAAGAATTTCAAATTCCTTGTGATGCAATAATAATCACATTGCCAACAATAAACCTAGTGTATTTCTTGTTACATGGCATTTCACATACTCATAAAACCAGTTTATCATAACATACCATTTCATGCATCACAGTTGTCCTCTATTAGTCTGATAATACATTTTTTAGTACTGTTCTCAAGTCAAATTTTCATATGATGCTCACTGAAAGGATTTTCAACAGGTTGGTAAAAGTATAGTTTTGAAATTATCTCATTTCTTCTTTTGCCTCATGAATTGTCTCATTTTATTGTATTTTTTTTCTGGTTCAAATCCTTATAGTTTTAGAATTCTGCATGTCATTAATGATTCAATAGTTTATTATTTAAATGACCTGTAAATGGTTAATATACTAGGAATATACTTGTTCTGAAATCAAACCATGAATTGCAATTTCATTACAATGATAATAGAATTGTCCTCAATTTTAGTCAACATTTCATGATCTGAGATAACATTGTACTTTTGCAATTTATATCAGAAAGATAGAAATCTACAGTTTATAATAATAATATAATAATATGTCTCTTCTTTGAAAGATGACCAAAACCAGTTCCCTTCATGAAATTTAGGGGAAAAAATAAAATGAGAAGTTTAAGTATGAAACTTTTCAAAATAAGAATTTAATTGTTTTTCAGGAAATTTTCAGCTTACAATTTTGTAAGGTACAATCAACTCATAAATTTGATAATGGATAGCAAATTATGTATTGCTTTTCTCATTAAATTGTAGTCATGTTTATTCTCATTATAAATGAATGTTTTCATCTGGAATTACTGCATAACTATTACATTTTTTTCCATCTGTATGTAAAATACTTCAGATCAAAATATGATTATTTGTTCTAAAGCCACTGATGCTGTTAAAATTTAATTAATAGACTTTAATATTATTTAGTGAATGTTACATTATGAATTCATTGAACAATATATGCAGTTCTAGAGAGGAATTGAGCTCCGGAAATCGTCTTCTCTAACATCAACATCCTTTTTTTTTTTTTTTAAGATGCTTAACTGACTGAACTACCCAGGTGCCCCTAACAGCAACATCTTATAAACAGTGAAAATTGATAGAATTGGGGATCCCTTGGTGGCTCAGCAGTTTAGTGCCTGCCTTTAGCCCAGGGCATGATCCTGGAGACCTGGGATCGAGTCACACGTCAGGCTCCCTGCATGGAGCCTGCTTCTCTGTCTGCCTGTGTCTCTGCCTCTCACTGTGTTTCTCATGAATAAATAAATAAAATCTGAAAAAAAAACAAAAAGAAAATTGATAGAATTAAGTGTTGACCAGTGTCATTCTATTGTCGAACAATCAAGTCAGCCCTAGAATTTAGGGCATGTGAGTTCCATCCTGTTTCTTTTCCAGATGACATTTTTCCCCCTTAATATTTCAGTTTTAACCTTGTCAGAAATATGAAATGGATGAATATGTGGATGCATATACCATCTTTTGTCTCATGTCCACAAAATAATGAAAGCCAAGAAAAGGAAAAATACCTGTTTTCTAAATAAACAACACTGATTACTAGACCGTTTTGAAAGTTTAACATTTTCTAAGTCATTACGTCAAAAGTATTAAAGAAATATATGTTTTTAATGTATTTTGCAACAGGAATAGGTCTCTAGGAAATCATTTGTATGGGCTACTTTGAAGGATAATAAATGAAATTACCTTGTAAAAGTCTGACATAATTCTAGCCTATGCAGTGATAGATTTTTCCACCTCCAATCTTGTGGTACTGACTAATTTCTTCCAACATTGCCTGGTAGTTAAAACAGCCTTTGAGGAATAATGAATTCAAATCCTAACTTCATCATTTCCTCGTTTTCTTTTTTTTTTCTTTTTTATTTCCTCGTTTTCAATCTTTGATAAATAACCTAACTGTTCTAAACTTAGTTTTCTTATATGGAAAATGGGAATAATAATAGTGTCAACTTCATAGGATAATTATGATTAATAAATGAGAAAATGCATAATTAAGTGTTGCTAGAATTTTTACTACTAAGGAGATTATCATCATTTTCTTTTTGTGTCTATTAATCTAAGCTGATTAGATGGTTAGTCAACTTAAAGCTCCTGAAAACAAATAACAAATAGGACATTTACCAAAATCAGGGGACCGACATTTATATAATTTTTATATAAGAAGAAATCCTCAAAGAGGAGGTTCTGAAGGCAAAAAGAAAATCAGTTAATTCCTGGCTGTTAGCATTCAAATCCAGATCATAGAAGTTACTGTATTTCAGCAACTCTTAACTACAGTGTGCAAGCATTTAAAATGAAAGAGAAAACTCATTGCCATGCAATCTTAAAATTGTTCTTAACTGGCAACATGGTCAAATGCTTTTAAAATGTTAACAACATGGAAACATCAGAAAGAGTGCCAGTCTAAGCTCTTTGTGGGCATTTTTATATTTAAAAATCACAACCTCTCATTGAAACACTTTTTTTCCCTTTCACAGAGAATATTTACAAAGTGAAGTCTAGAGATGTTAAGGGATTTAAGGCCTAGAAGTATTAGTGTTGGCATTGGCAACACCAGCCACATTTGGGAAGAACTTGACTCCAAAGCATTTGCTCTGGATCACAGGATTGGCTAAGGTAGCACACAGCAAGACTGTGAGAAATGTAGAGTAGTAAAAAAAGTGACAAAAACTTCAGTATGCAAAATTCAGCTCAATAGACAGTGATTTGTTAGGTTAGATTCAAGTGAAGGGTATCTCTGGCAAAATCACTGTATAATGAATTGGAAGCAGAGAAGAAAAAGCAATGATGGAGACAGTGACAATGAAGAGGAGAAAAGGTAATGAAAATTATAAGAAGATTCTGTTCTGAGAGCAGAAAGGAAGAGAACCCAAAGCCATGCAAACAGAAGTCTATAGAAACAAAGGCAGCTAGGTTGTTCTCCATGACTTTTTCGGTTATATTCACTTTGTCAACTCTGTGTGTGGAGAGTGGTTTTCAAGAAGAGAAAAAAATTTTTAAAAAGCATGCCAGTGTTTTAGTATCACAAAAATTATGACCTTCATTCAGTAACATAACCCTTTAGCAATCCAAGAAACTGTACTAAAAAAAGGAATTTACTAACGATTGCAGGTTTTGCTGTAACTGTTTTATAATTTCATTTTACTGATACTTTTGATTATTTTCACAATTGACCAACCATCCCCCCTACCCCCATACCGGGTCGTTTTGACGTTTTTATTCTGAAGATTTCCTCTGTCAAGTGCTTTATATAATTCATGTTGATGAAACATGCAGAAGAAAATATTTCTATGTAATTGAGATTTTAAATTTAAGGAAATTTGTAAGAAGCTTAATCCAAAAAAAAAAAAAACACAAAGAAGAAGCTTAATCCATAGCAAACCAACACCTCAGTTCTCAGTTTAAAAATGCAAAATCCATGTAACTAAATATGTGCATTGATACATAACCAAACCATCAATTTAACTTAATTATTTTGCTTTAAAGTATGTGTAGTTTTAATTTAGCCAACAGAAAAGATAGCCCACCTTTTAAACTTCTATCATTTATTAAGGCTTTACAGTAACCAAATGAGATAGTTCATTATGAAAATAAGTGAACACTTTATTTTAGGGAAAAATAAATTTAAATTTATCACCTAATTAATCCATAACTGCCATATTTACAATACTTTTAGCTTGGAATGACAGCTCATGATATACAGACACAAAATAATGCAGAAACTATAAATAGTCAGGTTTTGTTAATGACTTATAACTGGCATTCTGAATTGTCTTTATCCAGTGCTTCATCCTCTGAAACATTAGTAGGAATGGGATATTTAACATATTATACATGAATGATATCCAAATATTGAAATGAAAACTTGACAGTAGATATTGATTGGAAGGCTTATTATTGATAACATTTAATATTTAAATAGCTACAAAATGTAAGGTTGTGGGAAGGGGTAACCATCATCCTAGATTTTTTTAAATTTTTATTTATTTATGATACTCAGAGAGAGAGAGAGAGAGAGAGAGAGAGAGGCAGAGACACAGGCAGAGGGAGAAGCAGGCTCCATGCACCGGGAGCCCGATGTGGGATTCAATCCCGGGTCTCCAGGATCGCGCCCTGGGCCAAAGGCAGGCGCCAAACAGCTGTGCCACCCAGGGATCCCATCATCCTAGATTTTAATTAGAAAGTTTTAGAATGTTATCATTAAACTGTTTTTTTTTATTTTGCACCATATAGAATTACTTCAAAAAGATTTTAAACTGAAAAGATGTTGTGATATTAGATCAATAATCTAAGAATATAAAATCTGCCATAAAAAGATATTTTCTCTAATTCTCCAAGGCAGTTATTTTAAAAGAAAAAATGAAATCAAAGCATTTTTTGAAGTTTCACCAAAAATAAATTGAAGAGTCTTGGGATTTGAAGGACAGGGATGGGGAATATCATGTAACTTAGCAACAAGAAAAATACAATAGTTCTCTCAGAGTTTAAAAAATAAAGCTCAGCGAAGAGTAAAATTTTATATAGAGACAAACAGGCACAGCTTTACTTTAAAAAAGGTAAATGATTCTGCTCTATCATCAAAAGAGTCATTCTTTTTCTTTTTCTTTCTTTCTTTCTTTTTTTTTTTAGAATGTTAGAATATCTCTCACAAGAGAGAGGTTTCCTGAATGAGTCTATCGTTGAACCCAATGGAGGGCAAGGAGAGCCATCTGGCTGCAGTTTATCTTTTCTCCTAATGGAGAACTTATTCCTTAATGTACAGGGAAATGATTCTGATGCTTCTGGCACATAGAGAAACAGACTCTAGAATTTACTCTGCCAATAGGACTTTTAGCAGATGTTACTTCATTTGTTAAGTTGACAACTTGTTTGCTTATACCACCTCATGTAGCTGATGTTTTCACAGTGAATTTCGAGAGTTTGAGAATGGCTCCATCTGTGTGGAGTGTGACCCCCAGTGTGAGAAGATGGAAGATGGCATCCTCACCTGCCATGGACCGGTAAGCTTGAAGACATCTGTGGTTGTATTGGCTTATTTAGCTTCATGTGTGAATGTTATGTCATTGCTTTATCGTTTATCCATCCATTCAACAGGTGTTTATAGCTTACTAGAGGGAATCATGTTTGATATTCCTCCCTCAGGAGGCTTACTGTTTGGTAGTAGAGATGAAATTTTTACAAATTCAATTTCTGAAATATTTATATTTCAGATAATGTATTTAAAAAGAGGATATGGATATGCCCTTGAAAACTGCACAGTATTGAAAAGAAAGGAGAACTACATAAGTAACTAGATTGAACCAAAATAATTGTAAAATATATGTATGTATAAATTGTTATAGGAACACAAACAAGAGATAAATTAATCTGTCTTTGGGATGGAAAGTAGGGCATCTGGGAAGGCTGTAGAGAAGTGATGTTTGAGTTGTGCTTTGAAGAAGAATCTGGAGAGAAGAAACATACAAAGATATGTGAATGTAAAAATTCATGGTGTATTTGGGGTAAACTATAACACATTCATTTATATGTTTAATTATTTAACTGTTATGTCATTATGAAGAACATTGTGAAAGACAGAAGGGAGAGGGCAAACACTTATAAACTAAAATCTAAAACAGTGTGATAAATACTATGGCAGAAAGAAAAACAGAGCTATGAGAATGAAAGAGGGGCTATGGGATCAGGAAAGTCTTGATGGATATATGTTGGTATTTACACGATTGAAGTTTGCCTTATAGAGTAGATGATAATTCTTTTTCAGATCTCCCTTTGGTTCCCATTATTCAGCTGTTCTCCTAATAATGAGGTCAATATGAGTTTGTTATTCCAAAGTGCCATATTCATCCTTCTTTAGACAAATTTCCAGGTTTTTTTGTGTGTGTATTGAGTCATTTCTCAATAGATTATTTGGGGACCGACATATGGGTGTAGCCAAGAGCTCAACATTGCTCCATACGAGTTTATATGCAATTAAAACAATACTAATTTTTCTACCAGAGTGCTTATTCAGCACTTAATTAGCTTAGAAAAAAAAATATCATTGAGCCCTCCAAACTTCCAATAGGCCCCAATGAGCCATTCTGGAACTTCATCTAAAGAAGGATGTGGAAAACTTGGACAGTTCAGAGGACTACCACCAGGATGATTAAGCTTGGAAACTCAGACCTCTGAGAAAAAGAAGTAATGTGATTTGGCCTGAAGAACCAAAGTCTAAAAAGATAATTTAATATGTAAATGATCTCCAAGTAAGTATGCAAAGGGCATATTTGGCTATTTTCTGTCCCCGCTAAGGATATTAATGGAAAACACAATTAATCCGCAGCATGAGAAATGTGGATGCTGGAAAGAATGACATGAAACATGGGGAAGTATAAGTTCTGAAATAGGTTGTTAACGCAGATTGAGCTATCTGTATAAGACTTCTTTAAACACTAACATATTTAGTCAATATGTTAGTATTGGCATATATGTTATGTTATTTAGTCAAAAGTCAAAGAATGAAAAAAAAATGTCTTTCAAAGAAACTGAGTCTTTGGAAATGTGCCATTACAATAACAAGGCAGGCTGAAAAACCAGCCCTGTGCTTTTTCTATTCCTCATGCTGCCTCCTATGGTATAAAATTATGCTGGTAAATATCTTTTGTTAATTCATTTTAATTTATATGTGTTCGTAGTATATTTGTTCATTCTTTTGTTACTCGAAAGATTGAGACAGTTTATAAACCACACATAGAAGACCCTAATAGTTAATGGTTCTTCCCCAATTTTCAAAATTATTTGCTCACTAAAAAGAGTGAAAAAAACAGATTTTTGAAGAACACATTTTGATTTTTTAAATGACAACATCGTGGGGCCATATAGTCAAATTTACCACCAACCGTTAACATTGTCAATTAATATGTATAGAGAATAGGAAAGGCAATAAATCAAAAATAGGAAAGGTTTAGTAAACCTGAATCACTTATTTGGGGAAGATCAGAGCACAGAATCAAGAAAACCTATTTGATTACTTGATCAGTAAGCCTTGAAATGCTAGGCAGGTAAGAACACAATTTTAGGACAGGTGTCTGAGAAATGGGCAGAACTGAGGAGCTCAAACAATAGCCCTAACTGTTCTTACTAGGAGATGGCCTGCTTTCAGCTTTTACAATTTATATTAGATTTTTGCCATTTCTGGGTTCACATATTGATTATCACAACTACAGACAGATGTGCTTCCCTATGCCATGGTAACAGGCATCTATCATTTAAGATATCCAAGAAGTTCTGGAGTCTTCTTTGTGAGGCCAACATTGTGATGAGACTGAAGTCATAAAGCTGGTTGGAATTCCCACACCTGGTCTTATGATTTATTCTGTTGGAATCACACTTACCTGGCCTGTCCATATTTCCCTAATAATAATAATTGGTACGCATGTATATTTGTCAAACACTGTTATATCTGAAGCATACTATCACTTTTTTCCATTTAAAATATAAAGAAACCAAACCTATAATAATTAGAAAGTTGCACCAAAAAGTCAACAATCTGTATGATGTGGGACTGGAGCTCAAAATATAGAAGTGACTCCTCCCACTCCCAGGCAAAATTCTGTAATATAATAAGGATAATATGTTTTCTGAGATTATAACTGGTGTATATAAAATGGGATAATATTACACTATTTAAATGTGACAGAAACCCCAGATAATCTTGAGACAGCCAGCTTTGAAATAAAACAAGTCCCTGATTTTATATGCTTGCATGTCTGCCCTTGGTATTTTATTTTATTTTATTTTATTTTATTATTATTATTTATTTTATTTTATTTATTGTATTGTATTGTATTGTATTTATTTATTTTATTTATTTTATTTTATTTATTTTATTTTTGTTGTATTTCATTTCATTTTTATTTTTATTTTTTTAATTTTTTATTGGAGTTCAATGTGCCAACATATAGCGTAACACCCAGTGCTCATCCCATCAAGCCCCCCTCAGTGCCCATCACCCAGTCATTCCCCACCCCCCGCCCACCTCCCCTTCTACCACCCCTTGTTCATTTCCCAGAGTTAGGAGTCTCTCATGTTCTGTCTCCCTTTCTGATATTTCCCACTCATTTTCTCTCCTTTCCCTTTATTCTCTTTCACTATTTTTTATATTCTCCAAATGAATGAGACCATATAATGTTTGTCCTTCTCTGATTGACTTATTTCACTCAGCGTAATACCCTCCAGGTCCATCCACATCGAAGCAAATGGTGGCTGTTTGTCGTTTCTAATGGCTGAGGAATATTCCATTGTATACATAGACCACAGCTTCTTTATCCATTCATCTTTCGATGGACACCGAGGCTCCTTCCACAGTTTGGCTATTGTGGACATGGCTGCTATAACTTTGTCCTTTCCACCTTACTCCCTGTACTCTTGTGTTCCTATCAAGAAAGATAAGAAAGGGCATGTGAAAAGAAAGGGAAATCAGAGTTTTAGAAGATTAAAATATAAGCCAAAGAGGCAGCATACAAAGAAGAGATAGAGAAGGAGAATGATAAAAGCTGAAGTAGTTGTTAAAGTTAATAAAGGTTGTGCTGCCATAACAAATAACCCCCATATTACAGTAGCCTATAGGGACAGGCACTGAGGGTGGCACTGGATGGGATGAGCACTGGGTGTTATGCTTTATGTTGGCAAATCGAACTCCAATAAAAACATATACAAAAAAAAAGGAACATTTAAATCTTTTTTCATGTAAAGTGTCCTGCAAGGCAGCCCTCCTCCTCCTACTGGTCTAGTGCTCCGTCTGAGATGCTTCACATTTATGGGATCTGCATCTTCATCGCATCTTTGCATCATGGCAGCAGGGAAAGAGAAGGCTGGAGAGTTTAGCACTGGCAGTCTCATAAATCGCTTCTACTTAACTTCATTGTCTCAAACAAGACACACCTCACTTCTTGTGGGAGGAGAATTTCAGTCCTCCAAGTGGCTAGAAGTGGAAGAGAATTGGATACTTGTGAATAATAGCATTGTTTCTTAGAGTAGTTACCAGCGAAAATCATCAATTGTCACTGCAGAAAAAGAATGTAATATTTCTATCAGGATTTAGCTTATCCTTTAGTCTGCTGGGTGCATAATTGAGTCCAAAGGTAGTTTAAAATCAGAGATAAGGAACAATATTGCCTTCACCTCTGTTTTTTATCATTGCATTAATCAGTTCATTCGCTGAACTTAGGTTCTTAAAAGCTTTGGGAATATAATGATAGAAGAGTAAGCATTAGACACACATATTTCTAAAATCTCTTTATTATGGAAATGAGCTTGAGAATCAGTACATTTCATTTCTTTTGAGATTTGTCAGGACATATTTTAGTTATGTCAGCTTAGAACATTAGGTTTTATATCATGATAATACAATCAAATAGGTAAAAGATGCCCAGAAAACAAGGAAATATACAAAAAAATCTTTTTTTCAAGTATACGTAAATGTTAAATATGATTTTAATTTTAGCTTCATATTTTTCGTGTCTCCTGATTTTACCTGGATATTATTTCACGTCAGGAGAATTTTATGGAAAAATAAGTCCTAATCTCTAATTTTGACTTTAACTGTCTAATTTACTCATAGTTTTATTCTTGCATTCTGCAAGAAGACATCAGCATGTCTCTTGTCTTGTACAATAAGTCATGCCACTGAGCATACTAGCAGAGTAAATGATTTTGTATAATAGATGGCATTACGTGCCTAAGTACCCATGAGCAGGTGTTAAAATTGGAAGCATGTGAAGTATTCTTTTTTGGTAGGAAATAAGAAGTTGCCAATAGCAAGCTCTTCAGGTTGAATGGGGATTATGTTTCATAGGATAATTTTCTTCTAGCTCTAAGTCTTACATCAAAATAGTGAAATAGACAGGTGCTTGATTGAACCTCACCAGTCCCAGAATTTCCTGAAACCTCTTCCTGATTCCTTTTTCTTCTTTATACCACTGTTCTTCATTAGCAACCTCAATCTTTAAATTTAAAAATATTATATTTATTGATTTCCTGATGTTTTGTATCACCAGCGTGCATTGTCTGACGGCTTTTGAATTAACATTTGTAGAGAGATATAATGCACTCTTGTGAGTAGACGCTCCCTGCCTAATACATAGCTCTGTCCAATATTAGTTCTTGACTCCCAAATTCACAAACTGAGTTAATTCTATTTAAGTTTATTATACTCATGAGGTGCCTGGGTGGCTCAGCAGTTGAGCGTCTGCCTTCAGCTCAGGGTGTGATCCCATGTCTCGGGATCGAGTCCCATGTCGGGCTCCCTGCATGGAGCCTGCTTCTCCCTCTGCCTCTGTCTCTGCCTCTCTCTCTGTGTCTCTCATGAATAAATAAAATATTTTTTAAAACAGTTTATTATGCTCATATTTATATCACCTTTATTATTTGATAAGTTTCTTCATATAATTTTATTTTGCATGCGCCTACTTTATTATTGTGGGGCTTTTGATATTTGCTCATCAGAATGTGTCTTTATTGTGCTCTCAGTATTGTACTGTGATTTATTAAAATCTCTATAAATAGACATGTGAGTTTTAGCATTATCACAAGCTGATTTGAGATGGAGAATAACCTACATATTAAATTTTATTTGCCTAAACTAATTCTTAATAATTCAACCATAGTAAAATTTAAAATTTGTTGTTCAAATAATCATAGACAACCAAAGGAAAGTTTACGACTCACTTGTACATTGAAAAGCTGAAAGTGTGACATTCCCATTTATAGTTCTGAAAATGCTCCCCAGTTCCCTAGGGGAAGATTGGCCACTGACTGAAGTCTCAGTAACTAGACCACATGAATACCAGAGGGAACAGCATCCATTTTCCTTTATTGTGTTTTGTTTTTCATCCTTCAGGGACCTGACAACTGCACAAAGTGCTCCCATTTTAAGGATGGCCCGAACTGTGTGGAAAAATGTCCAGATGGCTTACAGGGGGCAAACAGTTTTATTTTCAAGTATGCTGATCAGGATCGGGAGTGCCATCCATGCCATCCAAACTGCACCCAAGGGTAAGCATCCTTGCTGGCCAAGGACTCTATCATACAAGTCACTCTATCACAAGGACTCTATCTTTATCCTTGACACAGTCTACTACATATATAATATTCTCATATAAAACTCTATTCATCTCTATTAATTGTTGATTTGAAGAGGAAGACTTTTTAAGAAAATGGTTTATGCAATCAAATGTATACCATCTCGGATATTTCTGTTTAACATTTGCCTAAAAGTCTTCTATTGACACCTTTATGAAGCTGTTGGCAGGTATACTTTGTACAGAGTGTAGAAATTCTTCCAAATGCTACTCGATATTTAAGATATCTTAGAAAAGACAAGATAGTCATCACACTTTTGAGATTTGTGCTTAATAAATCTTTAATCGAAGTTTTCTGCTTATATTTCTTGGTTCTTACAACAAAGTTGAAGGTAAGGATAGCTCTCTTTGCTGAACAGTGCCTTGGATTACTCCTTCAAAAAAATATATAGGCAAAATAGTGATAACAAAAAAAAAGGTTGGGGGGAATTTAGTGATATGTATATCAGTAAAATCACAAATACATTTTGTAAAAGTACGTGTATTAGAGGTTAACCTATAACCTAGAATTTCTTCGACCAGTACATAGTTTCTATTGTTTCAAGAGGATGTATTATACAATGAATAATAGATTACCTTTGATAACTGATGGCAACTGAAAAACAAAAGCATATTATAGAAAGAAGAAAAGCACTGAACTGAAAGAAACAATGTCACTCATCTAACAAATCCCAACACCGAATTTTTTAAAAGATAGCAGCAAGTCTATTCCAGTAAGGGCTTTTTTGTTTTCTTTCCTCCAGAAGGTGATGCATTTCAACTTGAGAACAATTTAGCATACTCTACCCTTCTTCTATCCATAAATCCTCTTCTCCATTATGAGCGCCCACACATATATGCACGCTCCCACGTACAGATACATACACTTGTTGTTGAGAATCATCTCGGGTACTTTACATCTGGCAGGAAAGTCTGAGATTCCATCAAGAGATTTTCTGCCAGATTAAGAGCTAGCTGTTAGGGGATATTGAAGAAGTTAAGCAAGCGACATCATTTTCTGCCAAGAGGACATCAATTTGCAGATGCTGCCACAATTTCCTGCAGGTCAAGAAATCAGCTTAAGTCCCTCTGTGAAGTAGCAGGTCCTCAAAAGGTAAAGTAATATTCTGCATTCAAATTCAAATGCAGCTTGGAAGAGCTAATGCCAACTCATTGGTTTACACCACATAAGCACATAGACTGAAGATACTGAAATAGTCACATAGACACTCGCTTCAAGGAAACTAGAAGGAACAAACTTCTCCCCTTGCGAGTTTTTGGCACACTTGGGTTAAGAGTATTTCATGAAGAAACAACTGGTACCACCGGAGCAGAAGAGTCAGCAACAGAAAGGGAAAACTTTGCCTGCTAAAATAATCATCCACAAGAGGGTTTTATTGTTTTGCAGCTAAAATTAAACCAGTAAATTATTCAATATAATGTTGATGTCAACAGCTGTTGCCATTCAAAATGAGACCTTTTGCTATTTTTGCAAATCTAATTACAAGGAAGCCATTAGGGAAATGAAAGTGAGATCACAGAGCCATAGTCTGGGTGTGTGGCTGGTGTGTCTTCCTCTCAGCCCTTTTAAATCATGATTATGTAATAAAAGAACACATATATGGTGGGAAGAAGTAGAAGTAGAATGAAGAGATCAATTTACCACAGCAACAAAAGCCAGACATCAATTAAAAAGGAGGATGAAGGTATAAAGGAAACTAATCCAACCAGATCATTTAGGAACTCCAAGTAAATAGAAAAATGTCTTTAACTCAGCTATTGAGGAATGACAATGAGACAGAATTTGAATGTTGTATTTCTTGGCATCTTCCAAGGTAAATGGATTCTGTAATTATTGATTTAGTCCTGAAGGATTTTGTATTTGTTTTCATTTAGGCTCCTGCCATCCTTTTCTTAATATCTTCCATATTGTCCAAGTTCACTTACTTCATGAAAGTTTTATGGTCCCAACCCCAGAATTCCTAAATCCCACTCTTTAGTGCTGCTGTGCACCACTGTGCCTTGACATCCTTTAGTGAAGCGATGAGGTGCTCTGTGCAGTTAGGCCTTTCTCTTCAAATTGCATGTAGAGATAGGATCTTTCCCTACAAAGATCACAAGGACAATGGGGATGATGGAACAAGTGACAATTTTTATTCCAAAACACATGTACTAATTGACCTATGGGTGTGAGCTCACCATGCCAACTCCACTTTGGAAAACATCTTTTCTTTTATATGTCGATATTATGTCAGCTAGATAATTCAAGAACCAAGTTAATGGAAATAGTCTCTCAAGTCACATTTTTTTAGAAGGAAAGTTCTTACTTTGAATACTGTTCAATGATTTTCTGAAAATAAAATTATGTGTGTAATACCTTAAAAGCACTTTTATTACTCTGAAAGTACATTAAATATATTGGCTCTAATAAGTTCTTTAGATACTTTTAAAATCGGTTATCCATTTAGTATCTATGAGGAGATGCTCATTAATATTCCTAAAGAGGTTGGAGGGGGTGGTTATCATTGTCTCTTCTTGACTTTTATGTTTAGCAGCCTTTTCTTATTTCATGCATTCTTCAGCTTAATTTGAATACCTGTTGTGCATCAGATATAGTGATAGCTAAGTTCAGAAATGACCAAGACACAGCTCTTGACCACTCGTGTGTCATGTTTCAGTGACTTTTCACTCTTACAGTTTGTATCTTGCATGGAAGACCCTTCCCCATTTTGTGAAATGATGAGCAAGCATTGAAAACTTGGAAATGATCCTCATATTTGCAATTAGCAGGATAGAAATTTCTTTAAAGATTTCTGAATTAAATTTAGTAGGTAATTAAATTGCTATAAGGGCATTTACCATGGTTTATACACTAACATCATTGAATCCAATGATAAATACCAATTTAATTTTGATTTTGGACTGGGATATTTATTTTTCATAAGGCATCTTTGAAAACTTTCATTGAATATTTTTGTTGATTAGAATTGTGATTTCATATTACTAAATTCCCTATATGCCTTAATCTTTTTTATCAACTCTTTTTATATTTTTAAATTTATATAGTGAAAATTTATTCACTGATGGAAGAGTGAAATTTTTGTGTATACTCTTTTAACTGAAATTTTAAAATATTCCTCCATTTGCATTTCAAAATTTGAAAGAGATTTTGTCAAAATATCTCAACTACATTAGATATATGGGTACATCAAAGCGCTTATAAATCAGTAAGTAGTAGGCCAATTTTTAACACATCTCAGAGTTGAGAATTCCAGATATTTTTGTAAAATGTTATATTAACATGTTATAGTTTTTTTTCTTCTTGTAAAGTCTTTACTTTGTAACACTAATTTTGCAGAGGGTTGCATTATTCCTTATCCTTTTTTGTCTCATATTGGGATTTTGACTTTTCAAAACTAATGTTTCTGTCATTCTATGATCTTGCTGGATCCATATGAATTGCATATCTTAATTCATTGCTTAAAGTACAAAGAGTTGAAATAGAGTACACATCTTTAAATACACAGCAACTTGTATTTAGAAAGCATGAGGCCACTTCAGGCATATCCTTATTCTTTGTCTTACATCTTTTGAGGTTCAGCTTATAAATATGTTTAAATCTTAATTATCCTACACAACCCCCTTAACAAACTTCCCCAAGCCGACATCCTGCCCCCTTAGTACTCACCTCCATTTTCTCTTGCCTCTGTTCTCTTCTTGTCCAACTTGCTTCTCAACCACCTCACAGCAAATGAAATTCTGGTGACCTCAAAAATGACAACTAAGTAGTTCTTATTTTATGAGATCTCTCTTTACATTTGACATTGACAATACCCCATTTCCTGAAGGTCCTCCTGATTTGGCTCCCATGATGCTGCAATTACTTGTTTCTATTCAATTATATTTTCTCATGCATCTGGTATATGAGCTCATTTTAGGTCATTTACTGGTCATTGGAGTTCCTTGGGTTTCAGTCTCAGGCTCTGCTTTCCTCACTTTATGGAGGTTTCCTCAACAATCTTATCCACTTAACAATTTTAACTTTCTCCTGTACGCTCTTTTAAAATTGATCATCATACTGGTACTTTGATGCTCTACTACCACAGGCCCCTCTTTCCAGCTAGTGAGGAACATTTCTTACCTAGATGTAGGATGAGCACACTAGATACATACTGTAGATCCATAAAACTGAAATGATCAACCCCTCCTCCCCCTACACACACACAAGGAAAGGTGACCTGCCTCTTTCATTCTCTCACTATTGTTCTCACAGACAGACATTTGATTCATGTTTAATTCCTCTGACCTTAACCCTCTGTCAAATCAGCCATCAGCTTCTCCCCCCCCCGCCCCCATACTATTCAATATATCTCTCGAATCTGTCCCCAGGCCTCTATCCTAGTTGCCATTTCCCAAGTTTAATCCTTTTTCATCTCTTACATAGACTAACACAGTCTCTGTGCCAGAGGAATCTACCTGGATCCCAGCTGACCAGCCTTCACAGGGCAGAGATCCATGTTAAACACAAACAAGCAAGTCCATTAGTTCTTTAAAACCCTCCAGTGGTTCTCCATTGTTTGCCTCTAAGCAAATAGCCTTCAAATTCTGGCTCCTGTCTAATGATCTGGCTTCTTTTCCTTCTCCCTGTTGCATCATGTTTCCTCCCTGACTATTCAGAATTATTTGTAGTTGTTCATGTGCACTGGACATTTCCTCAGATGTATGCTTTAATTCCTGTTGTACCTTATCTATTAGAAATCAGTGCTACTCTCATTCTGGTTCTCAGCACCATGAACTTCAGCTTCCTGACTTTTCCATGAGGATTACTGTGCATTTCTGAAGCTAAGTGTCCCTCCACTGTGCTCCCTTAAGCCACTCTTTGTCTCTTATTATATTTATCACATTATACAATATACATCTGGTTATGCATCTGTCTCCATCATTAAATTGTGAGCTCGTTAAGAGTAGGAAAAGTGTCTAATTCATCTTTTCCCCCCCTCCAGCTCCTAGAAGAGTAGCAACACTTAGTAGGCATGCAAAGTTTTTTTTTTTTAATGGATGACTAAAGATCCTTCATTATTCACACTTTCCCCTCAAGTTGAATTTCACTTTCAAATATTTTTTATCTTTCAATGGTTATTATAAAGACACAGATTGCAAACTAATCATAGCTTTTCAGCTTATTTCTACTTGGAAATAAGAAGTAGACTATTAGTTTTACAAAATAGCAATACTGTATAAAAGGGCATTTTGAAGAAGATAGAATATGAACCAAGAAAAAATTAAGTTCTTTAGAATAAAATAAAAAGAAAACAATATAAGAAAAATTGGGAACATTTTTAGTAGTTATTTGTTCCATTTTAAGAAATGGTTTTGGTTATGGATTATAATAGCACTTCAATGCTCTGTGCTACATATATATTTTTATTTATTTACTTCTTTAAAAGACTTTTTCATGATGTATTTCCCATATTTTTCAACACTAATTTTTTTCTGGCCTACTCAAGACCAATCCTCAAAAAAGAAAACAACCTTCTACCTAGTAATATTATAGCAGATATTGGTGAGGCAAAGAGACCGTGATTTAATTATTATTATACGTAGTTATATTAGTTTACCAATGTTGAGAATTAGCAAAGGATATAATGGGCAGTCTACCCTATACACAAGCACCTTATTACGTCATTATATAGTGATTTTAACTTCAGCTTTTTCAGTTTTAGAAATTAGAGTTTGGGGAAAAATTGGGATCAGCAGAATTAGACAGTTCTATAAATCATAGCTGTAGAGGGACTCTCGATAATGTACTGGAGCTATACGTATTTGATGAGAGAAAAGGGAAAGAAATACAATTCAAGTACATTGGAAGATGGGAGAAATGATATTTCCATAATACTTCAAAATGCAATTCTAGGGACTGTATGTCAGGATTTTCTGTACTTCTATAATTTCACTTAAATGTTGATCTCAGTGAATTATTTACTTACCTGGTTCTCACTGTAATCATTTCCTTGGGGAGAATTTATTTACTTGTTATTGTTTCAGTTAAATATGATGGCAGTTTAAAAACCTATTTTTGTTTGCCTGTTATGGCACTGTTCTTTTAAAAGAGTGTCAAGATAAACTGCAGTATGGTGAAACCAGTTAATTTGCTTTTTAAATGAATTCATGTTTACAGATAAGTATGTTTTAAAAACAGTTACAACCAAGGAATGGAATAATGTGATTATGTAAAGTATCCATAAGAATAGCATTAAAGCATGTTAAGTCATTTTATGCCATAATCAATCTTTAATGAGTATTAAGCATCAGGTTATTATATTATACTGAATAGCTCATGTTTCTTTTTTTATTTATTTTAGTTTTCACTTAAGCTTAAGTCCTTTTAGAAGAAACTGTATACATAAAACGAATTATGGTCATTGAACTATCAAGTTATTCAGCAAGACATGTACACATGAATGATGCAAATGAACTGAAAGTATTAGAAGTGAGTTATATGTATTTGGAAATAATCCACAAAAACAGGGTACAATTTCCTTTACTGTGGACATGTTTCTTTGCATTCCACTAGGATAGTATTTGCAACTTATTTCTCTGTATCCAGCAAGCAATAATCTTCTCACTGGCTTTAAATTCATAGTGTCCCAAAACTGTCTAAAAACTGTAATTAAGAATTTGAAACAATTGTATTTATCTTACTGATTCTTTTCCCAAAAATGACTAATTTTTCTTTTCCTTGTATTTTTAAAATTTGGATCTTCTGCAGGTGCATAGGCTCAAGTATTGAAGACTGCATCGGCCTGATGGATAGGTACTTGGTGTGCTTGCTTCCCATGTTCTTCCTCCAAGGCTCCTTGTGTGAGCACTGGTGCATGTGTGTGCATGCCACTGTGAATGGAGAATGATGTTTTCTGTTCTGTAATTGCCTGCAGGTGTAGCGGTCCCACTAGTCATGACTGCATTTATTATCCTTGGACGGGCCATTCCACTTTACCACAACATGCTAGGTAACATCTACCATGTTTCCATTTTGTCACTCAAATCTTTTCCAAATTATCATGGATAGAAAAACTAACCAGTTGTGTGAAATTTATAATATGTTAAATTAGGAAGTTATGAAACAGGCGTATAACACTACTTTTCAAGCCACATTCCTTACCTTTTTTCTTTATTCCTTATAAATTTAGAATACAAATTAGTAGTGTCATTGATTTTTAACCTTGTACAATTTAAATAGGATTTTGATTTATTAATCAAATATTTTGATTAGAGTATTTTTAATTAATTTTGTAGATTCTTGCAAAAATATTTTTAAAAGAGGAGTTTGTAAAAGTTGACATATTTTTGCAAAATGTTTCTTGTTTAATTTGATTCATTTTCTGATTTTATATTATTTTGAGCTGATTGGTCTATTCTCTAGGCATCAGAATTACTGTAGACTAAAGGCAATATAGAAAATACTTTATGCAGGTAAAAGTACAAATTGGAATTAAAAAAACAAAGTATTCACTTAGATTCGTACAGACACCTATGCATGAATGTTTACAGTGGCTTTATTCAAAATCACGAAAACCTGGAAATGACTCAGATGTTCTTTAATTGTGATATATCCATACATTGTAATGCTACTCAGCAACGGAAAGAAACTAATGACATATGCAAAATATGGATGGATCTCAAATACATTATGCTAAATGAAAGAAACTAGACTTAAAAGAATACATACCATATGATTCCATTTATATGGCATTCTGGAAAAGGCAAAGCTATATGGACAGGAAATTGGGCAGTGCTGCTGGTGCCTGACAATGGACATGAGAGGATTTGGAGAGATAATGAAATTGTTCTATATCTTAACAGTGGTGATGGGTACATGAATGTATGTGCTTCTCAAATATTATGATTTAGTAGATTAAAAAGGATGAATTTTACTGTCTATAAATTATATTGATAAATTTGACTTTTAAAACATCTCATATTTAGGAAATTAGTAACTTTGCAATGTTATGTGGAAATACTGTTTGCTTTCTTTTTTTTTAAGATTTTATTTATTTGAGAGAGAGAGAGTACAAGTCGGGGGAGGGGTAAAAAGAAAGAGGGAAGCAGACTCCTCGCTGAGCAGGGAGCCCTATGAGGCACCCCCAGAACCCTAAAATCGTGATCCGAGCCAAAGGTGGATGCTTAAATGACTGAGCCACCCAGGCACCCCTTGTTTGCTTTTTTTATGAAACAAATTACTTGTATCTTTTGCAAGACAGAAAGTAGTGGTAAATTACCAATAGCAGGATGATAGCTTGGGATGAAGTATATTGCCTTTTAGTGTAATTTTTTATTTAAATTTAACATGCATAGTGTAAAAGTATGCAAAATATAGGTGTAAAGCTCAATGAATTTCTCTAAATGAAACATTTATATAACCATCAGTCAGATCAAGAGACAGAAAAGTACCAGAGATGGAAACACCCTTGTGCCCCATTCCAAGAATTACCATTCTAAATGCTAACACCAGTTTGCCTGTTTTTGAACTTTATATAAATTGAATCATACATATATGTTCTTTGTATCTGGCCTCTTTTGCTAAATATTATATTTATGAGGTTCATCTGTGTCACTAAATTTAGTCATATTTTTCATTTATATGATATTTAGCCTATAAAAGTTTTTAGAACAATCAACTAAGGGATGTGTCTTATTAACAGGTTTTTAAATTAAATTATTTTTAAAAAGGATGCTGTAGAAGTAAGTGATTTATACAACAGTGGCACTTTGGCATTTGGGACCAATTCAGACTAGTTAATACAGTTATTTAGAGCAAGGTTTAAATTGTGGGAAAAAAATCAGCAAATGAAAAAGAGAAAGAGAGTTCCTAAGGCCCAAAATTCAGTTTTATACACCGAGATCCATTTTAGATTGTTCCTATATTTATGAAATAATTTTCCTCCTTGAGACTTTGGTTGAGTCACTGCAGTATCATTTTGAAGAGTTTTCCGCATTTGATTCAGTGACTTTCTTATAACTATTCCAGCCAACTAATGAGAGGTAATGTAATGTGTTGACTAAGTGTACTGTCTTTGGAATCAGATTTTCCAGGTTTAAAGTGAGGCTCTATCATTTTT
Source organism: Nyctereutes procyonoides (assembly GCF_905146905.1). Taxonomy (NCBI): domain Eukaryota; kingdom Metazoa; phylum Chordata; class Mammalia; order Carnivora; family Canidae; genus Nyctereutes; species Nyctereutes procyonoides. The sequence continues at coordinate 19,335,912 of NW_026575132.1, read as the reverse complement.
TAGATGTGTAACCTTGGGTAAGCTCCTTCAATTTTCTGAGACTTCCTTTCTTCATGTATAACATAGGAATCTTAATATAGTTTATAAATTAGTTGTGAGGATTGAGTACATAGAATAGTGCCTTGCTCAGATAAATCACTCAATAAATGTTGTGATTTATTATTTTGCTATATAACAAGGATTTTAAAGGTTGGGATTGGGAGAACATAACTGCCAGAGGGAGGGGGAAACTCTCAAAGTCACCCAGGGAAGTTTCATGTGTATTTCTACCCCTCATGGTGGGTCCCTTGATAGAAGGGAGGTTATTTCTTTCTTCGCCTTGAGAATCACTGGCCTAATAAGGGTCACTGGTATGGATGGCAGTAGGTCATAGGCAGAGGCATATGCAGAGACAGAGAAAGAGTTAAATCCATAGTGGTAAATCACTGGTGGTTTTCAATATTCGAAATCATAGTGTATAATATTATAGATTTAATATTTCCAATATTTTAACAAAAGTAGTTTGGGAATTTTCAATCCTATTATTTACCTGGGTTCTTAGGCCATTCCCTCTAGTCTCAGACTAACACATAATTCAGATTAGCTTTGTCATAAATAGGTAACAATGTCCAATAACAGTATGGATAGTACAGTTCATCCATCATTCCTGTAAAAAAATCACCCTATACGCCTTTGTACAGGTAAAAAGCAAAAGTTTTTGAATTTGAAAGCCTGGATTCAAGTGTTTGCTCTACCATATTTCTTATGTGTAAAATGGGGATGATAATGGTAATTTTTAAAATGGAAATTCTTATACCTCATTAGCTCAGTATAAATGTACAGGAGCTATTATTTAGTATATATGTTCATTGGTGGTAATCACATGCCCAGTTGAAATATTGGAAACATAATATTTTTTGAAAATGTTATGAAGTTATGTTCTACTAGTATTGTATGTATCAGTAGGGCATAAATCCAATAGTTTAGTAACTACAGAATTGACGTATCAAAATTTCTCAAGTTTTAAGCATTTACTTTTTTTAAAGCATTTACATTTTTGTATCATACTTCTAAGTATAATAATTTCAAAAAATTGGTAGCAGGGAGCTAATTGCTTCTTTTAGAAACTCTGGATAACTTTTGAACTTAAATTTAAAGCAATGTCAGTTGTGTTGACTTGTCAGAATTATTTGACTTGTCACAGGCTGTTCATAAGGCAGTTTGGAATTTAAATGAAAGACTTAGCTTGGATAAGTTTATGAGCATGGAGCATTTTGACACGGATTGGATGAGAAGTGAAAGTAACAAGTAACTTTTTGGGGGGTTCTTATTATTGTAGTAAATGCTCATCTCTCTAAAATGTGGTGGGTGCACATTTAATTGAAAGCAGGGGACTAGTCTAGCAATATTTCAGTTCACTTTCCATTTTGAACTTGCATGATAGTTTTTAAAAGCTCTGTCTTAATTGATTAAAGTAAATCTTACATAATAGGCAGATAAAAAACATAGGAGAAAATAACTGTTATAAGTTTCGTAAACCATGTTTTAACTGGGAGATTACCCAAATGCCTAGTTTTCTTTTAGTCACAGAAAATTGCATCGAGCATGTAAATGTGGCCATTTCGAAATATTTAGAATTCATACTCCCTACTGCCCCGTTATGTTGTATCTGTTTCCTAAACCAGCAGGAAAAAAGATTGAAGATTTAAATGAAAACAGGTGAAATGTTTCCAATCTTGATCGACTTTCATTTTCTAAGCAGTGTTATTCTTTCCCAAGCCTGCAATTTGTGAATTGGTTTTCCACACTCCATTTACTTTACAGGCCGCTGCTGGAATTTCTTCCAGGAAGATTGGATAGGATGGAAAAGAAATTTTTTTTTCCTGTAGTGTCCTAGACTATGAAAATAATACTTGACTTTCAGAACTTCTCCATACTTTCCTTGTCAGAATTAAATGCCTTAAAAATAGCATTTACCTGTGTTTTTTTTTTCTTCAAGAATCTTATAAAGAAATACTTTCAGCAACTTTTTATTTATTATTCTTTTTGTATTCTATTTGAGCTTGCACACAAGCTATTTTCATGGAGATTGTGATGGAACAAAGTATTCAATTCTATTCTATTTTAGTTTCTTTGTCAAATATATATTGAAAGCATTTTATAAATCTTAGTCTCTTCCTTCATCAGGGTCCACATTTGTTCATCTCAGTGAGCAAAAGCTCTGTTGGCAAAGCATTTCTTTTTATTAGTTAGGACTCCAAAATGTAAACTAGTAATTCTTTTTAAATTTGTGGCAGAAATTATGAAAGCTGCTAGATAACTGTTCAAAAACTTGTATCTGGCTATTTGCTCCAATTCAATTATTCCAGACACTTCACAATATGAAATAAAGTAACTGAAATCAATTTCATTCTCTAAATCTCATATGGGCAAATATTTGAAACATTTTAAATTCCTGTCACATTTCAATGCCTGTATCACACTTTTATTTTATGGGATAGTGGTTATTACCAGAGAGGTCACATAACAGTTTATCCTTTAGCAGAGTGACCCACGTGTGATATATGAGAGAGATGATGTGATATTCTTGGCACCACTTTCACAAATGGAACAATCTTTTTTCTTTGTTTGTTTTGCCCTCAAGGAACTTAGTTCATAACTTATGTCCATATCAAATGGTCAAAACAGCCCATAGATGGTTTCCTTAGATGAGTGGCAGTTGTGTTATGATCCTTAAGTCCAATAAATAAAAGTACTTGGGCTTTTTATTATAAGTCTATCCTCAGTCCACCACATTCTGTATATTAAATTTACTTCTGAATTTCAGAGAGTTCAAAGAGGTGAAGGAGAGGGTGTGAGTTTCTTCTTTTCCAGCTGACTTGTGTCCCACAGGTTTCAGTACATATAAAATACCCAAAATTATGGAAGAATTATAAGACAAGAGCAAAACTCTTCAGTAGTTGTTAATTACTGTTCATATAGTTGGATGTGGTGACTTTAAATAAAGGATCTAGTGGCACAAGGTTGCATCGGAGGCTTTTTTTTTGATATCAGAATGTTTACATATTGTTACCAAAGCTTTTAGGGATCCTAGGAACATTAATATTATACTAAAACCTGCTAATTGTAAAAATGTGACCAGAGAAAGTCATGCTTATGGTTGAAAGTCAAAAGAGATTTTTAAAAGCATGGACTTTAGGACCATAATAAAAAAATCTAAAGATTGCATTATTGAACTGGGAAGATTTGATTATATGTGTTAAGGGTCAAATAAAAAAACTCAAAAACAAAAATTCAGTGGATTGAGGGATCCATTATGAGTACTTTTTTCACTCTTTCCTATCAGCATCTTTCTATCATATAGAAATTACAGTGTTTTATAATTATTAATTTCTGATTTGTAAAGATGTCAGGACTGAGTATACTCCATGGTCTCAAAGCATCTTAAACTTCATTGAAATTCATTTATTTTTTAATTAAAAAATTCATTTTTTATTAAAAATGAAAGCTAACGAGTGAAATATGTTCTTGAAGCCTCTGCCCCTTTATTTAGACCGATATTTATAATTTTAAAAGTACTTTGCATGTGCTATTCCAAGGTTTGACCTTGGCATTGTTTTCTTATAAAATACAATTTAGGAGTATAAATATGTTATCAAATTACTCAAGATTTTTTTATTGGGATTTTAGTAGACCAGAAGTGTTAAATTCTAATTCATAACATCTTACTTCTTTTTTTAAGAACATCTTACTTCTAACAAATGCCTCTTCAAATAAGAACTGTCTAAATTGCAAGCAACTAAAAATACAAACTCTTCATAAACATTTCTGTAGATAGTACATATATAGATGCTTTGACAATATGCAAAAGAAGTGAAAAAGTAGTAGATATATCAAAATGAAAAATTTAATTCCCAATAGAGAAGTTATACATATTCAGAAAGAATAAATATTGTCCCCCCATATAACTTAGGTAGATGTTGTATTAGGCCCTAAGTATCTTTTCTTTTTTCATATTTCCTATTTAACTAAAGGAATCTAATTAACTGGGACCCCCTTCTGTGATGTGGTTACATAAAATTATGTGTAGATATTAACTCAAATTGCTCTCTTTGTGCTTTTTTCTTATTACTTCAACATATTCCCTACCTAATCATTCTTTCATAAACATACAATTATTTTTCCATACTATGTATGTAGGCAGGAGCTAATTAACAGAGAGCACTTTGATTTACCAACGAAATTCCTCACAGTGATTTCATTTTCCTCTACCATCCTCCCTCAAACCCAAAGTGATTTAATTTCATTGCAATTTCAGTACTAAAGAATGAATGATAAGGAAAGGGAAACCCACCTCTAATAAACTGTGAGTGCTTGTAGCCATTGCAATTTTTATGGCATTCTGCTATATTGCCCAGAGTAAAACATTCCATATGCTTGAGTCATTTATGGAATAATTATAGTTACTTTTAGTAGAGTAAAAATAAAGCAGCAATAACGAAAACCTCTTACCATAAAAAGTTTACTTGTTGAAGTGAGAAGAATTTTTTTCTATGAACAAAGAAAATCCTTTCTCCAAAGTGTCTTCATTCTTGAACTTCTGGATTCCACATCCCAAAGTTCAAGTCCCAAGTTCAAATCCCAGAGTGGATAGCACCATTATTCTATGCACCAAGAAAGTAAGGACCAGAGGGAAAACCAAAGCACCAAATGAAACTGAAACCAGTTTTTGTTTCTTTCCCAGAATAGTGTCGCTTTTTCTAAACTCTTCTCAGGCCAGAGCTTGTTTTTGCCATTCTTTGAAAGAAAAATCCTAATATATATCTATTAGGTGTGCTACATTATCACATCTAATTTCATGATAAGAATATAAAAATAGTTATTACTGTTATCATTTTACAAATGAGGAAACAGGTTCAGAGTAATTAAGCAGTTTAACAAAGATCACTTAGCTAGTAAATGGCAAGGCAAAGATTTGAGCTACAGTGTGTCTGATTGATTCTAAGAACCACATTTCTGTCTTTCTACTAGGCTGGTTCCCAAATGGAAGAACAGTTAACAGCCATTCCTATGATGAGGATGATTGAGTATCTTATAGTCTACTTAAACAATTTTAAGTAGACTCATTATCTTTCTTTTAGTCTTGACTTTTACCTATTAGACCTTCCTCCAATGATAGGATTTTATATTCCTTGTCCTCACATGACATATTTGGTTTAATACATTTAACATTGCTTGGTCATAATAGAACAATGCTTCCCATGATCTAAGCATTTAAGCTTGTGTAATAGTAACATAGTGTGAATATATGTTAATATGTATATTTATTATTAATATAGCAGTGACTAAGACATTTACAAGTACATATAGGCTCAATTTTTAAAAATCTCTTCTAAAGTGACAGTTACTTATAAATTCTGGAGAGATTTGTTAAAATTACTGTGGTTCCACATGAGAACTACTTCCATCAGACATGACATTAATTCCATAATGCTGTTACCCCCCAGACTCACCTATTAAGGGTGGAAATAAGAATCAAAATTTCATGGACACTCAGCAATAAAATAACAGATAACATAGTGCTGGGCTTTATCAGGCTTTTTCTCCCTAGTTCATACTAGGATATGAGGGGTGGGGCAGAGTTGATCGAGAGTAGCAATGAGGGGATCCCTGGGTGGCGCAGCAGTTTGGCGCCTGCCTTTGGCCCAGGGCGTGATCCTGGAGACCCGGGATCGAATCCCACATCGGGCTTCCGGTGCATGGAGCCTGCTTCTCCCTCTGCCTGTGTCTCTGCCTCTCTCTCTCTCTCTGTGACTATCATAAATAAATAAAAATTTAAAAAAAATTAAAAAAAAAGAGAGTAGCAATGAGTTCAGATGGTAGAGTATGAATCCTAGATTGTATATCACTCAATTCTGTTTGATAAGGTGAAAAGTGATTTCTGCTAAAGTTTTTTCCCACTGTTGATACAAAAATAACATATTTACTTCTTTTTTGAAAGGGTAAAACAAAACAAAACAAAAAACCCCTCTCTTACATATATGCTACTCAACAACAACCAGCCAGCAAATATTCACTATATTTACTACATCTTAGGAACTGAGGAAAGAATGGAGAGAAAATTAATGTAATCCCTAATATCATGAAATTTACAGTAGAGTGGAAGAGAAAAGATAGTTTATATATTTACTATGAAGAAAATTATAAATAGATTGGATTGTATGGTTCCAAGAAGGAAAAGAAAAATATAAACACTATGACACCTGGGTTTTTTTACCTGAGTAACTGAGTGAAAGGTGATGTCATAAACTAAAATGAAGACTTGGAAGGAAGTAGAAAAAACCTTTAAGAAAAACGAAATATTATGTTGGGGCTATGATAAGCTTGAGATGTTTATTTGATATCTGAGTGAAAATTTTGCATGGGCAGATGATTACAACACTCTGCAGCTCAAGAACGGGGTCTGAATCATCAGTCATATTTAAATCCATAGCATTGGATGAAATTCCACAAGCACAAAGTGTAGGTGGATAAGAAAACTGAATAATGAGCCTTAGGATGCTCCACTATTTAAAGAGCAGACGGGAGGAGAAAATATATAGCAAAGGAGATTGCAACAGAAGGATTAGGGGTAGAAGGAAAGCGAATAAAAAAAAAAAAGGTACACTGGAAACCAAATGGACAAAATGTTCCTAGACAGAGGGGAGTGGGATGCTACAAAGGTAGATGATGAGATCAAGAGAAAGTGGGTTTTTGCTTGTCTTACTTAAGTTGGGAAACATTGTAACACATTTATAAACTGGTAGAATGATTCAAAAGAAAGAAGAAAATTATATTTCAGAAGATAATGAACAACTGCAGGGAAAATTTTCTTTAGTTACCAGAAAGGATAGAATCTAGTGCTAAAGTCAAGAAGTTGATCATAAAAAGAAGCAAAGATTGTGCATATATTATAACTGGAAAGGATTCAGAGTATATAGGAAAATATGCAGGTAGATGGTGGATTTGATGGTAAGGATGATGTAATTCACAACTTATCCTCTTTTTAAATGAAATATAAGATGATGTCCTCATCTTAGACTAGAGTATGGGAGGTAATATTGGGAATTTTAGGAAAGAGAAAATTTGATAGTCTATCAAAAGTACAAGTACATCATCCTAGAAGTACAGTAATACTTGGCAGTGCCGATGGATATTTCTAGTTTTATATTAGAATGATTTCAGTTAGCATTGTTATGTTTAATACAGCTATGTTATGATTGTTCAGATGTAGACCTAGGTACTTGAAAATCTGGTTTTACCCAGGATTGAAGTTTTGCCAGGTGACTACTTAAGACAGAAGATAAACACCATTGAGTGTATGCTATATGAAGAAGAAATGATAACAACAAAGGGTCATAAAAACTAATTTGAATAATGAGAGAAATTGGTTTATAAGGGAGGCTGATGTACAATGAAAACACAGTAAGGTCAAGGCTGTAGTTCCCAGTACCATTACACACTGTTGAATTAGGGATACCAGTGTAGGTGAACTGAAAATAGAGAAGCTGCTATTCTGAAAGTAGAGTGCTCGAAATAATGATTCTGGAGGTGATATAGTTACTGATATATATAAATAGGTAGTATAGTAAATGGGAATGAGTGACTGAGACTATTGGAAGTGAATAATCAGGGAATTGGGAAACCAGGAAGTTGGATAAAATTGGATAGTGGGGTGAAATGAGAAGATTCAACAAATGTTTAGAATTTAAAATTAATTCCTGGACTCAGTGATTAACTGGATATGAAGTAATTAAGAGAAGAAACTTCTTAATCATTCTTGAAAACTGAATGTTGAAAAAAGTAACTGAGATGTGGTGCAGTGGGATGGTCCTAAACTCAGTGTGAATTTATTTTTGGGTGTGTTAAATTTGGTATGGTTTTGACAGATCTGAGTGATGTTAAGTAGGAAATTTAATGTATAGATGTGGAAGTCTATATATCAACATGGAGTCAAAGTGAATAAAAATTATAGAAATACAAAGAGTCAAGTGTTGATATCTTTTGGGAAGTTTACATGTGAAGAAGAGAGAGGGAAATAGTTGGAGAGGAAATACTATCAAGAGAAAGACACTTGAAGATGGATGAAATTTGAGTTGGTTTTGGAAGACCCTGTAGAGAATGAAAGGTGGAGAGAAGAGAGCAGTCATCAATCATAGCCCTTTCCTGAAAAAGTTAGAATTAGGGACAAAGGAGATGTGAAAGGATTAGACTTGATGATTAAAATCCCTGCCACTATTTTATGAGGCAACAAATATAAGACAGAGAAAGATGCAGGTAGATGGACAAAGGCTGGGGAGTTTCTGTTTTAATGTTCTATATTCTCTCTGATGTTAAATTCATCTTGCCAAAAAAGAGGAGGATATGTTTTAGTGTGTGTGCATGTGTGAAGGGAGTGATAGTTTGGAATATCAACTTCATATATAAACTGTGCTAATATTTTGCATTAAATATTCTGATACTAATTCTCAAATCATCAATAATTTGCAATGTGTTGGTTCACATGTATTCAACTGAAGGTCACCCTATTTTATTTTTTGCATGGAAAATAACAGGTTATGGTTTGCTATCAGAGACTCTGGACTCATTAAATTAGAAGACTGTTAAATATTTAATCAGAATCTAACAGCATCCTGTATGTGTTCTGAGAAATTAACAGATTTCAATATCTGTAGTGATAATTGCAATATGCTGATATATTACAATTACTCTAAATTACATCATTACTACAAACATCATCAGTTTTTTGTGTGTGCAATTGTGCATTTACAGAACATTAATATATCAGGAAATCAGACTGAAACATTTTTCCTATTTCATTTTTTTTTGAAATGCTCTTAAGTAAGGAACTATGATGAATAGTCCCTTACATAAAGTATCTTTGGGTCTGATTGTATTGATGTAACTAAATTTATCCTCAGTGATTCTTATTTTAGCCATTTTTCCTATATGAATCTCTTTAAATCTAAAGCAAGTAAAGGTAGAATTCACCATCCTGTTGGTTAAAGTTCACCAGCTGTAATTTAGGTTTTATTTTTATTTTTTTCTTCTTCCTGTTTTTCTGTAAGATTATTATCCTCATATATTAAAATGCAATTTAAATTAGAAAAATAGTATGTTCTCAGTATATTAAATATAGATGTATATGGGTATATAGGTATGTTTATCCCTCCACACCTTTATCCATATACTAATACATATATACAATAATAAGGGTTTTGTTTGTTCACAGATATGGAGACAGACTCCACACATTACTCAGCAGGCTACTTGACTCACAATGAAACATTATGGACAGCTTTCCAGATCAATAACTATAACTCCTTCTTTTTTGGGTTGCATTATTTTCCCGAGCATTGATTTACTACCAATCCTCTATTTAAAGATAAGCTAGTCCTAATTTTATGATTTTTACAGATTAGAAAATAACATGTATGTGTGTGTATCTGGCATTAAAAATATATATTTATCTAGGCATCAACTAAAATACACTGAAATATTCAATTTTATTCATATTTCCTAATATTCGTTCAAAAAAGTCATAGGCAACACATTAAAAATTATAGAACTAAACATTTACGTTAGAAAACATTTCAGTTACAGTCTAATTTTATTTATATATATTTATAGTTTATATATATATATGTATAATTTTAAAGCAAATCATTTTTATACCTATCTAAAATCAGGTTAGATCAGTTCCATTATTATGACTGAAAGTCTTTGCCCAAAAGTTGCCAAGGACTGAATGACTTAGATATTTCTTCTAATATGTTTATAGTTTTCTTTATGGTGCCATCAATCATGTTACAGAGAGGACTTGATGAATAAGGGACATTAAACGTCTTTGAAAGTTTGTAGATTTCCTAATTGGTTGAACTGGTTGTAAGTAATCCATGATGAATAAATATACATATACAGACCTTTAATATTTCAATAATTCAGTTCGATGACGTTGTAGTTTTGAAATAATTTTAAATAAAACTTTAACAATTACAATCTTGGTAATGCTTAAATCTTTTTATAAAATACTAAGACTATATTTCTTCAAAGAGTTTCTCCCTTTTTTCTCTCTTACTTTCTTTCTCTCTCTTTCATGTTCTTACTCTCCTCTAGTCACTATCATTACTTGAATAACTGGCATGGATTTTACGAGTTGATGTCTGTTGCATACCATCTTAAATTTAAAATTGTGTTCTTTAGCTTGTTTTGTTTGTTTGTTTTGATTTTTTTCCCAATAGCTAAAGTACTAATATACTTAGTGGTACCAAAATATATTCAAGAAGAAATGTTAGTGTTCTCCAACAACCAACTCAGTGTCAGAGAGTGAAGTTAGGGAGTATTTACTGCTATCTCTTGTTCTCCTTGCCCTCAGAAAAACTGAAATTTTGCATGAGCTTGGATGGTACAATTATAGGTACAGGTAAACCATTTGCCTAGGTAGTATCCCAGGCGGAAAAACAAAGATGTTTAGTTTGTAGAACTCAAAAGTTTTGTAGAAGCACATCAGTCAGGAAATTTAAAAGGAATATGTTTAATCCTTACTCTTTCTAGATTATTTCCATAATGACTATTTATAAAACAAAAAGATTTCAAAAATATTTTCTCCTGGATGTCCAAAATAATATATATCATCAAATATGACCTACTACTGTTAATAGTATAAATAATTTCAGTAATAGGAAAATAGACAACAGATTAAAAAAAATATTCTAGCTAGGAAGACAATCTGGTTCATTTAGACATGTATGTTTGTTTTCCACAATACTAGTGTTTTCTTTTCCATTTAAATGAAATGGTTTCAGGAAAGTTTAAGATTGCTTTGCTATTATATCATTACAATGTTATTTGAATTGACCTAGATTTATACATATATATATAACATATATAAATACATATACATACAATGCATTTATATACATATACATGTATGTATATATGTGTGTATATATTTTAATGTATATTATATATATATCATATAGATATATAATTTAGTGGCTCTAAATCTGTATCCAGAACATCTGCAAAATCATAACATCTTCTAAGCAATGGCTTTAGAAAAAAATGTGTTTCCCCATAATTAGTGATGTGCTCTAATTAGAGATTGGGCATTTATATTAGTTTAAATAAGAGTTATGTCACTAAACGTTATTAGATGCTTTAAAACGCATTTTTGTGAACCCAATCACAACAAAACTCCCCTTCAAATATAAAAGCAATACATTCTGTGCTAAAAACATTAAAGTGGGGTGCAATGACCAAAATTTTTTGCAGAGAGGATTTGTCTTTTCTCCAAGTCCTTTGTGGAGTATTTTCAAAGAGATAGACAGAAACAGCCTCACCCTCTCATTTTTCCCCCTTGGATTACTTCCAATCTCCTATGGACCCAGAAATTAGAGAAATTGGATATTAGTGTTTTGCCAAGTTAAATGCTAATGAAGAACTCTGTTTTCTCCATGTTCTCTTTATTGACTTTCCCATATAATATTTGCTGGAGGTCTGTTAAGCTAGGAAAACATTTTACTACTTTTGAACTTTGTCATCCTTTGAAGACAGATGACAATGCATGTGCTATGCTGTTCATTGTAACACATTTCAGAAACTACATTTTGGAGGAAGTTTTATAAGCTACTACTTAGTGTTACTTGTGAAAGTATAAGACACTGCCCCCTGCCCCCCACCCCCCCAAAAAAAAAGTGTTCACTCAAGACTGATGTAGGTACAACCTAGTGGATAACTAAAGGACTATGATAATCCAGCTGACATAATAGAAGGCCTGGGCTTATTTACTGTTATCTGGAAAGAGAAAGACCATTTGTTTATCTCTTGTTTTTGAGAATTGGATTATCTCAGGATAATGCATTCAATAGTTCAATGCAAGAAAAGATGGAAAAGTTGGAAAGTCTGGACATAGTTCCTTTTTTAGTAATATACTCGTGAGCCACAAGTAAAATAAAGCCTGACAATAGTGGCTTGAACAAATATATAGTTCTGTGTGTTGTTCTTTAAAATATAGAAGTCTAGAAGTGAGGGAGGTATTGCCATTGGCTCCATGGATTAGTAACATCAGGGCCAGAATCTATGTCATTTTCTTATCTTTATGTTTTGGTAACAGGATGGCTGCTGTAGCTCTACACATTACATCCAAACACAAGAAATGGAGGGGCAGGTTCCATCAGCTATACCTGTTCTGTGTCAGAATTCCTTTTGCTGACTTTTGCTTTCTTCCCTTGGCCAGAAATATGTTGTATATTCACCCCAAGGTGCAGAGAGAAGGGAAAGTTATTTAGCTTTTTAAAAAGCACTAGATTAGAATGTGTTAGGGAGCAGGGGATGAAGAATGACAGTTGGGTTAATCAATCAGGGACTTTGATGCAGGATGGGGGGAGGGTAGAGATGAACGAAACTAAAACAGGCAAACAAGCATCACAAATGGTCTAAGGATTCGTTCTACCAATTTTCAGAGAAAATACTATTTTACCAACCACTTTGAAATCAGGAATAAGCAAATATTAAATATGTATCAGCTTCAGTCGGAGGGGCATTAAGTAAATACCTCTTCCCACTTTCTTTTCATTAGAAATATCTTCCAATTATTTTTTCAAGTTTAACAATATATAGGAAGCTCTGAAACTGTTGAAAATTTATGTTGTTTTTAAGACTTGGTTTCAAATAAAAAAGTATGTAAATATTTATATAAGTATACTATTCATTTAGTTATTTATTCATGCAGCAATTATTTATTTAGTGCTTCTTTTTAAGAGACAAAAAACTAACCTCTAAAGAAGATGAAGATGACTGTGACAGTTCCAGCACTTAAGAAACTTATATTTGTACTTTTAGAAGTAGAAATGTCATTATTTTACAACTAAGCTCTGAATATGTACCCATGGCCATTTCCCTCCTGAAAGTTATTTGAAAATTATGCATTCTTCACATAAATAAAATCCCTTAAAAGGATAACTTTACTCTAGAACTCCTAGATGAGGTAAATTAACCTTGAAGTCAGTGTATGCCATGGGATATGTTAGAAGTAAATGTTATAGATTAGAAATAAATGAATATTTTCCCTTGCAGCGATAGATTATACCTAAGGAAAGAAGGAGTAATAACGAGCAAGAATCTGAGTATATGTTTGTAAACTTTTTGCTAGCTTGAATATGTGGAATGTGGAGGAAAATGGAAAGATAATATTTCCACTTGCCAAATTAGGAGAGAATCAGGGAGAAGCAGGCTATATTTTTGGGGGGGGCGGTGTGGGGGGAATGAGTATTGAAATGAAAGTTTACTTTGGAATTACTAAAGCTGAGAAATTAGATATCTAAGTGGAAATGTCAAGTAGGCAATTGGACATACAGTGGATCCTTGAACAAGGTGAGTTTGAACTGTGCAGGTCCACTTCTTTGTCAAAATTTTTATAGTACAGTACTGTAAATGTATTTTCTCTTCCATCTTATTTTCTTGATTTTCTTTTCTTTAGCTTACGTTAGTGTAAGAATATAGTATATAGTATATGTAACACAAAAAATATGTGTTAATTGACTTTATGTTGCTGGTAAGACTTCTGGTCAACAGGAGGCTATTAGTAGTTAAATTTTGAGGGAGTCAAAAGTTGTATGTAGATTTTCAGCAGTGCAGAGGGAGTGAGCGACCCCAACTGCTGTGTTGTTCAAAGATCAACTGTACCTGAATTCAGAGGAGAAGTCTAAACTGAAGATATAAATTTGCTTATCATTACATAGATAAAGAGATGGATGATATCACTAGGAAATAAATGTGTAGGTGGAGAAGAGAAGAAATCCAGTGTTTATGTCTGGGGACCCTTCCATATTTAGAGGTCAGAGAGGTAAGGACAAAGCAGCAAAAAATCCTGAAAAGGACTGTCCAGATCAAGAAAAACTAGAGAAAAGTGGTATGATGGAATTCAGGTGTTTTAAGAAAGGAAGTGTTATCACTCATATGAAATGTTACTAAGTGATTGGTTAAGATTAGGTCTGTCTAAGAAATGACTCTGACTTGACCATCAAGAAACCATTGGTAACTTCGATAAGAGTTGATTTAGTGGCAAGGTCGAGAATAAAAAAGTGATGGGAATAAGTTCAAGAATCAAGAGATTGTAAATGAAATGTGCAATTACATATAACTATTTAGAAAATAAATGAAAAATACTGAAAGGTCCCATCAAGTGGAGTAATTGCATCTGTCTTAAATATCCTATCACCTAAATATCTCATTTGCTATTTGATTAATTTAATGATAATTATTGAGAAGTTTTTAGAGAATATTATTAGAAGGTATAGAGAAATAAAAAAGTAGAAATAATGGTTCCTATCTTCATGGGGCTTATAATTTAATGAGAAATTAAAAAAATAATCCAAGAGGAATAATTCTAAGTAATAAAATCACATTTAGTCTGGGAATGTATAAAAAAAAACACATAGTGCTGAGGAGAGATACTCTTGTAAATACAATAATAAAATGGAATGAATTATGTCACAGAGATGGCAATAATATTGAGGCCATTTATTAGCACTTAGTACTTTATATCTGGAACTAAAGCTGTTCCTATGAGAACAACCAGATCACACACAAAAAAAATATGAAGTGGCCTCTTTCTGAGTGGTTATGTTTGACTGTCTTTTTCAATTGAAGAACTTTCTTTAAGTTTTAATTTTTAATGCCAAACTTTAAATTCTCCAAAAAGGGAATGGCATTAGGCTTCAAAAGTAACAAGGACATCCATATAGGCTTATGAAGGTATCTGACTCCAGCCTGTTCCCTGCGTAAAGGTGTTCCATGAACAGCAGAGTGAACAGGATTTTTAAATGTTTTAAAATTTTAAAAATGTGTGATGCCTGCAAATAATTGGTCTCAAGAAGTCAGTAAAAATATATGAACAAAAACAGACTGAAACAGGAGAATCTACCTTAATGAGAGAAATCAAGCATGTAAAATAACAATCTCTTAGGAAAACAAAAGGAAAAGAGGAGAGGAAGGAAAAAGAAAGGAAAAACCTCTCTTGAGAATCCTGCTTTTCGTCCTCTGCATGTTTGGCATTCCCAGGGAACAAATCCAAAGGAAATGACATTATGCATCTGTGACTTTCTCTAATTAACAAGGTAAAGATACTAATCAATATAGGTTTATGTCTTGATATTAGAGGAGAAACAAATGGATATAGAAATTTGAAAGTAGATTTAAGTGATAACAATACACTTGCATACCCTTCAGCACCTCAAATCCATAGATCAGAAGAACTCAACACTACTCCCTTCCAAATGTCTTTCTCCTGATTTTCCCATGTCCATGAATGCCATCATCAGCCTACCACTCACCCAAGCGTGGGATCCCTCTTTTGCCTCTCTTCACTGTTGACTTTGTACTTTTTTACATTTTACTACTGTGATTCTTTTCTGTCTGTCCTCTATACTTCCGTAGTCTGTCTCTCATTGCCACTGATGAGGACTATTAAAATAGTCAGCTAACTCGTCTTGAAAATGTCTTCTTTTCCCCTCTTATCTACCTTACAACAGGTTTCCAGAATAATCTTTGTAACCTATTTTGTGTGTGTGCTTTTACCTTTTCTTTTCAAGTACATGATATCTTAAAATACTATCATTTAAGAGGAGAAAAGTTCTATAAACTGTTTCTTCTAAACATTTTTTAACATTTTTTGAGATGGCACTGACATACAGCATTATATTAGCTTCCAGACTACAACCTAATGATTTGATATCTGTATTATTGCAAGATGTATTATTGCAAAATGACTGCTATAAGTCTAGTTAACACCAGTTATCATATACAGTTACTAAATTGTTTCTTCTTGTGATGAGAAATTTTAAGATGTATTCTTTTACCAACTTTCAAATATACAGCACAGTATTATTAACTATAATCACCATGCTGTGCATTACATCCTCATAACTTATTTTATAACAGTATATTTGTACCTTTAACTCCTAACACTTTACCCATTTTGCATCCCCTAATCTTCTACTCTGGCAACTACCAATCTGTTTTTTGTATCGGTAAATGCATTTTGTTGTTGTCTTTTTTTTTTTTAATTTATGATAGTCACACACACAGAGAGAGAGAGGCAGAGACACAGGCAGAGGGAGAAGCAGGCTCCATGCACCGGGAGCCCGACGTGGGATTCGATCCCGGGTCTCCAGGATCGCGCCCTGGGCCAAAGGCAGGCGCCAAACCACTGCGCCACCCAAGGATCCCTTGTTGTCTTGTTTTGTTTTTAGTTTTAGATTCCACTTACCATAATTCTTTCAAGGTCCATCTGGTTGTCATAAATGGCAAGATTTCATTCTTTTTTATGATTAAGATTCCACTGTATATACACCACATCTTCTTAATCCATTATCTATTGATGGACACTTACATTGTTTCCATATCTTACCTAGTGTAAGTAATACTGCAATAAACATGAGGGTGCATATATCTTTTTGAATTAACATTTTCCTTTTCTTCAGATAAATACCCTGAAGTGGAATCGCTTTATCATATGTAGTTCAATTTTTAATTTTTTGAAGAACCTTCATACTGTTTTCAGTACTGGCTACACCAGTTTGCATTCTCACCAACAGTGCATTCAACAGTGGAGAAAAGTTTCCTTGCCTCCACATTTTCATCAGCATTTGTTATTTCTTGTCTTTTTGATAATTGTCATTCTAACTGGTATAATGTAATATCTCATCGTCATTTTAATTGGCATTTCCCTGATGATTAATGATGTTGAACATCTTTTCATGTATCTGTTGACCTCCTCTGTATCTTTTTTTTTTTTAGAAAAATGTGTATTTAGATCCTATGCCCATTTTTAATTGGATTCTTAAAACTGAGTTGTATTAGTTCTTATATTTTAGATATTAACTCATCAGTTATGACTTGAAAATATTGTCTCTCATTCAGTAAGTTGCCTTTTCATTTCTTTGGTGGTTTCCTTTGCTGTGAAGGAGCTTTTAAGGTTGATGTAGACACATTTGTTGTTTTTTGCTTTTATTGCCTTTGCTTTTGGTGTCAAATCCAAAATATCATTGCTAACACCTGTGTTAAGGACTTTACTACCTACTTTTGTTTGTTGTTGTTGTTGTTTTTTTTTTTTTCTAGGAGTTAGATGGTTCCAGGTCTCACACTCAAGTCTAATTCATTTTAAGTTATTTTTGTGTGTGTGTGGTATTAGATAGTGGTCCAGTTTCATTCTTTTGCATGTGGTTGTCCAGTTTTCCCATCATCATTTATTGAAAAGACTGTCCTTTCCCCACTTTATATGCTTGGTGCCTTTGTTATAAATTAATGAACCATATATGTATGAGTTTATTTCTGGACTCTCTGTTCTGTCACACTGATGTAATATACTCGTGCAATCATATGTTGATGGAAACAGAAAACTTTCAAGCAAAACATGCCAATATTCAAATCCTGACTACCAACCACTTAGGATGCTTTTGACCTTTGGCAAGTTGTATAACCTACCTCAGATGCATCACACATAATCCATTATATTGGAAGCATTATTTGACATGGCACAAATAAAATACCTAGTAAAAGTAGCTTTGTTATTTAATTATGCAAAAAATGCTTCATCACCCTACATGAATATCTCAAGTCCTGGCATCTTCCCCATTACTCCGCCTGCTTCTCAAAGTCTCCCTCATCTCCCTTCTTCCAAATATTAAAAATTTATCAAGGCTCCCTATTCTTCTGAGAACACTTGGAGGCCTCTCAAAAGGAAAAAAGCCTGCTCAGCAGGGTAAAAAAGGTAGAAAACATTTCATCTAAATTGAAAGGAGTAATATTTCTTAAGAGAGATGTTTCCTTAATTTGTCTTTGTGTTTTACTTTATAAAAAGTTTTTAGTGTAAGGCAAGAATTAAGGTACCTAAAAAGCATACTAATTTTTTTAAGATGCATTATATACAAAATTGTATATAAAGAGAACAAGTGAAATCATTACTTAAGAAATTGGTTTGTGAATCCTCTGAAAATGGGACTTCTTTAATCTGTGTTTTGTAATTGCGCCCAATAAACCTGACACAAATGTACAACTTAGTGCTTTGATAGATGAAGATAGATGCAATTTACGAAGAGAATATAATCTCTGTCAACAACACAGATATCTGCAGTTATAGTGCTTAGAATGAATGGAGATTTTGAGGTGAAGAAAAATATTAACATATACGAACAAAGAATGGGGTCTACCCTCCACAAATTTTGTTTTTTATAGTTGTGTTTAGGTACCATCATCTACTGTATTATAAAACTAATAAATTCCTTAGCATGTTAAACAATTTTGATAGAAAAAAATAACTGAAGTTGTAAAAGCTTTATCCTCAATTTTTTAATCCTTTGACATATTGCCTCAGATTACCATATCTGAGTAATGAATAGGTAATAATATGGAACACTTAGTGAATAATGTATTTTGTAATGAAATGTTTACAATATGTTGTTTGTGACATTTAACATATTTCTACTATCTATGCAGATGATCATAGAAGTACTGTACTAATACAGACATTGCTGATATTGTGTAATAGGTTTAAATCATGAAAAAAAATCTAAGTGCCAAAAATTCACCTAAGTTCTTAAAAGAACTTATTGAAAGAAAACAACTTTCTGATCTAATTCCCTTTCAACACTTCATTTGTAGAAATTTCAAAGGTATTTTTCTATCTCAAAACTGAGAAAGAAAAAAGAAATTCATGAGTGGGTTATATATATCCTAAGAATGCTGTTTTAAGCATGAGAATATCTGTCCCTAGAATCAAATCTACAAGTAGGTATACTATCTTAAAAATTGTGACAAACAGGTAAACAAACAAAACTCATAGATAGATACAAAATCACCAGTAGAGAGAAGCAGGAAATGACATGAAACTATTAGGGATTTTTTCTTGGAGGCTAATCCTAGAAGTAGAAGAATCCATAGGATATTTACATATTGTTTTAATGGTAATGTCTCTACTGAAATATAATGTAACACTGTTTTTATTGAATAATCTGTAACATTCACATATTTAAAAAATATTGGGAAAAAAGATTTATCTTATCACACGAAGACAAATTTGCTTGTAGGAAGACAGAGAATATGTGGTGATTCATTTCCTTCAGCACTTACATTTCTGGTTACATTTAAGAAGGAATAGTGGAATCCTCAATCCTAATCAAAGGTAGAGACATACTACAATACTCTAGGTCTCATCAAATAAAAACTGTAACTGTCAGCTGATGTCTACCTCAGAGTCTGACCCAGATCACTTATATTTGCTCAAAAAGAAAAGAAAAGACGTGTCATATTTATAGAGCAGGTGTAATTCTGGGTCAACATAGCACAGTTTGCAGGAGAAAAAAAACAACAATGACATTAATGTGGTTCTCCTTGCCCTAGGCAGTAATACTTAAAATGTTTTCTGGGGAATTTCAATATTTCCTAGTGTTTTAAGGTCTCTTGTTTCAAATCTGAACCTCTTTGGGGAAGACTGAACAGAGTATCAGTGCAGTAGGCACTGTAACTAGAATGAGAGATACTGCTTGTCCTTGCCTTTTTTTTTTAAGGAAATCTATTTTTTTAATCGAAAAAAATCCTCTTAACTGTTTTCTCATGAGAAAATAAAATGAAGCAAAAAATAAAAAATAAATAAAATGAAGCTAAGTAAAGAATAATATCACTTAGAAATTTCAATAAAGGACATAAAGGATTTAATAAACTGAAACCACAATGAACATAGTAGGGCAGATAAAATGATAGTGTTGGGAGAATTACAATAGTAGATACGATTAAATATAAAAATCAGTTTATTAGGACCCCTAAATTTATGTGCATGTCCTATTCTCTATTTTCAATCAGCTATTGAAGAAATATAGGATGAATTGCATATCCGCCTTAAAAAATTCTAATGAGTCAACTTTGGAAAGAGAGACAACATAATTCAGCTGAAAAATTAATGAACTTGAGAACCCAAGATGTAAAATGCTAGCATTACTATTATGTTTGGCCTTATCTAGGTGTCTTAACTTTTCACAGAGTCTGTTTATATTTTATATGGGGGTTATAAGATCTACATTGCATAGATGTAGTGAAAATATACAGTGATTATAAATATAAATTTTAATAAAAAATGTGCAACTATTAGAATAAAAAGTTTATGGTCAATTTTTTTAATTGAGGAGTCAACATACTTTTGTTCAATTCTATATTTCTTATAGCAAGAACAAATTGGGAAACGTGGAGTATACTGCTGATGATAGATTTAATCTCTGGTTCATGGCAAAGTCACGCTTTTATCTGATGACCACTATGATTTTCAGAGGAAGATGGGGTACAAAATGACAGCCAGTGTTACCTAATTATATATATATATTTTTTTCTAATTATATTTTTTAAAGAAGATGTAAGATAACATCTGGCCCTAATTTGTGAAACATCCATTTAAGTTACATATATGGTTATTATAGGCAGTGATTGACTTACTTTCCTAGGAAATAATACTTGTTAATACTAATAACCTCTTGTATGAATGTGTAAATATATACACATGCATAGTGTTCACATGCACACACATATGTGTGTTATATGTAAAGACTTGTTAGCTTGAGGTATCCTAGTTTCTCTAAATCGGGCCAACACTATGGTAAACATTTGATTTACTGCTCACACAAGGCTGCTATTGAGAATCCATGGGGTATTATTAATATTTACACTGGCACAAATATAGATTGTTCTGACCAAAATGAGGCATAAGATTCCCAAATGCTTAAAGGTATTTTATTTAAATTTTATTTAATTTTTAAATTTTACTTATTGGGCAGGATCTAGAGGCAAAGTCACCAGGTTTCAGAAATACAAAAAAAAAAACAAAAAAAAAAAACACTAGATAGTTCCCTGCTATGCTTATTTTTTATTACCTTAGGTGAAGAATGTGTTTACGTGTACTTAAGCTGAGTTATTTGACAGAAAAACTACACTCACAACTATTTAGAGGCCGACATATAATTAAAATACAGATTGGCCTGACTCTAAAACCTCTTTCCAACACAATATGCCACTCTAAGGAAAAATCATGCAGATTTGAAAGGTATGCAAAGAAATAATAATGTTAGAGGCACTATTTTACCATTTTATTTAAAGTTTATTATACAAAAATGCCTAGTTAAAATTTTCTGACTAGCCTATTGTTTTTACTTCCTATGTAAATTTTTAAAAATTCTGTTTAACCTTCAGTACCCAGACATAAACAGTGAATCCACTCTAAGTCTGATCCAATGAATTCTGAGACCCATGTCCACATTATTTAATTTAGAGTTTCGGGGATCCCTGGGTGGCGCAGCGGTTTAGCGCTTGCCTTTGGCCCAGGGCGCGATCCTGGAGACCCGGGATGGAGTCCCGCGTCGGGCTCCTGGTGCATGGAGCCTGCTTCTCCCTCTGCCTGTGTCTCTGCCTCTCTCTCTCTTTCTGTGTGACTGTCATGAATATTAAAAAAAAAAAAAATCAGAAGTTTCCAGAAATGGAGCTCACTGATTTAAAGTCATACTGTTGGTTACAAGTTATATCATTGGTGTTTTGGGACTTCAGGTTGTCTATCTTACCTGTGTTGAAAATGATTCTGTATTCAAGAAATAAAGAAAATATACCCATATTATAAAATTAAAGTCCTTTTATTGGTATATATCTATAAAAAGAATCTTATGGATTTAGCATTCTTTGCAATGACTATTTTAGTCAAAATACTAGTTTTACTAAGTTTACAATTTTATTTTTTGGAGGATAGCCTGCCCTTGACGTTAAATGGAATATGGTATAATAGTCTTAGAGCCATTGAGTTTTAATCATAAATTATATTGACTTTACTAGATTTTTTTTTTCCTGATCTGATCTGGAAAGAAACCGATCAGTGAAGGAAAACATTTGGATGTTTATAAATTCAGATTTCATGTTTTCTCTCACATTTTATATTCAACACTGAATAACTGTTAAGAATATCTCTTTTATATAAGTAATATAGTTTTGGGAGACACCATTCTTTTATAGATAAATGTTTAAGACAGGTAATTGGATTCAAGGGAATGGAATGTAATACACTGTGTTGTCTCTGAACTTCTAAATGAAATTATGAAAACTAAATTATATGTTTTAAAATAAATGAGCTAAGTTCATTTGTGATTCAGAATCTTTATTATATTACTCTCTATGACTACCGGGAGAATATCTGTTTCATTATAGTATTTCCAAATCACAAAATAAGGTAAATTATCAGTTGATTATATCCTTTTGATCTAAGCGCAGAATTGGCATTTGATATTTTAGGGTTCCTGTCCATTTATAATATATAGGCAAATGATAATAAATAAACAATACTCCTGTTAGAGATAAGTGATGACAAGAGCATTCTAGTTCCCTTGGCATTTGACCCTTATGATCTTGTTCATAGTGTCATATCTCAGCCTTTTAAGAGGTTACACTGACTCACGTATATAAAAGGAACATTGTCTTTCAGAAATATAGCTTGGTTGGCAGTAGCCAGCATCATATCTAGGAAGAATAGACAGTAATTAAGAAAAAAAAACATTTAAGTATTTATCTCCTTTTTTAAAAAGGTTATAAAGAGTTGAAGCATTAACTCTCAGGAAAAAATGATCATCTGTCCTACACCTAAAATATCTAGGGATCCTCAAAATTGTGGAAAGTAGGAAATGTGTAAGTAGTATTAGCTTTTCAGATGAGCTTGGTTTTATAAAGCATCATGTTAATTGTACACAACATAGTGGCAAATGTCTCAGACACATTAAACTATAATGAATAGAAAATATCTACAGAGGTTCCTTACATGGTAAAAGTAGACAGAGGATAGTGAAATGAATTAACTGAAGACATACAAAGTAAACAGTTGAGGAAAAAAAAGAAAACAAGACCATTTTTTATAAAACAAAACTTTTAGATAATGATTTCTGTTTCTCTTAAATTTAACAAACTTTTATTTTAAAAGAAACATAAAAACATAGTATAAAATTAGAAAATGCTCATTAGTAAAAATTCAAAAATATGAGCACTATAGTCATACTCTCCAAAGACGAGTACTGTCAGTATCTTATTCTATATTCTAGTTCTTACGCACGCACATGTGCGCGTATGGATATTTCATTGAAATTCTGCTGTTTCTAACTCAATCTTTTAAATTTCTAGTCTGCATTTTTCCATAATGGTATCTTAACTACTACCTAATCCATAATCAAACTTCTCAAGTTACCTAAAAAAAGTCTGTACTAATGGTTGTCCAAACTAACGTCCAGTCCAGGATCACATTTCACATCTTGTTATGACTAGTAAGTTTTCTTAATCAAAACCAGTACATTTTTTTTTCATATTCACTTATTAAAGAGAACATACAAATTGTCTTACAGAATATTCCCTCCTTCTCAATTCGCCCGGGTTGCTTAGTTGTGTGGTTTACGATTAATTTTTCAAGAATAAATTCTTGTGAAATATGAAGAATTTTACCACTTAAAATGTCCAACAAAACATTTTTGTATGATTTTTTAGGTGTAGGAACTCTAGTTCTTTACCTCTGCAGGTTGTTTGTACCTCTACCACTCTTGCAGGGTGGAAAGAGAAGAAAAGTGGTAAAGAAATGCAAATCAACCAAGAAACTGCTGTGGGAAAATATTGAATGTAAATGCTAACTAGAAAAACACAGAAATTACTGTCTTTTGAGTTTTCGAGTGTTTTATGTTCATTGCCATCACCAAAATAAGTAGTAATGACATGACAATTGATAGCCACCGAAATTAAATGGAAAGAATGGAAGCAGAGGTCTTATTTTCTTCTATTAGGAATGATTCTTCTTAAATTGGAAAACAAACAAAAACAAAATAGAGCATTTTCTGTTAATTTACAGTGACATTGACATATATTTTCATAAATCCATGCCACTTATTCTTTTGCAAAATACATAAGCAGAGGAAGTTTAGAGTTTAATTCAAATCTACAATTAACAAAGTATTGAGCACTCTGAGGCCTACATAAATCCTTTGCAATAAAAATGCTGGGTTGAAGAAACAAAATTATAACTCTTTGTGTAGCAATGGCTTTTTCGGGGATATGTTAGGCACTTGAGCTGGAAATTATGCCTTGGATTGAAAACTTAAAATATTTTTTGAAATACATATTTAACTGCCATGCTCAAAAATATGATATTACACATGCCAAAACACATCACAATGATGAGTTTGTGTCCATACTACAGTTTAATTTTCTCAGCATAGATTTTTATATCTTTATAAAATTCCATTTAGGAAAATCTAGTTGAATTATAGCAACATTCCAGTATGCTATAGTACTTTCGGCTGTCAGGAAACAACCTTTAGAATGAATTACTTCTTAAGGTTTTTCTGTAGTTTTATATGGCAATATAACAGTCATAATCTTTAAAAGACATGGCTTCATTTATAGAAGTAACAGATTTTTTTCAAGAGCTCTTTAAAATTTAAAAATTTTATTTAGGATCATCCGCTATCATTATTTCTGATGTGTCTTTGAGCAAACGTTTATTTTACAAGAGCCAGTATTTTTTTTTTCTCTAAAAGAATATAGCTATATAGAGTAGATTCTTCTGCAAAAAGGAATATAAGATAAAATACTATGGAAATCATGGACATGCAGAAAGTTCTTTTTTTGTTTTTGTATCTGTCATGGCTTCATGATCAAATATGTATTAGGTAATACCTATGTATTTTACTCTGGGCTCTTTGCTAGGACACATGAAATTAATATATGTCAGGGCTCTGACCATAGAAAGTTCCTAGATACTACTCTACTCTAGAACAAGAAGTTAAGACCATAAATATTTTCAAACAAGGAACAAGCTTACCTTAGAAAACAATAAATGATTAGTGTCAAAATTATATCTTAGCAAACAGTGTATTAGAGAAACACTTTAAGAATATAAATCTCTAGTGAATCTCTTCTAACCTCCTTTTAATATTATTTACACCTTTAATTGTAATAATTAATGTGTAGGCCTCTTTTCTGGGTATATGATGCTTGGGTACACTTTTGATAATAGCAATTACTCCTGTCATTATAACTCTGAAAACCTGTCTGACCCAATTCTATTTTATTATTTTATTTTATTTTATTTTATTTTATTTGTTTTGTTTTGTTTTGTTTTATTTTATTTTATTTTATTTTATTTTATTTATTTTATTTATTTTAATTTTTTCCCCTTTATCCTAGTACAGTGGCATAGCTGGAGTTTGAAACAGTGCTTTTCTCAATACATTTCTCTTATCCATACCCTCATGCTTTAGAGGTGTGGAGTCACATATCTTCAGACAATTTATTTTTACTGTAGAGCAGTAGTTCTCAAGAGGGGGGCGATTTTGGCAGACAGTCAACAATATCTAGAGAAATTGTAATGACTGGAGGGTTGGGTACTACTGGCACCTAGTGGGCGGAGGCCAAGGATGTTGATAAACACTAAAATGCATAAGATAGTCCCCCAAGGTGAACACGTGTCCAGCCCAAAATGTCAATAGTGCCACTGTTGAGAAAGCCTGCTTTGGAGAAAATGTTGAAAATACTATTATATACAACAACAATATTACTAAAATATATTTCCATTTATTTACGGAAAAAGTAAAATGAAAATAATTTAAAATGCTTGTGTATCAACATTTTGGCACGTGTTCTTCATTCTGTCATATTTTGTTGTTGTTTTGTTGTTGTTGAATGGCATGCCGTGGCTCCTCATCTCCAAAGATCAATTGGATGTGCATGGTTTACTATTTAAAAAACAAAGCAAAACAAAAAGCAGGACTAGTTTTTGTCCTGAGAAAAATTTTGTGATGGCTTTAATGCATTTTTTATTTGTATTTCTTCTGACCAGATTTGAGATATGTGGATAATGTATTGCACAACTGCTCTTTTTTTCTCTCTTTCTGTCTTGTCTCTCTTCTTACATTTTTCTTCTTCTTCTTTTTCATTCTGGTGGTCAGAACTCCTCTAATTGCAGCGGGAGTCATCGGTGGGCTCTTCATCCTGGTCATCGTGGGTCTAACATTTGCAGTTTATGTTAGAAGGAAGAGCATTAAAAAGAAAAGAGCCTTGAGAAGGTTTCTGGAAACAGAGGTGAGGTGTTTATCTCCTCTCCGTGTGTTTGTTTAAGGATTTTCATTAGATTCAGGGGTGCAGATGATATTCAGTTTTTTAATCCAAGTGAAAACTCTGCTCAATTTCCTGCTGAGGGTTTATAGTTCACAATATGTTATACAGAGTTGATGAAACATCAGAGTATGTAGTAAAAGTAGTCAAGGCAGTTTCATGACTTAAAGAGGACAAATAGCAGGGGCCAGGAAGATTATCTTATTGAATGACAGATCTTATTGAAAAGACATATCTGTTTCTTTTGGAGGAGGAATCCCGCTAGAGTTTGAGGATATTACAGTAGCACAACTAGAAAACATCTGGGTAGAGGATATCTCAACAGCAGGACTAGAAAAATGTTAGAATTTTTCTGGTTCAAAACAAAGCCAGATAGGCAAGCAATTTATGCTTTAATTAGGGTCATTAAATTGGTAGCCACTGATCCCATTATACCAACAGTGAAAAGCTGAGCATACAGGATAAAGCGTACTATTGTAATCACACAGACCTTACCACACAATTTATGGGAAGCATTTAATGTTATGCATGTTAGTTATTGTGAATATGTAAATTACCCACAAATTATTATAATTTCTTTTATATTGCCACACTGAGTTCTCTGGCATGCAAGATGGTAGTTTTCCCTGTGTAGGTTGCAGGGGAAAAACAATTACAGAAAACTATGATTTGCCAGATCCTTCTCAACATGCACCTTCCCTCCTTCTCCTGATATTCACATCCATGGCTGTCTGAACAACTCAGAGCAATTCTGTTCTGAGACTTAACCTTCGCTGGGTCTCTTTTTTGGCACATTGTCAGTGTGACAGTCGGACTTTTCCTCTTAACAGACAGGAATGAGAATATTCATTGATAAATTTTGCAAGCTGATAATGAATTAAATTTTAGTTCTCTTCCTCCAGAAGTTGAAACTGGATAGAAGAATCCTGAGAAATGTTCAGGAAACTACTTTAGTTACATGCGGGAAAGAATGTCTAAAAATTGGACTTGTCTGCAATTAAAATGGGTTTTCTTATCAATAGAAATGTTCAAGCATAAGATAGATGTTATATACACGAGAAAAAAAATAGTCATTTTTACTTGAGCTGGATATTTACAAAAGATCAACTCGGTCATTTTTAACCTCTCACACATGAATACAAATTTGGGCACAACATGTGTGCTGTGCATATTTTCAGTTTAGCAAGGATGCTGGAGGCAGATACAATCCTCCCTCATGGCCAGGTTGGGGCAGTCATGGAGAAAATTCTAAAAAGTGAAGTAAATTAGAGTTGGACAGGAACTGAAGTCTTGGAACAGCAGTGGACATTTAGGTGATTGAATAAATAGGAAATGAATTCTGTCCCTTAACTACATGCAGGAAAGTCTCATTGTTATAAAAATAATTGTTTTGTTTTCTTTTTTTTTTATATAGTGCTTTCTAGGAATGTCCCTCAAATTGACATTTCATTACTAAATAAACACATACTGATTGGTTTTATAAGCAGACTGTATTTTTTTAATAAAAAGTTATTACTTAGCACTGGATTAGATAATTGTAGAATTTCCCATCTTTCTCTCAGTACAAGTAAATAACTGTGATTTTTCTATCATCTAAACAGAAGAGGAATTCTTAAGAGGATCAACTCAAATCCTTAAATACTACAGCTAGAAATCTGTCTCAGATGTGAAAAACTTGTTAAAGCATGATATATTGTTGGAATGTACTTAGAGTTAATATGCTTTTCCAAAATCATATTGCTCCAGATTGTCTATCTTCTGTTACATGCATAAAAGTAGGAAATATGTTTTTTTTCAATATATACTTACGAGATGCACTGTAAGCTTGATGCCTGTGACAGATACTGTGATTAAAAAGTGTTAATGGGACATGATCCTATCCCTTGAAGAGTGACAGATTCAGTGCTACAATATGGCAGGCAGCGTTCCAAAGTTTTCCAGCCAAGTTACATCCCATTTCATCGTTTGACAATCTTCTAAGGTAATTATTGCTGTACCTATTTCACAGGTGTGAAATAAGGAGTTAGGAGAGGTAAATTGCTTCCTAAGCCTATAAGTGGCAGTACTGGTGTACAAACCTACAAATTTAAACCTGACATTCTTTCCGTCATTCTGGCTTGCAAAATGAAACAATGCTTCTTTTAAAGGTATCATTCTCAAATTCCTGGAAAATTGTGTTTGTTTAAATTTTTAAGTGATATCTAAGAAAATTGCAGAAGACTAAACATTTCAGGTAGAGTTGTAAAGTTTTCAAAATATGAAATTATGGTGTATTATATGCCGAAGAATATATTTTAAATATATATGGCCCAAGGTGCTGAAGTCTAGTCCCCAATTTTGCATATGATTTTTAATAAGATTTTATCTGATTTAAAAAAATTATTCATTAAAGTTCCTGATTATATACATGCAGTATATGTATCAAAATCTACTAAACAAATTCTGCACAGCAGAATTGGATTTAAATGAAGGAAACTCCCTGACAGAGGTTCTTCTTCCAATTTTACCAAAGAATTGTGTGATTTTTTCTGAGATTTATTTTATGTGACTTTATATACATTTTTAAAAATATAAATTTGCAAATGAAATGGGATCATATTTGTTGTTAAGCTTTTAGACAGTGGCTTAAATTTATTAATAATTTTTATCATCTCCAAATTCTTACTATCGCTACACTTACCTAGACTCCAGATTCTGTTCAGCTACTTAAGTAGACCATGATGTTCACAGAAGCATAATAATAACCAAGCCACAGGGCCACAGTGCACTTAGCACTGTAAACAGACACTGTGAAATACCGTGATGGTTTTCAACACCATTTGAGTAAGAGTGCCTTAATTATTTCCTTATGCTGAGGAAGAACAAGCTATTTGTCTGAGTTTAAAGTTTAGTCCCTTTATTTAACTTTAAAAAGAGAAACTTCAATTTCTCTTACTTGCTTTTTTACCCAAGCACAGATACAAACCTAAAGTTTTAACATGAAATACAGACTTTTGGTACATAGAGCCTTTCTCATGTTTATATTTTGTTTTGCTTTTTTCTCATATATGCAAGAAATTGGCACACATTCATATACCTTTCTTTTTTTATATAAATTTATTTTTTTATTGGTGTTCAATATATATGGTCTCATATACCTTTCTCCAGCTTATTCATCCTCTCTGGCTAAATGGCATTTAAAATGAACCTCTAAAATTACCTGAGTTTGTCCCTTTTGGCCACAGCCAGCCCACTTTATGATCTGGTATTTCCCACCCTAATCTCATCCTTCAGATCTGTCCCACCTTCTATTGTATTCTGCTTTATGTCTTCCTCCTTCTTCCTGATGCTGAGTCCAAACTGTTCTTCATAATGGCAATACCCTCCTCCGGGTCAATCCATTTTTATTATCTCAAGACCAATTTTATGTTATTTTTTAAAGATTTCATTGATTGATTGATTTGAGAGAGAGCATGCACCAGGTGCACAAGCAGGAGGAGGGGCAGAAGGAGAAAGAGGATTCCAAACAGATTCCACACTGAGGGCAAAGCCCAACTCAGGGCTCAAGCTCAGGATCCTGAGATCATGACCTGAGCCGAAACCAAGAGTCAGAGACTCAGTTGAACCACCGAGGTGCCCCTCAACCCAATTCTAAGGTGTGTCTCCTCCAGGAAGCCAGAACTAGTGAAACTTTCTCACTGGCGACTGTTTTATTCCTATGCATTCCATAGCATTTCCTTAAGATCTTGAATCAATTCATAGAATTTTAGAATATTTGATCTGTTAATTACTCTAAGGCGTTGCTACTTAAAATGTGTTCAAAGGACATCATCATACATAGATACTACCTGGAGTTCTACAAAAAATGCAAATTTCAGCCCCTCTCGCGCACTTCCTGAACTAGAATCTGCATTTTAACAAGAACTGCAGGTAATTCAAATGTACATGAAAGTTTTAGAAGCACTGTCCTGGGATATGGACGTCGTGCTAACTTACTTTCTTCTCTTACTTCTCTCTTTTGACGCATCGGTCTTGGCTTCCTTGCTAGATTTTATTTTTCTATGTATTGAATCTCCTAAAACAAGAAAGAAAAAAACTGATCCAGTACATGGGCATAACTAAGATCCGAGTCTTAGCTGGAGAGGCCAAAACTGGAAGGACTTCATAAAGTAAGACGAAGAGCCCCTAATTAGCCTACATTTCTTTAAGGGGACAGGAGATCTCCTAGCTTAGTATGCCTCAAAGTAGACACGCTTTTATACTGGTGTTCACCCAGGCAAAAGGCATGAGAAGAGAAAGGATAGACTCCTAAGGAATCTTGAGTGATCCAGTGATCCATACAACAAAAATATTGTGTGTCAAGGAAAGTGTGCTTGTGTGTTTCTTATATGTATGAGAAAGAGAAGCAGGCAGAGAAAGGGAGAAAATCATTGATTGGTGACTTGAAGGTTTTATAACCTGTATTTTTGTTTTCTAGTTGGTAGAACCCTTAACTCCCAGTGGCACGGCGCCCAATCAAGCTCAACTTCGTATTTTGAAAGAAACTGAGCTTAAAAGAGTGAAAGTACTTGGCTCAGGTGCTTTTGGAACAGTTTATAAAGTAAGTAAAAAAATAAATGAATAGCCCTCACCACCAGTCATTTTTTTTTGTTTCAGACTTGTCTTAAATAATAGCCAGAGTTCTCATTCTAGCCAACCTAATTTCCTTTTAATATTCAGCGAGGAGAACCTGTATGGTATTGAGAAGTTGCTGCACAAATGAATTCATTCATGTTTATTGAGCAAGCGGGGAGGGATACCATCATGAGAAAGCAGGAAACTGTCACAAAAGCCACAGTATAGTCTTTCTTTCCATGCCCTTCTGATCCACTTTTGATATCATCTCCCTGTTAGCAAATTTTGCCCTTATCTAAAATACACAGTTCTAGCCTGTTTTCCTGGACCCCTACACAGTGCTCCGTGGATTCCCAGACAGGCCTGAGTGATATGCCCTAATCCCTGCTCTTCCTTTCTTCTGCTCTTTTATCCACATGTCTCCCCATCAGGATGGTACTGCCTGTTTCTTTAGGATCTACACAAAGGTGTTGATTTATTTTCAGGATAGGATTAGTTCCTAAACCACCTTTTTGCTTACCTGTTAATTGACATGACTCAACAGAAAATTTTCAGTTTTGATGCCTTCACCGTTATATGCGAACTAAAAAGGTGACTTTATTTGTGAAATTCAGGTTAGAAAGAACAAAGGGTGACATCATGGGTTTCCAGTAAGAGAGATATTTTTGGAAAGGCAAACCTCAAATAATGTCATCTGCATGTTTACTTATTTAGCTTCATTATAAGACCAATTCAGAGGCCAGGCTTAAGGTTAATTGTGGTGAAATTTATTTTTAATGTAAGTAACAAGCATAAGAAACCCTGCTGGGTTAGTGCTAAGTCCTTTTTGTAATGTCCCTTATGACAGTTCCCCAAATTTTACTTTGACAGTTTTATATTTCTTAAAGCTATAGGCAAGCCTACAGTTTTTACAAATATTTCTGTTAAAATGGACTGGATCTTAGGAAATTTGCACTTTCTAAGAAAACGTTCACTTTTTTTCTACTTTTTTTCTACCTAACAAAAATAATATTAACAATAAGAATATAAACCTTAACTTTCTCTCCTGAGTGTTCCAAAAATAATTTAAATCTCCTTAAAATAAAATTGTTTTATTCTAAGGTCAAAATGCAGAAATTTCCTAACCTCTTAGTATACATATTTTGTTTAGTTGAACTCAAAATTATTAATTGAGTACCTAATTTGAATAGAAAATATTCTAGGCTGACTTGGTACTTTCTAGCCTTCAGAATCTTTGTATATTTGAAAAAATACAACTTATTGTGTTTTTCTATTTATACTATGCTAGAAATAATGAACTTCCATTTCAATGATAATTCAATTTTGTATTGTTCCTGGCAAATAATCAGCCCTTTTATTTTAAAGATGGTATGGTCTAGAAAGTGAATTTTATTTTAAATCATGGATACCATTTAACTCAAGACTAAATATGATCTAGTGACCTGAGGAGGAAAAAATTACCCATTAAGACATTTAATTATGAAGCTTTATAAATACTTTTATTATGAACAACTATTTGCCTGTTGTCCATGAGCATTGTCCCTTTATTGAAATTACTTGTATTGAAAGTTCCATGAGTATCTTTGAATTTTATACCTACAGTGTGTATGGTTGATCCTAAGTTTTAATTAATATATTAGTTCTTACTAGGGCATATTGTCTTAAACTATAAAGAACTATTCTTGACCACTGAAATGCACATTAGCTTAACTAGTTACTTTGTTGACTTTTTCCTCCTGATTGGAGATATGCTGTGTTTAAGCACAAAAGATTTGAACCAATATCATGGGTATTAGTGTAGTTGAATTTTTGTCTGGTCAGGCCTAGAAATAATGACTATACTTATTTAAAAAGCAGTACAAATTAATTCACACTGAATTTATTTTCTTATTTCAAAAGTATGCTTTAGGAATATTTTAATATTGATGCTATATCTTTATAAAGTCACCTCCCTGTGGTTACTTTATTGAATAAATGGTAATCCTGTTCTCTACCCTAGATATCACTAAGAAAATGTAGCCTATGGATCTCCAGCTTCCCCTCTCCGTCTGTGCATTAATAATTAAAGAAAATTATACCACAAGGAACTTGGCTTATTTTTTTTTGTATTTGACATAAAGATGTCCCTATTCACTCTAAAAAGAACATAACTCTTGAATTCACCTTCTAATAGTTAAAGCCTTTATTTCTGTATTATTTTGACTTTTTAACAATTCTTGTGCTTAGGTCTCCTCTTGCATTTTTTCAAACTTCAATAACACAAAGATATAGGTTTTAGCATAGAAGTACAAAGTGAAAAGCTTTTTTGTTTTTCCTTTATGACTACAACCAACTGATATTAAGAAAAAACTAGAGATGTTCTCTTTAGGAATAAGAGATTTTTCCCTCTTTCATCTTAATGTTAAAACTAGACTAAGAATCCCTTACTCTGTTTTCCTCAGGCCGACTGGGTCAAGCAAGGGTGGGTGGTGGCAATGAATGCTGCTGAGAGATTAAAAAAAAAAGAAAAGAAAAGAAAACTGGACTAAGAAGATTTTTTTGATGTTAGAGCTAATAAATTAAAATTTGAGATTTTCTTTTTTTCCATATAACTTTATATTTGCTTTTGTGTTCAATTGGGACAATATGCTTCAAAACAAATCTTAGATAATTAATGAATCCTCTTATATCTTATCAAAATTATTGTCCTAATTCAAATGGTTGAATTGTTTACTCAGAAATGCTATTATTTACCTTAATGTTGTACTCGACTTAAACTCTACCTATTTTATACTTTCCCAATATGTAGATCCTGTTCAGATACTATAATTATTTTTTTGTAAGAAGAGAGAACTGGCAATGACCAATTTAAATATTTTATATACATATGCACAATATTTGATAATAAAACCAAAGTAATATGGCTTCAGTACTCTCTAGTACTTGCCTTTGAAAACTAATTCTAAAATATTCACCTTCGAAAACTAATTCTTAAATCAGTCTAAACTTTAGGAACATGAGATTATGCTTTTTTATATTTGTATTTGTTTTAGTTGTGGAATAATTAAATAATATTAAAGCTGAAAAAAACCTTCAACATTACTTAGCCCAATCTTCTAACTTGCAAATGAGACAATTGAAGATCAAAACTGGAACAGTGTTCTCCAAGTCTTAAGAAGTAGATATATCATCCAAATCTAATATTATTATATTTTATTTCATTTTTGTCACCCCTGAAAGCCTTTTTCACAATACAAATTGAAGTTTATAATAGTAATGCTTTATAGTATAATAGTAAACACTTTGAGAGCAGAATAAATATATGATTCATCTTCAGAAAATGAAAGCAGATAACAAACTTCTAAATTATTTTTTAAAGATTTTTTTTTTCTTTTTTTTCAAATTTTTCTTTTTTTTTTTTTTTTTTATATTTATTTATTTATGATAGTCACAGAGAGAGAGAGAGAGGCAGAGACACAGGCAGAGGGAGAAGCAGGCTCCATGCACCGGGAGCCCGACGTGGGATTCGATCCCGGGTCTCCAGGATCGCGCCCTGGGCCAAAGGCAGGCGCCAAACCGCCGCGCCACCCAGGGATCCCTTTTTTAAAGATTTTAATAGAGTGGTTAAATTAAATTTTGTTTTTGGTATAAATTTGTGTATCTTCATATGGATTTAATGTTATTTTTTTTCCTCCCAAAGGGTATCTGGGTGCCTGAAGGAGAAACAGTAAAGATTCCTGTGGCTATTAAAATTCTTAATGAAACAACTGGTCCCAAAGCCAATGTGGAATTCATGGATGTAAGTACAGACACCAGGAAATAATATTTTTATCCATTATTAATAGACTGCTTTTAGGATTAAAAAAAAAAAAAAGACTTCACTACTTAGAGAATTTCCTGCCCCAAAATAGTATACTCTTTACAACTAAACCCTTGAGCAGGGATTGTAAAAAAAAAAAAAAAAAAAAGACTTCACTACTTACAGAATTTCCTGCCCTGAAATGGTATGCTCTTTACAACTAAACCCTTGAGCAGGGATTGGCAAACTTTTGCTTAAAAGACCAGAGAATAAATAGGTTTTTTGTGCAATGTGGTCTCTGTAAACTATTCAACTCCATCCTTTTAGTAGATGAGCAGCCATAGAAACTTATGAAAAATAAAACATGAGAATGGGTATGACTGTATTCCAGTAAACTTTATTTACACAAACAAGCTGACTGTATTCCAGTAAACTTTATTTACATGAACAAGCTGAAGGCCTGGGAACCAAATCCTACTCTCAAAGGCTATGTATTTAACCACTATGCAAAGAAAGGCAAATTGCATTTGGGAATAGGAATGATGATTTGAAAAATTAATTGGGCTGCTTTATTTTATTATTGTTATGATTTACTTAACGAAAGCATCAAGCTAGATTAGTATCTATAGTACATTAGTGTTACATTTAAATTAGTAACCTACCTAAGTCAGATAATACCAACTGAAATTTACTTTCTTTCAGTTCAAATGTCAGAAGACAGACCTTGTGGGTGAAAAGCTCCAACTGTAGAAAAATAACAGAGTTCTGAAGAATAAAAATACTTTATAAGGTCAATCGGAACTTTAGATTCCCCTTAGCAAAAATTGTAGATTGATCTGTTCAGCAAATTTTAGAAGGTAGGACAGATAAAATATCTATGTAGAATGCTGTTATTTTTTTTTCACATTTAACACAAGATATCTTGTCAGGGGTTCTATCAAAGACATAAATATATATTCTTGCTCTTTTAGCATAATGTCTTCAATAATAAGAATGATTTTGATTTTCAAATGACCTTCATATGAAAGATGATGCAAGCATATGAACTTTGATTTCTTTAAAGATGGATTGCTATATATTTCTACCCAGTATCTCTCTTAAGCATTTCTGTAAGTTGTATAAGGAGCTCAGTTTTTGACCTTGGATAATTTATTTGAGTATAATGCTTACTCTCTTATATCTCATATCTTATATCCTATTATTAGATAATAGGGCTGATAATTAACTGGTACAAACCAGCTGCTCTGGTCAGTTGGTGCTGTACCTTACTGGTTGCTAAATATTTTGAAACCCATCCTTGTTACCTATCTACCAACACCTGACACACATGGACTCCGGTAACTAAATAATGTCTCCTCGTGGTGTCTAAAAGTTCAGACACTCTGCAGCCACATGTCCTGGCTTATATAGTAAAATGTAAAACTAAAGCCTTTTTCAGTGATGTCACAATCGATTTGATCTTGATTATAGGTATATAGTTGTGATGGGAATTTTTAAAGAAAGTAAAAATTATGAAGAAAAAGGACAACGGATATGAACAGTATAGGTTAATATTTAAAACTGATACAAAAAAAGATCTTGCCCAGCCTAGACTGCAGCCAAAGCTGAAATTCACAAGAATGCTAATAATCTCTGCTGGAGGCTTGGACAGCCATTTTTGTCACATTTCCATGGAAACAGATTGGCAAAAAGGGGTTAAGAGGCTACAAAATAATCACCTAAGAAAGAAGCTCTAAAAGCTTCATCATGATTTTGAATGATTATTTGAAAGCTCCTAACCCCATCCTTTTTTTTTTTTTCTGATCTGAAGTCTATTCCCATGGAAACAGGAGTGGGGATGGCAGCTTGAAATCTTAGATTTCTGCTGAATGTTAGATGAGGTTCTGATTGAACCATAAAAGGGGTCATTTTCCTAAAATGGGTGATAAATTTTGTGACCAACTCTCTCCAAACAGTATGTTCTTTTTAAAAGTTAAAAATATATTAGGTAAAATATTTTGTCTGAGCCTCTCCTACCTTGTGGATAGATGCTAGAAGATTAATAGATTGGTGGGTTGCTATTGACAATTTCAATAAATATCAAGCAGAAACACTTCCTACTATTTTCATAACTTCTTTCAAAACATTAGTATGACATCACAATAATTAAAATAGAGTTGCACTGGCAAAATTAATGATAAATTCAATATTTTAAACAGGCTGGTGTAATTTTAGTGCAAAATCACCTGCATTTCATACCAACATTTTTAGCTAATCTATTATGTTTGCAGATCATTATACTTAATGGTGTACTTAAATAACGTATCAAACTGCAATAAAAAACTTCATGTAAGCAAATTTATTTATAATTTGGACCTAAGAATTAAGTTGAAGTTGCTAATATTCTTAAGGTTATTAAGATAAAAGGCTTATTTGGCATCTCCTTAAGTTTGGGTTCTTCCATATGGCAGGGTATTCCAAGTTTAACTTTCAAACTAAAATAACATCTACTATAATCATGTTATATGTCTCTTTCGCAAACCGGTGTATATTTGTTTATAGGCATATGTTTTATTCGATTTTAAAGAAAGGAAATAAAGCTTCCAAAGATAATGGAAACTGCATACTTTTATGAAACATTAGATCTACCCCATCCTACCCCCCAGCATGGACTTTATACTTGAGGTAGAATATTCTATTCTATTTTCCTTTTTTTTAAGATTTTATTTATTTATTTATTTATTAATGAGACACACACACACACACACACACACAGCGGTAGAGACACAGGCAGAGGGAGAAGCAGGCCCCATGCAGGGAGCCTGACGTGGGGCTGGGGCTCAGTCCCCTGTCTCCAAGATCACGCCCTGGGCTGAAGGCAGGCGCTAAACTGCTGAGCCACCCGGGCTGCCCAGAATATTCTAGATTCAATAACTACTACTACTGAGTTTATGAGATGTAGCCATGTGTTACTGGTTATTATAATAAATGACAAATTGCAACAACTTAAAACTCACTACATCCAATGCTCCTCTTAATATCCAGGAGCAAAGGAGATAAGTTTCATATTTTCTTAGAATCTATACCATAGGCAAAAATAAATAAGGAACAATTTATGTTCTATTAAGTACTATGCTAAAAGCAAGAGAAGGAGAATTTGGTTTAAAGGCTGTTACTCAAACTCACCTGAATATTTCTAATGGATTCAGAATGACAGTAATAACACACTGCTACTGAATGGCCTTAATTCCCACAAAGGAAGATCACATTGAACAACATTAAGAAAATGATCCTAAAGGTCCACCTTCTTAAGAAGAATATCTGTATTTATACATACTCTAGTTTTTGTTTCAAATAGCACCATTCCATTGGAAGAGCACAAGGTTTTTGTTTTGTTTTGTTTTGTTTTGTTTTGTTTTGTTTTTATTTATGAAATCGCATGGAACACATACCTAAGAAATGATGCTACTGAGCAAGGTTCTTGGACTTGGGGGCCATGGTTTCGTCAAATCAGACAGCCTCTTCAGTTTGTCTGAGTTTCCACTACTGTTGTTTCGTTGTTGTTTTCTCTGATGTTTAAACCCACTATCACTTGATATTATTCTATATGCCTTGGAAGTGTATATGTATTTAAATGTTTTATTAATTTATCTGTTCCTTTAAAAATATTTTGAGATAAAAAATCCATCATTATCCTAAATTCCAGTGACTGAGTCATAATATTTTAGCTGTAGTGCTCCAGTTTGTTGGCTTTAGTGTCAGCTTTCCCATGCCAAATCAACCACCTCGTTCCCAGTGAGGGGCTGCAAGGAAATATGTTTCAAATCACTCAGGCTTATTGTGTAAATGATCATATTTTTGTTAAAAGAAAAGAACTCATTGCCCTCTCCCTATACAATGGGAAAATTTATTTATCTTACACAACAGTTTTCACTATTTTTTGAAGAAAATGAAATGTCTATGGGAATTGTGCTTACTTATTGTTCTTCTCTGTGTTGCACTTATGATATTCAATGTCTTCTTTTCTAAAAATTGTATTTTTTAAGAGAGAGAGAGAGAAAGTGAGCCAGCATGTGAGTGGGGAAGGGGGGTGGGGAGACGGGAGCAGAGATTGGGGAGAGAGAATCCTAAGCAAGCTCCACACTCAGCACAGAGCCTGACTTGGGGCTCAATGTCATGACCTCATGGTCATGACCTGAGCAGATACCGAGTCAACACTTAACTGACTGAGATACTCAGGCACCCCTATGATAGTCAATGTCTTAATGAGAGTTGTCTCAACTCTAATGGATAACATATAGTGGGGTGAGACAAATAGAATTTATTAGTGGAGTGTATATTTTCTCTCAGATTATAGCAGACTCACAAAATTATTTGCAAAGATATTTTGTTCAATAGCATTCATTTCTCATTATAAAAATAATGATGTTTTTATGCCTATGACTTCACAGAGTTAACAGTAACTCTTACCTAGATCCTGTATCATACTAATAATGGATTTGTAGAAATTCATATAATAAATCCGATGAAATCTTCAGTTCTTACAGATTTTGCACATTTGCATACACAAATACAATTAATTTCAGAGGTGAAAAAATGCAAAATTCCTTTTTTTTAAAAAAAACTCATTACTTAGATGTCACAGGATTCGATACTGCTGCCATGATCTTGAAAAGTCCGTTAGAAACAATCTTTTTTTCCTTAAGAAAAATTATACTTAAAATAATTAAGGACAGTTTTGGATAGTTAGTTTGCTTTCTATTTTTATTTATTCTTAAAGATTTCATTTATTCATGGGAAAGAGGGAGAAGGAGAGAGAGAGAGAGAGAGGAAGAGACATAAACAGAGGGAGAAGCAGGGTCTCTGTGGGGATCTGGATAGGGACCAATCCCAGGACTCTGGGATCATGCCCTCAAGCTGAGCTGAAGGTGGATGCTCAACCACTGAGCATCCCTTACTTGCTTTTTAAAATTAAACAATATCTTCAAAAAGAGATTTTATAAATTCCATTAGAAACCGAATTTAGTCTTTCAAAACTCTACTAGGAAGGAAAAAGAAAGGGGATGAAAGGAAAAGAAGAGAAGAGAAGAAAGGAAAGGAGAGGAGAGGAAAAGAAAAGAAAAAAAAGAGAAATTTACCAGTTTACCAGTAACTAAAGTAAATCATTTCTGTTACGCTTTACTTCATTAGCTCTTGTTTATGTCCTCTTAACTGTATAAGACGTGGTTAGAAACGGCATCACATTTGAAATCACTATTTCAAAAACCCCATTCTCCAACCACATTCTCCCATCCTCAGGTTCCTTTCCAATTGTACTTGAACATTTTACCCTTTTAGATATCACCCATACATTGATTTTTCCATTTCTCAACCTCTCAGCTGCCCCTTCCCTCACATCCCTCCTCAAACAACTTGGATTCAGGGCTCACTGTTATCATCACATTCTTTCAAAAATCTTCAGCTTCCTTGCTTCTCAAAATCATGCTGGTGTTAAGCGATCCTGGAAATACTGAAATTTCTCAGTGCCATGTTCTAGACCTCTTTTCAGTCTCCATATTTTCCATAGATTTTCTCACTGAATCACCAAATTTCATCTCTAGTGTATTTTATGAATCTGACCTCACCTCTATCCTTGATATCTGAAGTTGAAGTCTCAGGGACATCTCAAGTTAAAAGGTACATTCAGAATGTACCTTTTCATCTTCTCTCCTAAGTCTCTTATGCATTCAGTCTTACCCGTGTAAATAATTTGTATATCTATCCACCTTATTGTCCCTATCAGAAATTTGAGATTTGTCTTTGAATATCACAGTCCCTCAAACTACCCACTACCAGTTCAAGATCAAATGCTTTGATTCTATGCCAAAAACACATTTGGAGAACATTTTCTTCTTTTCATATTCCACTGCTATGACCTTAATCCAAGCGATTGACTTCTTCAGCTTATAGCTTCTAGTTTGATGTCTTGAATTGTGTTACTCCTCTGCATAAAAGCTTTCAATGGCATCACTAGAGCAAACTACTAAATCCTTGCTTCCTGAGCACCTAATTACTTTCCCAGTCTTCTTTCTCTTTATTGACTTTCTTTCTACTCCTCACCTAAGCCAAGCAAGACAGCGCCTTTGCCTGGAGTGTCCTTCTCCCAATTACACCTGGTGAACTCGCCGTTATCCTTATTTTCATAGCTTGAGCATACTTCCTCAAAGATTGCTTTCCTGACCCCTTGATCTAAATTATAACCTACTAACAGCACTTAGAAAATGTCCTTTATCCATTTATCATGATAGATTATTACATACTTATTTGTGCTAGTTATTATTGTAGAAGCCCACTCTATCACTAGCTATAGGATCTTTGATGACAGGGACTGTCTGTTGACCCCATCAGTGCATATTTAATGCCAAGTACAATATAAGCATGTAGTTAGGAACCAATACATACTTTGTTAATTGACTGAATGGATTTTACCCCTACTTTTTAAAAGACTTCTATTCCTCTTCTAGCTTTCTTTGTTCCAGTCTAATTGATTTCTATAGTATTTCCAACAGTCTTATCTCTATTTGACATATTACACTTGGATCATTTTCCTTAGGTATTTATAATGCTCATCTCTGATTTATTTCTACAAGCTCAGATTTAGTAGCTGTCTTGAATCCAGAGTTACAGCATCTCTCTGAAAAATAGACCTTCCATATTGACTCTGTAAGTAGGACTTGGCATACTCTCTGAAAGCCCTTTAAGAAGGAAAACCCTTTGTAGCCTTTGATGCATGCAGGAGGCCAATAATCTCCCCTAGTGACAACCTTTTGAATGCTTCTCTGCAAATGTTTCTATTATATATGGGAAGGTCGTACTAAGTTTCATTTTTAGCTTCTTCTTAATCTTGAATTCCTGAAATTTTATGTAGTGGTTTTAGATAGTGTTTGCTTCTCCAATAAAAATCTGTTGTTAGAGGTCGCTGGTAGCACCACCCTTGTCTCTTGCCTATTTACATCTATTCTAATAGGAGTAGGGATGCAAGGATGGGATCCTGTACAGAAAGAAAAAAAAAAGTTTGATTTTATCACAGATTTTGGCAAAAATAAATAAATAAAAATAATTGACTGCAGTCATAAATCATTGCTCGTACCAGTTATCTGAATTTAGTAGATACTCTAAAACTTGAGCTTTGAATGTTATCCTAGGGAGTACTAAAATGTTTGAAAATAGGCAACATACTTGACAAGTTTTACATTCTAACAGGCTTAATTTTTCTCTTGGAGCACCTAAAAGAGACAACCTAAAACCAAAGCAGGTTTCTCTCTGTAAACCTCAACATGTAACTTAATAAGTTTTCTGCTTCTGTTTCTCCAAAGCATGCATTTGGATTTGTGTGAATGAGAGAACATTTCTCAACAGCACATAGTCTCCCATACCAATATTTAAATTTGATGAATGAAAATTGGGAGTCTGTTAAAGGTAGTAGCTTTCCATATTGTAGGTATTTTCCAGCTTTGTAAACTCTTCGATTTGGTGAATTTCATAAATCATTAGAGGATGTATTGCTGTGCCACCACAGAGCTGGAAGAGAATTTCCCTGATCATGTGCAGTTTCTGACTCCAATCTGGATTGTATTTGCTAATATGATGGCTTAAGAAGAATCCTCACTCAGTTTGATTGCACCAGTAGGAAGAGCTGTTTATAATGTGAAGCTTGTTTATAAAATTCAGGTAGAAAGCTCTTGCCCACAGAGCAAGCATAGACCGGGAAGTAGAATTTCCAAAAAATTAGCAAATAAATTCAGACATATCAAACCTTGATGTGAATGGTTTGATTAATGCTTAATGTTCTGTTTACAGTTTCAAGGACACAAAAAAATATTATTTCTGCTAGAGGGAAGTACCACCTGAATAAAATCCTGGCTTACATTATGTGGCATAAGGTGAATTTAGTTATTCATAGACCAGTGATTTGATTCAGGAAATGAAGGCTTAATGTGCTGTGATATTTTCAGTAGCACGCACACGCACACGCACACATATATGTGTCTACATAGCAGAGTGAATGTATTATATAACAATATATTATATTGCATTATATACTGGAAATGTTTTTGTAATTATATTACCAATATAAATAAGTTATAAGTATTATCTATGCTGTAAATACACATATTACCACTTTGCATAAAATGATTGCCATAGAATCTCTATTTCTTTAAGCCTGTTAAAATAATGAGTTGTTCTATACTTACTACATAAACAGCTCAATTTTTTCCCAGTAAAAATAAAAATATCAAGATATTGTTTTGAACATTTCTAAATGGTGCTGCAGCTCCAATGAAGCCATGTTTTTAGTTCTCATAGCTTATAGTTTGTGTATAGGTTGGCACAGTGTGATTAGAAATAAGAATGAGCACCTTGGAGGTAGTGAAATTATGAGAGCAGTTTGTCACGAAAATAAGCAATCAGTGAGGGCTCTTTATCTCAAAACTAAAAAGCTTACAGTTTTCCACAGTGATCGTAGCCACTGCAATTTTATCTAGAGTTTTGATCCACTTACAAATTTAATGTAACCTCTCCAAACTTAAATGTTCCATTATCTGTTAGAAAATAATTAGAAGTGGTAAGCAGAAGTCTGCATACATGGAGTTCCTTGGGAGTCCCTAAGCTCATGGAAGCAAGGCATTTGA
Organism: Nyctereutes procyonoides; assembly: GCF_905146905.1. Taxonomy (NCBI): domain Eukaryota; kingdom Metazoa; phylum Chordata; class Mammalia; order Carnivora; family Canidae; genus Nyctereutes; species Nyctereutes procyonoides. The sequence continues at coordinate 19,292,703 of NW_026575132.1, read as the reverse complement.
TGGATACTGGTCAGCTGATATTGGTACAGCAGCTAATAATAGCAGGAAATGCTGCTTAGCTAGGTGAGAAAGTTAACTTGGGGAAAATGAAAATGAAACATTTGGGATTTATGGTCAGAAATAAATTTCCCTTTTTCATTTGTTTCCTGGTAAGAAAATAGCCAAGGGAGCCAGTTCTTTTGCTTTTTTTTTTTTTTTTGATAATTTATAATTAAGATCTAAGGGCCCACTTGATTTCAGCCATATTCACTGTAATTTCCTTGCATCCTCACAAAGAACTATTAGTGGATCAGGAATATTTTTTATATAATGCATACAAATATTAGGTGAATCTGACCAGTAAATTAAAAACTGTCTGCTTTAGCAAGCATGTGGTAAATTAACCATAGGACACATGTGCAAGTTTTTTGGGAGGGTAACAAACACAAGGGGTTTGAGTACAAAGCCAGAAAAATACTTTCCCTTTGTGAGTAAAGTAATGAGCCAAGTTCCTTTAGAATAAAAAACAAAGGGCAGCCCGGGTGGCTCACTGGTTTAGCGCCGCCTTCAGTCCAGGGCCTGATCCTGGAGACCCGGGATCGAGTCCCATGTCGGGCTCCCTGCATGGAACCTGCTTCTCCCTGTGCCTCTCAATCTGTCTCTGTGTCTCTTATAAATAAAGAAATAAAATCTTTAAAAAAATTGATAAAACAATGTTTTATCAGGTTGAAACAAAGGAAGTATGATAGATTAGTACAAGAAAATATTATCATTAATGGTGGGTGGACTTAGGGATTTTTTTAAACTCTTCACCAATGCAGGAATACCAGTTAGTTAGCCTTCCAGTTTATTTGGTTGCATTTGACTAAAATGCATGTATTTTAAAGGTAAATAGACCCTTGTTTCAGTTTATTTTTATCCTTATTTTTGCCATATATATTTCATATAATTGTATTTGTATATTTTATGTCATATATGCATATATATTTTAGCCATCTTATGTGTGATGGTGGGGTTTGTTGGTTTGTTGGTATGGAATCTGCTTTAAATGAAGAGAGAATAAATTAATATACAAATATTTTTCTGTAACTTACTTAACACTAACTCTCTCAAAGTGTGATATTAAAGTTTAGCACAGTTTTCAGATGTAGGTACATATTTAAACCCTGAAATATCTTGTTTCAAATATATTTATTTTAAAAATATTTATAAATATTATATTTCTATTTTACCTGAAAGGAAGAACTTGTTAGTTTCCGTTTTAATGTGATTGTTAGTCACGGGGATTAATTTATTAAGAATATTTGCCTGTAAATGCTGATGGCCCAAAAGAATGCCACAAATTTTCTCCTAATTTATTGGGTAATTTAGGTATGAACATATTTTGAAAAGGCTCTGTTCTTTTTTTACAGTTGTACACCCAATTAGCTCTCAAATAATGTCCATGACAATATTTTCAGTAAATCTTTATAATTTTGAGAGTTGTGGAATGATATCAATAGATTAATCAAACATAAATCAACTCTTCTTGGTAATCTAATTGTAATTGAAAGTTACTGCCTGTAAAAAATAAAAAAAAAGAAAGTTACTGCCTGTAGAAAAAAAAATTTGCCATTTTAAAACAACATTTGTTTTTTTCCCCCTCAATCAAGTTGTGTTCTTTTATATCTATATGTCTCTTTAGTATTTTTTTTGGTACAGTAAATCCGTATTTATATATCACCAACATTTGGAACCATTAAGAAAATAACATTCTTATTTACCACTGGGTATTAAGATATTTTTAAACAGTGTTATAATTGTGTTGGCAGGATTTTCTAATTGAAAATGAGTACAGGACTTTCTTATTAAGGCATATAGTCTTTCCACTGCTTCTGAAGTAAACAGAATTGCTATTAACTGACTACCATCCCTTTATCCAATGCTTCATCTGTTGTCCAGAGGAAATTAAACACCACCATGTGCATCAAAAAATACTCAACTTAACCTTCTAAGTTAGAACTGCATCAGAGCATACATTGCAGTGAGATGGGCAGTGGGAGAGGAGTCCTGTGTTTCCCTAATGTGATCCATTTGAAATTACTATGAAGTCTGAAAGGACACTAATCTCCAGTAATTCTTTCATAGTGTCCTTTCTACGTAGGCAGAACAATACACCATTTCCTAGTGTAAGCGAAGATGAAGTGCAGAAAGTTTCTCCAGTAAATTTAATTTTATCTCTTTACAGGGCTCATGCATCATTGCCCATTTTCAATCAATAAATTATTTTCTCCCTTTTAGATTTAGACTTTGATTAGCTTGAACTTCTTAAAGCAATATCAGGAAAATAAAAAAGAAACAATTTCTGTAAAATCTGTTAACTGTGACCCAGGTATGTTAAATATATTTTCTTCTATTCATCATGGTAATAAAGCACGGTAGTAAAGCAACAAAGATGAGCAAAGTACATTTTGGCACACAGACTTGCATAATTAATGCCAACTTTTCATAATAAGAAGATGAAAACTTATGTTTAAGGACTTGCTATTATTCAAGGATTTTTTTTCTGCATGTCTCTTTTCCCATTAGCAGTTCAAATAGATAGAGTGATGTTTCAATTTCTAAAGGGTAATGCATATGCCAGATTATTATTATGTGGATAGTAAATGAAGATTTTTTAGGAGTCCGTTAGTAATGCAAGATATTATTTTCATCACCTTCAATGAAGTGCTTTTCAAAGAAGCTACTGTTGGTTCAAGGTTAGCAATCAGCCAATCAAGACTTGATGAAAGGCAGTTCTAATATTTAAGTCAACTAACGAGTCTGTTTAAAATATATATTTGCCAGCTAAGCCATTTTTGAAGCATGGTCCTATATTATCTAACTGTCCTTTTGGTGATGAAATATTACATTACAAGGTCTCTTTGTGCTATGAGGCTGAATGTGAGCACTGGCATACAACTAAACTATTTGACTTACAAATCAGCATTAGAGCATAAAGTGTTCAGGGACAAGGGGCCTTGGTGTACTACTAAGTGATATTTATCATTTGGATGGATGGATAGATAGATAGATAGATAGATAGATAGATAGATAGATGATATACACAAAAAAGTAGGTAGAACCTCAATTAAGATTTGGAGAAATCCCATGACCCACTATGCTCATATAAGCCAACTCTCAAATCATGTTTCTTTCTCTCAGGGTGTTGATTACTCTATAACACTTTAGGGAAAGTAATAACATATTTTCATTTTATCCCTGATAACTGGCATTTTTAATTTGCCATCACAACATCAAATGACCTATGCGTTCACCTATGAGATTCCATCTGTGGTTTGTCAAGGAGAAAACATAAAATGTTATAAACTAAGGGTAATTTAAGACAGTAGAAAGAATTCATGTATAAGTCAAGGGGAGAAGGGCAATCATCGTATGGTTTCACTCATACATGGAATATAAGAAATAATGAAAGGGATAATAAAGGAAAGGAGGGGAATTGTGTAGGGAAAAATTATAGAGGGAGACAAACCATGAGAGACTCCTAACTCTGGGAAACAAACACGGGGTAACAGAAGGGGAGGTGGGTGGGGGGATGGGGTAACTGGGTGACGGGCACTAAGGGATGGGATGAGCACTGGGTGTTATACTATATGTTGGCAAATTGAATTTAAATTTAAAAACAATATGGTACAAAAAATGTGAGATTCAATATTGGAGTTCACTCCAAAAAAGTAAATGAAATAAACCCACCTGAATAATAATGGCAATCTGTGGAACCCAAATAACAGGAATACTGCTCTACTTGAGGAGTGACTGGGCCTAAGACTTAAAGGCTGTACAGATCCACAGAGACATCTCTCATCTCAGCTTTTACCCAGCTTGTGTGAAGTGCCCTGCTAGCCTCTCGTCTGAAGATCAGGGTTTAGAAAAAAGTTTCTCGTTGATCTATCTTGGAAGCATGCCTATCCCTGGATCAAATGAGAGTCTAGCGTCCCACTATTTAAGTGGCTTTTGATGGCCAACGATTTTACTATCTACTTGAATAAACACTAAGGTTCATAAAAGGGAGAGGGGAAACTAGAGAGGCGACCTGATAGATGACTACTAAAAACAGTTAATACTTTAAGTTCAAGCAAATAAACAAAATAAATTTTTATTTCAAACTGCATAGACTCCTTTATTTCTTTGCTTTCCATCTCTTTTCCTTTTCTTTTGTAATTTACTTTTCTCTTTTGATGGGAACTTTTAATGAGATACTTTTCCTAAATTTTTAAATCAAAGTAAGCGTACAGAAATAGAAATAGACATATAATATCTATATAAGTATATTTTCCCCAATTTTTTAATCAAAGTAGTATATAGAAATTGAAAAAGATATATGATATCTGTGTAAGTACATATCTACATAAGTACAAATAGTATCTACAGTAGTACATATCACTATCAGCTTATACTAAAAAAAGAAAGAAAGAAAGAAAGAGAAAGAAAGAAAGAAAGAAAGAAAGAAAGAAAGAAAGAAAGAAAGAAAGAAAAAATAGGCCTTTTATGCTACTGACTGTTCCCTTGGGTCTGACTTTTCAGAGATAACTATATTAGCTGTGTCCCCTGGTATTTCCCTCCTCATTCCTAAAAATATGCTTCTACTGCCACTTCTTGATGTATCAACTTTAGATAAAATCTATTGACTATTTTATATGGAAAATGAAGATTTAGCATTCTTAGGTCCTTTTCTATACTTTTTTTCACTTATTTTCCCTGTGTAATTTTTATGTCATAATTTCAAATTATATTGATAATTTCTGCAAAATTATTATTATAAAGGTGCTGCTGATAATTTTTCTTCTAAGCATTCTACATCTCTACCTCTACGTCTTCCCAAAGTTATGAACAGACTTCTCTTCCACAAGGTCAGATGCTTGGTGAAATCTATCAGTTTTTTATTTGTTTTACTTTTCCTTTTTTCTCTTACCTAGGAGAAATCCTTCCTTTAGAGCTTCACTCTCAGGCAGCCCAGGTGGCTCAGTGGTTTAGCACTGCCTGCAGCCCAGGGCGTGATCCTGGAGACCTGGGATTGAGTCCCATGTCGGGCTCCCTGCATGGAGCCTGCTTCTCACTCTGCCTGTGTCTCTGCCTCTCTCTCTCTCTCTCTCTCTCATGAATAAACAAATAAATATTAAAAAAAAAGAAAAAGAGCTTCACTCTCATGTTCCAATCTGGACTGTTAGTGTCTAGGTTAAAGACCCATTTAATTTTGGGCCCTCACTTCCTCATCATCTAGAATTTCCCTTTGCTTTGCAACTCAGTGGTATCCTTTAATTTCTGGATACCGTATCTTTATCCTTCTTGGTTTAGCATTTCATATAAGGAATTATTAACTGTGATGAAAAGTTATAAGGAAACTCTGTGTAGTACCCTAGGAGTGAAGAAGAATACCCAAAGAAGGGTGATTCCTAACTCCTGTTTATTTATTTTCCTGCTTTCCCAATATTTCCAAATGATGAACATTAGGCTTTTTTTTTTTTAATTCATCCATTGTGCTGAGTTCTTAAAGGACCCTTCGAATCTAGAAACTTAGATTTTTTAGTTTGGGAACTTTTTTTCGAATGGCATCTTTGATGATATTATCTTGTTCATTCTTATCTTCCTTCTGGGATTCTTCTTAGTCAGCTCTGGACCTTCTGGAATGGTTCTCTAATTTCAAAATCTTTTGTCTCAGATTTTCCAAGTTTATATATTTTTTCTTATTTTTCTGAGGATTTTCTTGATTTTTCCTTCCAAATTTTTTTTGAGAAATATCATATGTTATACTTTTAATTTCCAAAAGCTATTTTTGTTTCTCCTATCATTAAAAAACTAACCAAACCCCTGTTCTTGCTTGGTGAATACAATATATGATTTCCTGTATCTTAGGGAGTTAATTTTTTCATGTTCTCCTTTATTCCCTGAATTGTCTCTTTCCTTGGGTTCTTCTTTTCTTTCAGTTTGTTTGAATAGACTTTGGCCTTAGAACTAAAAGTTTTCCACAAATATCTGTTATCTTAGTCTGTTTGGGCTGGTATAATTGTATATTATATTATGGGAAGCTTTAGGCAACAGAAAACATTTCCCACAATTCTAGAGGCTGAAAAATCCAAGATCATGGTACTGATGTGGTTTGAAGTATTGGCGTTTGGGGTCGATGGCTAAGAAAAAATTCTTGAGACAACTTAGGCACAAATAAAGTGGTTTTACTAAAGCATGAGGACAAGACCCATGGGCAAAAATTGCTGCACTGGGGTTGTGAGGAGTGACTGATTATATAAGATTTTCTATCCTGTGGAGGGAAGGGTGATGTTAGGGCTCGAGGAAATTGAGCCTATAGGTTTCTGGAGACTGTTTTTTCTTGTAAATCTTTAAGATAGTTGCAAACTGATGGGGATTCATGTCCAGTATGACTCTGAGCTCTATCAGTTAACCATTTGTTTTTCCTTTTCCTTTGTTCTAGAGCAGCCAGGAATGCTTGAGGACTGTCACATGTATCCCACCTGGTGTGTGTGTTTGGGGTGGGGGTGGGGATGTTTCAGGGTGTTAATTTATGCTTTACCCTCAGCTTGCCTTTGCTCCCTTATCAGCACTGCCCTGGTGTCTAATGGAAGCCTGTTTCCTTGTCCCTAGATAGCTCTTCTCTTGTGTCCTCACACGGCAGAAAGGATGAGGGAGCTCTCTGAGGTCTCTTGTAAGACGCTAGTTTATTCATTCATGAGAGCTCTACCTTTATTACATAATCATCTACCAAAAGCCCCACATCCTAATACCTAATCTTGCATTGGGAATTAAGAGTTCGGCGTGAGATTATTGGGAAACACAAACACTCAGTCTGTAGCATATGGTGGTATGAGCTTTACTAGGAGTAGGGCTATGACCATTTGTTTGGGTTACCCACTATGGGGCCATCTACCTTTTCAGAGAGAATCTACCGTTACACAATTGTTTATACGTTTCTGGAGATGATTAAAATTAGTTCTGTTAACTATGTAGACTTCAAAGCCAAAACAAGAGAAAAAAAGAGAATTTTTTTTCTTTCTTTTTAAAGTACATCTCCTCTCCTCTAATCTCTATTGTGCCTGGTATCTTGAAATGTAATGCTTTTTTGGTTCAATTTTTCCATTTAGAAACTTTAATTTTTTACTAGGATAGGGAAGCGCAGTAACCTGCTACTTGGGATAAGGAGAAGACCAGAGAATCTAATTTTTTTTATTTAAATTCAATTTACCAACATGTAATGTAATCCCCAGTGCTCATCTCATCACGTGTCCTTTAATGCCCATCACCCAGTCACCCCATCCCCCCACCACTTCCCCTTCTGCAACCCTGTTTCCCAGGGTTAGGAATCTCTCATGGTATGTCTTCCTCTCTAATTATTACCCACTCAGCCCCCCCCCCCCATCCTTTATGGTCCCTTTCACTATTTCTGATATCCCACATATGAGTGAAACCATATAATTGTCTTTTTCCAATTGGCTTATTTCACTCAGCATAATACCCATCCACATAAATGTAAATGATAGGTATTCATCTTTCTGATGGCTGGGTAATATTACATTATATGTATATATATTTATATTTATATAAAAATATATGTCACATCTTATCCATTCATCTGTTGAAGAACATCTTGGCTCTTTCCACAGTTTGGCTATTGTGGACATTGCTGCTATAAACATCGGGGTGCAGTTGTCCCATCGTTTCACTACGTCTGTATCTTTGGGGTAAATACCCAGTAGTGTGATTGCTGGATCATAGGGTAGCTCTATTTTTAACTTCTTGAGGAACCTCCACACTGTTTTCCAGAGTGGCTGCACCAGTTCACATTCCCACCAACAGTGCAAGAGGGATTTCCCTTTGCATCCTCACTGACAATTGTTGTTTCCTGGCTTGTTCATTTTAGCCATTCTGACTGGTGTGAGGTGGTATCTCATGGTGGTTTTGATTTGTATTTCCCTGATGACAAGTGATGTCGAGCATTTTAAATTTTTCTTTATACAAATTTTGAATATCATTCCTGATTTCAACTCTATCTTTCATCTTCACCATCTGTTGTACTAAATGTCTCCTGTTTTATACCCTTTCTGGTTTTTGCTGAATGAATTGGTTTTCATATTCTCAGCATCCCCCTTTGTAGAAACTTATTATTTTGCTTTCTTACTTTTGTTACATCCATTTCCCTGAAATTTGTTGACATTTGTTCAGTTGTTTTTGTACCCTGTCCTGTCCTCTTTGTTTTGGGGATTTGTATCTTTTTAAAATCTTCACTCTTATTTTAATGGCATCTTGGGAAAGAGCAGGGAAAAGGTATGCACTTAATCTATCATAATAAAATGAAAGTCCTGAAAGTAGTTTAAATCTAAAAATTCTAGAAGAGCTCCTTCTAACTTTCTTTTCTTTTGTTTTCCTAATAGCTTTCATTAAAGTAAAAGTAAGGAATATGTACTCTTTTCTTTCATCCATGTAATAATCTCATGCTATTAGAGATAGCTTCCTTCATGAGGAACATCATTTCATTTTTTATTTTAAATTTTTTAAAATTTATTTTTATTTATGTGAAAGAGACAGCATGAGTGGGGATCGGGGGAAGAAAAAGGTGAGGGAGCAGGACAGGCAGCCTCTCCACTAAACTAGGAGCCTGACACAGGTCTCTCTCTGAGGTCCCTGAGATCATGACTTGAGCTGAAGGTGCTTAACCAACTGAACCATTCAGGCTCCCCCTACCCCCAATTTTTGTTTTGTTTTTTAAGTCAATAAGTGCTTATTGAGAACTATAGGATTCCTTAATCACTTAATCTTAACCATCCATACATGGAAACAAGAAAGACCAGAAACATCTGTATTGAGAAATGATTGCTTATAGCTGTACCTAAGATAGTCACTTCAGGAAGAAATATCTAAGAAAACACCTAACCCCTAGATTTTAGTTAAAAAATGAAGTGCTTCTTTGACTTTCCTTGTAGACTCAAATTTTTTAAATATTGGACATATTTAGCTAAGAGTTATAATCTTTGATTTAAGTATAAGAGGTTTTTTTTTTAATTTTTTTTATTTATTTACAATAGTCATACAGAGAGAGAGAAAGGCAGAGACACAGGCAGAGGGAGAAGCAGGCTCCATGCACTGGGAGCCCGACGTGGGATTCGATCCCGGGTCTCCAGGATCACGCCCTGAGCCAAAGGCAGGCGCCAAACCGCTGCGCCACCCAGGGATCCCAGTATAAGAGGTTTTATAGGAAACAATCTGAATTATCTCTGGATGGAGGTTAGCAGTGAAATCTCCAGAAATATTTATGGTATTCATTGTTTTTGCAGATTATAGAGTTATAAAGATTACCAAAGTGAAAGAAGACATTTAACAACTGCATGACTCTTAGTAGAAGAAATCTAAATGTTAACCCATCAAATCTATCAACTTGAGAGTTAGGAAGAAAAAAAAAACAAGATTTTTTTTTTAAGTCTAGTAGCTCAAAAAATATTTCCTTAACACAGGGCTAAACATAATTGAAATTAGCATTGCTAGTCATCTTTTAAAAAAAAATATTTGCTTTGTAAGCAGAAATAAAAAAGCCTAAAGCAAGAATTCTCACATTTTTTTTCAGTTCAGAGATTCTTTTGAAACAACTGATGAAAGCTATGAAATCTTTGCTAAGAAAAAGTGCACATACATGTATATTCAACCCTGATTTTTTACTCAGTGTCTAGGGATTCAATTTCCCTCGAAGTTCAGATACACAGTCAGGAATCACTAGCTTAATGACTTTGCTAATGTTATAACCTTAAGGGAAATTTAAGTGGTTAATAATTGCACTTAGACTGCCCAAGAGATTATCCTAAATCATTGGTGTTTCAGCTTACCACAAGTACCAGGGTTTCCGTGTATCTCACCTTGTTTAATCTCACACAATCCATCAGTAGGCTTTCTCCAATGGAGAGTTTGGAGTTCTGAGAGGGGAGGTGAATGATCCAGAGTTCCATATAGCTGATAAGTGGCAAGATTCAATTCTCTAACTTGATTCAAAAATGTCTCCTTCTGCCAAGTTATAATGTTCAAATTGTTGAGTACCTTTTGGGAGAAGCAATAAAATTTGGAGCATAGAATCTGTTATATCTACCACCATAAAATAATTGGATAGCAGGAATGCAATTCAATCTTGGAGAATATGAACAATGTAATAAGTAGCAGTAGCACCAACTAGAAGGAAAATAATATCCAGTTTCTTTCTTACTGGTGCATGGTGTATTTCTACATATGTGCAAATTTTCACTTTACTAGAATAATTTTAAAAATACAAAAATTAGGTAGAATTTACTTAGAGTCTATATAAGAAAAATAAATGGGAATATTCAAATAGTAAAAATGTTTCAGATTAAATTGAAAAATCAAATCGATTTCCCAAATGTTTGCCCAGAATTTTCTTCTAAAACTTAGGTCAAAATATCTAAGTGTTTACTAATAGAAGTAAACAATGTGGAGAATTCCTAGGCCTTTCGTTCAGCATGCTCCCAAATGATCTATTATTCACTCCTAAATGTGACTTGTGTGTGTGTCCCTGTTTTTAATGAATAGTGACACCATCCACCATGACCCAAGCATCTCCAGCATTCCTCTGTTTCTAAGCCCAACATCAAATTGTGAACTTTCCAGTCTAATCTCTCACTAATCTTCCTGTTCGCAGGCTTAATCTTTTCCAGTTCATGCTTTGCAAACCGGACAGAAAGGTCCTTGGAACCCAAAGCTGATGATCTAGCTGCAGAGGACTTGCCTAGAATTTTGGGATGAGGGAGTTTAGAACCATTGTTAGGAATGGGGGTCAGCAGGGGGACATGGAGAGATGCATAGTCTAGAGTTCTCTAATCTCTCTTGGTGGTCAGTATTCATAATATAAAATGAGTCTATCAGCAAGACTACCACCTTATACCTACAAACTAGAGGCTGCCAGGAGCCATCAGGTGGCTCTAGCTAAAGTTTCACCCTATTCCCCACAGGGATGCAAAACTGCCACTTTAGTGAATTATCTTTTTCCCTGGTTTTACAACATACTGATTAATATCTACATTAATGAAATAAAACATAAGATCTTCTTATCAAACAATAACACTATAAGAAGATATAAACTTTCTATTTGGATGAATTTCACTTAATCTTCAAAAGTTGGAATTTCTTAAAATTATAAAATCCATTGATGACATTCATTTAGCAGCTGATCGTTTTGAAGTGATAGCCTTACTATCACATGAATGTTCAAAAAATTAAATTTAAATGATTATTTGTGAAGTAATGACTTAATGTATCCTTACCATTCTGATAATTTAGATTTTAACTGAGTATAGCTCTAATGAAAATAAGTATGAAAAAGATGAATTTGGATTATAGAATGTTTGTGAAATATTATATAATATAGTCAATTTGCCTTGATAATGAGAATTACACCATACTCCATAATAATCTTTCCCTGAATTAACATTTTGTCATAATACAAAAATTCTTTAACTATCAACACTTACTTGATACATTAGTGGACAGCTGTGTTTCAATAGAGGAAAACATTATTCTACCAAATAGTTCTATAGATAGAGATTGAAAGAGAATGTTAATAGATTCTGTACAAATTAATCATTTGTTTTATTACTCTTTGATTACAAATGAACAAGTATTCATAAAAATGTAGAAAATACTTAAGTAAAAAATGATAAATATCTTAATTAAATCCAGATATGATTATTAGGAATAATTTAATACACATCTTTGAGACTCTTTTTCTTGATAGATTAGATGTGCCTCATTCTTTTTAACCATATATATCATAGACAATAATGTATTAATATATTGTTTTTTGCTCCTATATTTAGCTTAGTCCTAAAAGGTTGGAATCTCTTTAAATGTATTCAAGTGAATAAGAGTGGCTATATGTGCAGGAGAAGAGGTGATATCTCAGAGATAAAAGAAAAAGGAAAAGAAAGAAAGAAAGAAAGAAAGAAAGAAAGAAAGAAAGAAAGAAAGAAAGAAAAGAAAGAAAGAGAAAGAAAGGAAGGAAGGAAGGAAGGAAGGAAGGAAGGAAGGAAGGAAGGAAGGAAGAAAGGAAAGAAAGAAGAAAGAAAGAAAGAAAGAAAGAAAGAAAGAAAGAAAGAAAGAAAGAAAGAAAGAAAGAAAAAATATTACCAGAAAACCAAAATTGCAAAGATAGAACCTAGAGAGAGTTCTTTACTGATTGGTAAGAAGCTTCCAGGAGTTTCAAGGTGTTAGAAAAGAGAAGAAAACAGAGATTTATTAGAAGTTTCTACAGATTACTTTGGGACCACTTGAAACTGAGAAGAGTGGGAATATAAATATTTCTATTTATGTTGATGCTTCCTTGAAAGAGATTTGTTTTTTAGATCCTAACCACTGGCATTAATAGCTTTATAAATACTTTATAATTAAATTACCAGAATGTATTTATCTTATTTTGAAACCTCTCTTGTGTACCATTGATCCGCTGGTACCTACTTCAAGAAATGAAACATCATTTCATTTATTTCCTATCTTGTACATTTTGATATTTGTTAGGAGAAGCATACTGGCATTACTAATCAAAGCATTAAGTTTTTTTATATTACTTTTTTACTGAAATGCTTAATTGTTGCATTAATATGTCTTCTTCCAAGGGATACCTTATTTAACATTTAATTAAAGATGTTTAATTTTGGGGAGGCTTAACCTTTTCAATGTTGAAATTTCTTATTCAGGCAAGAAATACATCTCATTCAAATATATCTTAGTTTGATAATTTTTAAAAAATATGATTGTGCTTTTCTTACTGGAGTAACTTCAAGGAATTTTGGTTTTGTTTTTATTATGATTAGAATATTATCTCTTATTTACATTTTTAATTGGATATTGTTGGCCAAATGAAATTTTCTGATTTTGCCTACTTGTATCTAATCTGTTAGTTCTAATATTCTAGTTATTTCCTTGGTTAAAAAAAATAATCGCTCATGATTAATGTTAATTTTATCTCTGTCTTACTAATATATAAATCCCTTATTTCTTTTTCCTATAATATAGCATTGTCTAGAGCCTCTAGAAAATGTTGAACAATAGTAGTGTTGAACATGACAATAATGTTTTCCTAATATCATTGCAAATCCTAAAAACTATGATGTTTTCATCTTTCTGATTGTCCTCTATAATTTCATCTCTTCTATTATTCTTAGTGTTTTATACTGGTATTTTCTGTTCTTTCTTTAGATCAGGTTTTCCAACGTACTGTATTACTCTGATATATATCAGACCCTATTTCAACTTTCCATTTCCATTTAGTATCTTTATTATCTTTACATTTCTTTTTTTTTTAAAGATTTTATTTATTTATTCATGAGAGAAACAGAGAAAGAGAGAGAGGCAGAGACACAGGCAGAGGAAGAAGCAGGCTCCATGCAGGGAGCCCGGCATGGGACTCGATCCCGGGTCTCCAGGATCACACCTGGGGCCGAAGGCAGGCGCCAAACCACTGAGCCACCCGGGCTGTCCTAACTTCATATTTCTATCAATTTAGTGACCTTTTTATTTTTACCTATTTGTTTGTAAGTCTTTATTGCTTATTCTAGAATTTTAGACTTATCAGGAATCTTATCTTTATACTTTATTTATATATTTTAATTTTAGAGAGAGAGTAAAAGGGAGGGGTAAAGGAAGAGGGAGAGAAGCAGACTCCCTGCTGAGTGCAAAGCCTGACACAGCTCTATCAGGACCCTGAGATCATGACCTGAGCCAAATAAAGAGTTGGATGCCTAACCAACTGAGCCATCCAGGCACCCCTAATCTTTTAAAATAATTTTACCAAATAATCTTCAGTAGCCAGCAATGTCTCTCACAATGCAGATTCTCCTAGTTGTTTGATTAACTTTTCTTGGCAAGTAATTACCTACACCTTTAAGACAGATCGTTACCTTACTCTGTGAAAACTTATTGCAGGAAAGATGCTATACTTTTTAAGAAGTCTATTTTGTTTGAATCATTCTTATTTTCAAATTTATGATGAGCTAAATTTTCTCAAGCTATAAGTTAAATGACTTTGTAGGTACATATAAAGAAAAAGGAAATTATCCTCAAAAAGACAATATGAGAGACGGCAACTTAGTTGGCAATAAATTATTAATAAACTGGATATGTTTAAGCATGTTATATGACCTCCACACCTTTCATAATATCTCAGTCTTGAGATAGTGCACATATTGATTTTGCCTTTAGCCGCTTCAGTCAGTTTAGGATTATGCAAATGTAAAAAGCCCTTCCCTAAGGAACTTACTCATGCAAGAATGTGACAAAACCCTTTATCTAAATTATCATATTTTCATTTTATATGGTTTTAACCATTTCTATAACTATAGTAGATTTCAGATGTAATATTTCATGTCTGTCTTGGTCACTACTCTCATAACTGGTATAAAATAGTATATAGTTAACCTTTTTGTGCACAAAAATAAATTTCTCAGCTGCATTGATAGGCCTTATGTATTTGATACCATAGCTCTTTCTGAAAATTCTACAAAATTTTACTAAAAGCAAATTATTTCTTAGTTTATGTTCTGGTAGTTTATGTTACAGGTAAGATTTCCCAGGAAGGATACTTTGAGATGGAATTTAGTACCTAAAGTGTTCTTAGGTAGTGCTCTTGGGGTCAGCAGCTGTGGTGGGGAAGAGAAGCAGGCTGTGATTCCGACTCGACACCTCTTTGTCTGACCCTATTGGTAACTCTGGAGCTAACGTGACCTATCAAAGTTGTCCTGAGTTGGCAATCCAGAATTTGTTAGATGAAGGTTGCCTTGGGAAGTGGTGTAGACTTGAGTGAAGTGGCTTTCTGCAGCTGAAGAAATCTCTGACGTGGGTTGGCAGAAGGCAGTTTGTCAACAGCACTCTCAAAAAACAAACAAACAAACAAAGAAAAACCCAGCAATCTCAGATGCTAAGACAATAAGTCTTTCTTTGAAGGGGGGTCCTTTTATGCCACATTATAACAGCAAATCAACTCATGTCTGGGCAACATTACATGTAACCAGGGGAGTAGGTGTTATCTTTCTGTAACACAAGACAGGAATCTGATTTAATGTGACTAACTAACTCTGTATGGGATGGGGAAAGTTAATATGCTTCAGAGAATGCAAGGTAAAGTAATACAAAATGTTGTATTTTGTGCTTCAGAGAACAGAAAGCTTAACAAACATGGGGATTTTAGAGATATGTGAAAAGATGAGATTTGAGCTCATTCTTTTGATACAGGTTTGGTTTAGGTAGGTTTAGGGAACAGTGAATTCATTAGATGTTGCATGTCCTTAGGTAGTATAGATTTGCCTTGGCTCAGCATGGTGAAATGGAAAAGCCTGGCACATTTGAATCTAGCATCAAAAAGCTTATCTGGAAGTGTAGTTAATTAGGTGAAGTGACAAGAGATAAAACCAGAAAGATAAGTTAGAAAAAAATTAAGAAGAACCTCATATATTCAACAAATATGTCTTCTTTTCCTTATCCTACTCCCAGTCTTTGGCAGATAAACAGATGTTTGTAATAAATCATTTGAAAACTGAAATGACTTTTCATGTAATTCTTTTCATGTAATTCTGATCAAAATCAGTGAGCTTATTTGAATAATTAAATAATGATGCTGCAATTACCTTAAGGGTTTCATTTATATATAGGATGAATCAATATCTTCATTCATCTGCTTAACGGCCTCTAGAAAATTTTGTAGTTTTAGCATTTTGGTGCTGATACCATGATAACAGACCCCATGAGTGACTTTTATAGAGAAAATGTAGTCAATTACTTTGCTGAGTGTTCTAGGATAGTGTTTGGTGAAAATAATTATATTGTTTAAGATTATTATCATTGCTGTAGAGAAATTTTCAAAAAGTGCTTAAGTTGCTTCTTCTTCTTCTTCCCCCTGACAGGATAACAGATTTTCAGTTTAAATGAGTAACCTCTCCCTATGGACACTTTTTGCATAATTTACTTGGAAAACGTATTTATCCTTAGCATGAGAACTCTTCTATGTTCCAAGAGTTTACTAACTCAATTATATATTCATCCCATTTTTCAAGCAGACATTTCTTTTCTGGAAACAGAATATATATGTGTATTCAAAAAATGGATAACACATTGACATCTCAAAATCATAGCTCAGTAATTAGGAATAGTATCTATTGGCTTGATTCAGAGTTTTCATGATGATAATTCAGAAGTGAACACTAACCACTGTGGTCACGAATTGATCAGATGCTCTGTTCTGATGTTTTAAGTCAGGTGACTTCAGTAGGGCTAAATTTTAAAAGGACGTTTTGAATGTAACTCTTCAATAGCCATTAGCTTCACGATAGGTATTTTTACTTGGTAATCAATTAGAAGCTTAATTTGGACAACAAAGTTTTTAGATTTTTGGTTGACATAATTAAATATCTCCCTAAGTCATTTTGATAGACAGTCTCAGTAACAAACCATTATGTATTATCAATACTTACTCAGATTGCTGCTCCTGAGGCTTAAAAGTTGGAACTGACTCAAGAGATTTTTATGTAGAAGTGTATAGTATGAAGGAAGGCTACACTCATGTCTAAGTCTTCAGGGCTACTCAGAAGAACTAGAGATTTGTTTTGAACTGGGTCTGGTTTGGTATACAAAAAATTATATGTGGGAATTCACTTCCAAGTCCTGGAAATGTGAACCAGATTTATGTTTCTAGGCTTATGGTCATTCTTACATTTTCCTTCACATTAACTCTGGAAAATTATCTTCAGATTGGCACATTATCTAGGTCTGATTATTGCATTTTAATTAAAAAGTAAACCCTAGAAAAAAAGTCAAGAAGAGATCAAGGAGTTACCTCAAGGATATATATTTATTTCCTTGGTTTCATTTTAAAATCTGAATATCCATAATTTGTAAAT
The DNA here is from genome assembly GCF_905146905.1 of Nyctereutes procyonoides. Classification (NCBI taxonomy): domain Eukaryota; kingdom Metazoa; phylum Chordata; class Mammalia; order Carnivora; family Canidae; genus Nyctereutes; species Nyctereutes procyonoides. The sequence goes on along the minus strand of NW_026575132.1, from coordinate 19,275,796 downwards.
ATTATGTTAAGATTTAACAAACCTGAAACTCTTTTGGCCAGGCCTAACTTTTGTTGGCTTAGGATCTTAAATAAGGCAATAATTGGCCATGATAACTTCAAAGCTGAGATTGCATTTATAGATGTTTAGCTTTTGAATATTGTTTATTTTCTTCTTGTATTTGCCATATACTCAGGAGAGCAAGTTATATACAGTATATTTTTCCATATAGTCTATAATGAGGTTATGATTACATAGCAGTTTATGTAACTTGTCTTTATTGGTACAAGATAGTTTCCAGACTTTTGCTATTATAATAAAAGCTGCAATGAATGTCATTTCACTTGTAAGAAGGTATATCTATCTGTAGGATGTATTTTCAGGAGTAGAATTCCCATGTAAAAAGACAAGTACATCTTTAATTTTCTTTTTTTTTTCTTTTTTAAAAAGATTTTATTTATTTATTCACAAAAGAAAGAGAGAGAGAGAGGCAGAGAGAGAGAAGCAGGCTTCCTGTGGTAAGCCTGATGCAGGACTTGATCCCAGGACCCCAGGATCTGACCTGAGCCAAAGGCAGATGATGCTCAACCACTGAGCCACCCAGGCATCGCTTTAATTTTCATAGATAAAACCAAAATCCGTCCATATAGGATACTGATTGGGCATTTCCACCAGTAATGTATGCCAGCACTTGTTTCCCAATGACCTATGAACTAGAGAACAGGGCATTATCAAGTCTCTGGATAGTTTTCCAATTAAAAAAAGACAAATGATATTATAGTGTGGTTTTGTTTGTGTGATTGTTTATTTTAGTTACAATAGCAAAAACTGTTTTCTTAAAATTCTCGAAGTCTAAAATCAAATTACTAGTGGGGCATGAACCCTTGGAAGTCTCTAAAGGAGGATCTTTCTTTCCCTCTTTCAACTTCTGGTAGCCTCACATATTCCTTGGCTTTTGATGCATCATTCTAGTTTTTTGTCTTCCCATGGCACTCTGCCTGTGTCTCTGTGTCTTCACATCTTCTTATAAAGACACCAGTCATATTGCATCCAAGGCCCACTTTACTCCAGTAAGGCCTCATCTATTTAATTACTTAGGTCTGAAACATCTATTTTTCAAATAAAGTCATACTCTGAGATACTGGTGGTTAGGTCTTCAACATATCTTTTTCAACTCCTAACAGCACCCAATAACTATTAGTTCAATGAATAAACAAGATGGATCTCAAACTGATATTTTTCATTCATATAAATGGGACTGACTATAGCATATTCTATAAGGGAGATGCATAGCTAAAGCCAAAGCCAAGATAAAATGTATCTTTATAGGTTTAAGTTTTACTGTGGTGTCAAATCAGTAGATATTCTATACTTAGCAACTAAAGAGAAACTAGAGTAGACTATCGGAAACTCATCATACAGTGTTTGGAGAATGTGTTATAGGAAGAGTAGAGTTCCTACTAGGATCGAATATGGGCAGAAATAAAAGGAAATATTCTGCCAGGATAAGTAAAAATTGTCCCACTACAAGAGGTGGTGGGAACGCCCAAAAAATTGGGAGGTCAGATAAATATCTAACTTTTAAATACTACCAGTGTACTCTTAACATGCATTTCTCTTACTGTGAAATGATACTGTTCAACTCTCTTTCTTTGAGAATTATCTTTTCATGATTCATGCTCTTTTTTTTTTAAATTGGGTTGGTTGTCTTCTTAAATTCGATAAGCTTTTCACATATTAGAGTGATTAGCTCTTATAATTAGTGTTGCAAACATTTTCCTCTATGTCATTTGGCTTTTGATATCTTTTGATATCATAATCTGCATAAATATTTTTTATTTTATTTTTTTTAAATTTTTATTTATTTATGATAGTCACACACACAGAGAGAGAGAGAGGCAGAGACATAGGCAGAGGGAGAAGCAGGCTCCATGCACCGGGAGCCCAACGTGGGATTCGATCCCGGGTCTCTAGGATCGCGCCCTGGGCCAAAGGCAGGCGCAAACCGCTGCGCCACCCAGGGATCCCTATAAATATTTTTAAAATCAAATATATTGTCTTCCTTTTTTGTGTTCTGAATCTTGTGTCTTGGTTAGATAGCAGTTTCCTAGTATTTTTAGTTCGTTTTGGCTTATTGCTTTTGAAAATTTCACTTGTGAAATTGTACTTCATTACATTTGATAGGGTGAAGAGATAATGAAAGCAAGGCAAGTATTTTGAAGTAAATTTATTGAGCTTTGGTTAATTATGACAAAAATAAGCTATAGAAATTTAAGTATTTTGATACTTAAAATAATTCCAACCCCACTAAACTGAAAACCTACAACTGATTATTTTCACCAACAATAACTTTTTAATGACACAGATGCTGAGAGTTGGCTTTAATTATCTTCACTTTATTTTGGAGTGGCTTTTCCATAATAATATTTATTCTATTTTCTATGCATTTAAGAATAGAGAGACTAGGCCTGAATAATGACATTTAGTCACTTTACTTGATACCTATGTACACAGTTTTAGAAGATATTTTCACTAAAACTTATTGTTCAAATGCTTTATTTCTCAATTATTTATGTTACTTAGCAAGTGCATATATTTAGGCTAATTGTGAATAACTGCAAACTGCATTAAATTTAAAAATCATACTGAAGTTAATAATTTAATATTTAATCTTATTTCTAATTTGATAATTGATATTCTGATTTTTTTTCAATTATGACTTCTCAGAGGCATTTTTTTGTCATTTTTGCTGTCAGTTGTTACTACATGTTGATTTTGTTAATCAATTAATTTTAATTAATTACAAAAGTTTAGTGTATATGGCTTAGATAACCATTCTACACCTGAGGGAATCTTTTTCTTTTTTTTCCTAGTTTAAATAAGTAAGTTTACGGTCTTAGCTTACTACCATCATTATAATTTTTAGATATATTAATGTGGAATATAATGGTAAAAGGAATTTAACTTTGAATAGTAAAAAAAAAAAGCTGAAGTACCACAAATAAATAAACATGCCTAAAATATTTTACAAGAAAATATAAATTGGGACACCCGGGTGGCTCAGCGGTTTAGCACCTGCCCTCGGCTCAGGGCGTTATCCTGGAGTCCAGGGATCCAGTCCTACTTCGGGCTCCCTGCATGGAGCCTGTTTCTCCCTCTGCCTGTGTCTCTGCCTCTCTCTGTGTGTCTCATGAATAAATAAATAAAGTATTTAAAAAAAGAAAAGAAAATATAAATATATCTATGAAAATATTATATTAGGAAGAAGAAATTGCTATAAGTAGATTTAATGTTATATATTATAGCATTATAAGCCAGGATAGATGTATCCATGTTTTTTTATATGAGAACTAAACATGAAGTATGTTTTCATGTTCCTTACTCACACATACAATTTTAATGTTTATATCCAGATTTTTGGACAAAAGTTTAAAATTCAGTAATACAGAAAACTAGTAGTGCTCAAAATATATTTTTGCTATATTCTTAATCAAAATACATCAGACTCTTCTCAGGGATTAGGAAAGAAATGTTAAGTTGCTCCAATGTACTTTGCAAGTGCTAAATAGGAGTCCTAACCCTTATTGTATATGTTGTGCTATAAACATATTGGTACTCCATTCTCATGGTCTTGATGAACGCATTTATCTTCAAATGTACAAATGATTGTTTACCCAATAGAATGCACCTCTATAACATCAAATGTTCCATATATGCACCTATGAGTAACAAAAAAACCCCACCAAATTTCAGGTAATTATTCTAATGTAAATTTGAAAATAACCAGCTGAACTGAAACCTGTTATGGATTTAAAACCAAAGAGATGTTTCCTTGTGGAGGTACACCTGAATTAAATATGCAAACTGTGTTGAAAGCATATCAGTTTGTAATTGGATCTTTCTTGAGGCCATTCAGACATGCACGACAGACATGGCTTTTGCTCTTGCAATCACTTTAAAATTAATGGGGAGGGAGACTATCTAGTGTACTATCTCTCTTTTCATAACACATTTTCTTATTTTTCTCAAAGAAATGCATAGCTAAATGAAAAATAGACATTCAAATTGCCTTTTAAATTGTTTGAATTCCACTATTAAAGGCAACCTAAGAACATTTTTAGAATCTAGAAAAGAAGATATTATTAGTTAGTATAATTGACCAAAACAGCCTCTGTGACCCCTTTCTAATCTCTCTCAATTGCATGGTTTATGTTAACATGTCATATCTATAAGAAACATTTTTCTAAATTTCATTCATCTTGCATTTTTTAACAAACACATGTGATATGTAGTTTGTTTTTATTTTTAGAATATGGCCGGGTACATGTTAAATGCTAAGTAAATCTCTGTGTTTATTGATCAAGTGGATTCCATTATTGGATGTTTTCTCCAAAAAGTACACTGTCCCATTAGAAACTCTTAGCTCATAACCGGAATATCTGAAGGTATTTATTTTCAAAGCCATATAAAGGCATCCAATAACTACCAAATGAAGTATTTAAATATTTCCATCACATTTTCAAAGAAAATATATTAGTTGTGCAAAAACGCTTTAATGTTAAAAAGCACCATAACTTTGTACTGATATTGCAGGTATCTTCAAGTACATTGCTTCTTTAATCACACTTAAAATTTAATTGCATAGTTTGCACTTAAAAATCACTGCAATTGGTTTAGAAGAACCTTCAAATACTTGCTTTCTCTATACTATGATTTTTAAAATTGAAATAAATTTCAGGTTGTGATGTTCCAGAACATGTTTTAACATCTGTGAATTTTAATTGATATAAGTTTCAATTAAAATACCTAAAAAGTGAAGGATTTATTTTTTACAAGTGGGTTTTGCATACCATTTGAAGATTTGATGAATAATTGTTCTGAATATATGAATTATTTTAATGTAAGTAACCTATGTAAGTGTTATCATAAATAATAATTTTCTGGTTCCTTTGATGAAACAGACTGAAGCAAATAATTTTTGAGAGTTGAAGTGCCACAGAAACATTTTCTAATAATCCAAAGTTTTCATAATCATGACTAGAGACTTTAAATTTTTGATTTTTAGCTCTCAAAATAATCTTATATTTAGGCTTCTAGTACCAGTTCCATCTCAGTTCAGTCTGGTTCTTAGAATGAAGACTTAGATCACAGTCATCAGATTCTTAAAATTAGATAGTCTCTACATGGGGATTTTAGAAATTCTGGAAGCTATAATATTATAAAGGATAAACGGTAGAAAAGATTAGTAGAATAGCTCCAGAGTTTGTTATATACTCATACTCAGGGATAGAGCAAGTACCTAGCAACAATTAATAGACACCACAGATGGAAATCACAGCATGTACCCTCAGAAAGCTGTCCCTGTGTATACCTGTAAAGAATAGACATTATTAGACAGTACACTGACTATTGAATACCATAAATTCTTTTGCTCTTTGCAGGATTATTTAGCGGAATGGTCAAAAAGTCATTACTATGCCGATATTAGGCAAGGGATATGTGTGAATGATGTCATGAGCCAGACTGACCAGCACGCACGTAGAATTTGATGGAAAAGAAATCCATCCATATGGATTAAGTAGATTATGAAGAAAATACAACCAGTTATGGGAATGATGAGAATAGAGATGCTGAGAAGCAAAATTCTGCTCGTATTGGATACAAAGCATTTCCCATGACAGGGAGGAGGATTAAAAAAGGATATTTGTGTCCAGAAAGAACAGAAAAATGCTTTTATCTTGACTTGTGGACCAGGTCTGCACCATCCACAAGACGAATTCCTCAAGATTCTGTTATTTATTGAAGGGCTAAAACAAAAACAAACAAACAAACAAACAAAAAGAACAGTTGAAGTGGGAAACCCAAGCTCAGCTACTAGAATACACAAGCATAAGGTCCCTTAAAAATATATCTACCTTTGGCAAGTTAAGCATTCATTTCAGATTTCTCAGGATTCACTATCAGTGCTAGGATCCCGTTACCTCATTCGTGGACGGTAGCTTCTCAGTCTCTTGGTTTTCAGACCCTTTGCCTATGATCGGTCCTGAGGACTGTGCTACTAGATTTTATGTTTCTTGCGCAAGAATTTTGAGTTGATCCTCATTTTGAAAGAATAAAATCCAAACATCAGAGTATTATTTAAGTTCCTCCAAGCCCTCGAACCAGCCTGCCTCCAGCTTTACTCCTTTCTGTGTTCTGTCCTGTACTGGATACACCATATAAGCTGATCTATTTGTATTCCCTATGCATGCAGACTTACCCACTTTCCAAATTTTCAAAGGAAAGGAAGCTAATTATATTGTAATGTTGTTATGTACCAACCTCGGTGTTAGACCCTTTTGCACATATTACATGAAATGGTTGTTACACGATATAGGCATTATTGATCTTTAGCCCCATAGGGCCAAAGACCCTGTGATTTTTCAATAGTGTGAATACCTTATGTCTTATCGCATAACTAGTAAAAGAGCAGACTCTGGAAAGAATTTGCATGAATCGGTGTCCACACACCTCTTTCTCCTCATCATAATATCTGACCCATGTTATTTATTCTTTTACAGCATGTTCTTTCCACATGCTAATATCCGCACTTCTATTTTTCTTCTCAACAAAGCTTTTGTTTTCTCACATTAGTTTCTTCTGTCTTCAGTGAATGACAAAAAACTTCTATCATAAATATTTATCATAGCTATTATCAATGTCCATGACCTAGTTTCCCTCCACTTTAAAGACTTTTACTACAATATTAACTACTTGAAAGTAGAATATATGTCTTTTTAATTTTTGCACTCTCATGGAGGATACAAATTTGTATAGAATAACCCTTAGACTGTACTGGAGATAAGTTAATGAATGAATTAAAGAATGGCTAGCTATTCCCTGTAAATACTCCTAAACTATCATACAGTTATTAATAAGGTAATATATAACAAAATAAGCATTGTAGTGCTCTGCACTACTGTTTGAGTTTGCTGATGATGAATGTAATGACCATGAATTGACCTTTTATAGGATGGCCATTATAGAAACCTAAGATACCGTTCCATTTCTAAAATATTGGTTAATTTTCAGTGGCTGGTTTCAAATGCCAGATCAGGATTGGATGCCTTCTTGCAGAGATTCTTTATGAGGTACTTCTTTTTCCACTGCTACTCTCTAAACCTTGCACAGCATGTATCTAACCACAAAGCCACGCATTCCTTTGACTCATAGCCTCCTGAAACAAATACGTTAACAGTTCGGGTCTTCTGTGAGACCATATATTTTCTTTCAGGGTTCATTTTAACTCATTTTGCCAGAGTGTGTGGTAATATCATTTACTGCTACTATATTAAAAACATAAAAGCATAAATAACATTAATGGAGACTTTTTCTGGTTATTGCCTCTGAGTGTCCTTGACATCAGGATCAGTGTGGAATATTAAAATAACATTGACATGAATATTTAATATAAGAACTTGCATATGAATCATGGTTTCAAATTTAATATATCTGATGGTAATAATTAAGTTCATTATAAAAAGTAGAGGAGATAAGAAAGAAAGAAATGATGGGACAAATGATTTCTATATATGAATTATCCTATACGAGCATGAGATGAGTAAGTGAAAAATGGAATACTTAATTAAAGTCACTTCTGTATCTTGAGTAAATCATAAAGAACACAGTCCAAGCTGCTCCTTTATCAGAGGTGTATTTGAGATATTTTATTAGGTATTAAGGAATTATTTCCCTGATTTTATTGAGTTGTTTGTTGTTATGTGCCTTTAATCTAGTCATCTGTAATTAACAAATTGTTCTTGAGAATTAGAAAGACAATAGATCTCTTCCTTTAAGGGAGGTACTATATCTAGGAAAATGGAATTGAGTATTAATTATACTCAATTATTATTATTATACTCAATATATACTCAATATATATTATTATACTCAATTATACTCAATATAATTAATATACTTTAACCCAAATTATACAAAATAGAAAGTCATAAAATCCTAAGTGACTAAATAAGAGTTATTACCAAAATTATTTGATTTTGATGTTTTAAGTCAAATTTAGTTTTTTTAAATAATTGATCGAACATTCCTAGAAACAAGTTATCCAATGCAGAAATGAGAATAGACATGAGTTAGTCTTGGTCCCCTCCTGCAAAGACTATTTAGCATTTTATTATTGATGTATTAATTCTAAGTAATTGATGATAAGTTGTACTCACTTGATTTATGCAAAAAAAGAAAAAAAAAGGTGAGTACCTATTAGAATGTCACTTCATAAAGATTCTGTTAATGGGTTAATCTTATCAGTTATAACTCCGCTCAGGACACTAAGATAATGAGCACAAAATCTGCTGTGTCTACCTAGTTACCCAGACATTAATAGATCCTGAGGAGATAACATGATAAAGTCTTGACTGTGAATATAATGAGAACCAGATTCACCTCCCAGCTTGGCTACTTACTAACTTTAGGATCTTGGCAAATTGCTTATCTTTCTCAAACTTGCCTCCTTATCGGTTAGATATAACAATATCTGTTGGACAAGATTGTCCTGAAGACTACATGAGTTCATACGTAAAATTAAAAGCATTGTGCCAGGCACAATTCGGCAAAACGTAGCAGTTATTATTATGATCTGATGAAATTCTTTAATAGATAACTTTATTTATCTTTTTAATAGATGACTTTAGAGAGACAATAATGTTTGCTAGCAACTAAAAAGCTATAGCTGAACTAAATATGAATCTTACAGATTAAATAGGTCTTACAGAAATTGAGTTTCATTTGTAAAGAGAAAAAAATGAAATCAATAAACATTATTTGGAAGTTGATAATTATTCCTTTCCCCCTTGCGGTGGAATCCATAGCCTTGGATGATTTATTCTAGTTCTAGTATGTTTGTGTTTTCATTCTTTATAGCATATTGCAGTGTCCTCTCCAGAGGATCCATGCTGGACCTTGCTGAGCTTGTTCTTCCGTATCAGACCTGAAATGTTAATTACAGACACCTCTGTGCTTCCTTTTCTGTAACTTTGCTTAGATTAATCAGTAGGCCATAGAGTGTTTCTGCCCTAACTACAGGCATTCACCAGTACCGCTTGGTCTCTATTACCTACTTTGACCCCAATTGTTATTTGCTGTTATTATTGCTATCATAGCTACTGTTTGTTACATAACAGATTTATGCAGTCTTTGAAGTTCTCAAAAGGCTACTTTTGGCCTTCTCCTAGCTCTTCATGACTACTTTATGTTGAAGGTGGAAGGAGATGCTTCTAGCTTTCCATGGACTTAAGTAGAAAATAATAGCTTCTAAAGGGCTGACAGAAAAAGATGTATTTTAGTCAGTTTTCTTGCCTTCCTTTCCAAATTTTCCCACCCTGGGACTCAAAAAGATTAAACTAATCAGTTCAGTTGCCCTGCAGCTAAAGCTTTTTTTTCTGAGACGGTTGGCCATGCCTTTGCTACTCAACCATCACATTCCCTATTGATATAATTGATTTAATATTAATGTAATACTAATTGAATTTTTTAAGAGTCCTCTGGGCATTGTGGTAAGTTCTTTGCCTATACCGTATACGTTAGCTATTGTACATATATGTCAACTTCTAAATAAAAAGTATCTGCACCATTTAGGTTAGACCAATATAGCACATCCAAATTCAATAAGGTTTGGGAGCAACATTAATTTTTAAAATATGGAGGGCAGCCTGGGTGGCTCAGCGTTGAGTGCTGCCATCGGCCCAGGGCGTGATCCTGGAGACCCGGGATCGAGTCCCACATCGGGCTCCCTGCATGGAACCTGCTTCCTCCTCTGCCTGTCTCTCTCTCTCTCTCTCTCTCTCTGTGTGTGTGTTTCTCATGAATAAATAAATAAAATCTTTAAAAATATTTTAAGTATGTATAAAACCAAATCAATGATATTTAATCTCACCTTTACCTCCCAATAAATTGGTTTTGGTTGCTTAAAGAATTGAGGTGAGAAGGATTGGGAGTTTTCACTCAGACCAGGAAGGAAAGAATATAATAACTATATCAGTATTCTGTAGCTTCTAGAACCAATTACCACAAACTGGGAGACTGAAACAACAGAAGTAGTTATATCACATTTCTGGAGACCAGACTTCTGAAATACCCTCCAGGAACTCTAAAGAAAAATCTGTTTCTTGCCTCTTCGAGCTTCTGGTGGCTGCAGTTGTTCCTTGGCTTGTGGCTGCATCATCATCATCTCTGCCTTCTTCTCTTCATGTGGCATTCTCCTCCGTGTATCTGTATCTAATCTCCTTCTGCCTCTCTCTTATGAGGACACTTCTAATGTCATTAAGGCCCACCTGGATAATCTAGGATGATTTCCTCATGTCAAAATCCCTACCTTAATTGTATCTATACAATTTTTCCTTTTTCCAAATAAGATGATATTGACAGGTTCCTGGGATTAGAGTGTGGACATATGTTAGGATTAATTATTAGCCTGCTACAGTGATTTACCGAATACATGCAATGTTAAAGCTATGTGGCACCACAGAATGCCTAGGAATTTTTTGTAGATTATAACAAAAATAGACTGGAGGTAATAAAAAAAACAGTATTTTTTTTACAGTAGTGATGAAAGTCTGAACTTAAGTAGGGGTCAGAAGGACAATACTTAGAACTATATAGGTTTTTCCATTGGAATAAACAATGAATAGGACTTGGCAAAATATTTGATATGAGTAGAATGTAAAACAATGGGAAAAGAATGCCAGATAGGAATCCAAGATTCAAAAACCAAATTAGAAAATGATTCTGAAATTTACAAAATTAGCAGTTAGCAGAAAAGCTCTTTTGGAATAATTTACTTTGTGCCTTAAATCTGAGGTCCAGTAGGATATCGATTTCAAGATGACTAGAAAGCATTTGAAATATGGGTTGATTCCTGGGATGAGGTAAGATAGCAAGTGGGAAATATAATGGAAAGCCCATGCTCAAAAAAATTATGAATGAATCCTGTCTTCTTTCCACTACTGCAAAACCTTTCATGATCTGCCCTCCACTTGCATTTCCGATCCCATCTCCTTGCCATCACATTCTTGCTAAATTCTAGACACTGGAGAGTTTTCAGAGATTCCCAAATTCACCTGGCTTTATGCTCTTCCCTTGTATTTGTCTATCTGGCTTATTCTCATAATTCAGGTCTCAGGACACATTTCCTGAGTACCCTTATTTAAAGTAGCTCTGCAGCCACCATTTTATTATCTATTACAATATTCTACTTATTTTGTCCATAACCTTTAATATGATTTATAATTACGTATATGTCTGCTTTATATTGATTTGTTTCTCCTGCATATTGATTGTCTCTCCCAGCAGAGGGAAAGCTTCATGAGGTGGAGATGGTATTGTAGAGCCAACTTCAGTTAACAGTGGCAAGCACATAGCAGATCCACAGTAAATATTTTTAAGTGAGTAAATGTATAACAGAGGGGTAGGAAAACATAAGGATGAGGGGAATTCAGTGTAACTAAGGGTAGGGGAAGGTGGGAAACACAGCCAGAAAGTAGGTATCTACCTAGAGTAGAATTGCTCATGAAGTTCTTTGCTGTGTAGCGCTGTTAGTAGTGTCTCAGCATGAGATCCAGCTACTCAGTGGGTGAATGGTGGAGAACAGAGATGGAAGACTTTGGACACCAAGAGGTAGAAGGATTCTAATCTTGATTGTTCATGTCCACCCAAATGATGGCAGAGAATGGAAAAGAGTGCTGAGCCCACCCGGCAATGTGGGCACACGTAAACCTAATGACATGTCCGTTCGGTCTGTCTAGCTGCTGCTCACCTACTCACACAAGTAAATTGTTATTTATTCTAGATGTGAGGAAACAGATGCAGATTTCATTTATTTTATTATCTAGATACCATCTGCAGTGAAACATGTTTGTAAAACATTATTATGGACCAATAATTTTATTTCATCTTTCATCACTGCCGTAAGCATTATCTCCTTTGTTTTCATCACCCCCATCACCCCCACCATCCTTAAGAGAGGCACTTGTGCCAAGCGTTCACAAATCTGCTGACTGTTGCATTAAACACAGTTTTATGTCTGCATTAATTGTCTATCTTTTCTTTTCCTCTATCCTCTTTTTAAATCTTCCTTATCCCTGATGCAAGGAGATTTTACCCATTTTCAGCTGGAGGGTATTGAAGTAATGGTCCATAGACATAATGAAACAGTGAAAGTTTGGCTGAAGTTAACATTTTTAAAAAACAGAAGCGCTGATAAGTTATAACTGGCCATATGTTTTTTTTTTTCTTTTTTCTTTTTTGTGAAGCCACTAACCAACATGAGCGAGAAAACAAGTTTAAGTGGCAAGGTATAAACATCTGAAGGCTGGGCAGGATGATACTTTAATGTAACAAATGGTGTTGCTTACTTTTATTATTGTACAGAAATGTCTTTCCTTTCAGACACAAATAGAGGAACAAACGGCATAGGCAAGAGAGTAATAGCACATGTGCTTCAGAGCTTTTTGTCTATGCCCTGGTCATCCCTTGATAGTTTTTAAAAATGTCCTTATTCAAACCACAACTTCATTATAAAGAAAAATGTTCTGGCTTTACAGTTTTCAGTGTAGCACCTGTTACTACTCTCTTCTGTCCAGTGAGAAAACTCTTTAATTCACCTACAAGAAATTTTTTTATAAAGCAAACGGGAAAACAAAGAAACTAATTTTATTTCTGAAAAAAATAGATAATGCACCTGCCAACTTGCATTTATTCCAATGGCCTTCGGTGACATTTTCTAGTGACAACAGAGATTCCAAAATTGCTTCCATAGGCCCACACGGAGATAGGTAACAAGGGACATTATTAACTTCAACACAGAGCAATTTATTGAAATCCAACACTCCATTATTAAAATATTGGAATTTTTTTCCCTTTCCATCCCACTCATCACTCTAAATGAATCCACGTTCTCTTTTCTTTATCTCTTTCCCTATCCCCCAAAAAAGCCATCTGCTATTTCCTTTATGAAAAAAATAAAACCTACAATTAGTGTCTTGTTCATCTTTTCTTTCTCAAAAAAAAAGAGAACTATTATGCAAATACTCTGCAATTTGGTTTCAAATACTCTTTGTAGTGTGATGAGCAATTTTCCTTAATACAACCCCAGCTTTTTTGCCAGGACTTACTAATAGATTTTTTAAAAGAGAACTTTCATGTGACTTTTTTACACCCTTCTGATGTAAACTTTTCGCACGCATATTTAGAATGGAATTATCGTTACTCCTTGTAACGATGGGAGTACTGAGAGTTGTAAAAGAAAAAAAAATTGTTTATGTATTTCATCCTGAAAAAAGAAGCCTGAAACAACCTCCAAATCTTTATTTTACCTTAAATTTCATCATTTTTCTTTCTCAAGAAATGGTCTGCGCCAAATAATACTTTTAGGAAACAAGAGAAATATGTTTTCTTTGGCTTTTTCGGAAAGCATTTTATAAGTGATGGCAGTTTACCTGTTAGTGCAAATTTGTTGTTTGATTTTAGTTGCTCCTCAGGAAATAAAGTATAATTTGATCCAGTTCTTCACTTATGACTAATGTCAGGTTGTTTGGAGCTGTCTTCTTGTTAACAACATAAGCATCTACAGTGTGAAGTGCTGATGGAACTAAAATTTATAAAATATAGTATTGTAAGAAGGAGCACTGCACTAAGAATCAGAAATCCTGAATCTTAAACCCAATCCTGCTACTTATCATATTATCTGGGCAGTAAGCCCAGCCAGCCTTGGTTTTCTCCTTTTACAGCTGAAAATTACTACATCCTTTCACTGCTTCTAGTATTATAATGGGGATCAGACCACAATTACAAGTTACTATTTTTGCAATGGATTATAGGTACATCTTATGCAATGTTCCAGAGGTCCTCAATTTTCATATTTCCTACAGGAGCTTCATCTGGGGAGCTTGCTGCAAATGCAGATTCCTGATCTACTTCTAGCCCTGATTCTTTGGGAATGAGGCCAGGGATAGCTACCTGTAATGACAAACCTAGGTGACACTTAGGCTCGTAAAAGACGTAAAGCTACCAGAAAAGAAACAGAGAAAATGTAATCAGTATAAATTTAATTAGATAATATCTAATTTGGTACTTCATAAAATTAGATATTTAATTTATGTTTTGCTTATTTGCTGGTGTATATGTGTATATATGTGTGATTATCATAATTCAGTGAAGGAACCCTCTGGTTTATACTTTCAATATTAATGTTAATAATTAATTATAACAATACAGTATTACTTGGCTAACATTCTTATCTGTGCTCTCCTTATAACTACATCGATAGGCTTTATTTCAAATGTGTACTAAAATATAGAGTAAATAAAATCAAAATGTTTCTTCCTTTTGGATCCAGATGGGGCCATATTCATAGCAATAACTCAGATTTCTGGCTTTGCTGATTATGCAGAAACTCCGACCCCTAAAGAAGATCCCCACATAGTTTGGGCACTTGCTGGGTGCCTCATATGTACCTATGAGCCAATGTCCCAGTCGCAGTCTTCCTGTGACATCTGCAGTGTCCTTCTTTACCAGCCTGGCCCCCATGTGGAGCTTGTCTTCTCTCTGAGCCAGAGAGGTTCTACACCTGGTACCATTGACTGGTACCACCTGAGGATGCTGGTGTCCTTGCCAGAGGTGATGCACCTCAGCATTCCCTGGGCTGCCAGTCCCCATGCGTTGCTATGGTGGTGGGCTCAGCAAGGAAGCATAGAAACTGGTTCTCCCCTACCCTATGGCTCTGGTTCCCTGGGGCTGCTGAGGAAGGATGAATTGTAGCACTCCCTACTGGGAAGCCTTCTGGAAAATAACAATTTCAGCTTCCGCCCACACTCAGAAACAAAGTCTTTTGAGTCAGGCTGATACCCTTTTACCAGCTGATTGTTTCTGTTTGGACTTGTATCTCTTCTTTCTCAGAGACATTTGCCCATTCTGCCCCACTCTTCCTTACTCAAAAAAGTAAATTGTTATTACCTCACCTAAAACCCTGGCTGGATCCAGTAAATCCATATACTCCATCAGAAATATCCTATAATTGTGAATAATCTTTAGACTCAGCTGAAAGCAACACCACTAAAATAGTAGTGAAGATTAAAAGTTTATGTCCTCACAAATAGCTCTAAGATAATAATAATAATAATAAAAGTCAAATACTTCTACGAGGCGAGTAGTAAAAGACAGAAGTCTAGGGTGCCTCTCCCCTCCCTTTACTGCCTGGTTTCCATTGCCCAAAGTAATCACTTTCAATTTCTCAGCAATTTATTTTTCCACTTAACTCTATGTATAAACATTACGCTTACCCTGCCAATTCTTGATTCTTCCACTTTAGGCATCATATACTAACTTGTCACTATGAACAACTTTCTTGCCATCACCGCCTTGCAGAAGCTTCCCTTCACTTCCCTTCACTTTCCAGGATAGTCATATGGTGTTTGCTTATATCAACATTTTGTATTTATGGCCTTATGCTTGTATAACTATTCCCTGCCATGCTCCATAGTGAATACATGATTTGCTTTTCTTCTATGTCTTGTACTTTACATCAAATCAATTTCTCCATTTTACTTTTGCTTAATTTTCTGTGCATCAATCACTAATCTGACCTTCAGCTTCTGCTAAATATACATACTCTTAGAGTATTTTAAACTCATTAGATGTTCTATCATCTCCATCTTCTTGGATCACCTTTTCCAGATCAATATGTCCCACTCCAGTCTAGAATGACTGCTATCTTGGTCTCTTGGATAGCTTTTATTCTGGAATATCCCTTCATTGTCATTTTTTTGTTTCCTAAATTAAATGTACTATTTTAACTGCCCCCTTCTTATTTAATGAGTGCATCTAACAGAGAAGGAAGCATGTGAGATGTGAGATGTGAGATAAGTTTTTTTTTTAAGATTTGTTTATCTTAGAGAGGGGTGGGGGGAGAGCATAAGTGGGGGTGTAGGGCAGAGGGAGAAAATCTTAAACAGACTCCCCACTGAGAACAGAACCTAATGCCAGGCTTGATCTCATGACTCTGAGGTCATGACCTGAGCTGAAACCAATAGTCCAATGCTCAAGTGAATGAGCCACCCAGGAGCCCCCTGAGATAAGTTTTTTAAAAATAGACATGCCTGAACATGTTGTATATTCACTCACTTAATTGAAATTTTGCTGGATTTGGAATTTGAAGTTTAAACAATTTAAGCTTCAGAATTTTGAAGTCATAGCTCTATTTGGGAGAAGGAACTAGAAGGTGGCCCCAATTTTCTCCAAGTATAAATCTACATAATCCTACTTTTTTCACCAGAGTACTTATATTTCCATTTTGCTTAATATCCATAGTCTACAATCTTTTTACTGGAGGGGAGGAGATCTGTAGTGTTAAGTGCCTCCTAAATAGAGGATTATTTGAAATAATCTTGCTCCATTTGCAGAGATTTATGGTGCTAACACTACTTGAGCCTTTGGTGGTGTACACATGTGGTGTAAATTGGATTTCTTCTCAGTTTCCCTACCTGCTACATTAGGCTTCAGATGTCTTGCATATGCTAAATTAGTTACTAGTAAGCCACTTCCTACTTTTAGTTTTCTCTTTATTGCCTCCTCTCTGTGACTGTTGATGTCACCCCCTTTATTAATCCCTTTATTGTTAGTATAGTGGAATTGAGAAGAAATGGAAATAAATTTGTGTGTTTGATCTGCCATGCCATCTTAAAAAAAGGTCAGTGTAGCTTTCAGTCCTCAATTTTTTGTTTTGAAAAATTTCAGTCACAGAAAATATTCAAGAATGCTACAAAAAACATTCGCATGGATTCAGTGTAGGTAAACTGATTGATAATAAATTGTATGTGTGCTGATCCTGGTGTGTGTGTGTGTGTGTGTGTGTGTGTGTGTGTGTGTGTGTGTAAGGTCCCATCTGTTTCAAATTGTAGTAAAGAGTCTTAACTTTTAATTGGAAGCTAACTTTAAGATGCACTAAATAACTTTCGTATGTCCAATTTTATCTTCATTAAACAAAAGTGACATGATTATGATAAAGAAATTAGAGCTGTTTTCTCATTTAATGAAATGATAAAGTTGGAGTAGATAATTTTTATAGTCTCACTCAGCTTTCAAATTTTATGATTCTATGAATAATACATCACTTATAATTTTGGAAATGGAATACATTTGAGTAAAGACAAAGTTATGGAACAGAATGTCTTACTAAAAGGTTTATTTTTCTACATAAGTCCATGATGGTATATTGCTTGTAATTGTTTAAGTTTTGATATATATAATTTATAAACTACACCTGTATATGCTATCTGAATCCACATTAATAATGGATGACTTAACTTTGAATCACCTAATACTACGTGCAAATAACTGCACTTGTATAGATTATTGTATTCTAGAACTAAAGATCAAAAGTTAAAAATCTACAGTATGTTAGGATTCAGTATCAACTTAGCAATAAATAAAATCAAATATTGTCCATCTTACAAAAGAGAATACACTAATATTAGTTTTATATGCATTTAATTCTATAAAATTTTCCATCTTAATAAATGTATGGTCTTTATTTGTTACTTAATTTTACTTGAATTAAATCACTTTAAGAATATTATAGCTGCAATAGTATCTTTTCATTTTTAATTGATTCCATTGAATGAGAGCACATTTTCAAAATTATGATCAGCACCACTAATATAGTTCTGTAAAAAAATTTGGGTTAAAATTATGGTGTTATTTATTTGTTTTTTATAGGAAGCTTTGATCATGGCAAGTATGGACCATCCACACTTAGTCCGGTTATTGGGTGTGTGTCTGAGCCCAACCATTCAGCTGGTTACACAGCTTATGCCCCATGGTTGCCTGTTGGATTATGTCCATGAACACAAGGATAACATTGGATCCCAGCTGCTGCTTAACTGGTGTGTCCAGATAGCTAAGGTAAGTGCCTATCATTTCCCATGGAAATAACTCTCCTAGCTTTCTTTCTCCTAATTTAGAATGGTATGGGTATTGGAAAGCCTGTCTAGACTTTTAATATATTTAAATAAAATAAATTATTTTTGTTATATTGGAAGATATAGGGAAGTATATGCACTGAAACCAAAGATCAAATGCATCATATATCTATATTTTTTATTGTTTTATTGCTTTTTGTGTTATATTGACCAGATACCAAAACAAATAGCTTACTGGTCAGGAGAAAAAAAAGTACTATACCAAATTTGTTTGGATTTTTGTTTATTTTGATATAGTTTAAATAACAAAATCCAAGAAAGAAAAGATTGAGTGTCTGAATTGTTCCATTTTTTGATGATTTCATTAAGATAGTATTTGCATTCAATTCTAAGTATTACAAATGATCAAATTGTAAATATTTTCCTATATATTTTGATCATTCTCAATAGTTTTATGGTATGGCATAAGATCAGGCATGTAATATATATAAGGGAAGTGGCATAGATCTCAGCACTTTGAATGGTGGGGAAGTGGCTCTGTGGGTGAGCTAGAGAACTCCTACTGCCCTCTATAGGACCATGACCGTTTTTTCCCCACCAGGGACCAGAATTCTGATTTTTTTTTTTTTATGTGGACTTTTCCAAATTTAAATCTTGGCTCAAACTTTTGAATTGCTCAGTAAGCCAAACAAAGCATTTATGTTCTATTGTACACCAATGAGAAACTTCTGGTGTCCATTTTTTATATTCAAAGAACCTATTTATGATTATCTGTACCAAGAATATTTCTTGAAAATTTTCTCCTAGGTAAGTAGATCTGAGATGAGTTTTAATTCTCTACTTCAACTTTTATTTACATCAAAATTTGACCTACTATTTGATTAATTTTACAGATGTATTCATCTTTGCATTTGTATAATATAAATGCGAACGTGTTAATTTAGTAATTCTAGTCTGTTTCTTTTTAGTCTGAGAATGAGTAAAATTTCATTTCCCAAAGTAGAAATTTGAGGTAATTCTTAATATGTAAGCCAAAAATTATCTGAGGGAAAAGCCCCGTTTAGTTTTATATATCATGAATCTCATTGTAGTTTCCTTATGGACCATGTATTATAATTTTGTGACAATTACATGACAAACTCACAACTGAGAGGATTTTTTATGGTAATGAAGTTTGAAATACAACTCTTTAAAGACTGATTTACATATCTAAGCATCTATGATTTATAAGATGAGCTAAACATGCAATAGAAATTTTCAAATCATCCCAGCACTAAAAATGAAAACAAAACTAAGTTTCAAATTTCTTTGCTGTTCTCTCTGTTTCCTGCGGTGTTCTTCATAATTTAGGTTTTGTCCTTAGGGATTCATGACATTAATATATCATTTATGCAGGACTGTACACTCTAATAATAGAAACTACTTTGAGTTCCCAGAATAATCACACTGTTTTAAGCCATTTTGCCTTTGTGAATGCCATCCTTTCTGCTTAAAAATCTTTCCTAATAACTTCTTGATCACATAATATGATCTTTTTCATCCATCAACGCTGACTAGGTTTCCTCTCCTTACAGAGCCTTCCCTACTCAACCTTTTTCTCCAAACAAAAACAACTACTTCTGCTTCTGTATTGATTTTGGTCATTGGTATCTTGAACACAATTTTATTATTTAAATGTTATATTATGTGTTTATATAGCTATTTGACTGTATGACAAGTTTATTTAGTCATTAATGTTTTAGTAAATACCGGTAGACACCTTTCAAGTGTCAAGTACTATGTTGCCTGAAGTGTTTGGGGGCAAACAACATGGACATGGGCCTAGTTGTCTTTGTATACCCTAATGGCATGAACAGTCAACAGATTAAAACAAGTATATGATTATACTTAATACTTTGATTCAGATTTTGAAGAAAAATAATTACCGGAGAGACTATAAAATAGACACTATTGAGTCTTGGGAGAGAAAAGTTTGACTATGGGAGGAAAATTTTGGCAGAGGAAAGATTGCACAAGAACCCTATGAATATGGTGATCATGTGATTTATCATCCAACTGGAACAATTTCAGGAGTGAAAGAAGGCTCTATCACTAATTACACCAAGACAGCTGGCACACAAATGTCCTAAACAGAATACGGTACCTGGTAACCCTGTGTATCATGAAAAGTTTGGATTTTATTATAAATACAGTAGATATTGAAGTACTTTATGTTCTACTGATATCATGCCAGTTTATGTATGGAGATGAGATCAAGGCAATCCAAGAATGGAAATGAAAATACCAGTCAGAAGTCTAGGGGTAATGAAAATAAGGAGAATTAAGTAGGATTGAGATATATATTTGAATATACACATTTGAATACTTAATCAGTTGTGGAGGATATGGTGGTGCTGTTTCCTGAGCTGGAGAAGGCTGAGGGATTGAATATAGTTGTAGAAAAAAAAATTGAGAGTTCAGTTCCGGACATGACAAATTGCTAAGGTTTATATAATGTGACACTGGAGCTTTCAATTATAGGGTAGTTGAATTTGGTTGGGACTCTCATTATAGATTGAGGAGTTATAGGTATTTAAACATATGGGAGGGGGATTCCTGGGTGGCGCAGCAGTTTAGCGCCTGCCTTTGGCCCAGGGCGCGATCCTGGAGACCCGGGATCGAATCCCACGTCGGGCTCCCGGTGCATGGAGCCTGCTTCTCCCTCTGTCTATGTCTCTGCCTCTCTCTCTCTCTCACTGTATGCCTATCATAAATAAATAAAATTAAAAAAAAATATGGGAAATTTTGTGATTACCTAGCCACTGACTTATTCTGATTCATATTTCTTCCTGGTACCAAAAATTGGTATAGTGGCCGCTTAATAAACATTTATTAAATATTTTAACTCATAAAAAAATTTAAAAATCTACACCTAAAGAGGGAACCTATTCTTCATCTTTTTTCCTACTTTGGGGGCAGAATTGTGTGTTAGAAATAGCATTAGGATCAGAAGGACCTACATTAGTATGTTGGTGACCACTTTTAGGTTTTTTTTTTTTTTCACTTTTAGTGAGTTTGAGTAAGTTAGTCAAACTTTTTGAATTTTGTTTCTCAGTGTATTAAGAGTTCATAATCACTACTTGTCTTTCCTTATTTGCAAATTGAGTGTAATGGTATCTACCTCTGGTAGGCTGAAACTCCCTGCCTTCAAAGACGTTATGTCCTATCCCCAGCATCTGTGAATAAGTTACTGTACATGTTAAAAGGGAATGTGTGAATATCAAAAATTAAGGATCTTGAGATGAGATCATCCTGTATCATTCAGGTGGGCCCGATGTAATCTAAGAATACGTATAGTGGGAGGTAGATCAGAGTTAGTGAAGATGTAAGGATGGGAGCAGAGCTGAAGTGATGTGTTTTGAAGACGGAGAAAGGGCCCACAAGCCAGAAAAGAGAGTCTACCTCTAGAAATAAAAAGACCCAAGAGTGTCCATGCCTTTTACACCTTGATTTCATTCCAGTTTATAAACCAATTTGGGACTTCTGACATCTGCAGCTAAAGGATGTATTGTTTTAAGCCATTAAATTTATGGTAATTAAATACAGCAATCAAAAACTAGTATACTTCTTCATAGTAGTTTGCAAAGATTAAATAAGACAGCCCAGTGCAAGTTCCCTGGCTCAGCTCCTAGAACATGGAATGTTTAAAAACATTTTCCCTTATTAGCTATAGGTTGATAGCCCAAAACAGAATATTATTTTAAAGATGTCTGTAAAATATGAGTAAGATGGTCTTGGTAAACACAAGTACTTTACAAATCACTATTCCAGCAACTTAGAGGCTTCTTTGTTTTCAATTCTCGCCAAGAAAGGCTCATGAAAGTAGGCATCATAATTGCCCCGAGACCTGCTTTGCTTTTGGTTGCATCCTTTCTTTCCTTGATAAAGCTGGAAGGATTGGGGGTGATATTGTAAAATAACTGATGTATACTTATATTATAACATGCCTGTAGAAAATACAATGATAGGTAGGAAAATAATAATTACAGCTCACATGAAGCAACTTATATTCTGTGCAAACTACTACTTTGTATATCTTATTCATTAATTAACTTGTCTCATCACAAATTATGAGGTATCATTATTTTCATTTCACAGATAAAAATCACAGAAAAAGTAAATTACTTAACTAAATTAACAAAGCTAGTAAATAAATAGTAGAACCACTAAGCTATGTTTTATATAGGAGATTTTTTTGAAAAATTTAACCTATAAACCCAGTTTTCTTTCAATTCTTCCATTGGTACATAATTCTACAATATTTTATGTCATAGAGAAGACAAATTTAAACAGCAAAATTGTTTGCCTCATAGGCAGCCATATTTACTCTGCATATACTCTATGTGGAGCTTAATTTAATTTGGTAAGCAGAGCAGAATATATTAAATGTTCATATAATGCAATTTGCTTTCCTGGTGCTTTATGAATCCAAGATAGAAGATAATGATGAGAATTCCTTCTTTCATAGTTGTTGCTAATGAGTTGGGAAAACAGTTTTTAAGACAACTTAGCAAATTCTAAAAAGTAGATGTGAGTTTACAGTGAAGAAACTTCATGGTGAATAGCACTGATAATGACTGAGTCCATGTAGATAAAACATTTCTTACACACCTGGCATCCGCATGGTGCTTTATGTACATTGTATTATTTAATCTTTACTGAAACTCTAGCAGATATAATCCATTATTCCCCCAATTTATAGCTGAGGAAAATAGGGGAAATTAAGTTCTAAGGGACAAATAAGTAGGTTGAGATGTCTGGATTCTAACCAGGGCTGATACCCGAGCAAAACTTTAAACATTCAACACTGTCCTCTCTAAACACATGTCCTCTTTAACATGTCACTACAACTGAGCCCCTTGCTTTCTTCAACAGCACTTTGAATATGAAGAGTGGTGAGGAGCATGACATATATAGTTGTGTCTCATCATTAGTCCCATTAAAGAAAAGATTCTATCATGAATGATAATCTCCATTGTCTTCATGAGAATTTTTATTACCTTATCATCATCATCTATGTCACATTTTCAGGAGAAAGTATTAGATATTCATTTAATTATGAAATGTTTTTTGAACCAATGTTTTACTTATAAAATATCATGATAAAGCAAGCTCAAAACTGTTCTGTGAACCATTACACAGTATAGAAGATACTGATCACAAGTGATGCTATAAATTAGGAATTTAAAATGTGTAGTTTGGCACTAGTTTGTGTTAAGCGTAAAGACTCTACAACCAGTCTAAATGGGTTCTAATCCCAGATCCACCACTTGGCAGCTGTGTGGCCTTAGACCACTTGGTTAATCTCTTGAGCCCTCTGAAATGGGGATAATAATAGTACTTGCTTCATGGAGTAATTATGAGAATAAGGTATATTTGTAATATGCTAAAAACACTGCTTAGCATGGAGTAAAAATGTACACTGTGTATTCTTTTGGATAGATCTGAGATGAAGCAATAGGGAAAGGCAATTACACTCATAGTTAGATATATTACTAATAATGTCATTTTAAAAATAATCAATTTTTAAATCTCAACTGTAAAAGACATAGCATTTGTTCTTACACCATGCTAGGGATAGGAGGAGATAATCTCATGTTTAATATTCAATATTTCTGATCTTTGGGATAAAGGGCATGAGTCCCCCATCCTCATGTGTTTTTCTGCATTGGTTCCTAAGGTGTTGTCCTTTGTTTGCTATTATCATGGCCTATAGTTTTCATGTTGGAAAATTGGATTATTGGTAATATTGAAAATGTGAAACCACCACTCTGCTAGCAAAGAGCTGAAGTCGGGGGTAATGATTTGAATAAGATACTGCTGTACTAAAGAGGAACAGAGAGAAAATTCTAACTTTTCAATCTCAAGTTAGAAATAAGGCTAATATTGGTCTGACTTCCTATTACCGTACACATTTTAGCTCCTGAATGCTTTCTAAAGAAAAGCTTATTTGAGGGGCACCTGGATGGCTCAATCAGTTAAGTATCTGCTTTTGGCTTGGGGTCCTGAGACAGAGCCCCACATCAGGCTTCCTGCTCAGCAGAGAATTTACATCTCTCTCTCTCTCCCTTTGCCTCTTCCCTCTGCTTTTTCTTGCCCCTTCTCTCTCACAAATAAATAGATAAAGATCTTTAAAAAGAAAGAAAGAAAAGAATATTTGAAACATTTTCGTTGATGTTGTTACTGTATTTTTAAAGCCTGAGTACTGAGTATAGGCCACTATTATTTTTCAAAATCTTGAAGCCTTTCTCAGAGCTTTGTTGGTCTATTTTACCTTAATGTCAAATTTTCTTCTGGAACTCCAATTTTCAGTTTATTTCAGATATAGGGTTCCCAGGGCTTTCTTTTTCAGTGGTTAACATTGAAACTAGTTAAAGAGATGATTCTAAAAACACATGTCAGTTGTCCACTGTAGACTAACATAATTTATTGTCTGGTTAAGTCAGAAATTGAACTATCCTTAAAATTCTTCTGAAAAGAGGTGGAGATAAAAGTTACTCAATATTTTAAAGAGTAAACTTTGACCTAATATGTGTAAGCAAAATAATTTAGATTCGGCTTATAAATAAGATTCTTTCAGTTGTAACTTTTACAAATAGATTGATTCGAGCATTTGTGTTTTCTGAAAACACTGTATTATTAAAAGATGAGTATAATTTTAGGTCAATTTAATAGATTTTCTCAATTACAGTATTTTTTTTTAATTTCACACTCAACCTCATCCCCAAATTACTTTTCTTGTCATATCATATTCCTATTTGGTGCTAATGAGAAATATACAGTGAAAACTGACTTTTTGTAGCATTGGAAAGTATTTGTGGACCTTAGTTAAATTAATCTTTAGTGGCAGAGTAGGAGTTTGTGTAAAGGGCAAAGTGTAAAGAAGAATCTCTCTCAGTTCAAACAGTTCACAAGGACTGGGAAGAGCAGATTTCTGTGTTAAGAAGTGAATTCCTCTTCTACACACAGATTTAAATATGTTGCATGAGCAGAATCTTCATATTCTTTCTTTCCCCCTTTCCATTTTTCTACTCACAGTAGGTATAGAGAGTGACAGGTAACTAATTTTATCCAGCTATTTCCTCTTTATGAATAAAATTAGATTCAAATCTGAATGTCTGATGTCAGTGAAATGCGTGAACTGGGCACTGAAATTTCAGATTTGTTTGTGGTCAAAACTAAAGTCTATATGTACATACGACCTCAGTCAATGTACATATGTACACTAAATGTGTGTATTATAGATATTACATATACTAATATATAAAATTTTGTAATAGCAAATAGTCTAGAGAAGAGACATAACACTACTAACAATCTAGAAAATATAAAATTGGCACTTACTATATTCAATAATATAATAATGACTTTTAATACTGTTTAGAAGTTTGTGAATGTCAATTGAATGAATGGATTTGGGGGTATGTTCTTTTTTTTAAGATTTTATTCATTTATTCATGGGAGACATAGAGAGAGACGCAGAGACGCAGGCAGAGGGAGAAGCAGGCTCCATGCGGGGAGCCTGACGTGGGACTCGATTCTGGGTCTCCAGGATCACACCCTGGGCTGAAGGTGGCGCTAAACCGCTGAGCCACCCGGGCTGCCCTGGGGGTATGTTCTGACAGAGAAAAATTACTGTATTTTCCAAAGGTGGAATAGAAGGGACATATTGGAATTAGAAGCCATGAGTGTTAGTGGCATAGCCAAACCTCATTTAACAACAATTGCAAATTTAAATGAAAATAGAGGGATCATTCTTTTCTAGTCACAAGGAAGCAACAAGGATGACAGCTTATTTATCTTATTTATATTATATATTTGTACTTTTATCTTATTTAACTTATTTATCATTTTACTATTATATAACTTTTTTATTATTTTTTATTATATAACTTTAAATGCATTATATATTCTAATAAATTATCATCAGATCTTTAGAAAAATACAGTAGCATGAATCTGACTTATGGTAAAATTGTATTCAGAATAAATACCTTCAGTGACTTTGCCAGGGTCATGCTGCAAAGTAGTCCAAGGATGAAGAATAATGGACAAGTCATTGATTATCTCATGAGGATACATTGTTCAGTTCCCCACCACCACCACCAAAGAAGCAGCCTAATAAGTGAATATTTGCAAGGTCTCTATTATTTAGATCTATGTTTTCATTAGACACTTAGATTTTTTTAATAATTATTTTTGTATTTAAGAGAGAGAGCATGTACATGTGCATGTAAGTGGGGGGAGGGGCAGAGGGAAAGAAAGAAAATCTTCAGTAGACTCCCCTCTGAGCGCGAAGCAGGGGCTCCAATCCCAGGACCCTGAGATCATGCATGACCTGAGCTGAAATCAAGAGATGGTCCCTTAACCAACTGAGCCCCCCGGGCGCCCTTAGACACTTGCGATTTAAAATCACAAGAAGAATATCTGTGGTTTTTAACTAGGAAAGATTCATTTATTTATTCACTTAAAAAATATCAAGTTATGATGGTGCTATCCCAAGATCTGGGGTTTCAAGAAAGAGCAACAACCTAAGTCCCTCTATCACAGTTTTTATATTCTGATGGAAAAGATAGGTACAAACCAAGTAAACAGGGGCACCTGGGTAGCTCGGTGGTTGAGTGTCTACCTCTGGCTCAGGTTGTGATCCCTAGGTCCTGGGTTCGAGTCCCGAGTCCCATATCATGCTCCCTACAGGGAGCCTGCTTCTCCCTCTGCCTCTGTCTCTGCCTCTCTATATGTCTCTCATGAATAAATAAAATCTTTTTTTTTTATGATAGTCACACACACAGAGAGAGAGAGAGAGAGAGGCAGAGACATAGGCAGAGGGAGAAGCAGGCTCCATGCACCGGGAGCCCGACGTGGGATTTGATCCCAGGTCTCCAGGATCGCGCCCTGGGCCAAAGGCAGGTGCTAAACCGCTGCGCCACCCAGGGATCCCAATAAATAAAATCCTTAAAAAAACCAAGTAAACAAAAAATATTGCCATATATGGTGACAGAGATGGTGCCATCCATTAGTATTTTAGGGCAGAATTTAGAAGGAAGCAGTTCTCTGTTCCTCTTTTAGTTCTACTACCATGTATCATCCATATGACTTTGGCAAATTCCTAATGTCTCTAAACCCGTTTCCTCATTTATAAAATGATCAACAGCCATTATTCATTCAGCTGTTGTGATAGTTAAATGAGATCATACATTGACTTTGCACACTCGCTACCAAAGCTTTAGTGCTTAATATGTTATTAAAATATTAAGTAAAATTATAATACATTATTAAATATTTGTTAGCATCAAAATTAATTTAGACATGACTTTTACAGAAAGGCAGCGCGTGTAACAGAATATAAACCATAGAGAAATAAAATCTGAGTATAAATTATGAATCATTGTGTGAACTTTGAGACCCATTTCGCTAAATGAGACTATTTGTGCTTGTATAAAATGAAGCAAAACTATGTTTATCAAATTTGAATTAATAAATAAATGGGAGCAATTGACATTAATCTGAAAAATTAGAAGTTTCTACAGAATAGGAATATATATATATTTCTTTATTCATTTTTACTCATTCATTATATTCCTTATTCATTTATACTCATTTACTATTGTACTCATGAATATAGCAAATTTCCTTTGAGACTCTACTACTATGATTATAATGGTGAAGGAAGATAGATTTTAGAATTAAAAATATCTAGCTTTGAATCCCAACTACTAGCATTAGCTATAAAATTTTTGACAAATTTTTAAAACTCTCAACTTCCTTATGCAAATATCAGGATAACAATATTTAGCTCCTGGAGTTGTTACAATTAAATAAAACAATAAAATATGTCAGTATATTAATATACTGCCTAACCCATAGTATTGCTCAATAAATATTAGCATTGTTTTTTTGGTTTGGTTTGGTTTTTGTTTTTAATCACACAGAGCAGTGTTCTCAAGTCCAGCCATTTCAGAAGAAGATTGCTATACCTTTGCATTTTTAAAAGGTTTGCTTGAAATTTTTTTCCAGGACAAAATACCAATCTGCCCTGGAGAATTTTTTCCATCATTTCCTCATGCTAAGCGAGAGCGAGTTTGATATGAGATAACAGATTAGAGGAACATTACATTAATATTTTTTTCTAAATTAAAATTATTCCAGCTTGCTGCTCACCTATAACAATTAGACAACCATTCCATTTTAATAATATATTGGGAAGTCCCTTCAAGGATTCTTCTAGGGATATTGGAAGAATCTGATGAGAAATATATGATGTTTCAGGGAAAGACAAATCAAACCACAATGAGATACCACCTCACAGGAGTCAGAATGGCTACAGTTAACAAGTCCAGAAAGAACAGATGTTGGCAAGAATGTGGCGAAAGGGGAGCCCTCTTGCACTGTTGGTGGGAATACAAGCTGGTGCAGCCACTCTGGAAAACAGTGTAGAGATTCATCAAGAATTTGAAAATAGAGCTACTTTATGATGCAGCAATTGAAGTACTAGGTATTTACCCAAAAGATACAAATATAGTGATATGAAGGGGCACCTGCACCCCAATGTTTATAGCAGCAATGTCCACAATATCCAAACTGTGGAAAGAGCCCAGATGTCCATCGACGGATGGATAGAGAAAATGTGGTGTGTATGTGTGTGTGTGTGTATGTGTGTACATATATATATGTATGTATATATACACGTACATATAATGGAATACTACTCAGCCATCAAAAAAAGAAATCTTGCCATTTGCAATGATGTGGATAGAACTAGAAGGTATTATGCTAAGCAAAATAAGTCAATCAGAGTAAGACAATTATCATATGATCTCACTCATGTGGAATTGAAAAAACAAAACAGGATCATACAGGAGTGGAGGGAAAAATAAAACAAGATGAAATCAGAGAGGGAGATAAACCATAAGAGACTCTTAATCATAGGAAACAAATGGAGGGTCACTGGAGGGGAGGGGGGTGGGTGATGGGGTAACTGGGTGATGGGCATTAAGGAGGGCATGTGATGTAATGAGCACTGAGTGTTATATAAGACTGATGCATCACTGACCTATACCTCTGAAACTAATAATGCACTATATGTTAATTAATTGAATTTAAATATATATATATATATATATATATATATATATATATATATATATGATGGTTGGCTGACAGGGACAGTCCCCACTTCTCTGACCTTCATAAATGGTACATAAACATGCTCCTTGTTCAGCTCCGTGGAAGCAGAGCTCTCCAGTGTCTCTGTTAGGTATGTATAGTCATTATAGCTTCCAAAATCATTTTCCTTCTCTCTCTTTTGAAAAGGAAATATTTGGTGTATAACTTAATTGGGTTTTTTCTCATGGGTTTGGGTCTGCTGGGTGACTCTGGGATCTTGAGTGGCAGGCTGTCAGCTGATCTGGACAGGGCTGATGGGATGACGGGAGAGGCTGTGCTCTGCTTCATATAACTCTCTTCTTCCATCAAGCTAGTCGACTGTCTACCTACAAACCTCTGCCTCATGGTGTTCAGTCCCTCAGGTCCTGGGCATCCATCTATACACCATCTCAAGAGAGGCCTAGCAGCTCTGTGGTTCAGAGTAAAAGTAGAAGCATAACCTTCCTACAGCCCACTCCACACTCCCTTCTGGAAGTGCCATTCAGGATTCCTTCTTTTCTTCTTGGTTGTGCAGAACCTAACCATTTTTCTCTGAGCTGTTGAGTTCAACCTTATCCACATTCCACCTCACCTCCAAAACTAGATAGATATAAGTGAATTTCTCAAGCAATAAAATCTGAGAGACTTATCTCCTGGAGGCTGGTGCCTTGAAATTGCAATTTTAGATCCTGCAGTATAAACCCCATCCCCTTTTTTTTCATTGGGGGGGAAAAAGGGGAAAGGAGAGGGAATCTCCAGCAAGCTCTATGCCCAGCACAGAGCTTGATGCTGGACTGGATCTCATGACCGTAAGATCATGATTGAGCCAAAATCAAGAGTTGGACTGCTTAACTGACTGAGTCACCCAGGTGCCCCCAAAACCCTTTTGAGATAGAAAAAGTCCAGACTAGAAATACAGATTTTCTTATTTGTTCTAAAGAAGCGTGAGTAAAACCCAAACTAGGATCCTAAAGTAAGTTGTTGCATATACAAGAGGAAAGGAAAGCAATAGAAAAATTACATGGAAAGGATCCATTCCAAAAAAGTTACTTTGTAGAGGTGGTGAATCTTTAAAAAAATATTAATATCAGAACTTGTTGAAATTTTGGCAAGGCAAGGAGCCCTAGAAGATTATCTAGTTCAGTGACTTTAAAAAAATGTTTAAGACATGCAGTTGTTTTAAGTGAAATCTTACTTGAAAATCTAACCAAATAAAACCAAGCCATTACTATAGCAGCAGCTGGCATTGAGAGGGCTTCATGGGACTCTGAGGTTCCCAGGGTCTTCAGAGACCATTTTAAAGACCATCTGATGAGCTTGTATTGAAGATGGGGAGACTGAAGCCCGAACAGGTGACAGAGTCTGGTTAGGGCCACAGTTCTTAATCACAAAGTCAAGATCTGAATCCATGATCACTCTGGGATCCCTAGTGTCACCAGGCTCTTCAGCCTAGGTCATAGACAGCCAGCACCCCTTCCCCTGGTTCTGTAAGATTTGTGGACTCCTTGTTGACAATTTAGGTGAAATGACTACTATAGCATTAGAGAGTCGGTCTAAAGATCATATGACTCTTGTGATAACTTTTAAATGACGTAATGGACTTTTCCCCCTATAGAATATTAAATGAGAGGCAGCTAGATTTTTACTTCCACATACTTTTGTGTTTTCAGTTTACCTTCCAAGTGTTGCTTGTTTTTATTTTTTTTAATCTCTCTTTTCCACCGATAGTTTTCCCTCTCCATCTTTATATCAGAATGTCTAATAACATTGCAACCTCCCAAATTGGTGATAAAGCACCTGGCTGAATTTGAATCGTGTTTATCTCCTCCCTGAAACAACCTCATGCTTTTTATTTATGTGCCAAATTCTCATTGCCTTAAAGGAGGACGATATAAAAGGGTAGTAAGGGATACGAGAATCTCGAATGTACCAGATGAAAATGAAGTTTATTGATGCAGTTTCTAGAGCACAGGTCCCAGAATTGCAATGAGGCCTTAATTGTTTCCTGGGGTTTGCATGAAATATGAAGGTCTCTCACTTAGAGAAGCAGTCATGTAGGTTGTTTCTTGTCTAACCTATAAAATAGCAAGCTTCCTTTTTGGTTTGCTTTGCCTGTGGCTTTGTTTGGCATGCTGAGCAACTCTAATTCAGCTTGGAAGTTACTCCATTCTATAAATGGCAAAGGTTTTCATTCAGCTACCATACATATCCAGAAAGTAAAGAACTTAATTTCTTTACAGTAAATGTATGCACTAGCTAGTACTTTGAATGTACTTTTTTTGACAGAAAAGTGAAAGCTATCCAACCCAAATGGATTAAATTGAATTTCATGTGTGTAAAGTGTTTGCAATTACATCTACTCCTCATGACTATGTGAAGCTTGGTATTGTAGCAGCTTTTAGGAGCACAGTGATTTTCTCAAATGCAAATTTAAAGTAGCAGGATTGGTATAGCTACTTTATGGCACCCCTATGGCTTTTGTTTTCTAAAACTGTAGGGTTAGATGGGTGTTGTAACATTGCTCTCAGGAAGTTGTGATATATATTCATGATCTTTTAGATGTATGCATGCAATACCATTTTTCCCAGATTTCAAGATGTTTACAGTAATTCAGAGAGAAAGGACTTGCCTTTTGCTGCATATGGAAGAAACAATGGATGAGGAGATCAAACAATTTGGCTGAAAACAGAAAAAATGTATTGAGACTGAGGGCAAAACAAAAATTTACTTCTTCTACACCTGCCCAATTCCTTCTCCAGATAGCATTTAAAAAAACAAAACGTTTTATTTTGAAATAATTGTAGATTCATAGAAATTACAAAAAAAAAACACCACATACACACAAAAAAACAAAGAGGGTTTTCATGTCTCCTTCACTCAGTTTCTCCACAGAGAGCATGTTGTATAATTTTAATATAATATAGCAACCAGTAATTTGACATTGGTGCAATCCATGGAGCTTATTCAGATTTCCCCAGTTTTACATGAATGCTCTGAGCATCTGCATGTGTGTAATTCTAAGCAATTTTATCAGGTGTTGCTTAATATAACCGCACCACCACAGTCAACATATAGAACTATTTCATGACCTCGTACCATCCTTTTATAACCACACAAACCTCCTAGTTCTTTGTTTTTAATTGTACTCTCAAGTCTTGCTGAGAGCTGTATTTGTAATAATGACTTACTTTTTCAAACATTTTTTGAACTTACTATGTTTCATCCATGACAATGGACATACTGTACTCCGAACACTAAGTCTAATTCTAGCATTAGTAATTTGGTAAAGTTTTACTTCAAAGGATATCCTCCATAAATTTGCACATATAAATTTTAGAACAGTGGCTATAAAGAAGAAAAATGGATTCTGTGTTATTGGCCTAGGAAGGACGCAACAGTCAAGATGTAGTGTTAGATTCTCTTACAGTTAGTGGGAACATCTACAGTCCTACTTCTGCACCTTCTAATTACTATATAGGAAAGTGGTTTAGCAGGTCACGGGCTGCAGAAGAAAGATAGGCCAATCAAACCAAGAGGGCATGGATCCAGAAGAGAAGAAAATTAGGTTAATAATGAAGACAGACTAAATGAGAGAAAGTTAAGGCTTCATGCCAATCTTCTACCTTCTGAGAAAAGTAAAAATTTAAAATAATTATATTTAGTATATTATGTGAGGAAATAAATATACACAGTCTGTATGATATTATATGCATGTGTGTATACAAACATAAAGAGACACACATACCTATAAGTAGGTGCTATTTTTATAAAACGTTTATATAAACATAATAGTGAGAGGAATTTATATTTTAAATATAGAATAATTCTACATAGTCAGAATTCCACCAAATTCAATTTAATGTGTATACATGGAAAAGGATATAGGATGGAGAGATTTATTATTGTCATGATTAGAAGTGATAGGCTAAGCACCATTTGTACAAAATTTCACTTTCTATCATCTAAATTTGATGGATTAGAAAGAGCTTGTTGGCAGATGTTTGTTACTTTACATCAGGCTAAGGTGAGTGTGGAAGAGAATATTGTGTAGTTGTGGAAAGGAAAGGTGAGCTGAGTGGTTATGAGCACATAAAAACAGAGTGGCTACGGGTCAAAGATTTTATCCTTCATTAAGAAGCCTTTTCCTGAGCTCAGTATCTACCCCATCATAAAGTGAACAAAGGATGAGCTTAATGACAGTCATCTATCAGCTAGCCACATTTTAAGCTTCAGGATCCTGCTATCCCCCGTGCTCCATGCCTTGACAAGGCTAATTGTATAATTACAATACTACATCACCCACTCCTGGTGCACTTTCAGTGGCAGGGACCAGAACTAGGGACTCTGATGATTATTGCCCCAAGCAAGCACATTAGCATGAATTCAGTTTACTAATGGGACTCTTCTATTAGAAACGAGTATATAAGGCTCAAGCCAAGGATTTTTTTTTTTTTTTTTTTTTGGTGAAGGTTCTCATAGATGAAATGTCAGACTGAATTGATCTTTAAAATTAGGATTATCTTATTTTTTAAAAACAAAATGAATGATTCTCCTCTATTCTCATATTCTTTCTGGTATGCATTACATTGCCAGGTATTATGCTAAAATGAAATAAGAGTTTATAAGCCTTTCACCAAGGCTGCATTAAGTGCTAAATAAAATCATATCCTTAAGCTAATTCATATATAAGGTTAAAGAATTCCATGGAAATATAACCAATATGGGTCAGAGTAGCTTTTGTGATATCAGGACTGTTCTTAATCTGAGTGCTGGTACTCAATCTATGAAATATAAAAATATTATTAAAAAACTTTGAATCTAGTTTACGTTTTGCTTTAAAAATTTCAGATGGCTGTTTCTTTAAAGATTTGGCACATCTAGTCAGAGCATTAAGCTGAAATGACCCAGTTTCTACTACAGACTGGAATGTATGGCATTCCCTAAAGCAAGAGTCTAAAGAGTCTACATCCCAAGACCCTTCATACTGGGGTTGAAAGTTTTGATGAATTGCCTCCAGCCCCTGGTGTGCAACCCACCTTGACTGGTGCCGATCAGAATTTTGTGGAACACATAGTCCTTGCCGTCCTTTGGTTTCATATAGATTGGCAATGACAGTTCACAGCAGTAATAACAGTAATAGAATAACAACCAATGATGTTAACTATTATTACTATCACTCTTATTATTGTCCATATTATTCCCATTTTACATGAAAACAATGAGAATTAGAGAGGTGACTTGTTCAAGGTAATGTAGGTAATGTAGCTAATGAGCAAGGAGATGCTATTCTGGCACAGTCTCAGCTTGACCTAAGCATTTCCACACACAGGCTCTTAAATGGGGCCACCGCATAACTCGGGACAGGGCAAGGCAGTGACCCCAGATTCATGGTACCCATGCCTAACTAGTTTTCCATCTTAATTTGATACTTGAAGGATATATTTCTTATTTCTCATCATAAACAATAAAATTTAAAATATACAAACTGACCTACATCGGGTACCTTATCCCTTAATTTTGTGTAGAATGTGGGAGAGCACACCAAGTATATCAAAATAATAACTTGATCACTTCTAGAATACCATCCTTGACATCTACTCTTATTATCCTCCAATAAAATTTTTCTATTAAAACATAACGAGGTGGGCTGGTAGTTTATTCCATTACTACCTGAGAACATACCAGTATGATCCATATGACACTTATGGACTATCATTATATCAAAATATCTCTGTGTAGTGGGACTTTAACCGTGGAGCTTCTTACAATAATCTCCCCATGCTTATTGCCCTGTTACAAGCACCCATTGTCTTTTTCACAGCTGCCCCAGGGCATCTGGCCATAGATTCCTCACATTTTCATCAATCACTGAGGTAGTATAAAACTTCTTCTTCTTCTTTTTTTTTTTTTTTAAACTTGTATTCCCCAAAAGACTGGCTCGGAAAAACGTTATTGAAAACTTCTTTTAAATCAGATTCAAGATATTACAACAGTGCCTGCTAGAGTCTGTCAACATTTCCATTATAAACCTATATTTTCCAGGTTTATTACTTAGCTGTAAAATTTTCCCGTGGACTGTGATACAGAATACAGAATTTTAGCCCAAAGCAATTTTTATTATCATCGCTCAAATATTGAGATTTTTTTCAAGTTATGATTGTTTTAAAAAAATGCCACAAAAATCAGATACTTTAGGGGACACCCATACATTTTAAATCCTTTATAAAATGCAACATTAAAAACAATTTGTTCCTCATAAGAAACAAAGGAACAAATAACTAGAATCTCAAGGCCTGAAGGGGAAATTTTGTGAGCCCACATGGATTTATTTCCTTATGATTTGGGGACTAATTTGATATTTAGATTGAGATTTTTAATATTACTACAATAAGCTTTCAAGAAATTGGCACCATATGGGTCTGAAAGAAATTGGATTGTAGGCAAGGGAAAATCACAATAAAGATTGAAAATGCAACCCACAGAAAGAGTATTCTCAAAGCTACCGATGTTGCTGCCATTCGAGATAGTGTTGTGTTTTTCTTTTGTTTTGTTTTGTTTTCCGTACTGGTGAGTCTTAGAAAGGCTGATAAACAATTTATAAACTGTTAAACCATTGGGCGGACTACTGGAATCAGGAATTTTATCAACAAAACAGCCCCCATTACAACTTAATTGAATTTCTTGTCAACAGAAATTGCTACATTGGAAGTTCTAAATTTTTCAATCCCCAAAATACATATAACATGGGCAGGAAAAAAAAATACGGATTCCTTATACTGCCAGTTTGCTCTTCCACCTCTCGAAATAAGAGATATTTAACAGGAAAGTACTCCCTGGGTGCACTCCTCCCTGTTGGGACTGAATGAATTTAAGAACTACTTTGGGTGAGATAAGTTAAATTAGGTGTACTCTGTGTCTTCAAAGAATTGTGATTTCAGGACTTAAAAGGAGTCGCTCCTGAGGGATTTCAGTTCATTAATAATTCTAAAGCACTTGAGAACACATTATTATGCATGTAAAGAGAAAAACCTATATTTAAGTATAACAGGGGAGAAACCCAGACAGTTTTACTACCTTGGCCATTCTTAGTCAAAGCTACTGAAGTGGGAGAGCTAGGTTCTTGTCTCCTGGAGTCAAAGAATGCATCTCGAGGACAAAGGAGAGTAAAGAGATAGAGGTTTATTAAGTGAGGATAAAGGGGAAGCTCTCAACAGTGAGAGGGGTCTCAACAGGGTTGCCACTGAAGGTTTTTTAGGCTGGTCTTTTTTTGAAAACTTGGCCAGGGAGCTATGGGCTTTGAGATTCTTGCGCCATCTTAGTATGAGCAAGGACTATTGATAACACCCTTAATGACTTAGTTCTTTGTAGTTTGGTCATTTTCTGTGATTTGTAGCCAAGGAAAATTACTCCCTGACATCTGGGGCCAGGTGGTCTGGTTCTATTCCCTTATCTCTGGTTTCTGTACGTCTCAGCATTTTTGGGATTTCCGTGAGCCTGATCACATGGCCCCCATCTATCTCTTCTTGCCTAGCCCTGCCTGTCCCTTACTCACTACCAAGTAATGTTCCCGATTCCCTGAATAATATTGAAAATGCGGGCAGCCCAAGTGGCTCAGCGGTTTAGCACTGCCTTTAGTCCAGGGCATGATTTTGGAGACCCGGGATCAAGTCCCACATCGGGCTCCCTGCACGGAGCCTGCTTCTCCCTCTGCCTGTGTCTCTGCCTCTCTCTCTCTCTCTCTGTCTCTCATGAATAAATAAATAAAATCTTTTTTAAAAATTGAAAATGCAAATTTTCAGGACAATCTCTGACTTACTTCCTGTTCTTGGTGGCATTCTATTAAGCTGGATCTATAATCTTAGCAAACATGGGATGGAGAATAGCAGGGAAAGGTATGGAATCATTAGACTTCTTATACTTGTAACAAAGTGACATTACATGTATATCCCTGGCAGGCATAAAAGCTGAATTCAAATTCTTTATAAATTGAAATTATGAAAGCAAATTAAAGGTGTTAGTCTAAATACAAACAGGCGGCAGAAGGGACGTTGCCATTGAAATATGAGCATTTAAGATCTTTGGTAGTTTCTTTGTAACCAGAGGCCCAAACCTCAAGCATCTGATAAAGGGAGGCAGGGACAACCCTTAGGAGGCTATTTCAACATTTGCATGAAAGATAAATGATGATCTAAACAAAGGCGATATCTGTGGGCATTAGAAGCAGGAGAACAAGGAACTCCCTACAATTACTTGATGATGGATGAATGATTATGTTTAGTAAAATGTTTTGTGAATTACCGTACCTAAAATAAATGGCAAATCCACTATTTTACCTCTAATTTTCAGGGCTTAGGAAGCTGTCAATATAGAAGACTGTTAAAATTTACTATGTCCCTTGGCCCAATAATGCCTCTATCTTTATCTCTGTCTCTGGGTCTCTCTCTGTCTCTGACTCTCTCTCTTCTCCTTCTGTTAGAGGCATCCCATTCACAGTTTATTCACCTGATAGCCTTCCCACCTTGACTGACATATCATATTGAATATTTAGAAGTAAAGTCACCCAAATTAGCAGAAAACATCTAGTTCGTCCCCAAAGATATAGAAGTATGATAGAGCCATAAAAAGGGCTTCAGCCAGTCCTGTGAATCAGTTACATGGGATGCAGTCAGATTAAAGGGAAAGGAGAGAGGAATGGGAAGATTGGGATG
Source organism: Nyctereutes procyonoides (assembly GCF_905146905.1). NCBI lineage: Eukaryota > Metazoa > Chordata > Mammalia > Carnivora > Canidae > Nyctereutes > Nyctereutes procyonoides. The sequence continues at coordinate 19,237,960 of NW_026575132.1, read as the reverse complement.
AAGTCAGGATCCAAGGAGTGCCTACTCCCTTCTCGTCCATTGTACAGTGTCACAACCAGCAGCCCAGAGCAAAGAGGTATTTTTCCTTGACTGTTTAAGAGGAAAAATGTCTAGGGGAAGCCACAAAGGACTGCTTCATTTTGATGCCCCAGCAGTCAGGCACTGAGGGAACTATTCTAGCAACCTGCAGGCCATGTGCTAAGTTTGTCTTTTTGCCTAAGGCACTCACCAATTATATGTGCTATAAATGCATGCTGATCTCCCTTCTGGAGAGAGGGGAAAGGACTTGGGGAATGCTTTCTATGCTCCAGTTTGCTAAAGAGGATGAAGAGTTCCTAGGTGGAATGAAAGTAATAATCTAAGAAGAAATCCATAAACTCAAAAGAATCTAAGTCATGGGATCAATATCAATATAAAAAACAGCGGCCCCTCCCTCCACCATGTATCACATTCTTAAATTGGGTTCAGTTAATCTTTCTAAAATTCAGGCTTCTCGTGTGTAAAATGTTGCTAATAGTAGTACCTCCCTGGTAGAGTAGTGAATGTTAATGTAACTCACAGGCCAGTGAACGTATGTAAATAATTTAGTTCAGTACAAAGCCTGCTGGGTAGTAAGAGCTTAGTGATGCCTCCCACTTAGAACTTGATGAGCTTTGCCATCATCATACTGATAAAAATGATATATTTAGCAATTAGAACAAACTAATGTTGAAAAGAAAATAAGAAAATATGCATTATTGGAAATGTAACAGCTCTAAGCATTAGTGCTTATTCCACTGGACAAAGGCCTGATGAAGGAGAACATCATCGATTCTGTGGATTCACAAAACCAATCACAAGACCAACAATGTCTTCCCCAGAATTGAGCTTTGGGACTCATGTAACCCTTGCTAAGGAAAAAGGAGGCAGCTATAGGATGTGAAAAGAACACATAGTGGCATGTTGTGTTTCTGGATGTAGAAGAGAAGACCAGATGAAGCAACCAAATTTAACTGTATGTCATGGTGAAACAAATAATACTGTTAAAATAACAAAGCTGTATCTCCAAGACTTGGACTTTGAAGTCTTGAATAAGAATTAGAAGATAGGGGATCCCTGGGTGGCGCAGTGGTTTGGCGCCTGCCTTTGGCCCAGGGCGCGATCCTGGAGACCCGGGATGGAATCCCACGTCGGGCTCCCGGTGCATGGAGCCTGCTTCTCCCTCTGCCTATGTCTCTGCCTCTCTCTCTCTCTCTCTCTCTCTCTCTCTCTGTGACTATCATAAACAAATAAAAATTAAAAAAAAAAGAATTAGAAGATAGTCTTTGGAGACAGAAAAGGCAGTTTGATTTCTTCTTATTATTTAATTTTGAAAAGAAAGAAGGACCTGGGACGTGAATAATTAATTACATAGATAGAATCCAACAGCAGATTTTAACTTCTTTAAAAAATGTAATGGCTTATCAAAACTCTGGAGTCTTGATGAGGATATAGCCTATAGCTTTTGAGAAACAAGCAAAATGCATTTAACTAGAAATTCCTATTTTTTAATTAAAGAGACTTTAGAGAAATACATTAAACCAAACATCACCCCCCAAAAAAGAGAGGTACATGTGTACCAGTTTCTTAAATATAATCACAAAAAAGAGGCAGAAAGTCAACCTTTCTTTTCAGAAATGAATGTATAATAATAAATAATGAATAATATATGAGTAGCAACATATATATTTAAATCCATACATGTATAGATTTGAAAGAATAATCAGGAGAAAGATGTTTAATTTGGAAAAAAAATATTCTTTAGAGATTCAAAGCTAACTATATTATATCACTATATGATACCACCAGTAGTGCCACCCACTATAACACTAACTATATATATTTCTCATGTCCCAGTAACTCTGCAGTGGAAAAACAAAACAACACACAACGATTTTAAAATACCTTTCTGTGTGGTTTTATCTAACCACACAGTGAAATTGCTCTCTTCGAAATAATCAGTGACCAAATCCAAAGATAATTTTCTAGTGTTTATCGTAACACTCATCGGTCTGACCTCTTGCAATTCCTTTTGCTTAAAATCTTTTTTGGGGGGAAAAAATATCATTCCCTAATGACCCTATTCAGGACTCGAAACTCAGCTTCAATGCCATCCTTTCCTTAAACACTATCCAGTTCCTTTTCTGCTCCCACCAGATGTTTGCCCCCATCCGGATACTGTCATAGGACTACAACATCTCTTTTATATATTCCATTGCATTGTAGTTATTTGTACAAATTTTTCTTCTCTACTAGACTATGATTCCTGAAGAGTAGATACTATATAATCTTCATGTTCATGTTCTATCAGCCAACACAGAGCAAGTGCTCAAAGTATATGGTGAATATATACTCATATATATAATAAGCAAAATGAGCCTGAATTGTTAATACAAGCCAGTAAATTTGATATCAGCAATATCGCCAAGACTTACTAGACTGGGATTTCACAGGCATTTTGCATGACTTATGAGTATTTCAAGGATATGTACAAGAAAAAAGCATATAAAACCAAGGTCAAGTGGTGAAGCCTGGCAGAAACTTGCAAACAACATTTGCACAAAGGTTACAGGGCAGAATGAATTGAGCCTATGTAAAGTGCAACTAGCGATGGAAAGCATTTCCTCTCCATGTTGTCTCTGTCTTAGGGAAGAACATCTTCACACTGGGAAGGGTACAGTGGGCATGGGAATAAGGCATTGAAACTGACAGATGAAAAGCTATGTAGAGTGAGTCACTTAGTCCTTTAAATGACTTTAGGTGAATTATCTTCCAAAGATTTGTAGTGTGTTCATGGAACCGTAACCAGAATTCCTGAAGAATTACAGAAAGCAGGAAACGGGGCCAGAAAGCTTTAAGTGTATGAATGATTTAAAAACAAAACAAAAGTTTTAAATTCAGACTATGAAGGTCATATCTGAGCCACTATTTAATAAACAGATGGTTCTGACTACTTAGGTAAGGAAAGATTGTGCAGATTCAGATGTGCTCATTTAAAACAAATCAAAGCCAGGACACCTGTGTGACTCAGTGGTTGAGGGTCTACTTTCGGTTCAGGGCATGATCTTGGGATCTGAGATTGAATCCCATATCGGGCTCCCTGTGGGAGGCCTGCTTCTCCCTCTGCCTGTGTCTCTACCTCTCTCTGTCTCTCGTGAATAAATAAATAAATCTTTAAACAAAACAAAACAAAACTCAAATCAAAGGCACAGATTTATTAGATGGGTGGATCATAACATAACTCTTAGCAAGGCATTTGCAAAGTTTTTACAATTGATAAGATCATGAAAAGTTATGGGTTTCAATGCTGACTCAGTAAGAACAATCTTACCAAATAGCTTTGATCAATACACCAACATCAACCTGGGTGACTCTGGTAGTGTTTTAGAGAATTTTATTCTTAGCCCTATTAGGCCAATGCTTTACTGATTATAGGGGTAAAGATATAAGGTATGCTTTAAATTAAATAAAACTGGCATGGATTGATAACTTTTTAGATGACAAAATCAAGCGTTCCATGTGTTCAGAGTTCATACTATCATAAGTGAAAATAAAATTCAGATTCTTGTACTTTTTTTCATATGGCCAGTGCATATAGTTACTGTGAGAGAACTGGTCAAATAGTAATGCATATTGAAGAGGTCAATGGTTCTTAACTGTGCAAGAGTTTTTAATTCAAAATAATCTATAGGAAATAAAAAATAATCTATATGCTTTCTTCCCTAAACATGCACATATTCATATTCACATTAAATACACAGAGATCACAGATTCCCTGGATATCACCTCGGGTACACCACAGATTCTTGGGACCCCAAATAAAGATTCTTTTGATAGGAGTACCTTGTTGTGGTACTTCAAAACACTAGTTCACACTTGGCCCACCTTAATAAGAGGGTTTGCTGCTCTTGTACAGATTGCATGTATTAATACTATGGTTATCTCTGGGTCAAATTTAGGTATAATGAAACTTGACTGGTGAATAGTTAGAGAATGATATCATATGAGGAACACCTGGAGAATTTTATAGCCTAGGAAAGACATTCCCAATATGGGATACAATTATTGTCTTGAAATTTTGAAGAGTTGTAACTTAGAAAAAGAGTAAAATTATTCTGTCATCCAAAATTTAGTGGAAAAGAAGGCCAAGGGCTGAGGTGACAGGAAGGCTGATTTAATTCTTTACTGTATAAGGAAGATACACTTTATATTTGGATTCACGTGAAAATAGAATGGGATGCTTCATAAAATCATGATCTCTCTGTCAGTGGAAGTAATCAGAGAAAGTCTAGACTATTTCCTGTGCAATCTGTTGTGAAAGGGCTATTAGGGAGAAGGGATTACTGGATTATCTTTAAGACACATTTCAAATTTAAGATTCTGTGATCTGGTTATAGGTTTTAAAAATACTAAATGACTAAAAAGTTCATGATTATTTTTGTTGAGAACAATATGTAATACCTATTACTGATGTTTCTGTATATGCCTTAATTATGTCTGTTACTTGGAGTCTTCATTTTCATTAAAATTTCTCGAATTTGTATTTTGAAAATTCATGGAAATTTTCTAAAGCAAGTACTCAGAAAAAAAAAAAACTCACTTTTTTTTTCGCCTCCCCTGTCAAAATGGAGGCATAAAAAAAAAAAAACCTCAAATTTTTAAAGTGTGTGTGTGTGTTTTAAAGCTGTCCATGACAAGGATTAGAGAAAGAAGAAAATTAGAGAAATACAGAGAAGTCACCTTGGTATTATAACTCATTACCCATTGATAAGATATGAATTGAACTTGCATTTCGACTTGTGTTTTATTATTTTCTTTAGGCCTGTAACTCAATTCAGCCTGTGTTTTATGTGGTACAGATATAAATTTTAAATTCACTAAAGAATTTTTAATGTTGAGTTGGACTTTGATGTTATATTTGAAAGCTATATTTATCTTGATATCAAAGAATATACTTTAAGGAAACATACTTTCTTCAACCCCCTTCTCTTTTTTTCCTGCATGGAACTTCTAGTAACATAAAAGCACCTAGAAATCTAAAGCTTTATTTTTGACAGAAAATGATTTTAAAATGAGGGGCCTGACTTAAGAAAGTGAACAATATAACGTTTTATACCTCTGAGAAATGCTTTCCAAATTATCTTATGCTTCTACTTCTCTCATTACAAAACTATATGGTTTTAAGAAATCCTGCCTCTTAAAATTGTTTGAAAGGAACAATTTTTCACTCTTTTGAGAAGTTTCACTAATTAAAGAAACTTCCAAGCAAATCGAGCTTGACATCTTACAAAAATTACCTTTTATATCCTGTGTTCTGTTTATAAACATCATCATTAACCATTGTAGTAGATGGAGAAGTGCGTAATATCTTTCCTAATGAACTAGTTGAGAAATTGGTGAGACCCTTGAGAATGTCAGGATCTTAGTAAACAGAAGTGGGTACAAACTAATGGAAAAATTTATATCTCTTTAGTTTTAGTTTTAAACTAACTTTCAGTGTAATTTTAAAAAGATTTTAAAATTTTCACTCTTTAAGTGCATATAGTTTCTGATATTTCATCTTTAGACTTTAATGAAATTAGCATTGCTACAACTCAGAATAAAGGAAAAGTTTGTCCTTGATAAGAAAACTTCCATCACAGAGATCTTCCTGCTTTACCTTACTTGGTTGGGAGAAGGGCCAAGGGAAAGAGAGGGTGACTTGATGTTATGGTACACCGTAAGCCAGAGCACCCTAAGTAGAGTTCATAGGCTATCCAGGAACCCATCAGAGCCCTGTGAATCCAGTTATTGCAGGCCAAAATCGTAAAGAGTCATAAAGAGTCCTAGCTCTTTAGTTCTTTATTTCCCCCATTCTTTGATGGCTTGCTTCTCTTTGATTTCTTTCTCTCCTCCTTATTTCTTAATTTCAAGAATTCTGTAGCTGTCTTCACTGATAGTGTATTTTTTTTCTTGCCTTCTGGGTTCTTACTCTGGCTATCTCTGGTACTTCCCATCTTCCCATACTACCCAGCCATTCTCTCAGGCATCTCTGGACTCCAGGGTCAAGAGAGGGTGAGGGAGACTTTTCTAAGGCCTACCTTCCAAGTTATGGTTGTTGGGTCTGGGGACCTGTCTCTTCCCCAGTTACTGGCACAAGGGATGTCCACTGCCTGATTTGAGGGGACCTTGGCTTTCACAATCTAGAGTTTGTTGGTTGGTTAGTTTCGATATTCAATGCCCTCTATCCATCAGTTTTAACAACATAAATTGTAATATGCTTAAAGTCCATTTTAGGTGCTAATATAGGGAATGGTGGGAGTGTGGAAGGGAGAGTAATTTCATTATAATGTTGAGCAAATTGATTCCTAAAACTATTCCTTTCAGCTTAAAAATTTTTAAATTCTAGAATGTAACTCATTTTCTCTTGGTATTCATTAATCTCTTCTCCAAGGTACTAAAGCCAAAAGAGGGTAGGAGAGAAGAATCACTTTTCAAGCATCAATAATAATGATTAACATTGTAGGTAGGGGTGCCTGGGTGGTACAGTCAGTTAAGCATCCAATTCTCAGCTTTGGTTCAATTCTTGGTCTCAGGGTAGAAGGATCAAGCCCTGCACTGGGCTCTGTACTTAGCACAGAGTCTACTTAAGAGTCTCTCTCCCTCTCTGTCTGTCTTTCCCTCTCCATGCTCATGCACACATTCTCTCTCTCAAAACAAAGAAATAAATCTTAAAAAAATAATGATCATTTAGCATTGTATAGTTTAGAAATATTTAAACATGGCCTAGACCTCAGTCTGTATGTCCAGTCCCCTTTTCCAATATAATCTTGCTATTTGTTAAAGATTTAAAAAGAGGAATAAAGTATCTTAAAAAATATGTGTAGGCCATTTAATATCCATAAATCCTGCTTAAAACAAGCATATAATATAAATTTCATCAACATTCTAAAGATTCTTAGCTTAGGGAATATAGAACAATTTCAAAATTTTTAAAAATAATTTTTAATTGCCTAGAAACTTCTGTACTTTCACTGGAAGTAAATTCTGGACAAAGCCCATCTGAGTTTGGTAATCCAGGTTTTACACTTTCTGTACACACACATATTTTTTCTCATATGGTTTTCACAATAGTACTAGGCCAAATATGTTATTTTGTTTGTAGAGATAGAAGAATTTAAGCACAGGGGTGCCAAATTATTTCTTAGTTCACTTAGCTAGTTTGTGGTATAACTAATACTGGCACCTGACATTCTGGACTCCAAGCCCAGGGTGTATTTCAATAAACATCCATGAACATTAATTTGGTAGTTGAAAAGAAATTAAAAACTTTAAGTCCAAAAAGAAAATAGGAGATAGGTAGGAGTCCATTATATATAGTTTTAGGAACTCCTCATCTGTCAGAATCAAAGATATTTTACCGAAAGCAAAGTATTTAATAACATAGTCATGTTCTCAGAATAATTTTTTTTTCTTTTTCACCACAGGTCTTATTAAGCCACATACTATAGGTTTACAAAAGAGGCTCTTAAAAGAGCACATGCATCAAATTTTCCCTGTTGGAAACAAAGGCTACTCTAACAATAAACTCCTTAACAGTTCAGTAACACACAGCTTCTAAAAGAAGAGAGTCCAGTTAGAATGTGTATTTTCTGGATCATGATTAGATATTGCATAAATTTCCCTAGCGATGGTAACAATAGAAAGACCAAGGTTAGCCTGTTAAATGAAATGTGAGCGAGAACTGGGCAGTTCCAAGTGGCTGCTGGCAGTTTTAGGTGTCCTGCCAGCGTTTAAACCCACAGGGTCATTTGGCAGTCAGGTGTCATTAGTCACCTCTCTCCCTCTCTCCCTCTTCCCATCTGTTTTCGTCTAGCCTATTTGTGTAAATTACCTCTCAGTATGCTGCAGGACTCAAACTAGTCATGTATTTTCCTCCTACTCCTTTGTCCTTTTCATCCCTGACTGCTCATTTAGACTTATACCCATCATTTGACCCAAAATTTAGCATAAGAGGCAAGATAATGGTAGCAATTAATATTACTACTGTTACAACGCAGCATCCCTTATGACTATGGTAAAAAGACCACTAAAGATAGTATAATAAATGTCAAAGACATCGTTGCCACTGGCCATTTCGAATCATGATGATAATCATCACAGGCCAAAATGTAATGATGCCCTTTAAGAGAATGGAGAGTTTATGTAATTTTGTGCAGACAATTTCCAAAGTTAATATCCAAAAGAGATTCTTGAAGGGAGTGCTATTCCTCATAATAGCAAGACCTTTTAGAGAGGATGAGAAAAATAAAATCTACTTTCTCTTGAGTTGACCCTGCCATTTACTAGTGAGCTGAATGCCCACTTCTCTATTATTCCAAGTCATAAGTATACTTTTTAATTATGTCTCCATGTTATGGGAAAAGGTAGGAGTCTCAGTCTGTATTACTCAACCAGTATACTTCCTGCACAAAAAGAATTAAGTGTAAATACTGTTTATAAAATAGCAACTGATAACAAGGAATTCCTACTTTGAGAAGGATTTAAAACTGAAAGGATTATTTGCTAAGGCAGATAAGAATAAATCATGGCTAATAATTCTGCAGCTGCATTTTCAATAATGATGAATAATTGGTCATGTTAGAACAATAGTTATGGGAGTACGCTATTGATATCTAATTCTAGTTTACATGAAATCATAGAAAGGTCAATTTTCTAAGAACTCTCCACTCTTTACTAATCATGGGCATAAAGATATCTGGCCAGATTTATTGCATTTGTCAAGTTAAGTAGTTTTTATGGCCTATATGACTAAAGATTTCAACCCATGTCTTTTTTTTTTTTAGCTCACTGTTACTTTGTCACATGTGGATGAATTAAAAATAAAATGTGAACAATCATGCACTGCAATGGATTAACCTCCATTTTATTTTAATTTTTATTAAATTTATTAAAAAATTATCTTATGGTTAGAAGGTCCCTAAAACTAATCTAGACGTACCACTCATTGATTACTTTAATATTCACTGAAATGATTCTGTAAATAGATTGCCTGGTTTATGCTTAGACATATCTAATGACAAGGAACTCAAGATTTTCTGAGACAGATCACAACTTTGGATATTTCTGAATCTTTGTCTATCAATATCCCTACCTACATTTAAACACATTATGCAATATTTACCAAACAATTTTTCCTTCCTAAAATCTAACTTTGTAAGATTTTTACATATGTGATATAATATAAGGATTATGATTATTCAGTTCTTTAAAAAAATAAGAGACCTATTAGGAAAAGTGATTAAGAATAATGATAAACTTTCAAACATGCATTTGAAAGTAACAATTCAGTCTGAGGTGCAATGAGAGGAAATCTTAAGAGTCATGGAACAAAAATTTGTACATTATTCATAATAATAAAACATCCAACTATCTGTATAGCTAAAAGAGAGGAAATTAATTATTATACATATCTAGGGAATTTTGTGAAACAAAAGTAATGGAGAACACCCATATAATTCCAATATGGGCCAATCTATAAGACCTTGAAATCATATAATATACAAGTGAAAAAAGAAGGGAAGGTACTGAAAAAGCTGTGTGAAATATTCTCAATTGTGTAAAGTAAATCACTATGTTAAAACATTCTAAATTTACATTCATCCAGTTGGCATACTTTTCTGTACTCCAGTGATATGGAGTGTACATTTAACCTTCTTCCACATAACCTGGCATTATTCACCAGGATGTTTAGACAGAACCCCTGAGCAATAAATTGGATGATCCAAACTAGTTCAGCTTCACTTGGTGCAGACAGTTTAGGGAAATAAGATGGTGGGGTCTTCACCTGTTTCCAATCCCAACTAATATCAGAACTGGAAGTTACAAGGGAGAAAGGCAAAATCTTTTCTTGAAAGCTGGCTGAATACTAACCTCCAGGGAATATGAGAGTTTTCCAAAGGTAAGTTAATAACAAAATGAGCAATCAAATTAGCTAATATTTAGTGAACCCAAGCTAAACACTCTACTTGCATTAAAAAAATGTAGAGCCTGGGGGCTCTTGTGTGGCTCAGGCAGTTGGGTTGAGTATCCATCTCTTGGTTTTGGTTCAGGTCATGATCTCTGGGGCCTGAGACTGAGCCCCATGTCAGGCTCTGCCCTGAGCATGGAGCCTGCTCATGATTTTCTCTCTCCCTCTTCCTGTCTCTCTGCTCCTCCCCTCTTGTGCTCTCTTACGCACTCTCTCTCAAATAAACAATAAATAAAATCTTTTAAAAAATGTAAAGCCTGAGAAAACCTTTTAAAATTGATTCTGTAATTATGTCCATTCTTTTCCTTTCAGAGTCTATATATGATCAGACCTCAGACAAAGAGTATACGTAAGCACCCTCTACAACCCGATATAGATAGGCAAATCATCTGGTAAACTAAACCCCTTTACAGACTCTCTATAACTTTTTCTAAATTCCTTCACCTAATTGTGTTTTCAAGGGAACATAAATTCAATGACAAACTTAAAGCACCAATTTTATCTCTGTTAGTAATAACTAGATAACATTTTATTGAGCTCTTATTGAATATAAGACTTTCTGTGGACTATTTTAGTTAATTATTACATCAATCCTATGAGAGAGATAGAATTTATCCCCATTTTTTAGAAATGGAAAACTGAGATACCTAGAAATTATGTAATTGAATTCCAGACCTCTCTCTTAGCCCATATTCAAATTTTATGCAATAAGAGAAATAAATGTACTTAAAGAATTATGGAGAATAAAAGTAGGTACATTCATGGTATAAATATTAGTGAAGGCAAAGCGTTAGACTTCTACAACTAGACCAGGCAGGAATGGGTTGGTGGCAGAATGATGAGTATCTAAAAAAAGCTATTTAGGGAAAGTATGATTTGAGAGGCTGCTTGAATATAAAAGGAAGCTGTCATCTCACATTTCTCTGTGATTATCAACAGAGGAGACATCAAAAATAAAATCCACCTCCTCTATTTTGTATCATTATTTACCTTGGTGGGAATGGCAATTAATTTTCTGGATTTCAGAAGTACAAACAGCTTGCAAATGTCTCTGTAATGCATGTCTTGGATTTTTATGTAATTTTTGTAAGCACAGTGATTTGCTCTTTTGTAATTTATACAAATGTAATCTTTTGCTAGCCAGGAAATAACTTCAATGTCAGAGAGAAAGCCCTCCTCATGTAGATGTGTCGCCAAAGGTGACAAAAGGACCAAAAACTATGGGAAAAAATACCCCCTCCCCCCAAAAGCTATCTAGCTATCAGCAATCATCCATAAAATGTTCTTTTTCCAGTTTGTAACATTGAAGAATGTTAGAATTAGAAAAGATATTACCTTAGAAAAACCCCTTATTTTCAGCCACTGAATGGGAAGCCAAAGTAGCCAAATGACTAGCGTAATATCATCGGGTCATTGATCCCTTGTTATTTTATTAGTAATCTTATAAAATTTGGCCCAGCAGGTTTTAATATTCCTGTTTCACAGATAACGGTAGTCTTATTTTTATTATTAGAAAGTATAGATTTGGTGCTAAGACCAAAGTTTATTGGCTTCCAGTACAATAAGCTTCCAATTTAATGCATTGTCTCTTCAATAAGTTATGGAAAATACCAACAGAATTTTAAATGGGTAAAGTGGAGAAATTCTGATTTGTTTGCTGCTTTCCTATTCATAAGCGAATAGCTTTTTCCAAAGAGCATCACTAAAAGGCTTCTCTTCAGAAGCACAGTGAGGAAAGTGGTAAGATCCCAAACTTTATGGTGAGAAAGAGTTGGCTATGTGGAGAAAACCCAATCTCTCTGCTTGTGCCTGAGAAGTAATAGCCTAAGTATGAAACAATCAATGATCAGTGCTCACCACATTGCTGTTACTCTAGGATTCCTTACTCTGCTTTCTTCAGAGTCACTAGTTCTTGCTTCCACCACTGGATCTGACCCACTGAAATGCAACAATTCTTTTAAACGCTCTGATTACAAGAAAGGCTCATTTCTCCCTTATTTAGTTTCATATCCTCTTAGTAAGTTATTAGTAAGTAATTAAGAGGGAAATAAAGTCAAAACAAAGATGCAAAAGCGATCCAAAGAGCAGGGCTAAAAATTAATACTACCTACAGATATGACTATATGGTGGTTGAAATAGTGAAATATTTTTCAAACCAGCTGGTAAACAGTTACTACCTCAAAGACCCTAAATAATATTCTCACTACTCTCCTGCTCTACAGCCAGACACCTCCTTCTATGTATTCCCCAACGAATTAAAGGGAAAGGAGTGGCAAAGTTACATTCAGGTGCATGACCAGCATTCATGTTTTTGCCTTGCCATTCTGGATTAAATATGTTCAGTATTACCTTTGCTCAGTAGGGGAGACATGGATGTATTTACTCAATGAGTTTGCAAGCTAGTCTTTTCCAAGCCAAGTCTAAATATCTAACAGCATTCAGGCATTTATATTCAATGTGGCAAACTGAGCTCATTGACTTCCCTTTCTAATGTTTTAAACTCTCTACTAATCTCTCATCTAATCTAATCCATATAGTCTACTACCCAACAGACAGCATGTTTATCCACCCAGACATCCCAGTCAGAAATCTGGGATTTATTATAAACTTCCCTTTTATCCTGTGTTAGGGAAGTCTCAAAGTCCTATAGCTTGTCTTTTTTAATGCTTCTAAATGATCAGCCTCTAACCAGAGCTCATACTTGTGTCCTAAGAGGTTTCCTAACATTTCAGGCCCATACGCTTAAATAAAAAGCACAAACTCCGAGTATCGTGGGCAAAGTCCTTCATAACCTTTCTGTTTCTCCATTCCCTTGTGATCCAGCTTCTGCCCAATCCTATAGTACATTATTCTTGAAAAATGTCAAGGTGTTTCTTGTCACCGTTCATCTGGAGGATTGTACTTTTTGCCTGAAATTTCCCCATACTTTTGCCCCTGTGGTAGAGCAGGCTTTCTAATTTATTAAGAATCACCTGTCACACGAAGCCTTTCCTACTCATCAGCCAGTAATCATTCTCTTCTTCATTCTCTACTGGATCTTCTGCATATTTCTATCAAAGCACCTGTAAACACTTATTGCACTAATCTGTTACATCTGTCTCTCCTTACTAGATTTAACTCATCGGAGGCAAGCATGTTGTAGGTCATTCACAGCAGGGTCTACACATATGAAATATGTAATAGATATTTGCTGAATGAGTGAACAAGTGATTGAATTAGTCAGTATGGAGCCTCCAAGTAGTAAATATTACCATAAGCCACTGATTTATGTGGGAATTGACAACTTTTTCAAACTTTATTTTCTTGAATATACTCATATTTTTCCCTATTTTATGTTCATTATAGAGAAGTTGAAAAATGCTGAAAAGCATAAAAAATGAATCATTCATTAAACCATGCATTGAGACAGAATTAGAGGTAACTCACTCAGTTTAGCTGACCATACTTTGATTCTTTCAACTGTAGTTAGTCATGTTATCCCTTTCATGAGTAATCAATTGAGACAGATTTCATATTTAGATGCAACATTTAAGCTAACTCAGCTCTTAGCCTTATCCTATATATTTTTTTCAGTCTTGAGCCCTGGATTTGTAGTATATTACTTACTCTTATTGGAGACTAGAAGACCTCAATGAGGACAGGAGGAGCTGCTCAAGATCTATTGTCCTGGCAACTGAAAGGGCTGCTAGGGTATCTTTTTCTGTGGTTTGAAAAGGAAAGTTTTGATTAAAAAAAATGTTTTCCCATTATCTTGCTTGTCTCCGATCTAAATGATGTTACATTTTACAGAGCAGAGTTCTCCCCAGGCAATCTTATTATACCTGAATCATAGGGTCCAAACTAACTGAAATAATTAGGAGTTTCATAGAGAGGGGGAAAGATCCCTAAACAGAGTATTTAGAATCAAATTTAAAAGTACTTCACATGAAAAAGATATAGTTAACCTATAATCTTTCCTAGGAACAGTGTTATAACATTAATATGTTTTAATTTCATGAACAGGAAATATTGCATAAATGGTGTCCAGAGAACTCAAGATACCTGGGAGAAATTTCTAAGAAACTTCTATAAAGACCCAGAGCCTCTCTTGGTATAAAGCAAGAATATTCTTAGATAAGCATTCATTATATCACAAAGTATTATATATACATATCTATATCTCTCTATACACACATATTTTTGCTTTTTTACTAAATATTATAATTTTAGTTAAAATCATCTTAATTTTAACATTATACATTTGAGTATGGAATAATTAGCTGTAAAAAAGTAAGAGCCCATATGCCTTTTTTTTTTTTTTCCCAACATGAGTAATGCTAGGGCAAGCATTTCTATGCATCATTCTTTGAACAAATTTCTGGTCATTTCCTTGGGAAAGATTCTTCTAAGCGCGATTATTGAGGCAAAATATTTTAATATTTTAAAGGTTTTGATAACATATCACAAAATGGTTTATCAAAAGATGTGTACTATTTTGCATTCCTGCCAGGCATGCATATGAATGCCTATCTTGTTGTACAGTCAATGAGACTGAGAGTTTACTTATTCTTTCTCTTCACAAAACATGTACAATGAGTCCTGATTCCTATTCTTCACTGAGGTCTCCTTCTTCTCATTGGATAGCTTTATTTTTGCTCCACTTGTTCCTGATTTTTCCTCATATTAAGAGTTTTAGCTTGAGTTTCCCTCATGTCCACATAAATATTACAGTGTCCTGCATTCATCCATTGCCCTTGCAAAACAATGGTCTAATGTTGGAGACTCCGGGACAGTCATTTGTTCCCACAAGACCAGTTCTTGATTTAATATTTCCACTGTATTCCCTTTGTAGACCCACTGTCAGGGCTCGCCATTACAAGAGGAATGGTTGAAAGTTTTTGTAGGGCTTGAGAAAACCAATGTGTAAAGTAACCACTCCTAGACACTCAAGGAGGCCAGTGTTTTGTATGAGACCCTAAGAGCCAGATCTCCAACCAGAGGCAATCAGTTCTGCTCAAATCAGAATACTGTCTAATGGTTGAGTCTGACCCAGAAATAAAAGCCTGACCTCATCATGAAAACTTATTTTCCAGTCAATGATTAATTTCTACCCCAGTGCTTGCAATTTCCATTATTTAAGCATATTTTCAAGAACTTGAGAGGTAACTATGGCAATGGATACCTAGAAGGGAGAAAGACCTTTGTTATTAATTTCTACATGCAGAGATGGGTCAGGTGTTTAGTTGTGCTATTATGCAAATCTCCAAACATGGCAGTGGGTGACCTGCTGGGAATGTTCTTACCCAGAACAAAATGTCCTTTTAAAGAATTGTACTTTGAGGTTAACTGTTTTTGTTAAAACTTAAAGGCAAAGCATTCTTTGAAAATGAACAGAATACGTGTTTTGCCTACTGTTAAGAAAATAAAAATTTTTTATTGATTAGAAGGGAAAAATTTACGTGTGTTCAGAGGTAGTTCGGAAAGTAGGAACTACTTTTTAAAATTTCATTTGAGTTGTTCACTTCTCAGAGGCAACAGTGATTTCTAATATACTTATAAATGTCGGAATATTATCAGATTTACTTCTACAGAAAAAAAATGTTTGTTGAGGATTTTTTTTCCCCAAGAATAAATCAAAAGAACCCTTCAGCTACAAAATTAATGCTCTGTTGAAAGGACCTAACCTTTGGAATTTATTCTAATTATAACCAATCTCCAAGAATGATTAAGATTTAAGATGACATTAATAGTGGAAGGAAGAACCATATGTTTATGATTTACAAATGGAACAGATCACAATTAGTTTATACTCAGAGTTCCTAAACTTCTATTTCAAAATAGAAGATAGAGGAGTACACTCTGATGCCTGTGTGTGTAAACCACAAGAGCCAGCCAACATCCCAAATGAATTTTCCCAGTTTTCTTCCAAAGAGTACCTTTGAATTTTGCATTTGAAGTCTATAATATGTTTTATCATAAAATAATGTCTTTAATGCAGTATTTTAAAAATTAAGCCAATACTTTATGAATCTTCTTCATGTCTCCCCAATAATTTGGGTACACTCTGGCCTTCCAGGTCTCCATAATTTATTTTCAGAAGCAAGGGAATAAGATCGTATTGTTCATGTAAGTCTCCATAGTCTGCCTTTCAAATGACATCATTTTAAAGGATTATGGTTGCATGAGCTGGTAATCAACTAACCAGTTCCTCACAAAGCAATGGTATAGGAGAAAGAAGACTTTTCTGAATATTTTAGTTTCAAAGCTACCATGGTAACAAGATACATTTGCTTTATTAACATAATCTTTTCATTTTTTTAGTGCTTTTGCTCTCTAGAAAGGATTCTTTTTTGATATGATCACAATTAAACAATGGATTCTGAAATTGAACTGGCATTTATAGAAGTTGGTAACAATGTAAAACAATTTTGCTTATCTGAAAAGCATACTGCTTTAAAGAAAATTTATAGATAGCTTTTCAAGGTTTGTCATTTCTTATTAGGGTCGATATGGCTCAAGTTTTGCTTTCTCAGGGTATAACATCACAGGAATTTTCCATTAAATTATTCTCTTTCAGTAATACTCATGGTCCATTTTCATTTTTGTGTCACTTCTTAGAATAACAGTGTTACTTTTATGTAATATTTCTATCTGTATTTATTCAAGAACATGAACATAATCACGCTCTGTAACACAATCATAATAACTAAAAACTTTGACATTGCTGTTAGATCACATCACTTATAATTAGCTTAACATATTTTTTTCCAGCTCTTCCCATGTGCGAAATACAATGCTAGCTGATGTTGAGGATATAAAAAGGGTTACATACATGCTCAGCTTAATTAAAAATTAAATTTTTAAATGACTCATTTAAATTAGAGTGTATTCTACTTTTCTATGGCCTCACTAGGGACTTTTAGTCTAATAATACATTGATTTAATAATTAACGTGGAGCTTATTAAATTGGTGGCAACTAGTCCAATAAGCATCTCCTCTGTTTTATTTTTTTCATAATGCCTTGGTACTTTAATGTTAAGTTTTAAAATTTAAATTATGGATCTCCTATACTATTTTATATATTATACAATGTGTTACCTTAAAATTAAAATAATTTTTGAATATTGGTTCAAGATATAAATGTACCAAAGCAGTAAACAAAACTACATCAGGACAAAGGGAAAAATAAACTAGATGCCATTTTTTAAATAAAGAATAAGATGTTATTAGCATTTCTGGTCTTGAAAATTTCTCCGGGAAAATGACAAGCCATTGAAACAATGGACATTTATTTATGTTTAAGGGGTTGATCATAGAGAGATCTGGAAAACAACTTGTCAAGGCAGTTCTTTGAATAATTCTGAAAAGCAATACTATCTTTTTTCACATTGGAAAAATCATTCTAATCAAGGGAGGAAAATTAGTACATTATTAATTTTCCAGTAATTTATTTAACAACCTATTTTTAAAATAAATAAACAAATGTAAATGTAAATATAAATATATAAAGAGCAGGAAGGCTTAAAAAATATAAATGTAAATGTAAATATAAATATATAAAGAGCAGGAAGGCTTAAAAAATCATATTCTTTTTCACACTGAAATAAAATAATTTTCATTTCAAACTTAAATATAAGTACTAAGTACAAAATCTATAGCTTTAATTTCAGAATGCATATATACACACATTCTGGATGTGGAAGTTCATGATTATCATTTGAAAATAACTTTATTACTCATCATTAGTCTCCCAATTATAACTGTGTGCCATATAGACTGTATTTTGTCTCTTTGTTAAGCACAAATAATTCAGTTGACACAGTTTGACCATGTAGAAGTGGTTTGCAATTCCAATTCCTAAATATTTCTGCAGATAAATTAAATATGTACATATATATGCATTCTTTAAGAAAATGAAAGAGTGCATCTATTAGACTTATAAAAGTAATTTTCCATATTTTTCTTTTCCATATAAATAGAATATTATCCACAATGGCTTATGGCTATATGTTTCAATCAATTCACCTGCTTTATGATCTAGCCCAGTTTTGACAAATGCTTGCGTGTCAATGGCTGGAAACCAAGTAATCCTGGAGAGTAAATGAGGATTTGAATGGACAGGTTCTTCTAGACATTCTTATTTTGCAAAATTACTGTCCCTTGAACACAGACTGTATTTTGAAGAAAAATAAAATACTCTCTATTCTTAGGGTAAGTTTATTCAGTCTTATGTAGGAGGGAAGTTGCTTCTTTCCTCGATAAAGAACATTTTAAAATATATAAATGAAGTATATGTGATTATAGTGGCATGCTCCTTCAGAAAACTCTTGCCCTTATACCAATAAAATTACATTAAAATTTTTATACATCATGATGATTACAATTGATTTTGTAACATAATATTATATTTATTAAACTAAGTAAAAGTATGCCTTCTAAATTATTACTTTCAGCCATTATGTGACACGTCTGTCTGAAAGGAATACCTTCAGTGGTTCATTATTGTTAATGCATAAGATGTGATATGTAAGATCCAGTTGAAGGCTTGTCTGTAATTAATTTTTTATTTACCCTTGTTTCAGTTATAGTGCCTCAACCTAGTAGGTGTACAATAAATATTTGTTGATTGGATGAATAAATAATATAAGTACAGAACAATGATTTACATAATTAAAGATGGGTCTAAGGTTTGGATCCATTGCTGGTGTAACTCCACTCTGAGTCTGTATCCATTTTCTCAAAAAAAGAACTTCCAAAAATGGGCAAGATACTACTGCAGAATAGATGCCTGAGGCTGCTCTTTTTGGGGGCTTACTGGACCCTCCTATTAAATAAAGATAAAACCATATGAACATTCTTTTATATTTTATAAGAGTATCAGTGTCTCACTCCAAACTCAGAAATGAAAATCTCAGCAGCAGCAAAGAAAAAGCCTGTCCCAATATTCTATACCTGAGAGCTAACAAATCTAGATACTTGCGTGTAAAGTAATGTAGAAAGGCAGTTGTACTAAAAATGATAATTTGGGGTAAAGGGAGAAGATGGAAGTACAAAAAATGAATATAAATAGTTAATGAATGCTCTGAGACATTTAATGTGGTCCCATACTACTCAAAGTCCTAAAGGCATTCTTTATTACAGCAGAGTAATTGATGTCTATAAAGATGGTCCTGAATTAGCAGCATAAAATGTTAGATTATATTTTGTATACTCTAATTAAACATGTATAATATATTTTGGAGAAATTTTAGTAGCATGATTAACAGACAACCAAATGAAATTATTATTTTTATGAGAAGTACGGTTGTATGAATTCTATCATGATTTGATATAATTAGATAAATGTGATATTGAGTTATATATATATATGTACTTCAGTATGTCTGTATACACAAAGAGAAGTAGAAAATTATAAAACAATATCATCTGTTTTCTCAGCTGCAAAACAAATAAGTCAGATGTCTTGACTTATGCCATTTATTTAATAAATCTTCTTTGAAGAAAGGCTGTTTTTTAATAAATGCATTTTCAAATGAGGTATATAAATGCTTCCTTTCCT
Organism: Nyctereutes procyonoides; assembly: GCF_905146905.1. Taxonomy (NCBI): domain Eukaryota; kingdom Metazoa; phylum Chordata; class Mammalia; order Carnivora; family Canidae; genus Nyctereutes; species Nyctereutes procyonoides. The sequence goes on along the minus strand of NW_026575132.1, from coordinate 19,218,394 downwards.
TCTACCTTCTATTGGATGCTTATCTTTTTATTTATTTTTTATAGATGGCCTCTTATAAATTAACTAGGTAATGTTCTTAATGGAATTGCACATTATAAACAGATAATGGCCTTCCAGTGAAATATGCATGTCAAATCTTGGCTAGAGTAATGAGAGGAAATAAACTTGAAGACAAAAGAAAAATGTTATTTTTGGAATGTTACACCATTATCGCTATTCAGTCACAACCTTTAATTTCATTAATGCCAAACCTATTATAGTAAAGGAGTCAGTCTTTTAAAAAAATGGAATAATTAGAATGACCTGGCAAACCAGTGTTCACAGTGGGAGATATGTACAAACACTATTTCCAAAATGTTTCAGAAACTGGAAAAAGCACTAACCCACGAAACACTAATTTAGAAATATTAACCATACAATGCTTACAGAATATTAAAATGAAACAGATTCCTATCTTTTATTATTCCTGACAACTGTGACTCCAGATTTTTATTTCCATTTCTTTAAAGTGACCTAAGAGAAACATGGACTCAATAATTCAATGATAAACTAATAATAGTGAAGAAGCAGTTTGGCCATTTGACTGGAATGAAAAGTGACTCGGTTATATTTTTAATGAACTGGATTCATATTTTTAAAGAATCTAGGCTATTAATAAATAAAAATTTTAATGAATTTTCTTAACTATGATAAATAAGTTTTCAATCAAATGATCTATTTTTCAAGGTTTTTTTTTTGTAAATAGGCTTTAGACTATTATCTAGAGTTCTGTTAAATTGGTATTCTAGGTATAAAGCAATGAGAATTTTAAAAATATCTGTTTCTATTCATACAACTGTGGAAATGTTGTATCAAATATTTGAATAAGTAATGTGGCTTAAATTATACCCTTTTAAATGTCTATAAATGAGAAAGAAACTATAAATAAAATTATGATTCTGTCATTATAGAATTTATAAAAGTCAGGGAAACTGTACCCTAAGTAGATACAGAAAACAAACTCTGAATATTTTCAGGTACTTCTTTCATTTCCTTCAATCTCCCTGTACACATTCATATGTTTAATAGATCCATGTAGTGAAGAAAACATTGTCCAACTAGAGAAAGTAGATATTAATACTATTTGTTTATAGGGAACATCATCATGCATTATTTTAGTGTTCCCTTGTCCTCTGACTGCCTGTGATTTAGAAATATTCACACACTCCTTCAGCATTTCTTAAGATGAGATACTAAACTTGAAGCCAATTAAACTTTTCTCACAACTCAGTTTATGATGGCCCTGCCTCAGTTTGGGAAAGCTTGTACAGAGGCTCAGAACTAGAACTTATTTTTTGATGTGTCTACATAAAAAGAGCAAAGGAAAATACCCTGAAAATACTAATGTTCATAAATGAGTTCCTTCCTGCAGTTACATGTTCTGGTGATCCCAGATCCTAGATGCATCCTTTGCATCGTTGGACTAATCAACTCATCCAGCTGTGCTATTTAGTATGGATATGCATTTTTTAAGTACTCTGAGTCACAGTTTCCTCATCTTTAAAGTGGGTACCACATCTGTAGAAAGGGGAGTTCAAGTATATAAGGCAACTGACCTGGGGTGTGGCATTTAATAGGGGCTTAACATGGGAGGAATGATGAGGATGCAGGGGGAACTGTTCATTTGTTCAGCAAACATTGATTGCATGCATGCTTAGTGCTAGGCTCTGTGCTACCACTGGAGTTAGACAGAAGAATGTAAAATAAACCCATTGCTCTCGTGGAGCCTGCTTATGGCAGGCCTGCGTTATAACCCACTATTGGTCAATCCCATCAAGTTTCCTCATCTGTGTCCCTAATGAAGACATCAGCAGCTATGCTGTATCACCAGTTGTAATCTTCCTTAGTATTTTGCCACTAACATTGCTCTCTGGTTGTATATCTAATGGAGGTGACACCTTTGCTCATTTTACACAACCTTCTAACTTCCATCTCTCAGAACCCATAAGAATCTCAAGACCAGCTTCTTTCAAGACTGCCCTATACATAAGGCCTCTTTTTCAAGTGTAATGTTAACATAACTGAATGAAAATGATTGTTGCAGGAAAGACCACTTTTCCAGTGTCCTGCCAAGAAATTTAGAAAATAGGAGAAGAGCCATTTGATAAAGTATTTGAAATACCTACTGTGGAGTCAACCAGATACTATTTATGATGGTTGAAAAAATAATCTATTGGGAGAGCTTAAAGTTTAAAAACAACCTAGAGTTTTGGTTACTGTGAAATGCGCATCCTATGCTGGCGATGGTGATATTTTAGAAATAACTACAAACAAATTGTTCTGATAAAATTTATTAATACTTTATTTTCATGTTGATATTGTATACATATACTTTAATATTGATGTACCAAACTCGAATGAACCTCATGATATCTCATGATAGAGATATAAACAAGTAACTCTTTGAGTTGTAGTCGAATACCAAGAATGGGTCACAAATTCTATGTGATGGAAAGGCATGCTCTACCACCAGTCAGGGCACAAATAACTATGGAAGTTCCTGGGTTGCTGGAAGCCAACAGACCATGTTGTGAGGGACCATCGCAATCTTGGAAAGCTATGGAGAGTAATAACACACACACACACACACACACACACACACACCTCTCACTAAGGGAATGAGAAAGGTTTCACATGGTCCTCTACACAGGGTACCAACATTGTCTTTATTACGCATGTGTCTTGGTATGGTACACAATGAAACCGCCAATGGTGAACTACTGACAGAAGTTTGCCCATAATATTTCTTTCATCGTGCATGTTTCTTCCTGCTGATGAACAACTTGAACATACTGGCTTTTGAAGTTTCTTTCTGCCTGCCTTTTGTGGGTGGGCAAAAATATGTGTCATATGAAAAATTAAGCAACTTTACACTGTTCTGCCTTTCAGATCCAGACATTTGTATAATGTAGGTTTTGTGGCATATTTTATTACTTTTTCAAATATATGGACTTTCCATGAAATAAATAATCTTCTCCCCATAAGAGCCTCATCTCTGCTTTAAATGTACTGGTTTTCCTCCTTCTCTTCCCCATATTGTATTCATTCACTTATAGTAAGTCCTGTCTTTTCTTAAAATAAATAATATGTCCTTTCTTCCTTCATACGGTGGTGTTGTCTGAGGAACTTTTCCATAATGCACTTCAGTCCTCTGGGTGTCCCTGTTGAAAGAGATGATGCCCTCTCTTCTTCTCAAGACGTCATTTTCTTATCAGTGGTTTTTTTTTTTTTTTTTTTTTTTTTTAAAGGTCTAACTTTATTTATTTTTTTTTTAAATTTTTATTTATTTATGATAGTCACAGAGAGAGAGAGAGAGGCAGAGACACAGGCAGAGGGAGAAGCAGGCTCCATGCACCGGGAGCCCGACATGGGATTCGATCCCGGGTCTCCAGGATCGCGCCCTGGGCCAAAGGCAGGCACCAAACCACTGTGCCACCCAGGGATCCCAGTGGTTTTTTTTTTTTGTGGGTTGATAGTAAAAGTAGATATATAACTCAACAGATAGTGAATGCTGCCATGTATCAGGAATTGACTGAGGCCCTAGGGCTATAGGGTTCATTCTGCTTTCTTAAAAGTATTAAGAAGTATAAAGGAAGGGAATATAAAAGCAATTGTAAGCAAACTATTGTACTTTACCACCGTCTTGTGCTCATCTTCAACATTTTTTAAGTGAGGCTTTCATCTTCATCTTTTCTACAACTTGTGTTCTTTCAGAATTATTAAGATGTATATTTATTAGAATATTACCTGCCAAAAAATTGGTCAATATATATTTCATTATAGCTTTGATTTTGCCATCTTTGAAACAACATGTAGACTATGTAAACAATTCTAATACTGGCATGCATGCATTCAATAAATATTTGTTAAGTACCTACTATGTACCAGGACAATTCTAAGTGCTGGGGACATGTGAGGGCACACAGTAGCCAAATACGTGCTGCTTTTATTGAGTTTGTGTTCAAGAAGGATGTAGCAAACCATAAACAAGTAAAAAAAAAAAGGAATATGAAATGTCAGGGGTGTGTGTGCATGTGTATGTGTGTAATTTTAGATCAAATGGATCCAGATGGAATCACTGAGAAGAACACCTGAGGAAAGACATGAAAGTAATAAGAGAGGTAGACATGGATTGTCTGGAGCATAACTGAAACAATGAGAACAAGAATAATCAAAGGTCCTGAGGCAGGAATGTTCCTGACAGACTTGAGGTATACCAAAGAGTCCTGTGTGACAAATGCAGAATGATGAGGAACAGAGTAAGAAGAGATGAAGTCAGAAAGTAACAGGGGCCTGTTCTAGGGCTTTCTGCGTATCAGTGAAACTTTGGATTTTACTCTGAATTAGAGAAATCGTCATTGCGTGTTATATACAAAGATCTTAAATGAGATGGCTAGCATCTTAATATGACTTCTTTGCTTTCTGTATTGAGATTACACTACAGAGGAAGAGGGAAAGAGATTATTTTTGAAGGTGAATTCAACAAAAGGATATTCAGCATTAGGTGGTGTTCAAGTATACTAATAGTTATGACTAAGCTACTGGAAGTACAGTGTTGCTGTTATTTTTTGTTGTTGCTGTTATTAATAGATGGAAAGGGCTGAGCATTAACTGGATTGGGGGAAGATTATCAGGAATCCAGATTTGGACAAATGACATTTGAAATGCCCATTAAACTTCCAAGTAGGAATGTCAAACACGGAATTCAATATAGAGGTCTGGAATGGGAGTGATTCAGGCAGGGGCTACAGATTTGGGGATCATCAATATTTAGGTGGTGTTTAAAATCACGAAACAGTGCTTGCTTTGGCAGCACATATACTAAAACCACAAAACAGTATAAAATTATATGTATGGAGTTACTGTAGGTAAAAAAAAAAAAGAGAAAAAGTCCAAATTCTCAGCACCAGAGAACTCCAAATTAGGAGTTGGGGAGATAAGGAAGAAACAGCAAAAGAAATCAAAGAGGATCTGTCTGTAAGGTAGGAGGAAACTGGGCTAATTAAATTTTTCAAAAGGAGAGAATGACCAAAAATGTCAGTGCTGCTGATGGGTTAGGCAAAAGGAAAATTAAGAAGTGACCCATAGAGTTATCAGTATGGAGATTTTCACCGGGATTGGAAGATCATAAGCTCTGTCTGTAGCATGTTATTTAGGTTCCCCTTTAAGATATAAATGATTATGTGAATATAATTTTATAAACTATAAGGTGCTATACAAATATATTATTATTATGACAGTATATTAATTAAAATCTGTTCTAAGAATATTTGCAAGCTAGTTCATTTTTCTTTGATTATTTTTAGAACAGTTTAATGCATTTTAATGAAAATGATTTCAAATGTTAATGTCCATCTCCATGTGATACTTTATTTTCTTTGGCTTCTGGAATGGACTGACGTGTGTCTAATAGAAAGGACAATGTATTTTGTTCCTAGCTTATATTAGAGAGATTCAAATATCAGACAAAGTGCAGAGTGATATTATGAGGTTACAGGAAGGTTAATGCTATTTAGGCAGATGGTGAATTGCAAATTCAACCTGTTGTCACAACAACGAGTATGTGAAGAAACATTAGTGTTGCAAATAAGAGAAAAATGAAATAGAGTTTTCTTTCACTTGTATACACAAATTTATTATTAACAGCTCTCTCATAGTAGAAGTAGCTATTCACAAAAGACTGATTGTTACACTCCTGTTCATCAGTCATTGCAAGGAACAATATTTGAGATTATATTCAGTGTATCTTTAACAATTATTTTGATATATTTTTTCAGGGTGGCAATGGCTTAAGCATTTAATCTAAGGAAAATTTGTCTTATGTGTAATTTCCAGTTTATTGTTATATATCCATCCTTTTGTCTCTAAGAGCAGATTCCACAGTGCTTATTAATCTTAGTCCAATAAATGTAGTTTCCATCAATAAATTAAATTGTATTCTCTTTGATTACTGCTCCCCCCCCATTTTTGCAGATATATTTCATAGCCTAAAACTCCCAAAGCAAGTACGAGGATATTCTCACCTATTCAAAAATGTACTTTGGTCAATATGATCATTAAATCTTAAAGAAAGAGGATAGTTAAAATTTCTGTAAAACCAGCTATAGATCCCAATGCTTTGAGTCTTTTTTTTTTTGAGGTTTTAAAAAAATGCCATAAATTTTAACTACGTTTGCTGTTAGAAAATGAGATTTGTTTTCTAGAAGAGCTCCTAGGGATATGCACAGTGAATCCTAGTGTACATGAGATGACTGTCAGAAGAACAGCTACCCTCTGAAAGCAGCCAATTAAATAACACTACAGGTTTGGAGCTGTCACTTGACCATATTTCTTGCTTAGCTTATCTAAACTAGTAAGTGATTGAAAACTCATAAAAAAAACACCTTTTAAATGGGAGTCATGCAGACTTCTTTCAAAATTTCAGGGAATCATTAAGTGGCAAGTAGTAATTATTCTGAAAATCCTTCTTTCTAACATCAAGATTCTTCAAAACACATTTTCGAGGAGCAAAGAGAGTAGGACAGCTGCCTAGGGAACTGGGTTATGGACTGGGTATGCATTGTCAAAACAGGGTCAAGGCAAGGGAGAATGATGCTGCTGTATTTTTTAATCTTGCAGGAAAAAAAAATAGCAAACTTTTATTTGGTAGGCATGTTCCCCACTCCAGAGTTTTGTAGCCTTAGAACTTCAGTCTGACTTGTTTCAGAGCTTTGCTAACACCTCCTAATGGTTTTGTTAGCAGCATTTCTAGGACTCAAAATGGGAAAATCACAAATACAGCATGGACTTTATTTTTGTTCCCCTACTTTATGGCTAATAATGTGTTTATACATGCCTACACACATAAAAACATCTGTTTGTATATACACACAAATATACATGCATACATATGTGTGTGGTATACATACACAAACTCACACATAACACAAATTACCTTTATTGTTACTCTGTACTAAAGCAATTAAAAACTATGAATTCTATAGATTTTTTTCTGACATTAAGGTGTATCTAAAATAAGTTTCATCCAGGTAATCAAATGTATGAATAAAATTGAATGCATACTGAATTAAATTCATTGATATTTTATAAGTTTGTGAATTTTCTTTAACAGAAATCAACCTTTAATATTCAAAGGAATCTATATAATACACTTCTATACCTAAAAAGGCCTAAAAAGAAATATGTGGAATAAGATAATTTTAAAAACATGCATCCTTGAAATTGAACTAAAAATATTCCCAAATTGCTTGAGAGTATATTAGAACAACTATATTACATATGAAATGGAGTAATTGTGGCTTTGTGCTTAGTATATTACATATTACAATGTAAAATGTATCACATTTTCTAATATCAATCTTTATAAATTCAGATTTTGCTGTGCCAAACTTTGATGCTGAACAAATATTTATTTAGCCCCTATTACGTACTGAGCATGTTTGTAGGTTCAGGGAAATGGAGTGACTCGGGAACAGGACAGTGGTGGAAAATACATTAACCAAGCTTTTGCACAAATAATTACCACTAGGAAAGTGTTGCATTGGAAGTGTGAAGGGTGCTACAGGCTACCTAATTAGGGGACTCCACTAGTCTGGGATAATAATGGGCTTCATTGTAGAAGTGACATTTAATTGATGAGAAGTAAAAGCAGCTCTTCCTCATGTTAGGACTTCCTGCAAACAACCTCTCACCCTCCTTCTGGACATAGTACCATAACCCCCTTCTCCATCTGCTCTATCCTGACAACTAACCTCAGCCCCACATACATACATCCAAAAACTGATATTTTTAAGAGATACTTAATAGCTGGATCATAATGAGCAATTTCATAGAATTTACTTTTTTGTTGTTGAGAGACAAGTTAGAAGACTTTTGTGCTCAACTAAAAGGTTATGGTGGCTTGGATGAAGTCAGTTTTGCAGATGGAGAAAAGTGGGCAGGTTTAGGCAATACCTAGAGCTGAGGTGATACAATTGAGCCTTAGAAAAGATAATGAACTTGTCCAAGGTCACATATTAGGGAAAGGTAGAGCAAAAAATTCTATGTTCTTGGCTTCTTGGAGACTGAATGAGTGTTTGGGGTGAAGAGGAGACATGGATGTGTTCTCAGGGGTTCTGGCATGAGCAACCAGAGGATTGATGGTGTCATTTACCAGTACAGAAACACTAAGATAGCAACAGGTTTGTGGGGGATCAGAAGAGTTCCCCACAATATAGTTCCCCATAGTATAGGGTGTCAATGGGGCATCAAAGCGATGTTGGATATATTTATCTGAGCTGGAGAGTCAACGTTGTGTGTCATTGGTATACAGATGGAAGATCAAGTTCTATGGGTAAATGAGATCATCTGGAGAGTGAATGTGGAGAAAATAGTGAAGGTGGATTAGGGCAGTGGTTCTTAAACTTAGCATGCATCAGAATGAGCTGGAAGGTGTGTTAAAGCACAGATTTACAGGCCGCATCCCTACCGTTTCTGATTCAGTAGGTCTGAGGCACTTGTGTGTTGAAGACAGATTTTAAAGAGCTTGCCAACTCTGATAATGCAGGCATTCCCCACACTGTGTTGGAAGTAGAGTTGGTAGCTTGAAATCAGACATGTTGAGAGTTTTTACACTATGGAAATCAGCAAATGCTATAAATTAGGCCTTTATTTTCAGAAAACTAGTTTATGAACACATCACAGGTCAGGGTGAGGCCTGAGAGTTTGTACTTCTAGTAAATTCCCAGAAAATATTAATGTTATCTCAAAACCACATTTTGAAAACAATTGGATAAGGAAAACATTTTACATAGCCTGAAATATTTCTGATTTCTTAGGCCGGTTAATAATATTAAGTTTTTGAAAAGTAGGGCTTCTCCAAAAAGTGATTAGGTCTTAAGATTTGATGGTAATGGTGAAAGCTATATAAAATGTATATTTTATACCACCTGTAAAAACACTGACTTTCCATGATTATGAATCTTAAATTGAATAATAGTATAACTATAAACTGCTATGCAATGTTACTTTTTTTCCATTGAGTTTTATCATTCTGTTTCAGTTGCTCAGAATCTCAATTTTTTATTTTATTTTATACTATAGGAAAATTATTTAGGAGATTTTTAATAGTGAGATTTTTCTTCTGATACACAAGTAGTAAATTTAGCCAGACCAGATGTTAATTGCAACATATTAAGATTAACCAAGGGAATGGGGTGGTGGAAAGGATATATTGGGCTTTTTTTTTTTTTTTTTGCCTTCAACTAGCTTTCTATCTAAAAGAGAAAATAAATTGTTTGCTTTAAGGATGTTGGAAGTACAAAGACATGGAAAGTATGTTCCAAATAATTGAGAGAGAAATTCAGATTGCTACAGAAATGTGAAGAAGTACCCAAAGTGACCACAAAGGAAGGCTGGTGGATAAACTCTCAAATGACCTTATGGCTTGGCATTCATTATTCAGAATCTAGCCCATGACTCCACTTCTCTGGAGAGACTTAAATTAACCAAAGCCATTCATGATATATAAAGCTTGAGTGTCAATTATTAATTCACCAAATATAGAATCAGGAAGCCTGGAGTGCTGGTGTCTACATGATTAGCAATTCTCTTGTTGGAGATAGATTATTTGGAGAGTCAGATTTAGTCACTAAATCATCATTATTGAGCAAGGATCAGAACCAAGGAAGCCAGTCAGATATGGTGAATAAGTAGTGGATCTGATTAGAATAGCTTGCTTTTTAAATTTCTATTATTATTATTATTATTATTATTATTATTATTATTACTACTACTACTACTACTACTACTACAATGGTTATTAGTTATTGAATGTTACCCATGTGTCAGTTACTGTGACTTAAGATATAGGTAGGCAGTATGACTACAGATTAAGAGAGTAGACTCTGTGCTCTATTCATATGGTTCTGATGTAGATTTTTTGCTACTTCTTATATGAGTAGAGTTATTGAACATCATTTTTCTAGCTACTTTAGAAGAATCCACCCCATAGAGTTTTTATAGGGATTAAATGACAGTATACATATAAAGTGTTTAGGATAGTGCCAGACACTCAGTGGTAGGTAGGCTGTTCCTATATTATCTCATTTAATCCTCACAATAAACTTTATTACCAGAGCCATTATTAGCTCAATTTTATAGATAGGAGAAATGAAACCCATAGTTGGAATATTTTGTTTAAGATTTTACTGGAAGTGCAATGGAATATTACTCAGCCATTAGAAATGACAAATATCCACCATTTGCTTCAACGTGTATGGAACTGGAGGGTATTATGCTGAGTGAAGTAAATCAATTGGAGAAGGACAAACATTATATGTTCTCATTCACTTGGGGGATATAAAAAATAGTGAAAAGGGGGATCCCTGGGTGGCGCAGCAGTTTGGCGCCTGCCTTTGGCCCAGGGCGTGATCCTGGAGACCCAGGATCGAATCCCACATCGGGCTCCCGGTGCATGGAGCCTGCTTCTCCCTCTGCCTGTGTCTCTGCCTCTCTCTCTCTCTGTGTGTGACTATCATAAATAAAAAATAAATAAATAAATAAATAAATAAATAAATAAATAAATAAATAAATAAAATAGTGAAAAGGGAATAAAGGGGAAAGGAGAGAAAAGGAGTGGGAAATATCAGTGAGGGAGACAGAACATAAGAGACTCCTAACTCTGGGAAACGAACAAGGGGTGGTGGAAAGGGAGGTGGGCGGGGGGTTGGGGTGACTGGGTGACAGGCACTGAGGGGGGGCACTTGATGGGATGAGCACTGGGTGCTATGCTATAAGTTTACAAATCAAACTCAAATTAAAAAAAAATACAAAAAAAAAAAGATTTTACTGGAAGTGGTGGAACCAGAATTTGAACTTTGCTCTACATAAATTTGAAGCCTGCATGTTTCCACTAGAGTCAAAGGAACTGAATTTATTAGCTGAGACTTCTTCTTCTCTTGAAAGTGCTTAGATGGATACTGTCAATGTTTTTATTGGAACTCTACTTTTCTAGGCACCCAAGGCAGCCCAACCTTTAGAACTGGCACTCTTTTTAGGGATTATAACGTATTGTATTCAGTTAAACACAAGTCTTACTTAAATATTTTCTTTTTCTTAAAACAATTTTACACATTTTTGCTGTTTTTGATTATGCTCTGAATTAGCCACTGCATCATGACCACCTTCATGTTCTTGATGGTATGTATCATGGAGGATCATAAATACCAACAACAATAACAAAATATTATAGTGCAAATAGTCTGAAATTCTCCCTGTCTCAAGCCTTGAATCCTCAGGCTTTAATATTATCATTATCATTAAATATTTACCAAATTCCTACTGTGTACATGACCCAAATGAGCCATTACCAAAAGAGTTAGAAATGATGTGGAGAAATGCAAACAAAACAAAACAAAAAGGATGTTTCTGCAACCAATTAACATTTGTAATGTTTTCATTGATTTCACTCATGAGTTATTTTTTAAAATGCTAAATAATTTGAAGCCCACTTTATTTTCTAAAGATCCTAATTTCAGTTTAATTTACAGCATAATCACCATTCCTAGGATCTTTATAATTTATTATTTATAATATGATATAATTACCAAACCTAGCACAATTTCTTAAGCATAGTAGGTGTTCAATAAATATTTGATGATATACTTGTTTATCATTAAACTGGGGTTCTAAAACACAATACATTGATTCCCTACAGGTTTATTAAATGTGTTAACCACTCATGAGCATTTTCAAGGAGTATTGGTTTTACTTAAATGACTTGTGGTAATGTTCTTTTTGGCATTCTATATACAACTGAGCAGTCCTTAGTTTCAGGCAGGAGATACTGACTACCATCCAGCTTCTGTCCTGATTCTGCTGCTTCATCTCTCTAGACCTCTTTTCTTCATCTGTAAAATGAAAGAATCAAATTAAAATCATTTTTGAGACTTGGTCCAGTTCTAAAATTTTGGGTTTTATTCTAAAAGCTTGAAAAGAAAAACAATAATCTTCCATAACAAATTACCACTAAACTGTTACGATCCCTTCTGCAGAATCAGTTTTTGAGAAGTCTTCCTTTTCATATAAACACTTTTTGTCCTAGAAGTATAAACATTATCACCTGATGATTTAAAAGACTTCACAAATTCCACAGGAGATCCTGAAATAGACAGTATCACATTAAAATCCCAGCAGGGTTTGTGGTGAATATGGATTTAACAATGAGGAGTCTCATCTTTCCAACAGCACACATTAAGTGAACAATTCCTGAAACACCATACAGTTTCTTATTTTTAAATCTACCCACAACTGCAGCAAAAAATAATATGTTCTCATCCGTGATTATGTACTAGTTGTCTGGAGAAGAAACAGCTAGCATCAAAAATGTCTCTTTCTTTCCCTGTGTTTTATAAAGCGGTACTGTCAGTTAAGGGCAAAATTGGAGGTGGTAAGAGAAAGAAATTGCACATAGCCTTTAGCACACTTTCCTGTCTCCTTTCAATTCTCTTATACACCCTCATCTTACAAACCATAGGCAAAGAGACATAATCACTTCCTGGAGTTGGTGTTAATCCTCCTGCTTGGTCCACTTCATTCCTTCATACCTCTTAAAGATCTTTTCCTAGGCTTCCCATGATTTACAGCAGGTTAGTTAGAAAACCTAATTAGCAATTTACATTTAACTCAATCATTCATTTATTAAGCATTTCCTTACTGAGCTTCTACTACAGATGAAATACCTTAATGGGTGGTGGGGTTTAACAAGAAACAAATCACCTCTGCTGCCTTCATGGAACTAGTGGGAGAGAGAGGCCATTGAGGAATAAATGGATTAATATATAGCTGTCATTGTGCTAAATATTATAGAGCAAGAAGCAATATTACATGAGAGATTCCATATATATTGGTTCTTCATAATAATATGTATATATATTTCAGAATGCTTTCTCTGGTGGATCCAAAGGATAAGTAGCAGTGAGCTAAACTGTGAGGAGAACATCAGCTCCTAAAAAAGGGCACATTTGAGGAAGAGATGAAAACTCAGTGTGAATGGAACTTATCGAGCAATTAAAAAGTGGGCAGGAGGCAAGGAAGGAGCCAGACCATTTCATGAATTTCAGGACCAAACTTAAATTCTGTAGGAAGGGTTTTAAGTATGGAGTTAAAATAATTCAAGTCACTTAAAAAATAATTATTCTGGTAACTCTGTGGAGAATAGATTGGAAGATAGTTTAGGCAGACCTGGTGGCAAGGGGAGCTGGACAGGAGTAAAAGGATTCAGGGTAGAGAAATATATTATTGAGTTAAAATTGACAAAATTTGATGTGAGGGATAATGGAAAAGGAGGAATCAAGGATAAATGCCCTGTTTCTGACATGACAGAGAATGGATTAAATTTCTGACCTGGTTGGATAGAGTTGTCATTTATTGAAATAGAAAAAAAAAAAAACAAAAACAAAAAACAAAAACAAAAACAATGAGAAGCTGAATGTGTCTGGGGATTTGGAGAGATCAGTTTTGGACACGTTATATTCAAGAAGGCTGTGAGACCTCCATGTAGGGATGTCAAGCTGGCAGTTAGACTTCTATCTCTCTTTCATGGCTCTGTTTCAAGATCCAGACATGTGCATGTCAGAGTCATCAGAGAGATAGCATAATCTGTGGAATTGGGCAGGTTGATTTAGAGATGGAGTATGAAGTGGGCCAGTATTGACTGACCTATAAGAACTGTATGAGAAGTAATCAGAAACGATTCACTATATTGTACACTTGAAACTAACAGAACACTGTATGTTAATTATGCTGGTATTAAAAAAAATTAATAAAAAAAGATGAAAAGAAATCAGAAACAGAAACTAAAGTCTATCAAGGAAATTGAAAGAAGCCGCCAGAGGAAAGCTAGGAGAGCAAAAGAAAATGTTCCAGGAAGGCACAGTCAGTTGTATTACCCAATATTGGCAATTCAAGTCAGAGGAAGCAGTTCTCCAGAGAATAGCAACCTTATCCCAATTAAAGTGCAAGAAAACTTCAATGATGTTAAGAATATCCAATGCCACTACAGTAGTCAATGAAAGTTATTTTCATTTAGATATGTGTCTTGACATTCTCTGGGTGATATTGTAGGTGGATAACTTCACTTTTAGTGAAAAAGTATGCTATTTGAAAATAATACATTTAACATGAAATTTCTCCAGTGGGAATTCCTAGGAACTACACTATTTAGAGGGGGAAAAAAATCACAAAGTGGTCTATCTTCTGTGGTGCAAAATTTACTTTTGTAACATTAATAATAATATCAATACATTTCAATATAATAGCTACTATTCCTAATACTGAATTTGATTACTTGCACTGGGTATGGCATTGTCTTAAGTGATCAAGACGACTTTAAGTTCTTCTTCCGCCGACCTCTGACAATTTCTAAGGATTTAAAAACTATGAGCCTCGAAGCTCTCCAGAGTTGTATGATTCAAGAATATTTAGATGGAAAAAAACAATGGTTTTCCAGGTTTTAAAACAGAAATGAAAACAAAATAAAATAAAACAGAAATGACATGAAGGAGCAGATCAAATTTGATTTTCTTAAGGTCTGAGAAGAAAGTATGTTCTCAGTAGCACTCATTACAGAGTTATTCTATTTGTAACTCTTTAAAGTCAAAACCTTATATATTGATCACTATTTGTATACCCTGAATATGACATATGGTTCACCATATTTGCCAAGTTTATTTGCCGAAAAAGTCAATGAATAGATGAATGAGAAAATAGATGAATAGTATTACACAAATAGATGAAAGTACTGTGTAGCCCCCTTTCATATGCTATTTGCCATAGTATATATGTATATATGGACCTTTAAGTTATTATTGCCTGGCCAGTACGTTCAGTGAGCCCTGGGGCTCCTTCAGTTTCGCTATCTACTGTACATTTAATGAACAGCACAATTCCTGATACTATTCATTATTCACATTCATGTTTCCCTTAAACTTTACAGCTAATAAAGATTTGGTCAAATAATATCAATAATAGCCAACACGTAGTATTGTTCAAGGTGTTTTAAATTTGTAATCAATATAATCCTCTCAAAGGTGTTTTGAGATTGCATTACTGTCATCTGAGATTTGCAGTTGAGGAGGCTGAGCTGTAAAGAGTTAAAATCACCTGCCCAGAGTAACAAAGTTAGGATTCAATCCCAGACACTCTCACTTCCCAAGTTCAGCTCATTACCGCTATATTAAACTGTTTTATGGTAGTTATAATAAGCTGTTGCTGTTAGAAAACATTTTTATTATCCATTTATTCTTATTATAGGATCCATGAAGCAATAGACAGCTGTGATAAAAAGAAATGTTCAGAAATGATCAATTTTGTTTTCAGCTTAGGTTCTCTCAAACTGATGAAATAACTTGTTCATTCCTGGGGCTCAGTGTTCTTTCTGAACCAAAATATATTCTGCCTAGAACATGCATAAGATTAGCTTTTGTTTCTTCCCAACCATAAAATCTACTACTTTGGGGAGATAAATATTTACCTCTAATGGAATCTGATTAAAGAATAAATTGGAGAATCCAAGCTACAATTAGCCATATAGACACAACTGCTTAATTCAAAGAACAGAGTAAATAAGTTAGAATAGTATAGGAGAAGAGTGTTTGATTTGATTAGCCTCATTAGTACAGGATTGGTGCTCTCACCTTTTTGCTCTGAAATGACTGTGGTTTCATTTCCTTAATCTACTTCTGTAAGAAAAATTGCTAGCCTTCCATCATACGCAAGATGAAGGCAAACCTTTCTGGTAGAAATTTTGAATCATTTATACATAAATTTGCTTCTTTTTAGCAATAGTGTTCAAATAAGTTTTTTCCCTTAAATCCTTAAATTCAGTTTCCTAAAAATAAAAAAAAAAGCTTCAATAGTACTTCAACGTGTAGCTTCTCCTGAAAGTTTCTACTTCTAAATAAAAATGGTTACTTTGAACTGAGGACATGGCCTCTTAAGACACATGTGAGACTCCATATTATACTTCCCCTAAACAAAATGTTATTCTTAAATGACTATAATTTAAGAACTGTTTATTCATAAGTTACTATTGCCAGGTACTCTTTCAGGTGCTGGCTCTGATTCTGCCCCCATGAAGCTAATGAAGTGATACATACATGAATGTATAAATAAATCATCTCCAATAGTGACAAGTACCAGGACAAAAAATAATATAGGGTAATGTGACTCAAAGTAACCACGAGAGGGGCTGGAGAAGGTAGGAGACTTTGGATATGGTGTCAGAATAGTTTCTGGTTAGCCTTGGGGTGGCCACTCATTTGTTGGCATATGAGAGGTGACTGTGCTGGGGGGAGGGAGCAGTTGCATATTTGGGCTTGTTCATTTATTCATAGTTCACTATTTTGAACTGAATAAAATGCAAACACTGCTCTGTCGATATTTTAGAATTAAAAAAAAAAAGAAAGAGTATGTCGTTCTTACAGGGAAGACACTCTGTGGTATGAGCACAAGATTTCTTCCAGAGAAGCACTGACATTTCTTAATTACTCTCTTCATGAGTGGTCATGTATAGCAATTACTAAAGGCTCCGCAGAGCATTATTCTTCGAAAGCCTTGGAGAACAATAATGCTGACAGAACAGGCCTTCGATGTCCAACACGCTTCTCCTCTCTCTTCATTACCCCCGCTAATTACTCTGGCCAGTGGTTATTGTGTAACTCCTCTCCATCCTATAACCCCCCACAACCCTTTACTGTATAGTAATCACATAATATTCTCTTGCTGCCACGCTTTACTGTTCATTATTTAAAGGCCCAGCCTCCTTTTATCATATCCAGCTTCTGAAATACCTTATCATTGGGTGATGCCCAAACTCTAGATTAATGGAGACATTGCAATGCCACTTGTTCTTTAAAAAAAAAAAAAATACAAAAAAAAAAAAAAACAACTTTTTTCCTAGGACCTTTATAATGAAATAGAAAAATATTTTTAAATATTTTATTTATTTATATGAGAGAGAGAGACAGAGACAGTGACCGAGATAGCAGGAGAGCATGAGCTGGAAGGAGAGGGAGAAGCAGGACTCCATCTCAGGACCCCGGGATCATGACCTGATAATGACCTGAACTGAGTCCTCCAGGTGACCCTAGAAAATAACTTTTTTAATGCCACAGTTGCTTTGGAATGTGATGCTGGAATCACATTTGATTCACATTGGCATTGAATCACAATGTCACAGTTGCTTTGGAATGCTGAGGAGGATATTTTGAGTATGTGTCTACATGATGCCTAAATATTTAGTCAATTCATTTTTTTTAAATAGCCTAAATGGTTTGCTATCATGGAAGTAAATCAATGATATAGTAATTGATTTTTTTAATTTATATTTTGTTATCAATTATGTTAACACAGTACATAAGTTGTCTCAAAGTTGGATAACATAAAAGGATACCATTTTTAAAAGAGAAAAATAAGGTTTCTTCAAATACATTTTGAAAAAAAAACTATTTGGGAAATACATTATTTGATAAACTTATATTCTGTATAAAGACACTCTGAACTAAATCTACTCATCAATCAATGAAACAAAACTGTTAACTTTTTTTATTGCAAATATTTTAACCTAAGGTTTACTGAGCAGTTACTATGTAGTAGGAATGTTACTTATTATTATTATTATTTATTTAAACGTCTTCAAATGTCATCCTCACTTTTCATAGGAGGATAATTGAAGTTTGGAGAGATTGTGTAACTTGCACAGAGGCATACAGGGTTATAGTAAATGGCTGAGATAGGATTTGATATCAAATCTAAAATTTAAGATCAAAGCTGGAATTCTTAACCTACATACATCATCTCTTACATATCAGATGTGAGGTAGCTCTAAGGTGATTAGACTCATTTACACATTTTTAATACAAAACTATCTTAGATACTTTGCAATTGTCATTTCTATTTTGTTTAAGATTTTCTCTGAGCTGAGGTTGCTGTAGAACTGAGGATATTTACAATGGCTTTTAATGTCTTAAATACCTTAGTCTATTTACAATGAGGTCACTAAAAGCAATGCCTTAGGGAAAGTCCTTCTATGATATTAAGAACAAAAAAATGGCAAAAATTATTACTTAATGTTGTTTCTTATTCATTAAAAACATTAATTAAATGTCTTCTTTTCCTCCCACCTGAGAATGAAAAGGCATCAAGCAGCATTAATTAAGGGAGGGCGGGGAACAAGGTATTCCTTTTCTTTGAATCTACAGTTATCAGCACATAAAAAGTTTAAAGAAAGGGAAGTAATTTTTACTAATAGCTGTAAACTGTAATAACTTAATATAGTGTGCCTATTTGTGAAATCTTGTTATGGATAAAGCTACAGAGGCAAGCTTCTTATTTATGAATATGCTTAATTATTGATACAGAATAATGCCAATGTAAAATGAATTGAATTGCAATTATTGATTTGTAAATCAGTTTGAATTCAGAATAAATTCTCTCATAAGACAAAATTCTAAACTGATTCTCAGATCCCTAAACAAATGCACAAATTCCTGATGATTTATTCTCATTAAGGAATATTTATGTAATACCTATTCTTTGACTTTGAGGAGGGAGATATTCCAGGATATTCTCTTGAATATAGAGCCCAATCACCTTATAGAACATACAGCCTGAATTAGGGTATAAGGCTATACCCTAATACACAATGGTATGGAGAAAAAAAATTGTCTAAATGTCAAAATGATGGAAAAACAATATGGCCAATAGAGGTTGAGGGAAGAAAATGATCCTTGAGAGTTGGTTTGATCTGGGAAGACCTGTTTGAAGAGAGAGGATTTGAACTGGACCACAAAGAGGAAATGAAAAAAAAAACAAAACAAAACTAAGAACTGCATTCCAAGTAGGGTGAATTATGCAAGGAAAAATATTCTCTGCTGGTCTGTAATTTTTATATGGAGGAAGAGCGAGTGGACAAGAACAATGATGGGTGAGCAGCACAGGATCTTGGTTTACCAGACCAACACATTTGGACTTTATGTTTAATTATGCAAGCCTTTCTGTGTTGCTTTGGAATCCCAAAGCAGAAACAGGTTTTAAGATATTTCACAAGGTCAACTAAGAGTTGAAAAACTAAGAAACAAAAAGAAGAGAGATGCATGTATGTATCAGGAAGAGAATGAACTAGAAGTAATGTGGAGCATCATTCCAGTCTCATCTCCTTATTTATCTGTTTTCATAATGGTCCCCTAATACTCTGGGCCATGCTGGAAAGAACGGATCTGACTGCTCCTGAGTTTTATATTTAAGCTCCAACCAATCATGAGAGAGTCTGTGTTCTCTCAGTCAAGATTTCAAAATATTTGAAAACTGATTGTATCAGTTTGAATAAGACATGGTTCCTACTACTGGGCTAATCAACTTGTCCAGGTGGTGAGGATATGTACACTAATAGGGAGACTCTTCCTAGGTTAGGTATAAGGTCAGGTTGATTGATAATATTTAAGTCTTCTGTTTCCATATTGATTTTCTTTCTACATGTTCTATCAATTACTGAGAGAGGGACCTTGAAATCTTCAACTATACTTGGTGTTTTAGAGATTTGGGTGTTTTATTGTTTTTTTTATTATTTTGTTTTTTGTCCTCCTAATTTTATTGCTTTTTGCTTGAAATATTCTGAAACTCTGTTAATTACATAAGTATTTAGGATTGTTATGTATTCTTGAAGAAATAACCCATTTATCATTATAAAATGTACTATCTATCCATAGTATTATTCTTTGCTGTCTCAATATTAATCATTCCACTCTCTTAAAATTATTAGCAAGTTACTAATTTTCCCATCCTTTTATTTGTCTTTTTGTTTAAATTGGGTCTCCTATAGGAAAGATATAGAAGTGTTACCTAACCTGACCATCTCTGCCTTTTTATGGGGTGTTTAGACCATTTAATGTGATCAGTCGTGTGACTAAATTTAAATCTACCTTTTTTTTGTCTGTGTCTTCTAGTTGTCCCATGAGCTCTTTTGTTACTTTTCTCCTTTTTAAAAATTAGCTGAATATTTTTTATGGCTCCACTTATCTCTTTTGTTGGTTCATTAACTGTAACTTTGTTGTTTCATTTTAGTGTTATCTTTAGGCTTTGTAGTCTATATTTTTAATTTACCATAATACCTTTAAGTTTACTACTTCATATGCAGTATTAGAATCCTGTAATAACCTACCTCGTTTCCTCAATGCAGTGTTTTTACTATTGTTATTCATTTCACTTCTACATAAATTCCACAATACAGTTAGTCTTTCTAAGTATTTGATGATCATTTAAGAGATATTAATAATCAAAAAAAAGCATGTGTATTACCCAAGTACTTACTATTTCTGGAGTTATTAATTCCTATATGTAGATCCATATTTCTGTTTGGTGTTATTTTCCATCTGCTTGAAGGACTTCCTTAACCTTTCTTATAGTGCAGATATGCTGGTTTTAAATTTGTTCAGCTTTAATATCTTTAAAAGTCTTTGTTTCTGGGGTACTGGCTGGCTCAGTCAGTTTAAGCATCTGCCTTCAGCTCAGGTCATCATCCCAGGGTCCTGGAGTGGAGCCCCACATTGGGCTCTCTGCTCAGCAGGGAACCTGCATCTCCCTTTTCCTCTGCCCCCTCCCTCTTGTGCTGTTTCTCTCAAACAAATAAATAAAATAAACAAATAAATAAAATATTTTTAAAAAAGAAATCTTTGCTTCATCTTCACTATTGAAAGATTTTTTTCTGGGTAAATAATTCTGGGTTGACAGATTTCATTTTCTTTTAATTCTTTTAAGATGTTGTCCTTTCTTCTCACTTGCATTATTACTAATAAGAAATGTGCTTATCTTTCTATCCATCTGTCTGTGTATATTTATCTATCTATCCATCAATCTACATATGTATATGTATTGTGTATTTTTCTCTGGTTTTTCTATGATTTTCTCTTTAATATTCATTTTAAACAGTTTAATTATGATTATGACCATGGGGTAATTTATTTCATATTTTTGGTGCTTGGTGCTCATTGCCATTATTTGATCGGTAGGTCTATAGTTTTCTTAAAATTCTGTTACCCCCTTTATTCCTCTGTCCTTTAGGGACTGTAATTAAACATGATTTGGCTGCTTGAATTTGTCCATCAGTCCACAGATCATCTGCTAATTTTTTTCAGTCTACATTTTTAATACTTTTTATTTCTATATCTTCAAGTTCATTAAATTTTTTCTTCAGTAATATTAATCTGCTTTTAATTTCACCCAATAGATTTTTTTCATTCCAGATGTTTGGCTCTATTTCTAGAAGTTGTGCGTTTTTGTTTTTGTTTGTTTTTTTGTATCTTTTATGCCTTTTACTTCTTAAACATATGGAATTTAGTCATAATAACTGTTTAAATTTCATTGCCTATTAATAAAAATCACTCGTATTATTTCTAGTTCAGTTTTGATTAATTTTTTCCTCAGTCTACATTTTACTTTTCTGCTTCTTTTAATACCTTGTGATCTTTGATTGGATACAGAACAGGAATTTTAACTTATTAAAAGTTGTATTATTTTTATTGCCATAAACATTCCTGAGCTTTGCTCTGGAATGCTGTTACTTGGAAAAAGTTTGACTTTCAGGTCTTGCTTTAAGGTTTGATAGATCATTGTCAGAACTACATTTAGTCTAGAGTTAATTTTTCTCCATCACTGAGACATGACTTCTTAGTTCTTTAACTAATACTTCCTGAATTGTGAAGTTTTCTACTCTTGCAATATAGGAAAGGAACAACTTAGGGCTTATGTGAAATTCAGGCACTGTTCTCTATAAACATTTTCAGTGGCTCTTTTCCTGGCCTTAGGTAGTTTCTTTACACACGTATGCTGATCAGTATTCCAGTGAATTTTCAGAAAGGAACAGTCTGTTGCTCCCTGAATTCTCTGTGTGTGTCTCTTTTCTTTCTGCTTACACTGCCCTGTGCAGTCTTGCCACTCTGTCACCCCCAGGCTCTCTCAGCCTTGTCTCCTCAACCCAGAGAGACCATTTGTTTCCACCTGAGTTTCCTCTTAAGTGCTGTGGCCTGGATACTTACTACAAACACTAGACTGGAACAATCTTAGGGTTCACCTCATTCATTACTTACCATTTTCCTTCATTCCTTTATATTCAGTATCCTGAGGACCATTGTTTCATATATTCTGTCCAAATTTTTAGTTGTTTCAAATGGAAGGTTAAACCCTGTCACTTTTCCTCCACCTTGGCCATGAATTTAAAACTGAGATGATTTCATGACTTTGTTATATAGCCACCACCAATGATGTGACAAGTTTTCAGAGCAAATGAAATCCTGAAGCAGTGTTTATTCAACAAATTTTTCCTGAATATATTGTCAAAGGCATTATGTTGAAGATTGTGGAAGACACAAAGCTACTTAATAAACACCTCATTTTCTCATATAATATGCAGCCATAAACACATACGTACTTTCCTCACAAGCCAACAGTTCCAGAGAATAGATATTGGTTTATAAGGAAAAAATATATATTTCCATTTTTATAAATAACCTTAAATAAGTTCTTTAGCTCTTCTGAACTTCCATATCCTTATACAGAATTTTTTGAAGTACTAGTGCTGTTTTAACTCTATGCTACCATCAGAATGCTATAAAAGTTCAAGAAATGAATGCAGGAGGGAAGGAAAATGTATGGATGTTTCAGTTAGAAGTTGAAACTAATAGAATAGTATTGATCTCTTGGAATCCATACATGTATGTTCACAATGTGGCTATTTTTCATCATGTAGTTTCAGTTCTTCATATTAAATCTTTCTCTATTATTACTTTATCATTGCATTTGAAATAAACCATTGAGCTTTGTTCTAAGTTCAAAGTAGTATTCAATCACTTTGCACCCATGTTCCTATGACCTCTTAATGGAATGCTAACAATAAAAGTAATGCTATTTAGAAACAAAGAGATGGGGACTACTCTAGGCATATAATTGGTGATCCAATTGACTGGTAGTTATGGGTCCCACTTAACTGCAGAGAACAGTTATGTCTTGCTGATATAGGAAGCTGATTGAATAATAGAAATAGCAATTTGTGACCTAATATTCTCAGTAATAATTTAAATAATGGGCATGCTATTTGTGACTCAAAAAATAAAGATAAAACTAGTTTTCAAACACTTCAGTAAGCCTTTCAGGACAATGTCATGTCATCTATGGTACCGTGGAGACTCAAGAGAGAGATATATTTATGAAGGGATAAATGGAGAATATCACATTCTATCATTTTTTACATAAAGACTGTGAAGCCTGATGAGAAAAATATTTCATCAACTGGATAGGGGTGGCAGCAAAACTAGAACACAGGACTTCTCATTCCCAGACCGGTTTTTTAGGATCCTGTGCCAATTAACTAAATACAGCAAGAAGAAAAAACATGAAGATTGAATGCACTTACGTAAGGGTTGAGTGTGATTTGAAAGAGTAAAACCAAGAAGAAAAAGAAATAAAGGATTAAGTCAGTTTCAGTGATGGCAGATGGATCAGATATCTATTCAAAGTGTTCAAGTGTTTATTGGCAGAGGCAACAAATTATGCCACTGTTCAGCTTGCCCGTTGTCTGCCATTTTGCATTTCCCATGAGACTGTGAGACATCTTATTAAAGATCACATTGCTCTGAAATTTACCTTGTCTCTGAAGAAAAAGAGAAAACAGAGTTAAATATGTGACATTTGGACAGCAAATGCTGCTTTCTGTCTCTTTTTTTTTTGTCATCAGATGATAAAATGCTTTAATTAAACTCCATAAATATTTTGCCCCAGTATTTTGCCCCAAAACATTGTAATTGGTTCCAGCAGATGGAAACACAGCAGGAGCTCCAAATACATTGGCAAAACATGGACACATGCAAAGTGAAAAACCAAGCTTTGCACCAAAAGACAGCCTTATGTTACCTTTGCCATTTTATCTGCCAGTAGATACTGCGGTAGAATCATTATATCCTTTTTCATATGCATTTATCTACCTGTCAGGAAACACTCATTTTATGTCCCATAGATAAGACATCATACTTTACTCTGTGGATCTGTACTTTAGAAATTTGAACTGTGGATGCTGCCCTCAAAGGGTATATAGTCTATAGGGAAAATTAAATTCTACCACATGACAACATGAAAAATAGACTATTTGGTGTATTATAAGAAAGAAAGAAATATGACACTTTGGACAATCAGAGAAAAGAGAAGTATCTTGTTATCTTTGGACTGGGGACATTTGCCCTGAAGTAGGAGGAAATAATATTAAATGGAGCTTTAAGTGATGGGAATATAGAAGAAATAGAGATGGAAGGAACACGTTTGGTTCAGCATTAGTTCTCAAAATATGATCCCCAAACCAGCAACATCAGCACCCCCCAAAAAGGTGTCTCAACTTTATTTCCAACTAAATAGGAAATTGTGACTCTGATACCTAGCAATCTGTGTTTTAACAAGTCCTCCAAGTTATTTTGATGCATATTCAAAGAACCAAGTTAGAAGCACCAAATTAGAGGAGGCAACTAGAACAAAGGGACAGAATGGTAAAGTACGGAGTATCTGCATAAGGAGGCCCAAGTGACTGGCTGAAGGCTAGCAAAGGGGATTAGACAGACAGAAATAGACTTGTATTTGGAAAAGCTTGAACATGGCTTAAATGACCAAGCTGAGTTTTAACATCATGCCATGGATAATGCACAGATGAAGATGTTTTTTCTTAGTTTAAGTTTTGGTTCTGAAGGAGAAAGATGTCATCATTAGTACATATGAGAAATATTTATAATTAGGGATCAAGAAAGTTAGAATAGAGGTAAAATAGTTTTGTAAAGAGGTAAGAGGCTCATAGCTGTCCACACAAGACATGTAAGAGCTCGCATTAGGACATCAAACGCAGGAATGGAGAAAAGTGAATAGATTCTAGTGGTGTTTTATTTGCTTAAGTGGAAGGATGTAAGAGGTATTTCAAGAGCTTCAGAATCAAATGTGTTTGACCTCTGATTGGACATAAAGAGTGAGGAGGAAGAAAGATGGCTTTATTTCTGCACATTCTTATGGAGGTTGAGGATATAGTGATAAGGATATTAGGAAGAGGCACTGTTCTGGAGGAGGAATATGAGATTTCTTTTGAACATATGCATTTTTAGGTGCTCTTGACACATTCAAGTAGAAATAACCAACAAGATCTGTCATTGCTGTTGGAACATTATGTTGTTTGCTGATACCACCCCCTAGCTGTTCAATTATTACTTTAGGAACCCTTAGAGGCTCCTACAGTTACTTTTCTTAACTGTAAGTTATTGTCCAATGCTGGTGTAGATAATGGGTCTAGTATAGATACTGTCATTTCCTAATACCTTGCCCCATTCTCACCCTGACTTACTATAGTCTATTTTCTAGAGATCTCAGGAATATGGTTGGCATCTCTTTATTTGGCTGACTTAACTGCAGAAACTGGATAGTAGATATGGCTTCCTATTGGCTGTCAGTGCCAACAATTCATAAGCCAGGATATGTTGTAGCATGGACTGCTCAAGGGACCTTTATTTAGCTGATTTGCTACTTCTCACCTACCAACAGTGAGTGGCTTTCTCACACCTTCAAATAATCTTTTGGATTTATTCAGTCACAACTATTATGCACAAAATTATTTAGCTGTTATAGTATCATTCTTTCACTCTACTAAATAATAGGTCAGGTGTTCCATAGAGACAAAGGGAAATGTTATATAATAAAGGTTGCATTTGAACTTTAAAACTTAAACCCCTTTGCGAACCTATGGTGTCCAAGGCAATTATTCTCTGATTTGAGTTAGCTATTACTGATATCTAGAGACTATTAACCTTCTCTTCTACTCTTTGCTCTTTTATTATAAAATTTACAACAGATATAGAAAATCTACACAAAACATATGCATAGCTTAATAGATATTAAATTTACTTAAAATACTCTTGGCACCATCACTCAGGTCAAGAGATAAAATATTTCCAGACACCCTGGAAGCCCCTTTCCAGTTGACCCAAACCAGTCACAACTGTCTCCCTCTTCCCAGAAGTAACCACTAACTTGACTTTATTATACTCACTTTGCTCTCCTTAACAGTTTTATAGTGCAAGTGAGAATACCTAAATACTGTAATTTATGCTTGCTTTTTTTTTCCTGTGGATACATTTTAAATCTCTTTTCATTACCTATAATGCATTAGACAGGATCTCTAGAGAAAGAAAATCAACAGGTTATGTGTTTGCATCCACACACACACACACACACAGAGAGACACACATATATATGTAATGAGATGGGGGAAGAGAGATTGATTTTAAGGAATTGGTTCACACAACTGTGGAGGCTTGGTAAGTCCAAAGGTCTGCAGGGTCATCCTGGAGACCCAGGGAATAGGTGCAGTTTGAACCTAAATATACTGGGAGACTCTCTTCTTGCCCAGAGAAGGTCAGTCTTTGTTCTATAAAGGTTTTCAACTGATTGAATGAGCCCCCAGAACCCATCATGGACGGTGATCTGCTTTATTAAACTCATTTTTAAAAATGCTTTTACAGAAACAGCTAGAATAATGTTTGACCAAATATCTGAGCACGGACCAGGAAAGTTGACACATAAAATTAATCATGGCATAGATTTACCTCTCCTTACTCTTTCTTCCTTTGTAATTTATTTTTTGAAGAGACTGTATTGTTTGACATACAGAGTTTCCTACAGATGTAATTCTGTTGACTGACTCATTTTTATGTAGTTTAATATATTCCTCTGATCTCTGTACTTCTTCCAAACTGTTAGTTTGATCTAGAAACTCATCAGATTCAGATTCAATTATTTTATTTTATTTTTTTACAAGACAAGTCCATGGGTTATGTATTCAACAACATTTCTGATTGCCTCTTGTTTGGTGATGTTAGCAACTATTGGTGCTCAAAGCTATTGATTCCTGAGGGATTACAAAATGGTGATATTCTAAGTCATTAATTTCTCCTTCATTTATTAGCTGAAGTACTTCTAAAAAGAAACTATCCCTTTCTACTTTTCTGTAAACTAGGATCTCCTTTAGCCTTTTTTTTTTTTAAAGGATTCTTTTTTTTTTAATTTTTTTTTAAATTCATTTATGATAGTCACAGAGAGAGAGAGAGAGAGAGGCAGAGACACAGGCAGAGGGAGAAGCAGGCTCCATGCACCGGGAGCCCGACGTGGGATTCGATCCCGGGTCTCCAGGATCGCGCCCTGGGCCAAAGGCAGGCACCAAACCGCTGCGCCACCCAGGGAACCCTCCTTTAGCCTTGAATAGTTTCTTGTCAATCCTAATTGTTGCCACTCACCAACCCAAACAACCTTTCCCTTCAAATTAGATTTCCTCAAGTTTAACTGTTTCAAATGTCCCACTACCCCAAATATCCCAGTGATTCTCCTTTATCTCACAAATGAAGTATTCATTTTACATTGAACGCTCAAGATCTTCCCGACTATGCCACTCTTGCAGCTTTGCATCTTTTGTATCCATTACTCCCCCAAAGTTTCTGTATATTCCAACAAAACTTCATTGCTAACTCTCTCCTGAGTATGTTTTAGCCATTCTGGCCTCAGGGCTTTTGTTCATATTTTCC
This sequence comes from Nyctereutes procyonoides, assembly GCF_905146905.1. Lineage (NCBI taxonomy): Eukaryota > Metazoa > Chordata > Mammalia > Carnivora > Canidae > Nyctereutes > Nyctereutes procyonoides. The sequence goes on along the minus strand of NW_026575132.1, from coordinate 19,190,726 downwards.
CTTATCTTAAAGTGCTCTTCTCTCCTTTTTCTGGCTATTGAAATTTTAACTCCTTTTATCAAAATGAAACTCAAATGCCATCTACCCTACCTAGAATTATTGATCAAATGTATTTTTTTTTTGTCTTAGAACCCCATATCTCTTCACGTGTTACTATATTATGGTGATAATGGTCATTTTTTATATCAGTCATTCGTCATTTTTAAATTTATTTTTCTTTATGAGGCATGTTTCTTACTTTTTTATTTTTATATTTCCCATTCATCCTTACATATTATAAGAGGCATTCAACAACTTATATTATTATTTATTCGTTGCTTATAATTTGGAAACTTAATTTGAATAAATTTCATTTAATCCTATAATTTCATTTCATTGTTTTCATTCTTTTCAGACAATTAATTTGTAGTAGGACCAAAACTGTCGACAGAATAGTTTACTGTTTAGCTATGGCCTAATTTTGAAAGGGGGTAATATTATTCTCATGCCCCATGTTATTCTCATGCTCTTCTCATGCCCCATAAAAATGCAAACCAAAATTAAGACTAGAGCAATAGATATTAACAAACAAGGAGGCAAATGGTAGCTAGTATGTCATTTTTTGTATTTTTCAATTCACTTATATATTCGTATATCATTAAAGTTTTTCAGATTCTGATTCAACTGATATTCACTAGTCGGTTATTTGTACTATACAAATCATTATGCTTTTTATATACATTTTTTTCTGAGATTTCACAATAACCTTAATTATTTGTAGCATATAAATAAAGAGAGTGACTTTCAGATAGGACAATTAGCTTGCCTAAATTTATAACAATACTGAGTGGTAAACAGAGATTTGAGCATAGGTCTCTTTCAGTTGTAGATCTTATTCCTCTTAATAAGAACTTCTTTTTTCCTCTAAATGAATATATAATATCTGTATTACCAGGTTGAATGTTTTCAAATAATATATGAGAATGACAAAGTGTATTTTGCTGTTTACCTGCTTTCTTTATTAATAATAAATGGGCCTATGGAAAATAGCCTCATTAGGTATATAAAATAATGCTTCTCAATTGTGATTCTTCCCAATCAACTGTCCTGTCTCAAATTCTCATCACTATACTTTTTGCTTTCTCATATCCCTGACTTAACTTCCCATTTCTCTCTTCCCCATTCTTCTATTACGTTCTTCTCCTTGAGTGTTCCCTTTGAATTCTTTGGCACTACACCCTCTCATCATTCCACCTTCCTGTCTGGCTCCTTCACATCAGTTCTTCTTCCATTCATACATTTGATGTCCTCCTGTCAGTTCCCCTGTATTCTCATCCAAAATGTAGTTAATTATAGTAACTACCTCATAGGATGTTTTAGGATTAAATAAGATCATGTGTGTAAAGCATGGTATGTAAAGTAGAATATTTGACATAATATATATTCTGCCTATCTAGTCTATCTATCATCTATCAGAACATTTCTTATCTGTATGTTTTCCATAACAACAGGAACTCTTCATTCATTTCTACAATCCTCAGACCTACTAGAATGTCTGATACACAATTGGAATTAACAAATGATTAAAATGGTGATTTCTCCAATAATGTTCAAAATTAAAAAAAAAAACGACATTTACTTTTATTTCTCTTTGGTGCAATGGAGAGAAAGTGCATATTAAGTAAAAATAACCCTCAAATTTTACCACTTAATTTTAAAAAATCGTTTTTTAAAAAATAAGAATATCATCACTAATACTTTAGACTACTACTGAAGTTTTGTATAAATGCAATTATGATTTTTTTCAGTAAAATATTGATGCAATATCTATTTTTTCCAAGAGTCCAATATCTATTTTTTCCAAGAATGCAAAAAAAAAAAAAAGAAGAAGAAGAAGAAGAAGAAGACAGGTCACCTAAATTACTTTGTGTTTGTTTTTGAAAATGTTTAATTAGCACAATTACTGAACATACATAGTTTTAAAATGCTAGCCTTCAGTTTTAAAGTTGGTTACTACTTGCCTTGCTTATGAATTCTGATTTATTTATCTAATACTTTGTGGCAATACAGCCCACAATTTAGGTTCTTAAGCAGTTACTGTATTTTGCTTAAATTTTTGTATCAGCAATTCATGAAAGTCTTGACTGATGGCTTTTCTAATCTAGATGGTTATCAACTGGAGCCAAAAGATTTGCTTTCAGTACAGCTTCACTCACATGATACGTGTATCGATGCTCTGTGATTCCAATCACTTTTTTTTTAGATTTATAGTTTTATTATGGTAACAAACAGTTGTTACAGAGAGATCTATAAACATATGCAGAATTATTATATTTAAATTCATATAGAACAATATTTACATTTTTAAGTTACACTTTTGAAATCAGAAGATAAAGTACAGCTTAGGTTTACAACAAAGAAAAATACACAAACAAAAATAGACAAAGTTAACAGTAAAAATGTAACTATCTGTTCTTGATACATGGAAACTGTCAGAAAGCTACATCTTTTTCATCTGATTGTCCAAAACATTAAAATATGGATGACTCAATGCCATTTTGCCAGAAATTTGTTTGGCAAGATCATAGACTAACATTTTCGAGAGCAGATCCAAGCAATTTTCATCCAAATTTTTAACATGGTATGCCAGGCTTCCTGGTTTCCACTTGGGAAGTGTATTCTTCTAGTCCTGTAAAGATTCCACTTCTGGCCACACTTCATTATTGGGGGTGCCCAAAGCTCTAAAAATTCTGAAGAGTTGATTGATTTCTGAATCCCCATGGAAAAGTGTTTTTTTTAGTTGCTAATTCTGCAAATACGGTACCTATACTCCAAATGTCAACCGGAGTTGAGTTGCGAGCTGACCCCAACAATACTTCTGGAGCTTACTGAAGTAAGCTCATTCTTACTGAAGAACAAAGGCAGTCTCATTCTTTCAAGCCTCTTTATGTTCCTTGAGCTTTCTCATAGCATATTTTGTCTAAAGGCCGTCATACTCCTTTCATGGCACCTGGCTTGCCAAGCCTGGAAGTTGAAGCTGCCACGTCAGTTTATGTTGCATAAATGTCATAAATGTCACAGCATTAGTGCCACCATAATCTATTTGTGCAAGTTGTCACAGGGCCTGCTCAGATCAAAGGAGATGGAGATATAGATTCTGCTTGACTTCTTGAAGCAGTAGTAGCAAATTTACATTGCCGTAGGGTATGTGGCATGGGAGATTTCTGTTGCAGTTATCTCTGGAAATTACCATCAGGCAATGTGTTTTTTAAAACCTTGCTATTGCAAGGGTGATGCATAGTGTTGGCATCACCTAGAAATATAGAATATTAGCCTCACCCAGACCTACTAAATCAGAATTTTCATTGTGACAAGATCCACTGTGATTCACATACACATTAAGGCTTGAGAAGCTGCTCTAATCCGTTACACCTTGCAATTCTTCAGGGTTATAGAGATCACATAACTTTTAAAGTCATGACATAAAAATAAATAAATAAAAACAAACAAACAAACAAACAAACAAATAAATAAATAAATAAAGTCATGACATAGAGTCATCCTAAAGTTTCCCTGTAAAATACACCAATGCCCACTTTATTAGGATTAGGAAACTGAGGCATCAAAAATTATATAAGTAGATTAAAGTAGGAAATAACCTACTGCTAAATCATAGGGTTTTTCTACACTCAGGCAGCTTGTGAGCCTGGTCATTTTCTTCCCTTGACATGATATCTGCTTTGAGATTTTGTATGAGAACAACTGTTCTGTAATATTGTCCAATTTGACATCTTAGTTCTAACATGCTGAGAGTCAGAGAGCTGAAGAGGGTGCGGTCTGGATACAATCAAGCTCCCAGAGTGCTAGTGCACTAACACAGTCCTCCTTTTCCCCTCAGGAATTTAGCAGTACTCTTAAAAATGGCAATGTTGATTAAGAACTTGATTTTCAGATTCCATACCTACACTATCTACCATTTACATTAGTCAGATAAGTACTTCTTTCCATTTGAATATGAACTTTTTGATTGCTGCAGCAAACCACTGGAGCCTTTTTTTTTTTTTTTTTTTTAGAAATCACTAAGTGCCTTTAGGAGGGATTAATTGCTAATTATAAATGTTTTATATTTTATATAAAAGGAGGGAAAGTACTTGTGCTTTGTTCCTCATGTTTTCAAGTATAGGATTATAACTAGAACTCCCTAGTTCCTCAGGTATCTCTCTCTTAATAAAATTATATGATTTAACACTTGAGCCTCCCTCCCAAGTCCACTTAAACATACTTAAGGTTGACTGGTTCCCACTGGGAAGCTGCCAGGGAGCAACATCTTTGTTCTGCTAAACCTTTTCCTAGTCTTAAAAAGAAAAGAGTAGATATGCAATTATACCCCTTTCCCAGGTACATTTGCATGACAAAGCTTTATATATGAGGAGGATGTGATTTAGATGTGTCACAGGTTCCAATTAACTCCTAGTCAAACCCAATTTTATAACTTTTTAATTTAAAAAGACTTTAGTTCCTAACCCATCTTATGCACGAGTCCAAAATCTTTCCCTTGATGCCTTCCTCGGGCTTTAAAGATAAAGAACCTAGTAAAGATGTATGTCTTTCATCAAATACCATATCCTTTGCGTTGAAAGGTCTGAAAGAGGTTTTAGCTGGCTTGCCATGTACGTGCAAAGCTCATGTACACATGGCCATTGGTTTCCACGTGCCCTACCCACACCAGACTAAGGAGGTTCCCCAGTGGAAAGTGTGTCCTACTTATGCCTGCATCCTAAACACTCTGCACAATAAGAGGCACATGGAAAGCTTTTGGTACATGTTGAAGAAATGGATAAATGAATGAATATGTTTACAGTAGAGCCTGCATGGCTGCTGCCTGCAGTGTAAGATACTGCAGCCTGTCTACAGCAAGAAAGGAAGGCTGCTGAAGAGAAAGGTGAAGCATGACAGGCAGGCAGCTGGCTGCTTGAGTCCTTGTCTGAGGGGGCTGCAAGCAGAGCTCCCTCCCAGCTCTGTTTGGTCTCATTACATGCAGGATCAGGTCTCTGCCGTTCCAGACTTCTGCACGCAGCCTCAGCTCCAGCCCTCCAGAGGGCTGTCAGCTTTCTCATCTCTGCCAGACAAGTTGACAATGCTGTACATGAAACACAGGACTCACCACCTTTAAGGGTTGTTGTTTTTTTCCCCCTGCCCCTCTTTACAGAAGAAAATATACATATATATTTTGTAAAAGAGTAGGCTGGGTTTTTGTTGTTGTTGTTGTTTTGTCGTTCCTCTTATGCAGGAGACAAATTACCCAGGGGCAGGTATTTCCTGAGGCCAATAGTAAAAGCAGCACTGTGTTATTCTTCTGTTATTTTATATTTTGGGGGTGTGAAATATTCATCCTACTTTGGCTTTCCCTGTTTATCAATCCTTCTTCTCAAACATCAAACGCTACTACTCTCTTTTGTCACTCTTCTTTGCTCGAGGTCCAAAGACTAATGATCTCATCTGAGTAGGTGTGTGGAGATCCTGGGGGGCTCTTTCCCACCCCCTTATGTCACAGGAAATATACTTTTCTTGGCAACCAGACTCCCCTGTGTCTATAACTTCTAGATTTCCATATAGGCTCTTTTTTAAAAATATATTTTATTTATTCATGAGAGACACAGAGAGAGAGGCAGTCACACAGGCAGAGGGAGAAGCAGGCTCCATGCAGGGAGCCCGACGTGGGACTCGATCCCGGGGCCCCAGGATCATGCCCTGAGCCAAAGGCAGATGCTCAACCCCTGGGCCACCCAGGTGCCCCCCACGCAGGCTTTTCATAAGCACCGCGCTGCTTTTTGTCAAATCGCCCTCATGCTTGAACATTTTCTTGTCTGGCTCACACACTACAGCCAAAAACGCCCCATGGGTCGGTGTGCTCAGCCATCTTGCTGGGCTGTGTCCCTTCCCAGAGCCAGGCATGTGATCTGGTCTTCTCCTAGCAGGGCAGGGCTGGATTTTCCTTCCTTCCCCTCTCTCTGCGGAGACGTTCTGATGTGTGGAGGTTCACAGAGGTGAGTTAGCACATCCTTGCCTGTATGCAGTTCTGCATGACTCATCATTTGCCTTCTTCATTTTCTCTTTGCCCTCTTCCTCCTTCCTCTTTAAGATCCCCAACATGGTTTGTGTGTGAAGTCTAAACCTCCCTGTGTGCAAAAACCTACTGGCACGTTAATACCTGCCTTTCATACTCTACCTAAGCTGTTTTTCTTTACCTGACTCTCTTCTTCTGGTCCTCTGTCAGTAGCTGCTTCACAGGTGGGTGTGGAAATGCCCTTATGTGACCCCAGGAGGTTTCCCCGAAAGGAAATCATTTGTGACTTTTCCACTCAAGCTAAGAGCCAGATTAGTTAGTGCAGTGTCCACAGGTATCCTGGGAATCACTACACCTCCTGATGGCCGATCAAGGGTCAAAGTCACTCGTTTTATCTAGAGATTACCCCTTGGTATATTGAAAGGGAAGGAGGAGTGAGTTTGTAGGTTCCACAGGAATTTAGCATCTTTTCTCCAGTGTGGCCTAGCCTCACCTCTACTGTTTGTGGTAGTATAAGCTAGGTTAGGTAATATTAAGTTTTGTGTGATAATGAGTCCCCTTCTGTACTTCCTGAAATTCAGTCTGTTTAGAATGCTTTCCTTTTGGGTGTTACTTTCCAGGGAAGGTTTTTTGATAGTGTTTCCTCAAAGTGGGCACCTGGGTGGCTCAGTGGTTGAGTGTCTGCCTTGGGCTCAGGTCATGATCTGAGGGTTCTGGGATCGAGTCCCACATTGGGCTCCCTGCATGGAGCCTGCTTCTCCCTCTGCCTGTGTCTCTGCCTCTCTCTGTGTGCCTCATGAATAAATAGAATCTAAAAAATAAAGAATCCCCAGAAAAGCCAATACTCTTTTTTTTTTTCCTGAGGAAATGCTAAGTGGAGGTTGAGTCAGGACATCCAAATAAGAAACCTGTTCTCTTTTATTCCCAATCGGATGCCCATTCTGCTACGAGATTTTTTAATAGTCTTTCCAAAACTATTTTTACTTGCTTTGAAAGAGGTAAGCTGCTATAGAATAAAAAGTAGTACCTCCCAATGAATCCAATGAGGAAGCTAAGGGGAAATTTTTGAGGGTCAATCACTCTAAAGGAACAATTTTTTGAATAATTACAAACATGGACGTTGGAATCCCGTGTGTGGAACATCTGAAGATCCAAGTAATACACATTATAACATGTTATACCTGAAAAAACCAACAAGTTAAAAAAAAACCTTCAAGAAAAAAGCACTTTACTATATTGTATTATCTATTTCATAAAGCAAAGGGATCTCTCTATAATTAAACACTGGTGAGAGAGAGAAAAAGAGATCAGGGGAAGGGATAAATCACCATATATCACTACAGCATAGTACTCATATTTAATCATTATAATTCGGAGCCCCTCCATAGATTTCAGATAATTGGCATACCTTCATTCAATGACTTAGTGTGGGATAAGTTTGTAGGGGAGGAAAAATAACTTTTCCTTTGCTGTTCTGAGTTACTAGCTCAGACACCTATAGTAGAAAACAGATTAACAACGCAAAAACAAACATAAGCTTATTAACATGTGTCCCTCTTGTGCACATAGGAGATACCCAGGAAAAAAAAAATCTGTAACTACCTGAAGTGCCTTAGAATTCAGGGCTAAGTACCATCTTGGCAGGGAAAGGGGGAGAGGAGATGCAGGCCTCCTAGAGAAGACTAAATGATGTTTAGGAAAGATGAATGGGCCCTTGGAAGAACAGTTGGGAGTTATGACAATTTGTGACTTTCATCGCTCCTATGACAAGAATCGAACAATCATCCCTAGTTGAAGAAACTCCTGGAGAGGAGACAGTTAAGTTCCTTTTGGAAGACCCATCTTTAGGCAAATAAGAGCAGTTCAGAGACAGTGTCTCCCCACATTCGCTATGTTTCAAGCGCCTACAGCTCAAAATAGTCAATATGCCAGTGGCGTGTTTTAGCATAGCCCAGTCTGCTATCCTTTAAGTTACTGCAAAAAAAAAAAAAAAAAAAAAAAAAACTCTAGCATTTTTCTGTCATTTTTCTCTTTTACTCACTCAATTCATTGAGCTTGCAGGAGAAATTAAAAGTACTAGTTAATCACAGAGGTGCCCTTTTCTATTCAACCACAGAATATTCAGGAATAGCACACACGGCTTTCTGAGACATTTGAAATTCTGTTAGAGATCATTTCTGTCACATATAACTACCAAAGAATCTGTCTTGGCATCCTATCCTGGATTCAGCAAAACTTCTTCTTTTGAGTCTTGAGTTCCTCGACAATAACAAGGTTGTTAACCACGCATTTGGAAAAGGAAACTCATTCATATTTCACTGTATCATTGAATGTGTTCCTTGGTTTAAAAAAAAAAAAAAGAACAAGAAGAACTACAAGAAAGATGAAAACGTGTCACTTACTTGTAGTAAGAAGACACCTTTTACCTCACATTGAAAAGCTTCCCAACCTTGGCACTTAGAAAGTGAAAGCCTTTGTGCTGAACAACAATGCAAACGCTGAGGACACAGATTTCAAGTAAAGGGTTAGCAATACCTCTTTCTAAACTGTCACAGCTCCTTCCGAGTTGAGAACATTTCTCACAGAATGATAATAAAGTGCCCTGTGACTGTGTGCACTTTCACGACGACTTCAGACCCTTGCTTCTACCCTTTTGCCAATTGCTGGACAAAATGCTTCTAAACCGGGTCCTTACATCAAGAATCACGGCAAAAGGATCTGACCTTTGATTATCTGAACTTAGCTTCAGAACTGATTAAGACCCCAGCTGAAATTCCAACAATGTGCTTCATTCACCAGGGGCCAGATCCCCACTGGTAAATCTGGAAGTTGCTGGGGGATTTGCTCCCTTTGAGAAGTGCTAATCATTAACAATAGACTCCTGCCAAGGGGTAACTACTCTAACTTTCAGAAGAAACAGTTCAGAATTGCTCTGATAGTGGGTAGGCTACTCACAATTGTCAAGTCTTAGAAAAACCAGATAGGAAGTGTCTATGTATTATATTTTTTTCTTGTTGTTTGCTCAACATAGATTCCGATTGATAGGGACTTACATAAATGGCTATTTCTTTTCTCAAAGGAATAAATAATCCTTCCGTTTTATAGCCCTTATTCTTAAATAAATTATAAAGTATCTGTCATTAGGTTTCACAAATAAGTGAAATAGGTCAATGTTAGATTTGATTTTAAGGATTTTCAAAGGCCTTTTCCTCCCCCGCCCATTATCTTGTCTTCTGCTTCATACACTGTCTAGAACTCTTGCCATTGAAGTTATTCTTTTGGGCTATGATGTCTTTTTCAGACACCCAGGGGTTTCAGTGATCTGTTGCTGCATTACCACCTATCCCAAAGCTTAGCGACTTAAATAACAGTTTACTGTGTCTCTTGATTCCTTGCTTGACCAGGCTCAGCTAGGAAGTGCGTTTGCTCCTCAAGGGGGGCCTGAGGGCCTGCATGCATCCATTCAGCTGGGACCTCCCTTGTGGCCAGGATATAAAAAAAAAAAAAAAAAAAAGCCTCTCACCCACCAGCGTATCCTTCATGCAGTTTCTCCTTACTGAGGAGTTTAGAGCTAACCTCTGTCTTTGAAGAGTAGAAGCTCCAAGGTACAGGAGTTTATTACACTTCTGGCTGCATCATGCTTGCTAATACCCCACTGGTGAAGCAAGTCTCCTGGTCCAGCCCAGAGTCGGTGTGGGGCTGTATGGATACACTGGGGCACGGTTCATTGACAGCCACCCCAGTAACTGTCTGTCACACTGGGTTAAAATGTTATTTAATGTGAAGGATACATATAAACGTGCTTATATTCTATAATACTTGATTGTATAAAAAATGTTTTTCCCACAACTGTTCTCTGGATTCTGTAAGGTGGAAGAAGCATTTGCTATTGTTGTCTTCTTATAAATGAGGAGAACGTGCATCAGTGTGGCGAATGATATACTATTTAAATTAAATCCTTAGGGGATTTGACCGAGACAAAATAAATGGTAAATGACAGAGCTGTGACCTGAGCCCAGCTTTCTGATATTAAGTGTGGTTTGGGTTCTACTGTTCTGCTTTAGTGTCAGTATATTTAGCCCCCAGACCAAAACTGGCAAAATATCAGCCTACCATACCTAACTGGTCCTTGACAATGCATATTGCCATTGCCTTTTGAACTTTTGATTAGGAACTGCTGACATGGCTGAAATTTAAGAACTCTAGTTATAGCCGTAAAGATATTTTGTCTGACAAAGAGCTAAATGAATATCCTCAGTTGCTTGTAAGTCCACAATATTGCCTGACTCCAAGCTTGTAGCATCAGTAATTCATATGCCCAATAAATACTTGGCGAGTATCTCTTATATATGTCCCCAGCACCATCTAGTGACTTGGGGACCCTACTCTTCCGCCAACTTGCCTCTCTTCAATGTCCCCCAGCACCATCTTGGATGCTGATGTTATAGAAGTGAGCAAAACAGACCCCCCAAAATCCTGCTTTTGTGGAGCTTGTCTTTTATTAGAGAAATCAGAAAAGAACAAGATAAGTGCTCAGGAGAAAAATAAAGAAAGTGGGAAGAAGTGTGGAGAGGGTTTGCAATTTTAGATTGGGTGGGCAGAGAAGTTTTCCCTGAGACAAGGACATATGAGATAAGGCTTAAATAGGGGAGCTGGGTATGCAGATAATTGGGAAAAGTGCACCACAAGAAAAGGGAAGAACAAACAAAAGCAAAGCCTGGGAGTTGGGGGCATTCCTGATATTTGTGGGGAACAGTGGGGAGGCCAGTGTGGATGGAGCAAAGGAAGCAGTGGGGTAATCTTGGAGAGGAAGTCAGAGAGGTCCTGAGGACCAGACCACTTAGGGTCCTAAATGCCATTGGAGGGACTTTCCACTCTTTCTTTGAATGAGATGGGAAGCCACTATTTGATAGAAGGGCCATGTGACCTACTCTTCAACTTCTAGAAAAGGCCTGCCAAAGGAGGTGGGAGAATATTTATTTAAAATGCTGATTCTAACCCAGATCTGGGGAGTGAGAATCTTTGGGAGTGGGGTCATATAATCTGCATTTTTAATTGCTCCCAGCTGCATCCTATGTCCACTAAACTTGGTAAAATACTGCCTGACCCATTAGCACATTTCAGCTTCCAAAGAGCAGATAATCAACCTCAATTTTACCATCTGGGTAATGCTAAATGAGGCCCACTTCCAGTTAGGTTAATGAAGCTACCAAGAGACGGACTGCATGCTTCTGCAAACCATCGCTGATCTAGCATCTTAGAAACTTCCTGTAAGATCCCAGGAAGAATTTGCGAAATCCCTGAGGTTCATGTATGGAATCTGCAAAGCAGCATGAAATTAGCCTTCATAATCAAATGAGCAGCTTTGCACTAAAAACTATAGCCTTGTTTTTTGTTTGTTTGTTTGTTTGTTTTGTTTTGTTTTGTTTTTGTTTTTTGTTTTGTTTTTTTGCAGATGAAGGAGAATTACCAATTGCACAGATAAGCACTGGGCTTCCTTGTTCCTTTCTTAAGTCTGGACTCATTATCAAGCAAGGGTATCACAGCATGTAGCCGAAGAGCGTATTCCTTCTGAGAATACGGAAAGAGCTGAAAGCTCCTTTTGCTAGGATAATTTTAGGAGAGGCGAATTATTGCTGCAGCTAGGCTGGCCATGCAGTAGCAGAGTAGTTCACTGGTGTTTATTATGCCTCAGGAACGACAAATTGTCCTTTATTAGATTTAATTTTGGTACGATCTTAGTTTCATTAATTTTTCTCATTGAACAGAAAGGGGAAACTAGAAAATACAGTGTGGGGCTGGATTGAAGAGAAATGAAAACTGTTACTGGTTTTGAATTTAAGAAGTGTAATTTCAGTTTAAACATGCAAACTCGGGATCCCTAGGTGGCTCAGTGGTTTAGCACCTGCCTTCGGCCCAGGGCGTGATCCTGGAGTCCTGGGATCGAGTTCCACATCAAGTCCCACTTCGGGCTCCCTGCATGGAGCCTGCTTCTCCCTCTGCCTGTGTCTCTGCCTCTCTCTCTCTGTCTCTCATGAATAAATAAATAAAATCTTAAATAAATAAATATGCCAACTCTTTACACAGAGACTAAAATGGAACATTTGGAAATTTGATTACATATTATCTCCCTTTAAATTAATAGTCTTTTTTTTTAAATATTGACTTTTAGAAGAGGATAGCAAGGTAATTGGATATTTGGGGAATGACAATTTTCCCAAGAATCCTGAGAAGCCTAAGAGCTGGAAGCCATTACAAAGTAAGAGCTAGAATACTCTAGATTAGATAGCGAGCTATCTCTTTTAGGTTTTGATATACTAGCTATTTCCTTAAAAAAACAAACAAATAAACAAACAAAAAACACAAAAACTTTCATTCTTCCCACCTCTGGACCATAAGAGACTTGCTTTCTGTGAAGTGCTATTTGCTGGGTCTTCTTGTTGATGTCGTAGGGAACTCTTGCTCATTTGCCTCCAGCTGCACTTGTTTTGCCATTTGCCAAATAAAAAATAATATATAATCATTCTTAAAATGGTTATTCCAGATGCCTTTAAAACACATTACCATTTCCCTTTTTCTTATCTTCAAGATTTCCCATTAACCTTTTCATTTTTAATAAACTCCTTTTTTTTTCCTTGCCCACTTCCCCATTCCCTAACCATCAATACATTTTCCCAGACCGAATATAAACAGTGACTTTCTTGGTCAGTATCTGTATTTTTATTTCTAATTTAAAATAGTTAGAAGAAATATTTCCTATAGGCCAGATATTGAAAGGATGGGACACTACCAAAAAAAAAAGGAAGAAAAAAGAAAAAAAAACAACAATAATGGAAAAAGAAATTACTATAATGAGTTCCTCTGACATCTCTGATTTTTCCCCGTCTCTACTTCTTTAGCAAGGAAAAATAACTCTTTCATCCATTTGTGTTTTTCTTCTGTATTGTTTCTTCTACCCTGTGATGATCTCTGTTTTCTTTCATGGTGTTAGTGTTGGTAATATGAATACAAATACCCACCAATAGAAAGTATCTCATTTTCCTGAAACCAGGTGACTTATTTAGTCTTAAATTGATTTTTAAAATACACAGTAAGGGATCCCTGGGTGGCGCAGCGGTTTAGCGCCTGCCTTTGGCCCAGGGCGCGATCCTGGAGACCCGGGATCGAATCCCACGTCGGGCTCCCGGTGCATGGAGCCTGCTTCTCCCTCTGCCTATGTCTCTGCCTCTCTCTCATTCTGTGTGACTCTCATAAATAAATAAAAATTAAAAAAAAATAAAATAAAATACACAGTAATAAAATGTTTGTCTTTTAAAATGACACAGATAGGTTGTCATATGCCTTTTAAATTAACCCTAAAGTAAAGATGACCTAATTGAGAGCAGGGGTTTCCTGCAATCTCCAGGGCTAATACAAGAGTCAAAATGAGCACTTGCTCTCTACTATAAATCATACTATCAGATCAGAGTTTTCTGGGACTTCATGTACTACTTTCTAAGGTGGAATAGAGAGAAGTTACCAAAGGGAAAAACAATGTATCTGGTCAAGGAAGTCAGTGCAGAGTTTCAATAACATAAACTAAGAAACAATGTTTCCTTTTGCTTTTTTGAAAGAAAGTTCTACAGTCTCCAAATCGGGTCTAGAATACACAGCTTCTAAAGTATGTCCCAGGTACAAAATGTTATTTTATACTAAAAGCTTATAAAGATTTAAGTAATATTGAAATGGAAAAAAATGGAATTTAATGTAAAAAGAAAAGGCTAAAATCATTTCCTTGACTCTAGATGGTGTCAATTATCTAGGAACCAGGTCTGGGCTGCGTTCTTCAATACGATAACTTGAAATATAGGAATTTATTTATAACACACAATACCACCATGTGACTAGAATTTGTTTTATTAGAATTTTGCCAGGATGAAAGTTCTACTGACAAATTTACGGATGTGAAAACTGTGTTAATCTGATTTTTAAACAGTGATTATGCTTAAATTTTTTATGGTCTACTCCCAATTGCTTTATAGTGAATATATTATGGAAATGTTCAACGTTTAGTTAATAATGGTTATTAACCCACTCTAAAAAATTAATGTTCTAGCAATGTATAGACTGGTTAAGATTCAACAAAAAATTAATTTAGCTAGGAAATATTTATTATCCTCTTATTGCAAAGGACTATATAGAACACTGAAAGTTTTACAAAGATAAATCCATTAGTTCTTTTGCGGTAATTACAGTTTAATAGAAATTAGAAGATCATTATCAGCCCTGGAAAAAGTATTTGACTGATAAGAGAAGTACAAAGTGCTGAAGGAGGGGGTGAGGCTTACACTTCATTTTTATTGACAATAACTGAAAATAATCTAAAATTTTGAAAAATAATTATTTATAATAGTAGTGTTGGCATTTTCAAACATTCCTGGAAGTCTGATCTAGAATTGGGTGAGGAGGCCATGAAAAGGTAGTTATTACAGAAATTTCAGAAAGTAGAGGTCCTCTGAAAAAACTGAAGATTTTTTTTAAGATCTTTCTATTCATTTTTTTTTCAGCTTCTACTGTGATCCTTACTAAACTTTGTATTTATTTTGTTCTCCTCTTTCAACCTCAGTTACCTGTTGTTGACTATATACCAAGAGAATGTGCATATGTGTGTACAATATGAGGTATAACGTAGAGGGTAAAAAATGGAAATTCAGAAGTTGAGCATGTCATAGTGGTTCAACTCAATGTTCATTGTATAGATATGAACAACCATGAAATAATGTAATTATACCATTTTTCTTCCTGGAGAAAATGTGCCTGGATTACTTCTTTTTCTTTTCTTTTCTTTCTTTCTTTCTTTTTTTTTTTTTTTACTTTCTTTCATTTTCTTGAAAGGAGAGTGGTAGGATTACTATTCTTGATAGAAAAAAATATTCAAGAAAACATAAGGTATTCAAATAGAGAGAATGTCCTCATTGCAAGAAAGTAGTTCATTGACTACAGTTGCATTTTCTTACCTGGTTGTCCTAAATCTTTTCTTAGAACAGTTTGGGCTATAAATTATAAGAAATAAATATCTCTTATTTCAGCATTTCCTGAACACTGCCACATGCTGGTTTAGGATATACATGTTTTAAGTTCGGTCAATTATTTGGGATCACATGAAACTGTCATTAAAGGCACACCATCTTAATTAAAAAAACAACAACATGATTTCCATGTTTTTCTAAAGTACAGTTTGTGCTAGTGATAAGTGAAATCAAATTCTTAACTAAATTCAGAATATTAAAATTTTGATCATTTTATTACTATATCAAGGGAAAAAAGAGAAAACCCTCGTATTCCAAAATATTTGATTGAATGAATAACAGGTCGTTAGGCCTTTTGTAGAGCAGTAACACTGTGACTTTGCTCATTTCAATGTTTGCAGGAGATTCTGCAAGTATTGAGGATGGTTAAGGGATTTCACTGTGTGTTTGGTTTGGATTTTCTATTTTTTAGTAGTGTGTATTTTAGCCTGGGTTCTTCTGAAAGCTGATTTTGAAGCAAAAGCTCTGTGTTATTTCCTTTTTAGAGAGTACAGTCTCAGGAAAGCTGAAGTTGGGGAAATCTTTGCTCATCTCTTGGGGCAAACTTTTTGTCCTCTGAATGACTACATCTCAGGAGAGAACTTCTGTGGGAAAAAAGGCAGAGTTTTTTATAGTGTCCTGTCTCCCACTGGTCAAAGGCTCACGGTCCAGTAGGCTAGTTCTCCTACTCTTTGGGGGTGTGCGCAGAGGATACTGGGCAAGTCTTACAGCTGCCGTGTTGACAGGGAAGCCCAGGGCAGGAGGTGAGAAGTGAAAGGTATATAGAGAAATAATGAGGCAAAGCACATTCTGGTTGTCCCATATGACACTGACTGGAGTCCACAGAGAGCTGGTCACTGTAATGGGAGCCAGAATCAAAAAGTGCCAAAGGCCCAGGAAGCAGGTGAGTCAAAAAGATCTGAAGTAACACATATGCTGTGAGAGACTTAGTGTGTTACTGTGAGACCCACATTGGACCAATGGCTCCTCTAACTGGTGACTTGGTCTTTAACAGAGTGACATGAAAGACGATGATCGTTGCTATAATCTTGATTTAAAATGATTAGGGGTAAAACCTAAATCTTAGAAATACAATCATTCTTGAATGTATCTAACTATTTATAGAATCTATTTATAGTTGAGAATTGTGAGCAAGAAGAAGTCATGTCACTTTCCTTGTGAGTTTAACCTTAACTTTACCTTGTAGTTGAGGTATGTATGATTCAAGTGTTCTTTTTCTGTGACTTTCAACTCCCTGTGCAAATTTCAAGAACAGTTGTTGAGAGGGGGAAGGCACTGGCCCATAAGCTCAGATTCAGGTCTCAGCTCTAACCTGGAATGTTTGATGTTACATATTCCTGTATCTCTAAGCTAGTTTGGCAGTTAAAGTATTGTGTTATTCCTCAGTGAGGGTCTTAGTGAGAATGATAGCAGATATGATTGCTTCCTTCCTCCTATCACTGCAATGATGAACACATATGGTACTTAGTCAAATATAGAGGGCAAATAGGTAGAGATATTTAAAGAAACACAAATGTATCTATGGCATCAAAGGGAAAACTAAAGAATAAATAAAGAAGTAGTTCTCTTTAAATGGACAATTCCAAATCAATTTCAAGAATAGTATATAAACCACATGTATAGGCTTAAATAAGAATAATGTATTGATCAACTGGTACAAAAACTGATTGCTTCCGTGGGTTCTTTTCACCTGACATGAGGAGATGATGATTTAGAACAAGGCCTGGTTCTATTAATCTACTGAAATTCTCTAAGTCTCAGGTTTCTCAGTATTAAACATTTTTAACTCAATAATTATCACAAAGATTAAATGAGATAATGTGTATTTTATAACAGCTTCATGAACATCAAAGTATCACGTATAAATCATCACCTTTGTGAGATTATATGTATATTTTACATAGCTACTGAACCATTGGAACGCATTTGCATATATAAAAGAGTATGTATATATTTTTATATATACATAAAATACATCTACCTTATCTGCTAGAATCTGAGCTCAAATTAATGAGGACCTAATTGAATGCTGAATGAACAAATGGATGTTTGAATTTACTTCAGTAGATTGATCAGCGTTGTTTACATTATAAACTCAAGTGTTCATTGATTCAAATATATATTTATTGAGCAGTTTAAAGTGTGTATGGCCCTGTGCTAAGTGCTGGGAATACAAAATTTATATATTGTTACTAGATTATTGCCTAATGAAAAGACAGACATAAAATGATTTTCTAAAAAAGTGATTTTGATGACAGAGTGTTTTATATACTTAACCTCATTCAATTCTCACATCAAACCTGTGGGATCACCCACTAGACAAAAAAATGTTAGACTTGAAAAGCAGAGCCTTACCTCAAATTGCTCAGTTAGCGTAGGTAGTTTCACGAATGTATGCTCCTCAGTAAGTCATACACAATAAATTTGTATATTTGAATTGTACACGTGTAAGTGTGGATGTGTGATACTGATGAGCAAGCAAATCGCCATAGATTTAGGCCCCTAAACCTTCAAGAAATTGAAACTATCTGGTGAACTGGCTGAAACATCTGACTACTCTCTAAACAGTCACTCAGAGCAAGTTCATTACTAGTGGAATTGATAAAATTAGGCATGTGTGAATTGTGAAGACTCTGAAAAGACTCAAAAAAGAACTCCCTTGAAATTGACAACTAAGGATAAGAAGCACTAATTTCAGAGCACTTCACTTGTGGACATATTTCACTTTTGTCATCTTTACTTCAAATAGTAAAACAAGGCAAAACAAAAAGTAAGTGATCGCATATTTAACAAACCAAGAAAAAAAGCAAGAGATCAGGAACTGTTTTGGTGATTTTGAGTCTTAGGTAATCATTTTAACCTGTACTCCCAAATTATGAGACATATGCACAGGATACAGGTGTTATATCTATACGACCATTTGGACCTCCAAATGATTTTCCCTTTTATCCTTTTTTTTTTTTTTCTCCTTATGGTAAAGACACTGATTTCAGTTGGCAAAAAACCCAAACCGAACCAAAATCAAAACCAAAACAAAAGCCAGCTGAACCGTGCTGCCACCTACTGTTCAGAGAGCTGTCAAACACTCCTGTGAATCCATTGTCCGCTATTGCATGGGATATGAATATTTAAGTGCTGATGACATTCAAATAGCATATCCATTGGATTACCTACAGAAATAATTTCTCATATCAGCTGGTAAAAAAAAACACTATTATAAATCCATCACAGTATTGCTTTCAGTCAATGAAGAGTAGATTATGGCAATGCTGAATTTTGGGTTTCACCTAATCAAAATTGTAAGCTGTCTATGTGTATGGGTATTTTCTATTGAAATAGATGGCCATACTAAATGGAGTAATTTCCGTTCCGTTGTGCTAATGGAGTTTACTGGAGACAGAAATAAAAAGGACAATGAAGGAACATCATTGAGGATAAAGCACATTCTTTGCTGTGAGAAGCAAAGACTGGTACATTCAGCAAAAGAACAGTTCATACAATTTTACAGTTTTATTTAGGAAATTGTTTTAAAACTCACCAGGAGATATTGACAGCACATTCTGTGTGCTGGTGACGTAGCCGGCTCCTCACTTGTGTGAACCCTTCCAGCAGGAAGGTTCGCTGACAAGCCAAATAGGTAGTTGGCCACAGTCTTTGTTTGCTTAATAGGAAAAGTTATTACCTTTGCTTGTTTCCCAAGAAGGCTAATGGAACTCTCATGGGTCTCTCTTTCTAGACACTAACTAACATCAGTTACAATAATCCCAATTAAAACAGGGAGCAGGAGATGTGGAATTCAAAATTTAACTAATAACCCTTGACTGACATCCTTGTAACTTTCTCCTGTCACTTGTATTCTTTAAAATTCTGATTTCTTGCATTAACTTATATCACCCTAAGAAATCTTTAAATCCTAAAAAAGAAACACATACAGAAATGCATCTACCCTAGTAATCTTGCTGTTTGAGATCTTCTAGTGTCAGTGGAATTGGGCACCTCATTTTCTAAATACTTACATCCAAAATATGATCTAAGAGGTGGGAAGCATAAAATGAGAAAATATATGGATTGGAATAAACTGAATTTTCAAACTTTGTAATGTCTTAAATATAACTAAAATATTCTGCTATTTGATGCTTACTTAGCTTTTGTTCATGAACTCTTACATATTAGTAGATTATAATTCACATTCCCTATATAAATATTCTTAGGTTCCAAATATATTTGCAGGAAGACATTTCATATATTTAGTCAATACATATTTTTTAATAGAAAGGTATTCATAGAACAAGAAAAAGGCTAGTTTAATTCTAGTATAATCTATATTAACTTATTTTAAAAAGACTGATAGGATGAATGTTACTAGCTGTAAGTGGTGGAAAATCTACACAGGGCTATTATAGATACATGCCTGGAGATCTATCTATTTATCGTCTTTTCATTAAAGATAATTGGAGACATTTATACTCTAAATAAAATTAGAATTTATATACTTGATTATTGGACTTTCTCCACTTAAAGGATATGTAGAGTTTCTATATTTTTACTGTTTCTACAACTACTATTGAACTTCAATGGTTTAGCTTTTTTTTTTTTTTCCTGAAACAGTCCTAGGGCATTTTGTAAAATGGAGTGTAAAGGTACATTAGAGCAGATAAACAGCTCTACAAAAAAGCAAATGAACAGATGGTTTAGTTGCCATAGACACATTTTTAATATTAGCCTGATGCAACACAAAATGCAGCTAGGGTCCTGGGATCTGTGTCTGCTTCTCTGCTATTTCCTTGTGAATGAAATAATGCTATTGATTTAGGATAGTAGTCAAGATCCACCGTACTCTAATTCTATAAAATGAATTTAGGAAAATGTTAGAGCTTTTCTTTAGAAAATAGGTCCAGTGGATACAGTCAAAAACACATTGTACACTGTTAATCTTCACATGCTTTTTCATTTTCCTTGTTTTTCTTTAAAAGATCATTAATTAGTGAAGATATTGAAGAGTACTAGAGGATGAAAAGGAGAACATCAGGGAAATTTAAAGAGGAGTTATAAACAGGATGAAATTAAATAATCCAAATTTGTATGTGAATAGTGCTCTCTGGAGTTGTGCTATGTAGTGGCCCTAAGTAATATCTACTATTTTGGTATCTTTAACATACTTTTAAAATGAGCTCAGGACTTCAGAGACCTTAAACTTTAAAGATATGAATTTAATTATGCTCCTATTAAATGAGAGCAGTATAATTTTTTATTTAATTAAATGTTAATTTGCCTCTTTCTTGAAGTGTTACAATTTCATTGTTAAAACCATTTACCTAGCTCTTCAAATGAAAAGGCACATATGATAATTAATAAAGAAATAGAAAATCACTGGAAAGCTAGGCTACAAATTTTCCCCTTGCAATCTGGTATTAGGGATAAGAAATTATGGGGCCTGAGTGGCTTAGCCATTTGAGTATCTGCCTTTGGCTCAGTGGTTGAGGGTCTACCTTTGGCTCGGGGCCTGATCCTGGATTCCTGGGATCGAGTCCCATGTTAGGCTCCTTGCTTGCATGGAGCCTTCTTCTCCTCCCCCCGCCTGTGTCTCTGCCTCTCTCTGTGTGTGTCTCTCATGAATAAATAAATAAAATCTTTAAAAAAAATTAAAGAGGGGTAGCATGAATGTAATGTACTAAGAGGAAGGAGAAAGTCCTATGATTTTAATTTTCAAAGTCTTCTTTCAAACTAGGTTAAAACAGTTTGAGATACATATTTAATCATTTGCTATTTTTTGAGATGGAATCGTATGTATTTTACTCTGTAATTTTCATGTCAGTACCAATTTCTGGTATTCATAAACTATTGGAAATACTGAATTATTTAATATGACATCTGATAACATCATTATAGGTAAAACTCAATGAAGTTCCATACTGTGATGTCTTTGAAATGTAAGTAAGGTTTTATACTATGATATATAGTGTGTGAAGAAGATTTTCAAAGGAGGTATCTGATAATATTTACCTACCATGACTTAATTTGGAGAATATCATACTGATATATATAATCCGCCAGAAGTGGAGACAATTGATAACAGAGCTTCCTCATTGTTTTTATTTTCTGTGTGTATCAATATTTAGTTAATCCATTAAAGAACATAGGGGGTAATATTTCAAAGGATATACCCAGTGATATTTCCAGTTATGAAGAAAATGGTAAGAAATAGGATCAATTTACATATTTTTATTAAAAATATATTGCCTGAGACATAAACCAGAAATTTAATTCTTTCTTAGGCAAAAACATTTGTTTATCTTTAAATCAAGTATAATTATGTGTACTTGAAAAAAAAATGAGAGCAAACCTATTTCTTGGGATGAATGTCACTTAAAAGAAGTGCAAATGAAAAATAAATTTCCTAAGTTTCCTTCTTTGAGTGAAATATGATGGCTATGGCATGACAAAACAAGACAAGTCTACAGATAATAAAAGTTTCCTCCTGATAACTTGACACTTCCAATATTGACTACTTTTTGAGTATCCACCATATGCTCAGCGTTTAAGTTAGACACTAGCAATTACTACTTGAAACTATTAAAAAACCAATTCTTTCTAAATCTTGTTTTGAGATAGACTTTCAGCTAGCCTTAAGTAGTGTAGCATGAATCTACAATACACTTTTTTTTTTCAGTTAGCTAAAGGGAATCAACAATTTTGCTTATCTGCAAGCTTTGCAAGAAGTTGCATGTGGTTTGATCTTGTTGCTTACATCAGCTGAATATAGCTTAGTCCATATGTGAGGTTATATATGTCACTCTACCTACCCTTGGCTTTTACCACCCACTTCCATGGCTAAGAATAGTTCTTTCTCTGCCAGGCTCTTGCCCAAACTCCCGTGACTACCATCAAGAAACATCTCTGGGTTCTGCAGGAACTCTTGTTGAGTATTTCTTTGTACTATCCCTCCTTCTTTCATCCCTCTCTATAGTGCTGGGGCTTCCCTTCACTTCTTCATAGCCACCCCTCTTGAAAGAATAATCTAGACTTGCCATCTCCCAGTTTCACCTTCAATTTCCCTTCCAAACCACTGGAGACTGTTTTCCATTCCTAATACTTAAACAAAGCTTTTATCTCTAATGTTATTAATGACTTCCTAAATGCCAATCCCAATATCATGTCTTCAGTCCTCTTCCTATATTCTAGCATTTGACTTTGCCAATCATTCCATTTTTAAACTGATATATTTCCTGGATTTCCCCTGCAATGCTTTGTTGGACTTTCTCTCCCCACCCCCACCCCACCCCAATTTTGTCATCTGTTTCCCTCTCCCATGCTTCTTCTTTTTGCCTGTGCTTCCATATGTTTCCTCTCTTTTGGTCTCTGTGAAGGAGCCTCATCCATAGCCACAACTTCAACCATTTCACATATTCTGGTGACTTTCGCATTTATTTATTCATTCAATAAATACTGATTGCCCACCTGAGATATGCAAGGTGCTGTTCTAAAGGGTAGGGAGCACAACATAAGTGCTGGTGACAAATTGACCTCATGGTGTTTTCATTATAGTTGGTGAAAGACAATAAAGAGGTAGATAAACAATATGCTTATATATGGTCAGGGAGTCATATGTGCCACGAAGGAAATAAAGCAGGGCAAAATTTAGAGACTTAGAGGAAGATGATGTTTTAGCCCAAATGGTTGAGGAAGACTTCTGTTAAGAGATATTTAAGCAGAAACCTGAATGATGTAAAGGCTAGTCCTGTGTGTATCATCATCCAGTGTGCAGCAGTAACTAAAAATTTTAAGTTATCTTTGATATCTCCAGTTTCCCATGCTCCCATTCTGTTTAATATTAAATGCTGTTGATAGTGCCTCCTAAATATCTCACAAATCAATCTACTTCTCATCTCTACCATCGTTACCACCACCACCCTAGTGCAGGCTGCCACCATCTCTCACATCGACTACAAAATAGCCTCTCAGCTCTAATTTTGACTTTTATCTTCCCTCTCTAATCAGCCTTGCACACTGTAGTCAATAAGATTTTCTCAAAATGTAACCTGGTTATGTTACTTCTCAGCCTTTCTAGTTAAAATGCCCCAATGATTTTTTACTGCTCTGAGAATAAAAATCAAAACCCTAAGCCTGGATCTAAGATCCTCATGCTAGCCCCACGTACCCCACTAGCCTCATCTCACACCAAGCTCCCATCTCATTATTTCTGCCCAGCTACATTGGCTTTCTTACAGACTTGCCAAATTCCATAATCCTTGTAACCTCAGCCCTGTGCATGCTGTTCCCTAAACCTGAAGCAAAACTGCCTCAGTGGAAATTCCAACTCTATTGTTTACTGTGTCTTTGGGAAAGTCAGTTAATATTTTCATGCCTCCATTTCCTTACCTGTAAAATGCAACAACAGTAGCATATACATCAGAGGATTGTTCTGTAAGGTGCTTACGACACTGCTTATCATTTAGCAAGTGCTGCGTGTTGACTACTATATAAATCCTTGCAATTATATCACAGTGCCTAGAATGTGGTAGATTCTCAAATAATACTTGTTGATTGGTAATGGATTCCCTAGTCAGTTGCTGGAGGCTCCTTCCTGTCTTTTTCTGAGCATACTTTCCTCCAGGCCTGTAACTTACAGATGAATCAAGTTATCCCTCTTCAGCCCAAGAATATTGTAGCTGATATCTATAATGTTCTTGTAGATAATTTCTTATTTCCATTAAATTGACTTTCTTTTATTAAACCCAACTTTATGTTTTATAACTTGTCTTTGGTAATGAAATGGGCTATAATATTGATACATATTTATTAGGGATGAGGATATTTTTCCACAGATGGTACGTGTGCCTTCTATTTCATACTCAGATTTAATCTAAATTGCATATGAGCTATGTCTGTTCAGTTTAAAAACTGGTTATAAGCTTCTGTCCTCAACAGAAAAGAACAATTAACACATTCTTGAGTTAGAACTCAATTTATGGTTATATTATAATGAATAGCCATTTGCTAATTTAATAAGCTCAACGCCTTAACTGCAAAAGTTAATAGATGAAAATAGTAGCTGAACTTTGGACTGAATATGAAATACAAAATATTAGATTTTATAAAACTGTTAAACCCTTGAGGAAACATCTTATTTTCATACCAGTTTTAATATTCTGCTAGTAATCATATATCATCTAAGCCATTTCAGAACAATACTGTAATAACATGAAAATGCAACTTGCTTTTAAGGTAAATTTGTCTAGTTTTGCAAATCAGAAGATAGAAATTCTGAAATGGCATTACCAATAATTTAATTAACCATTATTTGTCAAACTTTATGTGTGAGGGGCATTGGTAGGTGCTAATTTATGTTGATATCTAGAAATAAATAGTTTTTGTTCATAAAGATGGTTAAAGTTGATACTAGAAATGAAAATAGAATAGCAGTTAATAAACTTATTAGGGGTCTCTGGTGGCTCAGTCAGTAGAACATACAGCTATTGATCTCAGGGTTGTAAGTTCAAACCCCACACTGAGTGTAGAAATTACTTAAAAATAAAATCTTAAAATAAGTAAATAAATAGATAATAAATTCAAATAAATTTATTGATTGGTCTTCTTACTTGGGAACATCGGAAAATATTGAATATGTATACTTGAATATTATAGTTTTCCCAAAGAGATTTTAAATATTCCAAGGGTAGAAAAGATGCCTTTATTTATTTATTGCCTCTCACAATTCTTAGTTCTGCATCTATTTAGTGAGCTAACCTCTCTCTTCCACTCAGAAAAAAGTATATGATATATGACCTCAGTGCTAACCGCCATCTAGCACAGACCTACCTACACATTTTAAATATTTATTAAAGTAATACCTGGTTATGGAAAATATCTTACCTATTCTTGGATTTAATCTTAAAAGAATTAACGGGCACATTTTTTCCTAATGCAGTAGAGCTCTGCAAAAAAATATTTTGAATGTTCTTGGTTACCTCAAGATAAATTTCAAGGCTTACCTTTGTTCACAAACATTACTAATTCCTTCATTTGGAATTCATCTTTTACTCCCATGTGTGCATAGGTCTTTGTACTTCCATTATAGCATTGTCATAATCTGCATTGCATTCTATCTATGTGTGTGTGTGTTGAATGCATGTGCACAATACAATTGCCCTTCTTTGTCACCTCTAGAAGGTGAATGAGTGGTAGAGTATTTTCCCCAAAGTTATCTGTCAGCAGAGTCTGAATTTAAGCTCATCTTCTCTGGGATGGAAAAGTCATCAGGATCTCCCTCAGTGATATATTCTGATTTAGGTTAAAAATAATAATGATAATAATAAGGCTAAACAAATATGTATCCTGAAGTTCCGCCTCACTTGTCAAATCCCAGCCATGTACCTTATAACATGTATTCTAAATGTAGTGGTCAGTTTTGCAAAGACCGCTGTTTAAATGTTCTACTAATCACTTGTTCCCAAAGTTAGATTTTGTTTCTGGGTAAGATCTTAGATAGCATTTAATTTTAAGCTTTGAGTAGCTTATATCTCCTGACATGACAGTCATTTACAGGCAATCACAATATACAGAAACTAAGTTTGATTGAAGTGAAGTAAAAAAGAAAAAAAAAGGATCTGTTAAATCTGAATGGATGGAGAGCTGATTTATAAAAATGTCAGTCTTGTCTGTAGCTTTCATGTGTTTCCAAATAGTTAAAATTAATATGTAGTCCCGAGAAGCCTCTTTGTGACTGAATTCAAATAAAGAACCATTATAGTCTAACAGACTTTATTTTTTTGCCAAAAAATATGGTATTTCTACCAGAATATTGATATAGAAAAAATTACTCCATTTTATTTTCACATCTTTGCATAAGATTGTGTTTATAGTGCCATTATCCACAAAAGCCTTCCATAGAGTATTTTTTCTTGTAATTAAAACAGTAGGGATTAATGACAGGCTGGGGATGCTTGCTGTTTTTGTAATAATGAATTGGACTATTTGAATGGGTAAAAAATGTTAATACAGTGATTATTTCAGACTGAGCTAAGTCTTGTCATAAAAGATAAAAGTATTAAATTTGCATTGGATGTTTTAAAATGAAATTGAATACTGTGAAGCCATATAAAGGTAGTCCAAGCTTGCCAAACATTATTACAATTGTAAAGAAATATAGAAGTTATGATTCAAATAAATTCACTCTGACAGCAAAATAAACTCACTCATTTTTGTGACCCAAGGTCACTGGTTTCATTAAATCCATATATTCGGTTCTTGGTCCATGTGTGTTACTTAATTGTCCTACTCTTTCAGTGGTTTATAGTTTTCTTAAAGTTAGGACCTTTTAGCTAAATGTTGTATATTGTAACATGGGGGAAAAATCCTCACTTGTTTAAAAGATATTTGATAGTTAAAATTTAAATTCTGTAGGAGACACGGATCATTTCTTACTAAAAATGTAGACAGGATTATTGGAAACCAAATTGTTAAAATCAGTCAAATAGTAAGAGGTGCCTTGTTCATATGATAAAAAATTAAAAAAATAGCCTATCTTAATGTTTTAGAATACACATCTTTACTGATGCTAATACAATTGTAGTCTGATACTTTCAGGTTTTGATATGAAACTTAAAGTTTTTTAAAAATAGATTTCTTGAAAAACTGATTTAATTTTTTAAATGGTTAAATGGGAAGAAATATGTTTGTGGCCTATGTATTTTTGGCATTAGTAAGATAGCCTTTGGGGGGAAAAAAAAACAAACTACAAAATGCATGCTAATGTCCAAAAGGATCCTGAGTTTCCTGTTTTTTTTTTAAGATTTTATTTATTTATTAATGAGAGAGAAAGAGAGAGAGAACATAGCAGAGACACAGGCAGAGGGAGAAGCAGGCTCCATGCAGGGAGCCCAACGTGGGACTCGATCCTGGGTCTCCAGGATCAGGCCCTGGGCTGAAGGCAGCGCTAAACTGCTGAGCCACCTGGACTGCCTGGATCCTGAGTTTCCATGAGGTTTTATACATCTGTGTGTTCTTACAAAGGTTTTTTTTTTGTTGTTGTTGTTGTTCACTTTGTCCTGATCTATGTCTTCCTGTCTCACTTACCTGATAATACCTTGCCCTGGATGAGCCCAAATATCCAATTACTCTCTTTCTCTGCTTCTGTGGACAATAAAATATCCAATGCAATTACAAGCTTATGCTTTCTATCTGATATTGACCCTCAATATATGTGGTGATCTTCATCCTGTTCTGTGAGCTTTCTTTCCCATTCTCCATAGATGCCTGCTTTGCTGGGACACAGAGCGCATTCTCAGAATGTTCTCCTTTGGGCCATTTAGAACCTCTTTCTCTGTCTTAGATTCCCTCTCATTCTCAGCATGTGTTACTGTTTCCTAATTCCAAAATAATGATGATGATGATGATGATGATGATGATGATGATGATAATAATAATAATGATAATGATAGGAGGACATGAACTTCTGCATTGTTGCTCTCTTCCAAGAGCTCCTGGCTTCTCCTTCATTGCTGATTCAGAGAAAGCATTGCCTTTCTTCCCTTACAGAGCCTACCTTTTATCTACACTCTTGATTCCAACAGAGCTGCAGCATTCTTTCACCATTTCTTCTCCTCCTGTATCATCAGCCTCTCCTGATTCACTGGCTACTCTCATGCACCTTATGGATAAGTTCTCCAGGGGGCAAGGTGAATGACCTCAGACTTGCTTCCTCTTTCTAAGATGACTTTCTGTTCATTCATGTGCTTTTAAAAAGAGCACAGTTTTTCGTTGACCAAAGTTCCTCAAAACCTTGCTTACCCCTGATCTACTACAATCTAGTGGCTTTCACCTAAGTGAGCAATTTGCTAGGGACTGATTGTATCCCCCCCCCCACAAATGCGTGTGTTGAAGCCTGTTACCTTTAAACAGAGCAAATGAGTTTATTTGGGAATAGCAGAGAAATTGCAATTGGGGACAAAAAGCTGTGCTGCACCTTAGGCAAGCCTGAAGGGACCAAGGGAAGGGCAGCTTTTATTAGATTTTATGGGGAAAGTGGGGAAGGTTGTCTTAAAAAAAGATTCATTGGAGAAGAGTTTAAGATTGTGGTGGTTTCACACTGGCTGCAGGGGGGGGGGTGTGCATTGTTGTTGGAGCAAAGAGGGGGTCTTACTTCCTTTTCCTAGAAGCAGGAGGTAAAATTCCTATGTGAAAGAGGTCCTCCCTTGTCAAAACAATTTTCTTTCTCCTGCTGGCTGTGTAGGCTGCAAAGTGGCAGTGCATGAGAGCTCTGCCTTCAGGGCTTCCAGGTGTCATTTTAAGTGAGATTTCCCTTATTTATTTTCATAAGCCCTAACACCCATTGCGAAGTAATTAGGTTTAGATAAGGTCATGAGGGTGTGATTAATGACCTTATAAGACCTTCTAAGACCTTCTAAGTCAAAGGGCTGGCTTCCTCTCTCTCTTTCCACCATGTAAGGACCCAGCAAGAAAGTGGCCATCTGGAAGCTAGGCATAGAGCCCTCCCCAAGGAACTGAATTGGCTGGCACCCTGTTCTTGGACTTACCAGCCTCCAAACCTGTGAGAAATAAATTTCTGTTTTGGAAATATTTACTCTGTTACGCTCCTCTGAGATGACTAATATAGATTTTGATACAAAGAATTGGGTAGCAAATATCTAAATGTGTGGAAGCAGCTTTGGGATTGGGTAGGGGCTAGAAAAGTTTTGAGGTGCATGGTAAAAATATGTTCCTTAAGGAGACTGGGGAAAGACCTCAAATGGAAATGAGGAACACGTTGTTGGAAACTAGATGAAAGATGATCTTTGTTATAAAGTGGCAAAGAATTTGGCAAATTGTTTGTGTCCTAGTATTTTGTGCAAAGGCAGACCTTGTCAGGGATAAAATTGTATATTTAGCTGAGAAGATTTCTAAGTGAAGAATTGGAGAAGATCTCTCCTGACTGCTCATGATAAATTATAAAAGGAGAAAAATGAAGTGAAGAAAGAGATGTTAACCAAAACTTGAAGATTTGGAAAATTCTCAGCCTATTCATATAAAAAATAATAATAAAGGGATGGCTCAATTGATTATGTGTCTAACTTTGGCTCAGGTCCTGATCTCTTGGAGCTCCTGGCTCATTGGAGAGTCAGCTTCTCCCTCTCCCTCACCCTCTCCCTCTTACCCTCCTCCCACTTGTGCTTGAGCCCTGTGCTTGCTTGTCCTTTCTTGCTCTCATGTAAATAAAGAAAATCTTAGAAAAAGAAAATATGAAGTATGAAGTGAACACCAAGGGTATGGCTAGAATATTACATAAAGAGTTTATGAGATTATATAAGCAGAAACACTACCATTTTGAACTGAAGGGAATGGAGACAGGAAAAAAAAATGAAGACAGACAGTTGGATTTTTTTATCAGCTCCTTGGGATGATGGGGCCATTTGGCTATGAATGTGCCCCATAAGAAGAGGGGAAAAATGTCCCCAAAAGCAATTCAGAAGTTATCAGAGCCACTGTCTTGGTTTTCACAGGCCAGATGGCCGATGTGCAAAGCCACGGGGCTAGACTACCCAGTGGAGCCATGAGAATGGAGTGGGACCCTTCCCACTCTGCTGTGGAGATAGAACCACCACCCCACTGGATCCTGAAGGCTGATCACTGAACATAAGAAGATTATTCTTGAGTTTTAAGATCCAATGGAATTTAGCTTGCTAGGTTTGGGACACATCACCCTTTCTGTTTTCTGTTTCTCCCTTTTGGAATGAGACTATCTATCCTCCATCTGTCTCCCATTGTACTTTGGTAGCACATAACTTGATTTCACAGCTTCTAGCTGGAGAGGAATTTTACCTCAGGATGAATGGTACCTCAAGTTTCATCCACATCTGATTTAAGTGATATTTAGATGCGACTTCAGACTTTAGAATTGTTGCTGGAGTGAGTTAAGGCTTTGGGGACTTGTTGAGATGGAATGAATGTCTTTTGCATGTCAGAAGGACATGAACTTTGAGGGGCCAAGGGGAGAATGGTCTTTTTTATGGTAGTCTGAGATGACTAATATACCAGTATTTCCATTTCCAAACTCAAGGGTCTCCATTCAGTTATCCTTTTTGACCTCTCTCTTGTACTTGACTCCATCCCCAGCTTCCCTTAGAATTCCTTCTTGTTTCCTGTCTACCTGCCCAATACCAGTTGGCCCTTTTTCTTTTTCTGTGAATCTGACCATTGTTAGTTAATTGTGCCTTTTTCCCCCCTCTTACCCCTTACCCTCTCAGTTAACACTGATGATTTTCCTATATTTGATTTGGAAAAACTGCATTCTCTCACCTTGTCTAATGGCTTTTTTATCAGCAAAAAGTTCCCAGCTTTATTTGCTGCTCTCAACCTAAAATTAATTCTCCAAGTTACTGTCTTAGTCAAACCCTAAACCATTGCTCTGTGGGCTAGTATTATAACATCCTAACCAATCTCCTTGATTCTTTCCAATCTCTTTTACCCTCATTTATTCTTCACTCAACTGCCAAATCTGATCATGTCAGTTGTTTCATCAAAACGTTCAGTGGCTCCTTTGTACAGTGTATTAGGGAGTTACAATTAAGTTAGACAGTTGTGGCACATCTAGCCTTTGTCAACTTAGGTCTTATCCTCATAGAACTTGTATTTTTCTTTTCCAAGCAAACCGTTATTTCTTTTAGGACTCCATGTTCTGTTTTGTTGTAGCTGTTGTGTTGTTGTTGTTGTTGTTGTTTAATGCTTTTTATCCTGTCTAGAATAGCATTACTATATTAGAGCCCAAAATTACATACCTATTTTTCACTCACCATCAAGCTCACATTCCACCTTTCCTGTAAGACCTTCTGTACCAACACAGTAAGTGTCACATTTCTCTTTGTAAAGAAATTCCTTTACATTTTCTATTGTGCCCCTGTATATCTCTCACACTAGACTGAACAACTTGAAGGAAACCCTATGGCATCTTTATATGTAAAAGTATTAGTAGAGTGGCCAGGAGCACATAACAGCTACTCATTTTTTTTAAAGATTTTATTTATTTATTCATAAGAGACACACAGACAGAGAGAGAGAGAGAGGCAGAGACACAGGCAGAGGGAGAAGCAATCTCCATCCAGGAACCCGATGTGGGACTCAATCCCAGGACCCTAGGATCACACCCTGAGCCAAAGGCGGCAGACACTTAACCACTGAGCTACCCAAGCATCCCAACAGCTATTTAACAGATGATTGTTGAGAGAAACAAGGAAATTTTTTTTATCATTTTAAACTATATATAGAGTGAATTGTGTACGCAAAAAAAAAAAACGTTGCATGCACAATAAGCTAGAAAAGCATCAGGAGAAAATAGTATTCGGTTTTTCTTCCTATTCTTTTTAATAGTCTATAAATTAATGGAATATGCATCCATACCTACAAATGTATAAGGTGGTCCCAATTTTCATGCAGAATGTATTCATAAAAGAGGCAAAAGTAAACAAAAATAAAAATAAAACAAATAAAAAATAAAAAAGGCAAAAGTAAAAATCTTAAATGTGAACAATAGGTCTGCATGTTATACTTGGAATTCAATTGTAGATAACTTGAGGGACACCAGACTGGTCTCAGTTGGTAGAGCATGTGACTCTTGATCTCGGGGTTGTAAGTTTAAGTCACATGTTGGGTATAGAGATTAATTAAAAATAAAATCTTTACAAAAAATTACAGATAACTCGAGTATCACTAAGTATTTAATTTTTCTATACCTGCATTCCTCACAAGTGAAGTATTTATAGGTTTACCTATAGTTTTCCTCTTAAAAACTCATATATAGTCATTTAGCTTAAGTTTAGTGAATATACATACAGTAGTGATTGAAAATATGCTAACTTAAGCAACCTTATTGATTTCTCCATTTGTCTAAATTTTATAATTTCATGAGAAAATTTTTATCATTTTCATTTTTCTCCCTATTTTCTTTTGAACATCAAGATGAAGTGTCATTCACTTGAAGATTATACAAAGAAATGAAAGTGTATAAGCGCAAAGCAAATTTTCGTTGAAATTAAACTGTTGTGGGGCACCTAGGTGGCTCAATTGGTGAAGCGTCTGCCTTTGGCCCAAGTCATGATCGCTGCATCCTGTGATCGAGCCCTGGGTCAGGCTCCCTGCAAAGCAGGGAGTCAGCTTCTCCCTC
Source organism: Nyctereutes procyonoides (assembly GCF_905146905.1). Lineage (NCBI taxonomy): Eukaryota > Metazoa > Chordata > Mammalia > Carnivora > Canidae > Nyctereutes > Nyctereutes procyonoides. Next base: position 19,158,457 of record NW_026575132.1, on the reverse strand, counting down.
TGTGTCTCCCCACCACTAATCCTCTGTCTCTCTCTCAAATAAATAAATAAATAAAACCTTAAAAAAGAAAAAAAGAAATTAAACTGTTGTATGAAAGACAGCAACACTAAAATGTGGTTATTGATTGATAGATAATCTTTTATATTCTAAGTATAAAAGTCTGCTTGAGAATGTCTGAGAAAATTATAAATTGTTTCAAAGCTAATATTTTGAAAAATAAGAATCACCTATAAGCAGGGTGCTTAGACAAATGGGGCAATAGTAATAACTAACCATGTTGAGTGCTTACTACTGACCAGGCACTGTGCTAAGAATTTACCTGAACTAGCTAACAACCTTTCTTATAAAGTTATAGATGAAAATACTGACAAACTTTGAAGATACTGGCTAAGCTGAGAAACTAACTAACGTGGCTAAGGCCACACAGATAGCTGTATTTAGTGAATGGCTGAGCTAATACTGCAGCCTGGAAAGGCTTATTTTAAGCTGACATGCATACTGTACTCTACTCAGCTATCAAAGATGAACAAGAAAGAGAAATAATGAGAACATGGTTTGTGTGATGTGTATTTTCAGCTTTTTTTCCCCCCATGTGAAGTATTAACCGCATACATCTGTGAAGGGGAGAGAAGTGCAAATGAAGAAGGCAACTTTCAAATTCTGCTTTGGCAGTGTGTGAGCAGCACCTCCATATTCCTACCTTGTAGAAAAAAAAAAGATACTATTTAGCACAAAAACCCAAAGTCTTCTGGAAGTCAAAACAGTCACTAAGCACTTTGTAATACATATGTAAGTAAGCTTGAAAATTAGCAGATATTTAATACCTTAAAATAAAAAGCAAAGGGATGAGATAATAAAAATCGCTAACAACACAAAATCACTTCCAATAATATTAAATATTATCCTTTTTCTTCTTTAGTTTTAATTGTTGTAAAACCATATGTTTGTGAGTGTATTTCTTATCGCCAGGAGTTCCTTTTCTCTTAAACCAGTGATTGAAAGACAGTAGAAGACTATATAAATAGCTGGGGAGTAGGGTGGGGGACATCAATGCATTGACTACTATTTATTGACTATCTACAATGTGATGGGATTGGTAAATGTGAGAAGGATCAAACTGAATTAAGTCGTCCCAGCAGGACCACACTGTTTTTAGCTTCAGGCAGTTAAGGACTCATAAGGATTTAAAGCAAAAGAATGAAAGGTGGTCAGATTAAAACTTTAACTTTTAGGATTTGTACATGCCAAAACATGGTCTTGTACTCCCATTCTTCACTTTGGTGTTTCTCTTAAAAAATAATTTTACAAAAAATAAAATAAAATAAAAAATAATTTTACAAACTAGTCAGCTTAGTAGATGAAGGTTCAGTTGGGAATGAGGTGTATTTGAATCTCTTTCTACTTTTCACCTGAAACTGCTAAAATTGTGTAATATGCAATACAGTAGTATTTCTAAAGCTTGAGCATGGAAGATGCAGCCTAATTTATGGATATAAGTGTATGTTATTTCTGCTTTATGAAGTAATTCTGATTTAGCTTTATACAGAACGTTATTTCACAACAATGCTTGAAAATCTCAGGGTTTAGTTTTAAATAAATGATAGAAGATAGAAGAGAAAATGAGACATAATAAGGTCATCTAAAAGAGTGACATAATCTCCTTGGGAATGAGGGAAGACTTCGTGGAGGAAATGACAGTTGATTTGTGATCTGAAAGACTATAGATTTACCCAAGTCTGCGTCTGAAGTGTGGTAGAAGGAGCATAGCAGCTCATCATGTGTGATGACGGGGTGTGCCAGGTAAAGGGAGCAGTATGTGCAAAGACAACAGAGCCAACAGAATGTTCAGGTTGGTGAGCCATGGAGTTTCAGCTGAAGAATTCTGAGAAAAGAGGCTAGAATGACAATCAAGTTGCTTGAGGACTTTTTTTCAGTTATAGGACAGAAGAGGTGGGTCAACACATGACAGCACGTGTGCGCACGTGCACATGCATCATAGGGTAGTGGAAAATGGGGAAATAACAAAAAGTACATGGGATCAAAGAGGAGAATTAAAACCAGAGCATTAGTCCTCCCTGCCTACCTCTTGGACTAAGTCTGAGCCTTTATGGAGTCAGGAGCTAAAGTCAGTGAGTAAGTTTTTAAGGGAACTATCTGAGACTAGAGTCTTAAGAATAGCAATTAATGTGGCTGGGGCGGGGGGTTGGCAAATGATGGCACAGTGTTGAAAAGCATGTAGAGCTCTTTGTGAAGGCCGCGTGGAGGACCACAGAGCTCTTGCAGGGTCAGGAGGCTGAAAAGGCCTCATTCACTGTTTAGAATGATCGATCATAAGCTGCAAGTTCTCAAGCACCAAGAGAGAGCCGCCACTAGAAAGACATCAGCATTTCCACAGCAGCTCCAGCTGCAGGTTTAATGGAGGCAGGTATCAGTGAAGAAACCTGAGAAAAACCCAGAAAGTATTCATGAACATCAGTGAGGCTCCCCAGGGAAACCCCAGAAATATCTAGAAACAGCTTCTAAGGGGTAAACAACCTGCAGGCAGGTTGGTCCAAGAAACAGTGAAATTTGTGTTATTGCTGTGGCACCATAGGTATCCCCAAACCATAAAAAGAGCAAAAACTCAGATGACAACTTCTTGCTATTGTAAATATAGATGGACCATTCATTCTCCTTTTATAGTTGTACAATATCTGATATTTTTATGGTGATGTTGGGCTAGCAAATGAGCCAAGGCATCAATTGAGAATCATTTTCTCTTATTTCCTTCTGCGGAGACCAGAGGCAGAGTCCTAGCATTCTGTCAAAGGGACAGTGCAAGTTTGAAACAAAGGAAATGCATCAAAAGGGGCTTCCAAATCAGCTGTAAGAAATTGAAATGAAAACTGAAAGCTGTGGTTCAATCCTTCTGAGAATTTTAAGGAGGAAGGAGCCTAAGCAAGAGGAGCCTGGGTCAAGAGCAAGCAGATGGGAAGCAGCTGGGTGACTTCTAGAGGGGAGTATGTGGGTACCACCCTTGTGAGGTTTACCTGTGCTGGGCAAGCATTTGCATAGGTGGGCCAGGTCCATGGCATCTGAAGAAGACAGAGGCAGAATTGAAGTGAATGCTCCGCTATCAGGATCCCTGGGTGGCTCAGTGGTTTAGCGCCTGCCTTTGGCCCAGGGCCTGATCCTGGAGACCCGGGACTGAGTCCCATATCAGGCTCTCTGCATAGGGCCTGCTTCTCCTTCTGCCTGTGTCTCTGCCTCTCTCTCTCTCTCTGTGTCTCTCATGAATAAATAAATAAAATATTAAAGAAAAAAAAAAAAGAATGCTCCACTAGCTATGGACACACAATTGACTCCAATCACATGAGAGCTTTTAGTGTTCTAGGAATTTCACTTTTTTCAAGGGAAGACTTACTTAAAAATATTCAGTAGTTATAAATACACTCAACTGCCTAGACATATAAATGGGTAAATCACACTTAAGAAAATAGTTATTGAAAATTTTTAGGTCTGTATGATGACAGTTTGCCCTGTAATAAGTAGACCTCCTAAAATTGATATAATTGTCTTAAGAAGGAAAATTATGTGCACGTATTCCCACTCCCTGGACTTCATGGTTTTCGTTCAGTAGCATGCAACTCTGTGGAGCTAAAGAATATTAGGAATGATTTGTTTCTGCTCAATTATAACAAAGGCATCAGACATTCCAGCTCTTCCTTATAGCGTCTGAATGTATTTGCACAATATGTATGCTCAGAGAAAGGCTCAGCTTTTATCTGTTAATCTAGAGGTTGCTGTATTAATAGTTTGCACACTTCATTGATTTTTAATTAATTTCTAAAGAGACACAGAGGATAACTCCTACAGCCCACAGACATCTCCGTTCTCATTGTAATCCACATCTTTATTGATCAGCTGCCTAAAGAGCAGAAGTAATCTATTTTAAGTACACTTTTCTGGGAGAGCATGGACACTATACAATTCACTCCTCTCCTTGTAATCATATTGGCAAGAGGTCAGTGAGAAGGAAAAACGATAACATGTTTAGTATCCTCTTGATCCAGGCAGATGAGCTTTTTTACCCGTTATTTATTTGTGGCTTCTCACGCATGCTTGTTAGACTTATTTTTTGGTTGTTTGTTTCTTTATTATCATTATTTTGTTTCTTTAAAAGACAAGTCCTAAGCAGGCTGTCCTGCAAATTCTTGCAACGGAAATTTCCAAAAGCTTGTGAAAGGCGGTAAATAAAATTTCTGAAGAAACATCTGAAGAAAATGTAGAGAACCAGAAGAAAAAAATAATCTCTTTTTCCAGCCAGCCTCAGGAATCTGTAAATGCTGTCCTCATTCACTCCTCCTGGGATGCTAATATCACCATCTGGGGTTTGGCCTGAGTGCTGCAGGTTTTATTCTCTTCCACCCTTTGTAAATATTCTAGACTTCTAAATTTACCCCGTGTACCCTGCAAAGAAAAACTGCTACTGCCTGAACAGCTTTGCAAAACCTCGGTCTTATTGTTCATTTAAACCAATTACAAACATCTACTGAGTGATAGTTAAATGTCAGGCAGTCTTCACATTGGGGAGAATACACAGTTGAGTTCACAAGTAGTTGGTCTGGAGGCACTATTCTCGGGGAACCCAATAAAACTAAAGAGATTTGCTTCTTATATACAAGAATTTTATCTTCCCTGAAATTTTAGAGCACCCATTGTTTATATAAAATTATTCAGTTATACATGCTGCCTTTGTTAGTTTCATATATGGTTTACAGGCTATTGACTATAATTGTTTGCATATAGTCATATAACGTCATGGTTGAGTTTGTTGCCTCTGGAGTCAAGCTGCCTGCAGTCAAAGCTTGTTTTTTTTCTGAGCTTTGTCTTGCACTGTCACTCTCAGGCAAGTAATTTTATTTCTCTGTGCATCAGTTTCCTCATCTTAAAATGGGAATGATAGTAGTACAGATCTCATTGCATTCTTGTGGGTTCCTATATATGAAGCATAGAGATCCTAAAAAAAAAAAAAGGCAAAAGTCATACACATTGCCTTGAGCTGGCTCCTAGAAAACAGTGTCTACAACGGATTTGCATACAAAAAGTTTTTTGGACAAGTGTTCTCGGTGGCAATACCTATAAACCAATGGAAAGTATTAGATAGAGGAAAAAGTTGAGCTATGATGAAATTGCAACAGAGATCTCACCCAGTCTTAGGAGAAGGCCCTGGAACTGGAGCAGTTCTTCACAGATGTCCAAGGAGCGATGGATTTTGTAACTAAATCAGCCAGTTGCTGGATGTGCGCTGACTCTGTGAGGAGGCAAAACTTTCCCCAGCAAAGCAGCAGTTGGATTGGAGCTATCAAAGCATTCAAAGTGATGCAGCTGAGATGAGAGCTACCAGCAGCCAACACTCCCAGAAGCTCAGAGTATGAGTCCGTTGGTCCTGAAGAAGTTTCTGGGCACAATACCACAGCACCTACTACATGCATGTGTATGTGTAGCATACACACACTCACTCAAATATATTATTGGGACTCTGTGAAAAATATATATCAAATATCAACACATATTGTTTTTATTTCACATTATTAAATTTATATGAATTTAGTGCTCAGTTTTTCAAAATCTCCTTATGAACTACAACCTAACCAAGTTTCTTGAAGATCATAGGTGCAATTGGAAGATGTAAGAATTAACCATGAGGTTTAACTCCAAGCTAGTTTAGGACAGCCACAGGAATCTGCTTTCCTTCTTCTGAAAAAAATAATAGGAGAACATTTGGGGACAAGTGAGCAAGAAACTGAAATTATTTCACCTAACAATGCTGAGTAGCCAATAGGTATTTCGTTTGGCTATCTTCTTTCTCTTACAGTAGTCAAATTGTATTTTTAATAAGATGGTTGAATTTGAATAAGATGGTTGAAAAGCTCAACTTTTTCTATTTATTTAGAAAACACATGGTATCTTAGAATACTGAACATTCTAGGTGTTTTACAAACATGAAGGCATTGAGTCCACAAGATAATCTTCAGGGTAAATACTATTATTATCCCCCACTTAATGGATAAGTAAATAGAAACACACAAATAAATTGACCGAGGACACAGAGCTACTAAGATCTGGGGTTTACTTCTAAAGTCTGTCATCTTAAATATTGGATGCATGAAACTGACTTTAACTAAAACATATTCATGGCTCTCACTAAACATTTGAAGGGAGGGATCTACGTCTTTCTGTACTGCTCTCTGTGTCTTTTATTGGTCTACAATTTAATATTTTATATAGAACTGTTGTACAGTTCCATCTATCATGAAATAAAAATTTAAAGCTAGAGGACACTTCAGAGATCATTTAGGCCAATCTGTCACTTTTATAGGAGAGGTAAAATGAGTATCATGGGTCAAAAGCCTAGTGAACAGCACGCCCAGGACTTCTGTCTCCAACATTCAGTTCTGTGTTCTTTTCTCTGCTTTGCTGTGAACCAGCTTTCCCTGGTTGAAAAGACTTCTCAGTTTATTTAATTAGGAACCCCCTTAGATTCCCTTCATGTCCTATTTGGATAAAGTCAGTCACTTCATCCAAAAAGGCCCCTTTCTCCCATTGAACATGCTCATATCTTTAGCCCTAACAGGAGACAGCATTATACTTGGATTTTTTTTTTTCTTTCCTCAAGCATAGAATTGCTTTTAGAAGGAGTGATTTTCATTTGGAGCTAGCTTTCCTGAAGCTTCCTATGTTATTAAAAAAGCTTCAGGTTATTAGAATGAAAACAGAAAAAAAAAGTGTACTCTTGCTAACTCCAGAGATTAATGCCTGTGAGAGCTGACTGCAGCTTGAATTTTTTAGCTACACACATGTGTTTGATGAAATTGTCACATGGCCTATATATGGGAAGCAAATATTTATTGTCAAAAATAGTCTAGTCTCTCTTGACTTGCGTTAGCTTCCTGCAGCTGAGCAGAATACATTTTCACATTGGATTAAAACATAATAAGAATGCATTTTTTGCTAGGCAGCTGTGATTCAAATATCCTAAGATTGAAAAGAAGGTCATTGCTAGGTCTTCATCGATACTGATATTTTGATATTTTTCCATAGAGCAGTTTAGAGGAGTCGATTTTAACCAGAGATTAAAACTTTAAACTCAATTGTAATAAAATTATCCTTGGACTTTTGTATTAAAGTGCTTTTCTGAAAGTCAGAGTAAAGTTTGACTTTTCCTAGCTAGTTTGTATTTATTAAAGCATATTTTTAAAGAGAATTTTTTTAAGCTTTTATTTATTTATGATAGTCACACAGATAGAGAGAGAGAGACAGAGACATAGGCAGAGGGAGAAGCAGGCTCCATGCACCGGGAGCCCGACGTGGGATTCGATCCCGGGTCTCCAGGATCGTGCCCTGGGCCAAAGGCAGGCGCTAAACCGCTGCACCACCCAGGGATCCCTATTAAAGCATCTTTTAAGAGAGAGAAGCAAAACAGAAAATAAGTAACTCTTTGAAAACTCATTAAATATGAAAAAAATGGTAAAATACTGAAAGGTTTGGGTAATGGTAAATTCTGAATAGTTTGAGTAAAAGCAAGAGTATAGCAGCGGGGTCCAGAAGTAGACAAAATGCTCCTAAAAGAGGTCTACAAAAAACTGCTCTCAGTGCTGATAAAAGGCAGATATTTTGGATCAGCAAATCTACTGTTTTATTTACCCTTTCTGCAGCACTGAAAACTTTCCACCTATCTTATTCATGACCTTTATCTTCCCTAAAATCCTGAATCTGTGAATATATTTATGGAGGCCACCAAATCTTTTATTAGATTCCCTAATTTTTCCTTCTTTTTATATGGCAGCATCCTTAGGTGAATCATTATTTGGTATTTGTACCTACACATTAATCATGATGGATTGGTTATGGGTATATGTATCACCATTTGTAAACATTTATTGAACACCTACTGTGATATATTAGTTGAGGTTCACAGATTTTCTGAAATAAGCAATTCAAGCTAATGAGGGTAAGTTATTCTTATTCACACTAGGACTGTTCATATCTGTGGAAAAATAATAAAAGCTTGCATATTCTGGACTTACTATATGGCAGTTACTATTTGAATGCTTAACATATATTAACTCACTTTATATTTACAACAATCCATGGTATAGGGTCCTTTTATGGCCGTTTTAGAGACAAAGGTGAGTGCCAGGTTAATTAGCTTGCCAGAGTTACATAGCTAGAACATAGCAGAGCTGGGGTTCGATCCGGGTGATTAACCCCAGAATCTGCACTCAAACCAGCTCCATCATCGTGCATATCCTGTGGCCAATGCAGGAAGGAGTTTCCAATTTATGTGATCCAAATTCCTGCTACATCAGAGAAGGTTTTTAATGTAGCTGAATTTTAAAGGCAAATGCAAACAAATTGGTCACTTGCATTGTGCCCTGAAATTCACAGAGACATCTTATAATATTTTTGCTCCAAAAGAACTAGGATCTTTTAAAGGTATATGAATTCACTATGTATGTTAATTTCCACATGCCAACATGACCCCATGACCCATCAAGAGAAGGGGTAGACTTAAATGTGCAGACTTTGGAACACCATAGCAAGAGATCAGATGCCAGTTCTAACACTCATTAGACGACTTGGAACAAGTAACCACCTGCTGAGACTTGGCTTTCTCACATTTAAAATGGGATAAAAACTATGCATTTTATAGGATAAGTTAGCCTCCCATTGTAGAAGCATTTAGTTTAATGCCTGCCATGTTCCGAGTACTCAGCATTAGCTGTGGTTATTGTTGGTGTTAGTATTCCTATAAAGGACTCCACCAGAGACAGCATGGCAAGGACATGGGGGTTGCAAAAAGGCAGAGTGCATTTCTTTCGGTGCAGCACCCCTCCACTATAGTGAAGGGCCCTTCTTTTTAATCATCTTCAAACTTCAAAGCACTTCATCCAGTTTGTCACTGCTGTTTCTAATAACTGCCTCCTTCATTGCATCATACTTCTGCTTAAGGAGTGATTTTATTTTGAAGGAATCTAGCAGAGAATGTGGTTCTGATGAGATCTTCTGGTAAGGAAGTCCTATCGTAATGACTGTGGTGTGGAGACACCTATTGTGAGCAATCCATAGATGATTCAACACTCTAATTCAGGTGTGAAAGTAAGGGACAGGGGACCTGGGTGGTTCAGTGGTTGAGCATCTGCCTTTGGCTCGGGTCGTGATTCCGGGATCCTGGGATCGGGTCCTGCATCAGGCTCCTCACAGGGAGCCTACTTCTCCCTCTGCCTGTGTCTCTGCTTCTCTCTGTGTGTCTCTCATGAATAAATAAATAAAACCTTTTAAAAACGCATCTGTACAATGATGTTTCATAGTTACAAAGCAACCATACAAATTAATTTTGATGATTTGATAATAATACAGATGCTTCTGTTTTTATTTCTCTTACTCATGATCAGGTGGGTGGAGAAACTATATAGAAATTCCTGGTTTCCTGGATGGAGTTCTCATTTTTTGAAGAAAACCCTTTGTAGAGACAAAAGGAATTGAAGTTCAGGGTAGTCTATCACCTGCTAAGGCTTTGTATATAGACTATCAAAGAACATTTGGGGTTTTAGAAGTTCTGCTCATAACATAGCATGTGTCGTGTTAGGGTCTTAAAAGTCTTGGCCAGTGTTAGTTCCCTGTTCATATAGAATATATCACTATTATTTGCTTTGGGAGAATGTCTAGTTAAAGCAATTACTATCCACCTAAATTACAAAAGTCAGAGAACAGGATCATTTGTAATTGACTCTCCTCTTCATTATTCAATTATCAAGGATGGTTATTTTATTGTATAAGTGCATCTCGGAATTGTACTCTCCCTGAAATTTCTCCTGGCCCAGTTTGGTTGAAGATTCAGACACTCATGCATAGGAGCTAGATGACTGTCTTAAACAAACTCATGGGTAGTAATAGTGAGTGGTGGGATCCTGGCACATGAGGGTGCCCACCCTCAGTGGTGTACAACCAGTCATCAGCTAAAAATGTTTGCAAGTTGCCCAGCGTGAGGGTCAAAAATTATGTATATAAAATGCACGTAGCTCATGGACTGCCAATTTACAACCTTTATCTCTTATCATTTTCCATCTCATCACTTTTTCCTCTGTATTGTGGCAGGGGCTCCCGACTTGAGCTGTATTTGCATCTAGTCCTCCATCTATAAACCAGGTGCTTTTTTTCAAGACTCCAATGATAATTGTGTCACTCTACTTTTTAAAACAACTTCTGCATCATCGCACCGAATACTGCATAAGATGCAAAGCTCCGGGTCTCCACCATGGTACATAAGAGGCCCTTTTTAAATTGAGCCTCTTCTTTCTTTGTCAGTCTCACCATTCACCCCTCTCCTGCCCATGTTTAAAGAACTACATGCCTTTGCCAAGTACACCATGGTATTGGTGCCACTGCATGTGTTCTCTCTAACTCCAACTTCCGTCTCACCTTGCCCAACTGGTGGACAGCTTTTAAACTTGACTTAGGCCTCAGGATATCTCTGAAGGCTCCCCTCACACACGCACTTGCTAGGCTAGGCTATAGATGATCCTCAAAACATGGTTCTCCTTAAATGCCTTTACATATATCACCCTGATTCATTCAAGTCTGTATTCCATGTCTGCCCATTTCATTAATAGCTCTGTCCTCCTTCAGTGAACCTATTTCTCTCTTTTTTTTGTTTCTCTGATGTCTAGCACAGAGCCTGGAACATGGTGTGTATTTCGTCATTGTGTGTAGATCTGAATATTTACTCATTGCCAACACACTTTGCATATTCCTATATGAAGGTGGTAGGAAAGGTGAATGTTTTTGTGGACATTTCTTAAAGAGGCAAATTACTGAAAAAATCTTTATCTCCAAGGCAAGTCTGTGTTTTGGTTCCTTAAATCATATAAGGGCTATATGTTTTTAGATTCACTTTATTCTAGGAATTTCCAAGTTAGCACAATCAAACAGAAAGCACTGTTTAGGGAAGAGAATAAAACCTTAGAAATCTCAGTTGTGGACTGAGAGAAATCTCAGTTTTGGACTGAGTTGTGGATTTCAGAAAACACTAATACAAGTGGTGGTCACCCAGCTACTGACCAGTTGGACCATATCGGGCAGTATGTGCACTGGTTGTATTTAATGGACATTGATAGTAGAGTGTTTGGCTCATGATCGTGTTTGAAGCAATCTTCTCTTTACACTACATTGAGTATACAGTTCACCATATTTTTCTTTTTTTAACCTATGTGATTTATGTGCCTGTTTTCCACAGATTTTGCTTTGATATCAGCAACTGTTAATCCTCAGAGTCCTGCAATTATAATGTTAACTACAACACCTTTGATTTGCAGTTGGTATAGAGTATGCTTTAACCATTTTCTAATAATTCTGATTTGTTTTTGAATGACAACACTTTTTTTACCTCTGAAATCCTCAAGTATAGAATTCCTCTAACACTTCAATAAGAATATATTCACTCTAATCTAGGCCTCTGAGTTTACTTCCTTAATTTTATATAAACCTTTAGTTAAGGCTGTTTAATGACTCTTAGTTTCCCTACTGGTAAAGTAAAATTAATATGTATTGCTTCTATGGATTATGGAAATATACATATGTATATACATGCATATGAATATACACATGAACATATTTAGATATACGTGGATACATATCATTGTTGACAATCAGTAATACATTTTATTTTTAATTACCCTATATGTTTAATGGAAAAACATATTAAAGGTTCATTTCAGGATCATTATAAACAATGTAATTTCACTTGTGGGTTCTTATAATGACTACTAATGTCATTGAAGCCATTTTTTAAAATTAGAGGCTTTTAATGCCTCTATAGTTCATTTTTTGCATAATTAATAAGAATAATATGATTCTTAAGCCTTGATAGAATCTATGGTGGTGATTTTGGCACCACTAAACCTTCATATGAATTTTTTTAATTTTTTAAAATTATGGATGGGTCTCTGTTTCGAGCATACGGGGAGGATGACATAAAGCATGAGTTATTGAGAGCACAAATAGAAATATGTGGGTCAGTCCACGTGTATGTTAGCTTATCTACTGAGACACACGCACACCTCACTAATGAAAGTGTTTGCAAAAGAGTATAAAGTCTCTGAGAAAAAAAAAGATCTAACATTTAGCTCATGTACAGGTAATTCTTGATAGGACTTTAGGTAGAAAAGGCCAAGAACTATTTGTGATTTGCTTTTTATCCTAGGTTTTTACTAATTTTGAAAATATTCTGAGATTCTGGCTTCACTCAGAGAAATCAAGCTTGCAACTGAAGGCAAAGAAACTACTTTTTAGACAATAAAAAAGCCTAGTCATTAACTATCATTTTGGAACTTGGTGTTTTTCAGGGGATGATGTACCTGGAAGAAAGACGGCTTGTTCATCGGGACTTGGCAGCCCGAAATGTCTTAGTGAAATCTCCAAACCATGTGAAAATCACAGATTTTGGACTAGCCAGACTCTTAGAAGGAGATGAAAAAGAGTATAATGCTGATGGAGGAAAGGTGGGTCTCTTTTTAGAGAAATATTGCTTGAAAATATGTATGATATCCTTTTGTCTTCTTACATGTTATAGGAAGAAGCCACTCAGTCTGAGGTTATGAGAGTATAAAAATCTCAGTTCCATCATTTGCCTTCTCTCTCACCAAGGGAAATATAAAAATTATATAAAAATTATATAAAAATTATATAAAAATTATATAAAACATCCATTTTTCAAAAGTAGCCAAAATAAGATAATTTATCTCTAGTGGTCTTTATATCACATCCAGTGTTGGGAAGAGGGTGGATCCTTAGGAAATATAGAAATTATACTTTAATCCAGGACCATAGAAATTGTTTCATTGATTCTAAGAACACAGGACTGATACAACAGAAAGACATAACTATTCTTTCATAGATTAGAGAGAAGCCTGGCTACTACCAAGAACCATAACTCATTAGAAATTTAACTTCTAATCCTCTTTTACCAGATACAACAGATTCTTATCTGGCTCAATTTTTTTAAGCTTTTATTGTAACATATGATTGACCAATTTGCTATATTTATTATCTGATTGTAGAATGTAGGCTACTGTATTCTGAGGATCTTAACAGTATCATTGCCTCTTTTACTTTTCTGACTTGCCTCTGGCCTTACCTGACAACCGTGCTCCTCCATATGGCCTCAGAGCAGGCCTTAGTTCAAGCTCTTGTATTTTTCTCATTAACCCACTGTTTAAATTACCATTCTTGCTAAACAGTGAGGCTATCTGCTCTCCATCTGGAGGTCCCTGTAGCCTAATGTGAGAAAACTTAGATCAGGAGAGGCCAAATGAAATAGCAAATCCATCCTTCACCTATGGTGACGTACAAACACATGCTAACCAAAAATAAAAAGGTGATTGATATAAATATATGTAAATTGATATAAATATATATATATATAAATATTTATCATATGCCTTATTTATCATGAGCCATCCAGGTATATATTATAAATATTTTGCGGGGGATCCCTAGGTGGCGCAGCGGTTTGGCGCCTGCCTTTGGCCCAGGGCGCGATCCTGGAGACCCGGGATCAAGTCCCACGTCGGGCTCCTGGTGCATGGAGCCTGCTTCTCCCTCTGCCTGTGTCTCTGCCTCTCTCTCTGTCTGTTGACTATCATAAATAAATTAAAAAAAATTTAAAAAAAAAAAAAATAAAATAAATAAATAAATATTTTGCAATGATAGGCTTCCAAATGCTTAACATTGATTTTATTAGGTCATGTAGTAGATGATTTTTATATAACTTTATACAATCTTATGTATATATATATATATATATATATTCAAATCTTATCACAAAAGAAAAATTCTTTAAAAACTCTTCAGTTTTGTAGTATTTCCTAATCTTTCCTTGATTTTATTAGATGGTTTTGCCTGTTTACTACCAAATTGCAGCAGTTTGAGACCATAGCTTTGAAATTCACTGCAAGATTGCACAGTAGAAGTCTATAAATCACATGACTTCACTTGTCTTAAGAACACAGCTGTAGGATTTGTCTAAAGCAAGATTCATTATAGCTTTAAATGCCTGGTAACCATTAAGTCTTTATCAAGCCACCTGTGATTTAAACTTACTTCTTTAACACAATGGCCGTAGTCCATAAAGTCGGCTAACTCCTTGCCCACAGGGAAATCACTTTCACTGTGTCTTCTGTTCCCTTTCACTGAATACCATGATTCTGTCGTAGTTACCTTGGTGTCACCTTGGTGAGCAGCGAACCTCATGATTTCAAAAGCCTATTTAGTTTTAAGCTTTCAACTGCAAAGTAAAAGTGTTTATCTTTATTCCGTAGAACCTAATTATATTTCCAGCTATATAATGCTGCCCTTCCTAGTTGAGACTTATTCTGCTGACCCATCATCAGCAGGGTATGTGAGTTGAGTTGTTTTTCCTGTTGTGATGATAGATTTGTACTCATCCTCTCATATTCTTTTATATAATTCCGAGTTTGAAAATGCTACATATTTTCAATACTGGCTAACCAAGACAAGGGAGATCATTTGTGGCTGGGGAACAAAGCAAGCCTAACTCTGGGATTCATTGCTTTAGAGGCTTAAGGGACCAAATTATATGAGAGGAAGAAGGTGCGGGCAAGTTTAGAAAGAGTCTATTTTACTGGTGGCCAGAAATTTTGTGAGGGAAAAAAGGGTAAGTAAAAATGTAAGGAATCTCATTGGGGGAAAAAATGTAGTAAACCACATTTCTAGAAGCACATCTCTTAAATGTTTAGAATCGATATTGTGAGTCATAGTTAACTAGTAACTAAACTAATTGCTAAACATTATTAAGAACTATAGAAAATCATACTATTTTACTTTTCATTGTTTATGAAGCTTTTAAAAATAAATATATCTTTAGGTTAATTCACTTTAAGAATTTTATAAATTTCAGTTCATTGTTCTCTGTATTGAAAAATAATATGTTTATTATTATTATATATGTATTTTCTATACCCACAAAAATACACATCAAAAAATACAATTGAGACAAGCCAGCGACTCATATTTTGGGAAATGAATATAGTAATAACCTTTTATGTAGCTATAAAACTTTCACTTTTTATTTCTCTTTTTATTTCTCAGATGCCAATTAAATGGATGGCTCTCGAGTGTATACACTATAGGAAATTCACCCATCAGAGTGATGTTTGGAGCTATGGTAAATAAATCTTCCTTGTGAATTAAGAGTTTTAAAGCAAAAATAAATATGTTAGGCTCATGTAAAATCCTAAGCCAATTTATTTTATTGTGTTGGAAATACCACCTTACAAGCCTTGTTTCCTAAAGGAATTAACTCTTTGCTCTTCCAGTTATAAAAACGAAACTCTAAATTGTATCATTTATCTACCTTTTTTTGTCATTCCTAGGTTCTCTGTTATAAGCTAATATATTAAAGTCTCACTTGAGTTGTCTATCATAACCTTTGGTTTGGTCGCAACTTTTCTGATCATTTTGACAGAAAAAAAAATAGCCAATTTTTGTTTAGGAAAAATGTCATAGAGCCTCCTAGCCTTAATTTTCAAAAGCTCTTTGAAAGTATGTTAAAAATAAAAGAATTTCTGTTCTATAATAAGAAAGAGGTTATTATTGTAACAAAGAACAATTACTGAAAGCAGTAAGGTGAGACCAATAAATGTGAGGGGAGAAATAAGAGAGAAGATTTCTAGTTGCAGCTCTGATTTTAATTTACAAACTACTTTGGAATAAACAGACACAATGGAGAGTGACTACTATGAACTAGAAAAAAGTATTAAAATTACTTTTTCAATACTTAAAATGTATTGAATTTAATTGCATTTAATTCAATTGTTGAGATGAGATACTTACATGTATGTGGCGATTTACAACTTACGTTCACCCAGGTATTATTAAGAATGAATCAGAGACACCTGGGTGGCTCAGTGGTTGAGCATTTGCCTTTGGCTCAAGTGATCCCAGGATTGGGGATCAAGGAAGCATTAGGCTTCCTGTAGGGAGTCTGGTCCTCCCTCTGCCTATGTCTCTGCCTTTCTCTGTGTCTCTCATGAATAAATAAATAAATAATCTTAAAAAAAAAAGGAATGAATCAACACCTTTTCTAAGTTTAAATATAAACATAAAACCATATTTCTTACAAATAAAAACCACAACCCCCATTTAAGCAAAAAGGTGGTGGTGTGACTTGAAAGCATGGTACGGTTTAGTTCATAAAATTTAAGCCTAGCTTTATCTTTGTTTTTGTTTTTAGAAAGAAAGACTTAATCCATTCAATCATTAAAGAACTTACACCTCTTATCTAGAAAAGCACAAATTATCTTAAAAAAAATTAAGACATTTCTGTAAAGTGTTTTTTTCCCTCCACACATGTATGCTGTTGGTTTAAAATTTCCATGAAGGTCACATGTATTCTACTAGGCTTAGAAATACAAAGTGTGCTGGGTTTGAAATTTAGGCAAGTGTAGGGAAACGATTGAAAGAATGTAGTTGCTGAACTGTAAGGACTGAATAGAAACACAAATCTACTATGTTTATTATATGATACAAATTAGTGTATATATTATATGATATAGATGTATAGATTATATTTTCTATGATAGACTTATATGTTATCATATGTATTTTGATATATGACATACATATCATTTTTCCTTTTTCTATGTATGTTTCCCTCATTTAAATATAGCAATCAAACAATTTTAAACAACCTCTACAATAAGTACATAGATAGATAGATAGATAAGTACTATGCTTTGAAACATAGCCCAGGTCATCAACCCATATCTATAAGGCATTTTAAGATTTTTATCATATATCATAGTTGATTGCAAAAGGTATACAAGGCAAAGAGAAACACAATGTTTACAATGCATCTTTGTGGCAAATTGCCCCTGGATGCATCTTTATTTTTATAAAAATAAATATGTATTAGCTATGGTTTATAGGTTCAAATGACAGAATTGTAAGTTTTGAAGATGTTTCTGATTCAGTTTTTCTGAGATTGTCCTTCTGTGTAAAGCCATCTCTGTTTAACCCTATCTTGTGTTCATTCCTGCAAGGATAGAGTTGGATTGCTATTGGCAGAGGTGGGGGTTTTGCTGTTCCTGCTTTTGTTTTTGTATTTATGTGTTTATTATATTTTCTATCATTTTGATTTGTAATTGGATTGCATTTTGTTTATATTGGAAGTTCTGATAGAGATGTGAGTGTCTATTCTTTTATAACTGCATATGTAAGTTAACAAAATATCCTCATCAAATACATGTTCTGTAAATATGTATTTATATTGACTGACTGAATATAGATGGACAGCCATCCACTTCTTAACTTGTTCTAGCCTGTCTCATGGACACTGAATTTTAATTATTGGTTCTACAGAGCCATTCCTTAATGTGCAAAATTAAGTAGGATTTAAACAAGATCAAACACTTAAATTGTGTCACTAGTTACATTTTTACATTATATTTAAAAATCATAAGATTTAAAAAATAATAAGCAAAATCAGGTAACCATGGTAATAATTAGGTAATAAGGATATTATAAAGTATAATTTGAAGATCACATATACTTTTATATTTTAAGCTTTGTATTTTTATTAGTAGTCGATGATTAGTATTATGAGCTAAAAATAGACTTCAGTTTGAATAAATAATTATTACAGATGGAAGTAAAAAAAACATAGTCCTAATTAATGGATTTTATATAAAAATATGCTTTGTATGCTATGTGAACCAATCAAAATTCACTTGGTAAAACTCTTACACACAGCTATTTCTGAATGTACAAACCTACCCTTAAGAAATGGTGACTTTTTAATTGTATAATTATGAGATCATAAAGAGGTGTATAGGGTATGTTTCTTGTTCAAATTAGAATCATTATATTTTTAAGCATTTTATTTATTAATGAGAGAGAGAGAGGCAGAGACACAGGGAGAGGGAGAAGCAGGCTCCATGCAGGGAGCCGGAAGTGGGATTTGATCCCGGGTCTCCAGGATCGCGCCCTGGGCCAAAGGTGGTGCTAAACCACTGAGCCACCCGGGCTGCCCTCATTAAAAATTTCAAGACAATAATATGATAGTTGAATTTCCCATAAAGATTTTGTCATTGGGCTTCTTCTAATGGACATAGAAATCTGAAGAGCCTTTCTTTAGACTATTTTTTTAATTTATTTATGTATTTGAGAGAGAGAGTGGAGGGGGAGGGCAGAGTCTTAAGCAGATGCCACATTGAGTGAGCACAGATCCTGATGCGGGGCTCACTCCCACCATCCTGAGATGACAACCTCAGCCAAAGCCAAGAGTCTGAATGCTTAATGGATTGTGTCACCCAAGCGCCCTCCCTCTTTAGACTATTTTTGACTGCCTTTCTAAGGAGCTTTCTTTTGTCACTGGTTTCTTCGAAGTGTGTTGTTAATACGCTTATGTAAATATTTGATCTCCAATTTAGGAGTCACTATATGGGAACTGATGACATTTGGAGGAAAACCCTACGATGGAATTCCAACCCGAGAAATCCCTGATTTATTAGAGAAAGGAGAACGTTTGCCCCAGCCTCCTATCTGCACTATTGACGTTTACATGGTCATGGTCAAATGTAAGATTGCAAAATAATTTTATCATCACCATCATCATGCTTAGTAAAGTAATAGTATGGATTAATCTACCTGCATAATGTTTTTTGATATTGAAAAATATGAAAGTTCAAATAATTATGAAAAAAGATCATGTAAACACCTGTGTTTGTGTGCTTATTGTTAATAGGAAGCAATATGCATGCTTCCACATTATAAAGTCAAAATTTTATGACTCTTCCTCTTCTGATTCATTTCACTTTGAATCTTATCATTTCCATGACAATCAAATTGTCTTTCATAAAGAGATGTAATTAGTCACAATAATGTTAGTCATCTTTATAGGAAAATAGCAGTCTAAACAAATGGTCTAAATACAAAGGGAGAAAGCTTGAAACTGATAGTTTAAAAAAATGAATTAAATGGAAATAGGTTTACCAATTTTAGTCAACAGGAAATTAGCAGAGCAGAATGGGAAATGTAAAGACGTGAATCTACAGTGAAAAAGATTATGAATGCTTACTTTTTGTCGATTTGATCATTTGTTTACATCAAATGCTCTTTTCTTCCTCCTTTCTATGCCCCAGACACGTATGTATTATAAATGTGTTTTGGCAGCCTAGGCTCTTAATTTAAATAGAATTAGAGAAGTCTCTGGAGTTTCCTACTTAATTTAAGTGAGATTAACATTCAGCAATCTTTCTTGTGTAATCTGGGGTTTTCCCCTTTTGATTTACACAGGGTTAGCAAAGAAACAAACTGGTGAAGGTGAATAAGCATCTTATTAATAAGAGACTTTGGACCCAGATCCACTCAGATTTATATTCATGACATGTGTGATACATTCTGACAGTGAGGAAGAAATAAAAAATGTGCTTTCCAGTTCAGGTCAGCATGCCCTTTTCTCTAAGCATAGTTCTATTTACTCAATATTTAGTTAGAAAGAAACTGATACCTCCCGGCGAAGTTAACCTTTTTTGATTCCAATAGTTCCAGAAATACCTATTTTCTCATTAGCATTTTTTTTGTAAGTGAATGCATATAGTTGAGCTTTGTTAAGAGAGAAAAAAATGCACGTGATACTAATGATACGTGAAATGACACACACAGACTTCCCAGAACAAGAATAAAAATTGAACTCCTGGAAAAGGGAAACAAACCTTATAGCTTTATTGGATCAAACATCATTCAGTAGTCATCTATGGAAGGAACTTTAAAAACATGCATGCATTATATAATTTGATCTCAAAACTAGCATCAGAGGTAATTTAAAATACTTTGTTTAAATACTCTGATGAAACAATGAAAGAAATCAGGAAAATATTTTGCCTAATAGAGAGTTTTACCTTGCTTTTGTGAATTTTAATACTTAAGAAGACAGTCATTTGGCAAGAAAATCAAGGAAAGCTTGGTGCTTTAATTTTTGTGATCTCACCAGCTAAACAGTGCCTGGGGAGATAAGACCCACTTTATCTAGAGTCCCAGCTAAATAATAATACATACCTTGAAAATTGCTGATAGTATTTTTATGCTGCAAAGGCTAGTACTTAGATAAGCTAATGGCTATTGCTGAACAAGCATTACCCATAACTTTGCTTTTTTTTTTTTTCCCCCACCAGGAAAGAGGTGGCACAAGAAAGTTGCTTTCTCTTCCTTTTTCCCCTCTGTGCTGGTGTACTCCATTGTAACCAGAGCTTGTATTCTATGTCACTCCTGACATAAACTAATAAATCCTATCCCAGTCACCTCTTTTATAACCATCAAAGAGAAGTTAAAAAAATAAAAATTCTCTCCATACTTAAGAAAAAAAGATCTGAGATTCTCTAAGTTCCCTGAGTTAACCTAGGTTATATTTTTAAGAAGAAAAATTAATTTTAAATTAGATCAACAAAGTGAAAAGTCTCTGTTATTCTATCATATATTATATTTTGCTAACGAATATCAACAAACTGATTCAGATAGAACCTCACCTATTGGATTGTTTAACTTTCTTTGTTTTTTTTAGATCATTGTTACTGAAACAATATTTTTCAAACTTAGCCTATGTTTTCATAAAATGTACATCCTGCTTCTTGCTAATTATGGGTATAAATGACTCTTGTGTGTGAATTTCTAGGTTGGATGATTGATGCTGACAGTAGGCCTAAATTTAAGGAACTGGCTGCTGAGTTTTCGAGGATGGCTCGAGACCCTCAAAGATATCTAGTCATTCAGGTGAGTACATATCTGGTCTTTGGAACTGTGGAAATCACCACTCATAGTCGATTAACTAAAGCAGAATATCATGTGAAATGACTTATGGAAAAGAGCCTTTTATACTCTATGTCAGAACCACTTCTAAAAATCTTCCCTTAGTATTCAAGTGCCTCTGCTACTGAACAGCCAGATAATTATGATTATCCATATACATAAAAAGTCCTTCTCCCCAGACAAGCCTTCTAGCACTCTGCTTTTTATTAACATGCGTTAAGTCGTGTCCATTATTATAATCTTCCCTTTTTATAATAAAAGCAAGATGGATTTTTGTTTGAATCCTGTCCATGGTTGAAGACAGTGAATTAAAAGTTTCAACATATTGACATTAAATTTCCTAAAAAAATATTTAGAAATATATTTCATTTTGGGAGATATACAATATCCAAGCAATAATTCCAATTCAAGTGAATTGATGTACATATGAATCAAATGATAGCCCCAAAGAACATTTTATATTAAACACTACAAAAAAAAAGGATCGGATAATTAAAAAGTTATATTTCTCTATGATTATTTTGACCAAAATCATAAACAAATGGACCTTGGGTTACGTTGAATTAATTTTCCTCAATAAAACAAGGTAGCATTTATCTTCCTATCAATAGTCTGACATGAAGATAAAAGCCAGGTTTTAGAATAGTTTCCAGTTACCTTTTCCCAAATTAATTTGCATAAACAACTTGTTTGCAAAAATATCACATAATTCTGAAAAATGAAAAAAAACACATTTAAGAAATAGATGAAATAAAAAAGAGTGGGATTTTGCTGCCTCTCCCACCTTCATTTATATTATTTGCCACTTATGCTGTGATTTTGAAAGCTATCACTTTAACAGTGTTCTGCTATAGGACAAATCATGGAGTCTCTATGTCCTGAGAACTCTACAATATCAAACCAACTAAATACAATAAAGATTGAAAAGTCAATTGTCCTTTGTTATTTATTCTTAAAGTCACAGCTCAAACATCCTGGCAATGAAGTGTACCATTATTCTCAGATCTGAAATAAATTATGCCTCCCTCAGAACAACCAGAGCAGGGCACCTGGGTGGCTCACTGTTTGAGCGGCTGGTCGTGATCCCTGGGCCCTGGCATCGAGTCCTGCCTCAGCCTCCTTGCAGGGAGCCTGCTTCTCCCTCTGCCTGTCTTTGCCTCTCTCTAAATAAATAAAATCTTAAAAAAAAAAAACAACCCAGAGCATTCTGCTTTATTCATCTTTTTTTTAAGGTTTTATTTATTTATTCATGAAAGACAGAGAGAGAGAGAGGCAGAGACACAGGCAGAGGCAGAAGCAGGCTTCTCGCAGGGAGCCCCATGTGGGACTCGATCCGGGATTCCAGGATCACACCCTGAGCTGAAGGTAGCAGCTCAACCGCTGAGCCACCCAGATGTCCCTGCTTTATTCATCTCTAATGGTATTTATCATATTCTGTTAAATTTATTTATCTAGCTAAGTATGTTACAGGCTCCTTCATGATTGGTAATTGTATTAGGGAATTTTTTTAAAAACAAGTGCATGAATTTTCAACTACTTATTTTATAGTACATACATTTTCTGCAAAGTCCACATATTGAAGATGAAACGAAGAATCATATTTTTGTTTGTCTGGTGGGCAAACTTTTAGGGTGACGATCGCATGAAGCTTCCCAGTCCAAATGACAGCAAGTTCTTTCAGAATCTCTTGGATGAAGAGGATTTGGAAGACATGATGGATGCTGAGGAATACTTGGTCCCTCAGGCGTTCAACATCCCACCTCCCATCTATACTTCCAGAGCAAGAATTGACTCAAATAGGGTAAGAAACAATTATATACCATCTCCCATATTATTCCTGAGAAATAAAATCATGCAAATATATTGTAAGCACTAGAATTACAGAATATTTATGCAGCTCATTTCAGTGTGATTTCTAGATTTAAAACATACAATATCAATGAAAGATAGGCCATAAATAATTAATTTTGAAACATAAGCATGACTAATAAAATAAGTTCCCTGACACCTTTAAGATTTCAAGAGGAGAAAGGTTTCCTTTGTTTTATGTCAATTAAATCTTAGGTTTAAGAAATCTACCAATTCAAACTAATAAAACTATGTGTTTATAAATAAATGAAAATTCTTAACAAGCTAGGCTCTCTTAAAAAGAGGAGATGACAGCAGTCAAGAGGTAATACAAGTACAACTCTCACTTAAGATACTTTAAATAGGGGCACCTGGGTGGCTCAGTGGTTGAGCATCTGCCTTCAGTTTGGGTTGTGATCCCAGGGTCCTGCAATTGAGCCTCATGTCAAGATCCCTGCGTGGAGCCTCCTTCTCCCTCTGCCTGTGTCTCTGCCTCTCTATATGTCTCTCACAAATAAATAAATAAAATCTTAAAAAAAACCAAAAACAGTTCTTTAAAAAATGAGGACTTTAAACATTTTCTGTCAATTTTAAGTAGAAACAGAAAACTGCAATACTTTGGACGTTATCAGTCATTTTGGGAAGACTATTGAAACACTTCTAAGATGTAGATTTAAGTTTCGAAAGAAACTTCTGAAAAGAATTGGAATTTAATTTTAAATATTAAACGCACTCTATATGAATCGCATTCTTTTTCTAAAAACTGTCAATCCATGTGTTCACTCACTTATTTTTAAAAATTCATTCATTATTCACTTAACATGTATTGAGTACCTCTGAATGTGAGACATTATCAGATGCTTGAGATTCAAAGAATTTTGACATAACTCCACCTTCAAGAAGTGTGCAGGCATTTATGGACATTATCAGAGTGGGACAAACAGCAACCTATTTGTCCTGACCCATAAAACATAAGAAAACTTTCAACTTGCTGCTCATTTTCTAAAGTGAAGTTATTTGTTTTGTTTCAGATTCACAGCAATAATAAAGTAACACTCACCAGGTGTTTACACTGTGCCAACACTTATATATACACTAAGTCTCTGAATCCTTACAATTATCTCCTTGGGTTCTATTATCATCTCTATCTTACAAATGAAGAAACGTCATGGTTAAGGGATTTGACTGTTGGAAAATTAGCCAGTTAATGTCCACCTTCCACTGAAAGTTAGCCTCTACTGTACATACCCTTGCTTCAAAGTTATTGGAACATGTTATTTTCATGATAAAATTGCCTTTCTTGACAGCTACTTTAATGTTTGAGGTACATGTTGCTTGAAACCCCCCGGGTGATTTTCTTATAAAATACATTCCCCATCTACTCCATACTTTTTGCTCATTTGCCTCATTCAAATGTAGATGATGGGCTGATGTAGAGAGATGCAAAACAAAAACACCTCAACTTTTTTTCTATGAAAAAAAAGTCATTGCATCTCAATGAGGAGAAGATAGCTAAAGGGCTTAAAAATTAATTCAATTGATAGCCATTGAGCATCAGTCCTGTTTATGGGAAGGAGCAAAGTCTTTTAGGGGTCTAAAGGAAGCAGTTTTTTCCCTACCTATATGTTTAGCAAAGTGGCCAAATTATAACTCTGGTATTTATAATTTTATGTGACAAATTCATTACTTTTACTAAAATAGAGATGCTTCAGTAAATAGTTTTCTGTCCTTAACATGAAATCTGATAAAAGCCAAGAGCTTGAATCTTTTCCTCTTACAAAGCCTCTCACATTCCAACTTTCTGTTCATTTTAATTTAGGCTCCATGCAAGGAATCCTTAATAAAGGTTTGAATTAACTAAATGAAATTAGTGAGACAAAGTAGAAGACACATGAGGAATTATTTGGCCTTTAGTCATCATTTCTTATTACACACTATTATTTAAACAATATTATCTGTAGATTTCTTTTTAGATTTTCAAGTCTTGGTTGAGGGAATTGTTCTTAAATACTATTTTATTTTCAGGCATTAAAAGGCCTTATTAATCATCTATATTTTCCTATTTTTTTAAAAAATCTAGTCTTATGTAACTTCCTTGGTAATTTCTGATTTGTGCAAATGCTGTTTCCCCTACTGCTTCCTATAAAGCTAAGTTCCACTATTTTATAGTTAGAAAATAAATTACTTCAGTTTTAGGTTCTGTGGCCAATTTATGTGGCAAGGGAATATCTTAAAATGAATTTTAATCAAGTGTTTCTTGAGCATATTTGTTGAACTTTGAAACCAAAAAATAATTCTGTTTTTGAATATAGACTGTTTTGCTCACTGTTAAGTTGTAGGTAATATTCTTAAATGTCTTTACAATTTCTTCATTTGTAAAATAAATACAATGGTAGTTAACTTATGTGATTGTTAAATAATTAACACTTTTAAAAAGTGCCAGGCATATACTTATTCTTTTCAGAATCACTCAAATTTCATTTTTACTCATTTCTTTGTCAATGTAGTAAATAGCTACATTTTCTTATAAGAATTTCTACACATTATCTGTAAAAAGTCTGTTGCTTCAGTCACTACTTGACAAGCAAATTATTTCTCCTGATGTGTTTTTTATAGCAAATAAGATATAGAAGTCATTTCCTCTATGGTGATTTTGGTGATTTCAAACGCCTATGTATTTTGATTCATTGTAACTTTAAAGCAATGAGTCAATTAAAAATACAATGTTGACATTTATCCAGCAAATTGATAGATACAAATGCAAGTAATGCTAAAAAACACCCAATTTATTTATAGCTCCTGTTATTGGTTTTATCACCTTTTAAAATATTATCTTAAATACCTTTATCACAAAAAATACACCAAAACACTTACTCTGGCATGATGTAAATAGGAAAGCAAGGAAGCTAACTTCTACAAACTTCAGTTCTGTTCATCTGTGAAGTGGGGATTAAAAAAAAATCTCAGAATATTGTGAAGATTAACTTCTTAGGATATCTAAGCGTGTTCCCCTTTGATGGATATGTAGCAGATACTCAGTAGTGTGGAAATAAATGAAGACCCCCCAATAGAGAAATGTGAAGGCTCTTTATTCAGAGCTTGCTAGGTAGCAAGGGAGTTAGTTAGCCACTGCCGCTTGCATTTTGGTGGAGACTCAAAGGCAGACAAAAGAGTGGGAAAGCTGTATACTGGGGAAAGGGGAAGGTTTCAGGCATGCCTTGATTGGAGGTTCTTGGCACGGGGAAGCTGTAAGAGGGGCTAATTAGAAGTGGGGAATCCTATGTGATTAGCTAGGGGTGCATACTCATCTTTCTCTGGTTTGTCCTAAAAGGAAAGTGGTGACAACATTTAGGGAAGCTGTTAGGTAATCAATCTTGACTACTTTGGTTCAGTTGTTACAGACGTTATTGTTTAGCTTCCTGGATTGCTCCTAGAAGTAACCATGTGGCCTCCTACAAATCTGACTCCTAGCAGACTGGCTTCCTGGGCTGTTTATTGTAGATATGGTTTTCTAGGCAAGTTGCTGTAAGTTGGGAGTTAGACTTCTATTTTTTTTTAATTTTTTTTATTTATTTATGATAGTCACACACAGAGAGAGAGAGAGGCAGAGACACAGGCAGAGGGAGAAGCAGGCTCCATGTACCAGGAGCCCGACGTGGGATTCGATCCCGGGTCTCCAGGATCGCGCCCTGGGCCAAAGGCAGGCGCTAAACCGCTGCGCCACCCAGGGATCCCTAGACTTCTATTTTTATGTGTGATCTGGCCATTGTCTATTTGTGTATTCAGTTTCACAATAGGTTCTAGGTTCTGTTGCCGCCTTCTTTTCCCTTGATATATTTATTTAAGTACATAATGCCTGATATTTTCAGTTAAATGCTTGCATGGTTTTTGAATTTCTGTGTAGATGTTTTTCTGTTAACGTGGATAAAAATTTTGTCTTTTTCTTTTGAGTTACCTAGATTTATATTTCTTTGACATAGTGAATTGTATTCCAAATGCAGCAGCAGTTAATAAAAATAGCTAATAATTTGATGTGGCTAAAGATAGGCTAGCTTCAATGATGTTAGAAAATTTTATTTCATTTAATAAAAGCTTCAGTGCATTTTTGTGGACAAGGGTTCAATTGTGGCAGGATCATTCAGTAATTCTGATGAATAGTTTTAGAGATGCAGAGTTCTACCTCTTTCAAAAAGATACCAGTTATCTCTCAGTTATCCAGACCAGGGGAAGACAAAGGAATCGTAGCTACTGCCCAGTGGTGGAGCAGGTGGCCCACAATGGGTCTCTCCTTGCAATTTAAACCTTTCTCCACTTCTTTCAGAGCTGCTAAGAAATAACTATATTAATAGATCTTGTATTTCTCCTTCTCTTTTTGCCCTTTCTTTCTTAGAATAGGTTATATAAATAAGTTGAAAAATTAAAATATGTAGGCAGAAGAAATAAAGGATGAGGGAAAATAAAGGAGCTTAGTATCTCAAAAGCACAGTTTCTAAATTATTAATTAAAGGCTGAATATTTGACTGCTTATAAAATTGGATTTATATATTTTATTTTGTGCTACTATCATTTTCCTTCAGATTAAGTTTTGTAACTTTGATAAAAGTATCCTAGGAAGGTTGCCACACACTTTGTTATTCCCTTTAAGATTTTTACCAATTCATCACACACACACACACACACACACACACACACACACACACATAAATGGAAATACAAGAACACTTTGGTCTCCTCTATAGGATTTATGATATTGTACTAAATATGCTTCTAATGATGTATGTAAACTAAAAAAAAATTCAAGCAAATGGTTAATGCAGGAACAGTGAATCAGTGATGTTACTTACAATAATGATATTTGAAAATATAAGAGTTTCAATTGCGTTTGTGTTTACTGTTCAATAAATCAAAGCCATGATTTCTTATTTTATGAAATAATGCAACTAATAATAGTAATATCAGCTAAAACTTATTGAGTCCTTACTATAGCCAAGTTACTATGCTAAGTGTTTTAAGTGGACTATTTCACTCTTATGTCACAAAGCTCTATGAGGTAGGCACTAATATTTGTCCCATTTTTAAAAGTTAAGAAAATTGAGCTGTGGAGAGTTTAGATGACACAAATAATAAGGAGCAAAGCTAGAAATTGAGCCCAGGTGCCAACAGCCCACATGGAGGCCATACCTAAAATAACAGTAGGGTGGGGAAAGTTCCTCATTTCAAGTTGTTATTAAACTTCTTACTACATATAAAACTAAGGCTTTTCATTCATTTAATGGTAATTGATTAAAAGAAAATAATTTGGATGTTGGAATCTCACATGCTAGAACAAACTCTTTGGTATTCCAGCCTTGATCATACCATTTAACCAAATTTACTTTCTTCACTTGGATGAGGAGAAAATTGAACTAGATCACCATTAAGTTCCTTCTAATTTTAAAAATTATCTTATCAAATGACTTTTTGAACTAGTTATTATATTTTTTACATTTATAAATGTATTTTTTATACATTTATACATCTTCTAGTATAGGGATACACTGGAAGATATCTAGTGTATCTTCTAGAGAATATTTAATTGGAAAATGGCCAAAAGCGTTTTGGGTTACCTCTACACACTTTTGTCCTTAAGTGATTTAATATAGAAGAGGAAAATTTAAGGACACAATTTAAGGAAGCATCTCATAGCTAAATGATGTAGTGGGAGAATTTTTTGATGATATAACAAGGTTACTCTGGTTGCAATTTACCAAGGATCAATATCAATTCTAACAACAGCTGCTACTTGATGATAAATGATTGTAGTCTCAGGATATTGGTTTTACATTTCTTCCAAAATATGTCAAGGATTCCCGCATGGTATCCTTGATATGATGTTTGGGATTTTTTTTTAATTTATTAAGCTCAAGGAAGGAGGTCTTCTTACTATGATACTCCATATCACTAGATATTTTTTGTCCCAAAACTTTCTCCATCTGCATAGTAATTTTATTTATTTATTTATTTATTTATTTATTTATTTATTTATTTTTAAAGATTTTATTTATTCATGAGAGACACACACACAGAGAGAGAGAGAGAGAGGCAGAGACATAGGCAGAGGGAGAAGCAGGCTCCATGCAGGGAGTCAGATGTGGGACTCGATGCTGGGACTCCAGGATCACATTCTGGGCTGAAGGTGGCGCTAAACCACTGAGCCACCCAGGGATCCCATATATAGTAATTTATAAATTTTTCAAGTTATTATGATGAAAGTTTAAATGAATTAATATGTTGAATGTTTATCATGGGCTAGGCATTGTGTTGGGCAATGACATATAGAATTGCAAATCAAAAGTTTTGCCTGAAAAGAGGTTATATTTTAGTTAAGGAGATAATATTCTGCAAGCAATATTCCAGATTTTGTAGGAAAAAGACAAAGAAAACAAAGGCAGTGATGCCTGGGTGGCTCAGTGGTTAAATGTCTGCCTTCTGCTCAGCGCATGATCCCAGTGTCCTGGGATCAGGTCCTGCTCCTCCCTCTTCCTATGTCTCTCTCTCTCTCTCTCTCTCTCTCTCTCTCTTTCTATCTCTTATGAATAAATAAATAAAATCTTTTAACAAAAAAAGAAAGAAACCAAATCAGCAGAAGTGGCTATAGAACGTCATTTTAGCTGTATCATTATCAGAGGATGATGATGTAGCTTGGAACAGAAGTAGAGTTTTGGTAGTGCAGGTCTGAAATGGGTCAGAAGGAGTGCTAAACTATAAAACCAACCAAACAAATAAAACCTATATGAACAAGGGCAAGGGAATGTCTTTTTGAGTATAATTTTAAAAATCTTCATGTTTGTAATATTTCCACATTGGACATGTTGAAAACTCTTTTTATGTTATCAGGAGATGGGATGGGCTTCCTCTCAAATTTTCTATTTTTGTCATTCTTATGAAGGCTTGAAATGTGATATTGAAATCTCGCGCTTCTCATTAAAACCATCCAACTCAAAACAAAATCCTTTTCTGGCCTTCCTGAAAAACAGCTCTCCAATGTCTCTTCTGTTTCTTTTGTCATGACTGTAATTCAGGCCCTCATCACTTCACAAAAATTATTATAATATCTCCCTAAACAAATATCCACATTTTTTTGAAAATGGGCTCAATTTCTATATATAGTGTTTACATTGTACCAAATGAAGGATAATATTACTGAATATTTTGAACACTAATTATTTTCATTTCTTTGTCCTCATCGAACCAGAGTCCTAATCGACTTATTTTTATCAATAGGATAAATTTGAATGAGATATGTTATATTAGATCTCTCTTTATATGATATATAATCCTATTATCACCAATAGTTGAAGGATTTTTGAACATTTGTCCTAGGAAATTCCATGGTCATTCCAATTGACCAGTCTCTGAAATTTAGTTTTTACTACTCTCTAGCTCACACATACAAAATTGCCAAGAGTTCTAAACATTACCCACTATTGATGGCTTTCAAAATATAGATCATGTGGGTGCTTTCCGTTCTAGTTTGGAGGTGTGGGTAAGTAATTTATTTTAACAAAGAGGTATCTTTCCTTATGCATTATAGATTTGTCTCTCTCTCTTTTTTTTTTTTTCTAAATGAGAACATGATGTCAAATTGCCTTTGCTTATTCTTCCAAGTTCTTAGCAGTGACAGGGATATTAAAAATGGTTCTGCTATCTCTGGTTTACCACCAACTTGAGGATATCCCTCAACCTCTCAAATGATGGTTTTTATACAGTAAAATATGAAGTGACCTTTTTGTGCAATGTTTTCTCTACCAGTGACTTTCTTAAAATCTGGGTATATTATTTTAATTATACTATTCATTGTAAACTTTTTTTTCTCTTTTTCTTTGCATCATTGCTATCATTCTTTTATTACCCACTAACTTCCTATGGATTTTCATTGAATTTAGATCGTGATATCCGGGTAAACATAATGAGAAACCCTCTATAGTATCAGCTCTAGATTCTTCATTTAACCTTATATTTGGAAATGACAATTAAAATCAAACCATCTTTCAATTTCTTAAGTAAAAGAAAAGATAATTTTTAGACATCTTTCTCTGTACCTTCAGGTATCATAAAACTCCTAGCAGATTTGGACTTTGGGTAGCACCTCCTTGTTGTAGTACATTATGATTCCCTCTACAGTTGTTTCTTTATTCTTTAGAGAATCTATTTTTTCTCTTAGCAAATGATTTTCTATACCCCCTTCAACATTTTCTTTTTTATAAAAAATACTACCGTTATTCTCTCCAATCTACAAACACAGTCTAGCTCTCCATATGTGTAAAACTAAAAACTAATGACTATAAATGCATGCTTGCACATGTGATGGAAATGGGATATTTCCGGGCAGCCGGGGTGGCTCAGCGGTTTAGCACCGCCTTCAGCCTGGGGCATGATCCTGGAGACCCGAGATCGAGTCGCACGTCAGGCTCCTGCATGGAGCCTGCTTCTCCCTCTGCCTGTGTTTCTGCCTCTCTTTCTCTCTGTGTCTCTCATGAATAAATAAATAAAATCTTAAAAAAAAGAAGAAGTGGGATATTTCCTAAGTCATGGTAATTCAGAGTGATTTCTCCACTCTTGCCACAGGCTAAAGCGGTAGCAAGATATGTAGAACTTCCCAGCTTCAACCTTGATGAAGGAAAGGAGGTTGACAGTACATACACAGCAATACATTATTTCTCGTACATTAAAGTCTGTGCCCTCACTTACACACAGACATGACCTCTCCTTACCATATCAACAACGTAATCTTCTTCTCTATCATTTACCACCGCCTTTTCCTTCCTTTCTCCTAGCATGTATATCCTTTTCTCAACACTTATTTCAATGAGGTTTTCCCTAGTTGGAATATAACCAGTAGAATACAAATAGAACCTGTGTAGTTTGTCCTTGGCCCAAGTAAATAGATCAAATAAATACAGTAATTTGTAACACCGACATGCCCCATTGTAGTATGGGATAGATGTGTAAGTAATTATAATCTCATGGAGTATCAGGGCTGGAAGGGGTCTTGAAGCCCTCCTCACACAAACTGTCTCATTTTATAGATGTATCAACCAATACTGAAAAAGATAAAACCTATAGCTCAGCATTCTTTCCTTTTAAGGGAGAGATGGGAAATCATGTTCCAACCTCTCATGCCTAAGTCAAACATTCTGTTGGCCCTGTCTGTTTTGTTACTGGTCAAAACCATGGAAATCTTGATGTTGACTTCAAGTCTAATGAGATTTAGCATCAATTGGTTTGAAAGGCTCCTGCTGGGAGTGCAATGAGAAGCCGGAAACCCTGCTGCTGTTTTGCCTCTTCTGTTTATTCTTCAGTGAGACTCCTCATAACCAAGAGTTAATGGTTTTGGAGGATTGAATGGAACTGACAATGCCAAGAACAATTTAAAAAAATTTTTTTTAGACAACAGGGAGAACAATATCTATATTGGGACTTAGGAACTACAGGCTTAAAAATAAAATGATCTTTACAAGTTGCACAAATGTTTCAAAATTTTCACGTACGAATCTAAATGCAGCTACCATTATTGACCACATATTTATGTGTCAGGTTCTGCTCTGAGTTTTTTACACTTGTAGCCTTAATCTTCACAACAAGGGTAGGTAGAGAGCATTGCTGTTCACATTTTATGATGATAGAGACTGGAGATGGAGATGCAAAGTCTTTTTGTGGAGACTTCCAGCCTGAATGATAAGTGAGATTTGAACCCAGATTTGTCTGGTCTACACTCTATGCTTTTAACTTCCAACCTTAATTTGGGGACATCAATATATCCAATGTATATAATTAAATTATTTTAAAAGCCCAACAATTATTCAAATGAGGTTCATTTAAAAAATAGTGGGTAGAGGTTTCTAATTTTTGTCATTAAAAAAAATATCTGGGACAATCTTTATGAAACCTTTTTTTACTCTAGCTTACGAGGTAATATTTCAAAAAGTCCCCTCACCCCTCCTTGTATCTTCTGGGGACTCAGAGCCTACAAACAATATAATTATAAAATCAGAGAGTCACTTTCGTTCTCGAAACATTCACAAAAAATAAGTGATAGCGAAAAATGCTTACAAAATTGACATTTTATTTTCACACCAGAATCCCCATGTCAGAATAAACAAAATTCCTGCCCTTTCCTACAAGGCTTTACTAAATGGCTTGGTAACTTAGGTAAGAGCTTGGTTACTCAAGAACCAAACCAGGGGTAAGGTCTTTAAGACTCCAAAGTGAGTGACCCCTCTATTGAATAATGCTTATTCTGAGAGAACTTGCAGTCATCACTGTTTGTAGCTTCTTATCAGTACAGGAGTTGGGTCCTGTCACAGGGGTTCCTACAACACTGAGGTACCACGGACCAGAAAAGGGCTGTTTGTTTAAGAAGAGTCTGGTGTTAAAGAACATTTCAGTGATCTTTATGAAATAATTTTACACTCGAGCAATTGTCAGCTGGGCATAAGAAACCTCTGTGAACAATCTTTTTCCCTTTGTTCAAATGTACTAAAGAAGAAAATCACAGCTAGGAAAGGAAACAAAGAGTGAGGAGGGGCAGCTAGAGAAGATACTGAGATTTGGAATGTTAATGAATGTTTTATCTAAATCATTTAGATGGTTATTTCTTAGTATTACTGCCACAAGATTCGTAGCCCTGCTGTACATTATTGGAAACATCTCATCAAGAAGCCTATTCTTTACTCTACTAGACCTGGAGAGCACAATTGTGAGTTTCTTTACCCTTTATACAATAGAATTGGGAGATTATCATCAACTTTCTATTCATATTTTGTGAAGGTTATTTAATTTATGTCGATCTGTAATTTATTTATTTTTACAAATCCATCTTTGTCTGCCAGAGTTCCCTGTGCAGGCTGGCCTGTTAGGATGATTGCTCCTGCAAAGGCAAGAGAGAGAGACAGACAGAGAGAGAGAGGGAGAGAGAGAGATGTTCTATTTCATGCTCAATAAGGATTGATGGCATTTTGAGAGGTTCAGAATATCCTTTGATTACTTGGGGAAGCAGAATGGAGAAGATGGTTGTGGATGGTGGGGGGTGGGCTCGCTCATCAGCTTCCCTTTGTGCACTTCCTGCCAGAACGTACCCTAATCACAAGCATCTTGTGTTTCAGCCCCTTCCCTCGCTCACCTGCCCAAATGAAAAGTTCCCTTTTTCAGTTGAGAATTCTGACATACCAGAGTGTTCTAAAGCGAGGCTAATTTGTGCTCTGTAGTTTTCACTCAGCCACGGTGCATGAATGGCTGTGGACGAGCCTCTCGTTACACTTGAGCAAAAGCTGAATTGAGAGATGGGTAGGCCACCGTGGGAAAAATTCTAAATGCTATGACTGTGTTTCTTATTGCACCAATGTTTTCTACATTTGTGATGACAAAAGTACTGCACATCAGAGAGGGAAAGAAATTGGAAGTTTAATTCACAACTGATTCCAACAGTAATCATACGCCATGGTTAGTAACATCCATGCTTGTTATCTGCTCCTGAAAGAAAATAATAATGTTTAAAAGTCTTAGTGTATTGGGGATGGAAAATATACATAATTCAGATTCATTTGGAGTCTGGTATAGTATCCTTTTAATTGGAGCCAGTCGTATCTGTGGTGGAGAAACCAGGCTAGTGGATATTCTGCAATAAAATGAATAGACTCATTCTTTTATTCCTAGAAATACCACATATTTATAAGACTATAGGATACCTTAAAAAATAAATGATTATGTGCCAAGTATCCTGTGGTCTAATATTTAGTTCATTAAATCGCATGAAGACTTTGGGAGGTATTTACTATTATTACTGCCTATTTCTATGTGAGAAAACTAAGGCATGACTATTAAATGACAAAACCAGGCAGCCTGAGGGAGGTGGGTGGGGAGATGAGGTACCTGGGTGATGGGCATGAGAGAGGGCATGTAATGGAATGAGCACTGGGTGTTATATGCAAGTGATGAATACTAAATTCTACCCCTGAAACTAATAATACACTATGTGTTAAATAATTTGAATTTAAATAAGTCAAAAAAATTAAATTAAATTAAAAACCAGGCAGCCTGGCTGTGTCATCTGTAGAAGCTGTGCTCTTCACCACAGGGATGTATCACTTCTCACTCTGCTTCTGACTTTTTTTTTTCTGTGTTATTATTGCTATAAGCTCAGTATTCAGTATTTTAAAGATGAGATGAGTACACCAGTAAAGAATTTTGACTTTTTAATTTTTTTATCATTAAATTCTTTATAAAGGTTATTTTTTTTTATTTTAGGGGGTTATCTGAATAGTCTCATTAGTAGTGCTTATCCATGAATTCCAAAAGACATTTTCATTCATCTGTGAAATAAGAGATTATTTCAGGCAAGTGGCAAAGAGCAGCTATTCATTCAATCATTTATTCATTGATCAAACATTAATGAGTTATCTACTATATCTTAATCTTATGATTACCTACTATGGCCACATTGAGCCTTGCCCTCAAGAAAGGTGGCTTAGCGGTTGAGCATCTGCCTTTGGCTCAGGGTGTGATCCTGGAGTTCTGGGATCGAGTCCCATGTCAGGCTCTCTGCATGGGGCCTGCTTCTCCCTCTGCCTCTGTCTCTGCCTCTCTCTCTCTCTCTCTCTGGGTCACTCATGAATAAATAAATAAAATCTTTATTTAAAAAAAAAAGAAATTCACAGGCTAGTAACGAGCCAATAAAGTGCAATGAGTAAAGTGTTACAATAGAGCTAGAGAGTGCATAAGTGGTCATTTGAACAAACTGGTGTTTTTAAGTGGGAAAGTTAACAAAGTCAGATGTGCTTCTAGTGAGACAATTCTGGCAGCTTTTTGAAATGTGAACTAAAATAGAGATGGCTTATCTGCTGAGGCAAAGGAGATAGTACGTAAAGTTTCATGTAAGCGATAATTTCTTTGTTTTTGTTTCTGTTTTTACTTTGTTTTGTTTTATTAGTTGGTATAAGTGATTGGTTTGAGATAGACTCAACAGGGTTTGGGCACCAACAAGTCGGATATTACAAAATGAGATAGAGAAATCAAGGTGACACCATGTTTTCTAATTGGAAGATTGAGAAGATGTTAACATTATATTATTAGTGCATTAGAACAGAGGATGTAGAATAAGGAAATACAATTAATACTTTAGAATATAAGTAGATAGCACTCTAGATAAAGTGAAATTAAGTTTTGAAACCATTATTATTCATGATTCATGACTTTTTTTTTTTTAAGATTTATTTGAGAGAGAGAGAGAGAGAGAGAGAGAGAGCTCATGAGCTGGGGGAGGGCCAGAGGGAGAGGTAAAGAGAATCCTCAAGCAGATTCCCCACAAAACGTGGAGCTTGTCGTAGGGCTTGATCCCAGGCCCTTGAGATCATGACCTGAGCTGAAACCAAGAATCAGCCATCTAGCCAACTGAGCTACCCAGGCGCCTCAATATTTTTATTCTTTGAGAGAGGAGTTTCAGTAGAATATAGCACTGGTGGAGAGCAGAATACAATTGACAAAGGGTAAAGGCAGGAAGTGGGAATTTCTTTGAAAATTCTTCCACGTGATGGAAAGAAAGGAGACAGAATGTGAGTTCAGAGAGAAAATGGTCCCGTCAGTAGAAACAAGTCCTTATATACTTCACTTGTCCGTTCTTTCTTTTTCCCAACAACAAAACTAATTCTCACTAAGACTGAGTGTGTGGTGGATTTGCTTGAAGACAGAATGGGTGAACCAGACTGAAGCATCACATCTAGAGAAATGTCTTCTGCTAACTTACCCTTTCCTCTACTCATTGCCTTTTTCAGTTCTTCTCTCTCAGATTAACGTAGGTGTCCAAATTTTTCCTTCTGAGTTGTATACTATAATTCTCTCTTCCTTATCTGAAGGCTTGGCACTCAGTTCTTGGTTGATTTACCTTCTATTCCAATCATTTCACCAAGGTTTTGTTTTGTTTTGGTAATTTTTTACAAAATCACTTGTCTCCCAAGAGATATTCAGACCAGTTGTAATAACAAAAAATAACAAGTTTTCCACTTCATCCTAATTTTGAGAGCACACTGGTTGTCAGAAAGAAGAGAACAGAGATGTGTTAGGGAACTTAAAAAGATGGGCTAAGCATTGAAGGAAATGCCATGGCAAGGCATGTGAACAAAGACTAATAAGGGGCCAGTAAATCCAAAGACTCTCAAAAGCAGAAAAACATGACTTTTTAGAGGCACCATTCCACTTGGTGCATGATTGTTCAGTCTCACCAAGAGAACTGTGAGCAAGGGAAAGAAACGTTTGAAATAT
Source organism: Nyctereutes procyonoides (assembly GCF_905146905.1). Taxonomy (NCBI): domain Eukaryota; kingdom Metazoa; phylum Chordata; class Mammalia; order Carnivora; family Canidae; genus Nyctereutes; species Nyctereutes procyonoides. Next base: position 19,121,449 of record NW_026575132.1, on the reverse strand, counting down.
AAAGAATTGAGAATTAGTAGGTAGCTGCATCCAAACAATATGGAAACTGAAGGCAATAAAGGTCATATTAAGGGTAAATTAAGTAAATAACCATTGGTACAAGTTATTTAAAAAAATCTATCATCTATTATCTACCTGATTATGGATAATTGTATACTTACTGTGAACTGAATGTTATATAGGTTATTTCTTTATATTCATTCATATAAAAAAAATGCTAACAAGAGAAGGGGCGTTCTTTTGCCCATTTTAGAAAACTGGAAACTGGGACTCAGGAGAGGTTGAATAGCTTGTGGCAGAGCTAGTAAATACACAGAATTCAAACCAATATCTAGCTTACTTCAAAGCTCATGCTGGTGTAATAAAGTGTCAAGCAATTAACTGAAGAGCACCAAAAAAAAAAAAAAAAAAAAAGGCAGAAGACCTGATTGAATCAGAGAAAGGGAATCTCCAAAGTGAATGAATAGAAGGCTGTGGTCAGAGAAAAGGATATTTTAAAAAATCTGTAGTGGGAGTTTTTCCTGTTGTTATGGTATGTGTTATGTATGTATGTGGCAAAGTGAGTTAGAGATCATAGGCAAGGAGAAAGCTCAGAAACTTAGATATTCAGTGGCAATCATAGTGAAAGGGATTAAGAATGAGTCAGATATCATGGAGCAATTGGAATGACACCAGTGAACAGTCTGAGTGTTGGAAAGTGCCTGCAAAGACTATTGATAATCACAAGGATGAGAACATGTGGAATAATCATTTGGTATGAACCCCGAAAATAGGAGGGGTTTGAATGAATTTTGAAGACCTATGACCTGGAAGTTTACAGCATATTAACAGCTCTGATGCCTGAGTTGAATCATGTAATGAACATTCTTTACTAGAAAGGATATTCCAAGGAAGCCTTCTGGATGGGCAGGATGGCTACTTATGAATGTCAGATTTCTTTATTTTTTAAAAAAGATTTTATTTGTTTGTTTATTTATTTGAGAGAGAGAGAGTGTGAATGTGTGTGTGTGTGTGTGTGTGTGTGTGTGTGTGCGTGTACATGTGCAAGTGGTGGTGAGGGAGTAGGAGGAGAAGGAGAGGGAGAGAATCCCAAGCAGACTCCATGCTAAGCATGGAGTCTGATGTGGGGCTTGATCTCAGGACCCATGGGATCATGACCTGAACCAAAATCCCAAGTTAGATGCTTAACTGACGGAGCCACCCAGGCACACCATGAATGCCAGATTTCTAATAGAGAATAAATTTAGGAAACATTCTCAGAAAAGTGAGGGTAAAGCATGAATGGATCAAGGTTCTGTGGAGCCAGACACATTATTGGGAGTAGGGGTGGAGTCCCTTTAAGAAAAATAAAAATCTCACTTCTTTCAAAATTTACTGAATTCCAAAACCATGTGAACCTGTGATGAGCTCTTTCCCAGGCCTCGGAAGGAGCCATACAATTGAAGAGCCTGAAGACCTAAAGTTTATTGCTTTAAAGTAAATTCATTCTGGGCAGAGAAGGTGAGAAAACATGGAAGAGTAATGGCTGCCAGGAATGAATGTATTCTTGGCTTAAATAGCATATTAGTAAAAGCTTCCTTTGGGACTTCTGGTATTTAGAAACTCAAGATGGATGGTGTTGGCCCTGAAAATTTAATATAAAAACAACGAACCCTTTATTTATTGTGCTTCTTTCCTCCCTTCTGGAGGAGGATGGTCCAGCATTTTTAAAAATTTTATTTGTGGGCTGATAAACATTTTATGAAAGTTCACCTGACCGTATGCTTAGGATGAGCTTGTTACTTGTTTTTGCTTTTCTCTTGACCAGAATTTATAAGCAGAAGAGTATGAAGGTATTTCAAAGCAAATAATTCACAACCTGGGCTTGTGTCACACTCTCTTGGAAATATCTTCTCCTCCTGCATAATTGACCTCCAATATGCTTTTGTATGGTAACAGGCTGGATGAAAATCCTAGAAGTTCTGTCCGAGTGTTAATATGACTTTGAATTGCTCTCTTGCCTGAGCTTTTGGTTACCTAGTTTTCAATAAGAATTTGAGAGATCAGTCCTAGGAGTGATCAAAGTGTCTCCTCTCCTCACTTACCTTTTTTGGCAAAATTTGAACTGCTAGGTATCTTTTTAACACTCAGATAAGTAAATTTGGAACAAATAAGAGAGGTGAGATATTAACACAGCTGGTTGCTCATATGTTTCAGGAGGTTGTTTTCCTAAAAGATGATGCAGATTAATTAGGAACAGCTTCTCAAACTCTTAAATAAAGTAAAAAAAAAAAAACAAAAACAAAAAAAACAGTAAAGATTCCTAAGAGAGCCTAGGGTGTCTACCACTTAAAATTTATAGCATGAAAGGCAACCTTCCTCTCCTTTGTGATTATATTTGTAAGATCAAGCATTAATATTTTCTTTGGTCAAAACATAGCTGCACATTGGCTTAATATCTTCCTTTCAAAATGATAAATAATAATTGTACTGGTGTAATAAAGGACAAAGGGGCCTGGGAAAAATACTAGGGGCTTTTCTTATCTGTCTACTACTTTTTTGGTTTGTGTGTCAGTCCTTGGGAGAGAGCCCAGGCTGTGTAATATGGGTGAAAGTCCAATCTATTTTATTTTCCCAACTCCCAAGTCGTTTATCAAATTATTTCAGGTTGTAAATCTAAGCACTTTTCTGTAACTTAGCTACTCTCTTTCCGAGACGTATCTTTCTTCAAGATGTTTAGTATGCTTTTAAAATCTATAAAATGCTTAATATATTAAAGAGGTGACACACAGGAATTCTCTCTCCACCAGAGGATGAGGGTTCAAACATTTCCTGCATTATCATGCACCTCTCTTAATGTGCCAGCTTTCCCTGAAAAGATCAACAATCACAGGGAAGAAAAAAAATCAATCTAAGCACACGTTCAGCACTGAGGACTTCTCCTTGGCCTGTTGACAATGCCTCAGCATGAATTCTGAGACATGTCTTATTAGGAGTCTGTCTGGATGCGTTCAAGTGTTCACTAGAAGTGATTCAACAAAATCAAGGCCAGCACATACTCTGCAGAGATGTGAATTTCTAATGTTTGTGTTACGTTGACTTTCTCACCCCCATCATCTAAAGAAAACAAAAGTAATGAAGATTTTATTTCGGTTTATCATAATCTCTACTATTAGTTCACTCATTTCATCTATCTTAGTGGGTTAAAGAATTTATCATTGGATATAGAATATGCACCTATCTGTGACTAAGTGGTGAAAGAGTTCTCTGGGGTCATGTTTTGATTTACTGCTGCACCAAGAAAAACATACCATTATTTTTAATTTTCAAAGGAATATTTTACAATGGCTTTGAATGGTGTATTTGCCAATAGGCATTCGAAGGAAACCTGTCAATTAGCTCCCACTATTTTATTTACATCAATAACACTGATCATTTTTAACAGTTGCTTCCAATGAAATACGAGATTCCGAATTTGCAAACTAGACTCTTGGCACACAGAGAAGTATGTAGCTGCATGATGACTTTTATTCTGGTATGCAAGACACATGCAATTTATTTGATTTGCAGCATTTAGTGTGGTCTTGTGTGAGCAATACTTGGACAAGTCAGGATTTGGCTGTATTTTCTTTAATTTACTAGAAAAATACTGTGTCACACATGTATGTATTACATTATTTTATGCAATGATACCTAACACGAACACAAACTTGTAAAACTCATAAAGCAAGAACGACGGACATTATTGTTCCCACTTACAGAGGAGGACACTAAGTTCTGAAGCAAACTTACCTATGGCAGCAGCGCCGGAGAGTGGCCGTGCTGTTTCCTCATCAAGGGCTCTCCTCCTGCAGCTTCCTCCCTTCTTGAGACACCCACTCTGCAACTTTGATTTAGAATTTCGTTTACTTACAACTTTGATTTTCTATACTATTCAGCCATAATTATCCTAAAAATGCTTTGTGAAAAAAAATGGTCCTTCCCTCCTGGTGTCTGTGTTTTGCACCACAGTATAGAAATACAGGTGAGTTGTATGTACCATGTAAAACAGATACTGGTAGGGATTTGCATTGGATGTCATGAGCCAAAACTGTATTTTACATCTGCCTGATGGCAATTTATCCTTGAGTCTGTCTTTCCTAGTATTCTTAGTTAACGATGCATATATTCAGGGATAAAGCTAAAGCCTGAATTTGCTAGACCTCCAAAGCATTAGGAAATACATAGATGTCTCAAGGAAGTTTTACCATGCTAGTGATAGAATCTTGAAGTTTTATAACTACATGGGCAATGTGTGTTGCATTTGGAACTACTCACTATAACAAGACTTTTTTTTTTTTGCCATAAGAATTAAGATTTCAAACAATGCCTCCAGAAATGGTAACCATTGATAAGAAGAGTGAGTGTACTAGATGAGAGATAATATTCAGATTACTGTATTGGGGTGAAATTTCAGTTTAAGACTCACCCTCAGTATCTATGGGCTAAGATGTATATAATATATAATTTCAGGCAGCTAGAATCATATCCTTTAAAACATATCTTCCTGGCTGGCTAGCTGGAGTCCCTGAGATACTCTTTCATATACTCTATCTATCTATCTATCTATCTATCTATCTATCTATCTGATCCAAATATCTTTTACTGAATATTTCGCCATGTCCATGTCTGTGGCCTGTGTTAGGAATCGAGGGTATGGTGACTTAGAGTAAGTCTTCTGAATAAGCTCACTCAGAGTGTGGAAAAAGACATAGTAATGAAGTAAATAAACAACAAGAATATAGTGATAAATCATTAATATTGGGTACCTCATAAGTTCTTAATATTTTTTGAATCAATAATTACATATAATCTGGGCAAATGATTTTGCCCAGTAGCATTTTGTTTTACCCTCAGAGGATCCTATGTAGAAGGATAGATTATATGGCATTTCAACCATAACAAAAATAGTTCCAACGAACATGGAGAAAATGGTTGGATTTTTGAGATATGAAGACATTGGAATCAGTAGACATTAGATATTTAAATATGAAGAATGAAACAGAGGGGATATATCATCCTTGATATCCTCATGTCATCATTGACTGATATGAAGATACTTGACTTGAGCAAGTAGATACCATCTACTAAGCCAAAACAGATAAGAGAATTAGATTTCGTATAGGGAAAAGAGATGTTCATTTCAGTTTCGTTAAAAAAGTGACATTTGAAATGCCAGGGAATGTTCCAGTAGAGATATCACACCAGAAGTTCATGACAGAGGTGAGGGTTGGTATTCAGAAGTTTAGTGTTACCTGAGGCAGGGCCATTATGATCTACTAACACCAATCTGAGAAAATTCCCCACATTTATCAGACTAAACAGATGCCATGTAGACTAGCTAGAGCCAAATTCCTGAGGAGAATATGAGGGTGTGTGTAAGAAAGGATATTTCAGGATCTGAGTCAGTAGACTTAGCATGGTATCACCTTCTTTGCAAGGAGGATATAGAGATAGTCATATTTCCAATAGAACCAGAGTCAGTGGGCTCTGCAGTCTGGTAGCAGGGAGTAAATAATCCTGGGCTCGAAACTAAGAAGTCAAGGTAGGTGAGGAAACATTGAGATCAGACCTCACCTTTACAGATTCACTATGTTGTCCCTGACTTAGGCAAAGATATTCTAAGGACATCAAAATTATTTTTTCTCCTCATAATACACCATAATAAACCATAAACTGTATTTTTCTAATTGGGCCTATTGATTTTGGCTTCTTAGTAACCACCTTTGTTAACCTTGAGGAAATCATCTCTGTTACCAGAGCTGAAAATAGAGTGAGTGATTGGGTGATCTCTGGCATCCGTGTCAGATTTAAGTTAGATTCTCTTTTTCCGGGTCTATTTTATATTTTATCTCCTTCATATTTTTTTTAATTAAAGCATCAGCCATTGTAGAATTTATTTATTTTTATTTTTTTTCATTGTAGAATTTAAAAGGAAATTATTATAACCATGGTCCTGGCTAATTTAAGTCGACTTTGGTAGCAAAGAGTGTAAATGGGAAACTAAAAAGTATCAGCCTTTTTTTTAATTTTAATTTTAGGAAATTCCAAGGTGGTTCACAAATAGGTATAGGAATTCTTTGTATATTTCCTTCTTCCTTTTTATATGTAGCAAAATCAAATTTGGGGACTTTTCAAAAATGGTAAAACTGCTTAGACTATAGTCAACAAGTAGCTCTTAGGGAGAACTTTTTTCTCTTGGGGTGCTACCTTCAATCTGATATTCATTTTGGCTCAGATCAGTTGTAAATACCATCCTGTTTCTGTGAAATGTAACTAGTGTTTGCTCTGGGCTGGTGGGACAGCCATGTGCTGTTTGCTCTGTCAGTAGCTGTGCCTGAGTATCCACAGTACATTATTCAGATCAGCTCTCATGAACCAGCTGTCCTAATTCCAGGTGGACTGTTAGAAATCTTTTTACTTACAGCAACAGCTGTGCCACCTGGTAGCTTAAAGAGCAGTGGTTGGATGAATCAACCATTGTTACAAATTCACTTTTTATCTAGTAAACAGTTTCCATAAACTAGCATAACTGAAGATATTTCCAACCTGATCCTGACTGAAATGATATGAGCACAGTAAGCCTTATCTGTATTATGTTAAATTGTTTGCTTATTGTCAACACCTGTCATTTAAGACTCTGAATAAAATCTACATGCCAAATTAGATTTATAAAATTCTATGCCCTCTAATACTGCTTTGCATCTCTCAAGACACAACTATGTCCTTCATATTCTTTACATTCTAACACACAGATTGCTCTAAATACTATTATTGTTATTTTAAATATATAATAGAATTTCCCAAGCTTGGATTATTGCTAAGGAGGAGGTTGAACTATACAATATTTCACTATTGCCTTATTATTTGCAAGTAAATAAAGTAACCCAAACAACCAAATATTTCTAAATGGAACTATTATACATGGTGTTTTAGCTAACAAGATTCATTTAGTTGATAAATGATATCCACAGGTGAAAAATAGTAAAAACAAAATAGAAACAGGACACAAATGATCTGACAATCTGTAAAAAAAAAAAAAAAAAAGTGTCAGTTTGAGTGGATTAAATAAACTTTGTTATATTTATTTATTTATTTATTATTTTGTTTTAAAGTATTAATTTTCTTAGTGAGCATATGAATGCATATACACATGCATGCACCTGTGCACACACAAACACACACACACATAGCCTAAAATTGTGATTTTAAGTCTTTACTAATAATACAAAAGGAAGTATATTATACTATTATACCCAGGCCAAGGTATAGCATTTCAAATTCAAAGTAATGGCAATCAAATTCATAGTGTTTATAGTTTTTGTTTTTTTTTCTCATTCTTAAACATGCTTATAGTTTAATTTTTTTAACTATTGCTGTAATTCCAAACATTATCTCATTAGATAGGTAGTTCTAGGTAGATATAGCTATAGAAGCTATAGATAAGCATTACAAAGGTAAAAATATATCAACTGACAAGAAGTTTATTTTATTTAGATATTTACATATATATATACATGATTAATATTTACATAAATAAGGGAATCAATGCATATTGATAAATACAAATATAAATTTAAAATAAATATATAAATGAAAATTTATAAGTATTAAATAAAATATTAATACAGTATTAAATATTAATTACAGTATGACTATAAAATGCCTTGCATAAGTGCAATAATATTGTATATAGATACAAAAATCAATACATATTGATTTTTTAATATATATTGATTTCTAATAACTGACTTTTATAGCTAAAATGCATAAATAACATATTCCCTCTCTATGGAGGGCAATCTGTCTTGTAAATAAAGTATTACTTTAATAAACACTACTTTTAATTTATCTGCATGTGGACAGCATTTATCTATGCTATTTAATACTATCAGGGTATTGCTTTTGTCCAATAAATCTATAGCCTATTTAATAGGAAAAATTGACATCTGTCTTTTTTTTTAAAGATTTTATTTATTTATTTATGAGAGACACACACATAGAGAGAGAGAGAGACGCAGAGACACAGGCAGAGGGAGAAGCAGGCTCCATGCAGGGAACCGGATGCAGACTCGATCCCGGGTCTCCAGGATCATGCCCTGGGCCCACAGCGGCGCTAAACTGCTGAGCCACCGGGGCTGCCGGACATCTGTCTTACAATCAAAACTCCATTAAATTCAATCTAAGAGTACATCTGTACATATTTCAACTGAAAATAAGTGCCATCAAAGCTAATGCAGATGCTCTCAGCTATTATAAGGAAAATAATTGTTTTTCAGAAAAACATTAAATATATTTTTATATTTAACTTTGACTTTAATCACGTATTAAATGCCAGTTTGGGGCTCTACAGTATAATGGGATGTCCCCAAGCTGGAGACTCAGGGAACCCTGCTTCTAGTACGGTCAGTCATGTGATTTGACAAATTAACCTAACCTCTTAGAGACTCAGTGTCTGATCTGTAGAATGAAGAGTTTACATTATAAAACTTCATTTCACAGTTGTGTTTTCCCTAGTCACCATCCAAACATGGTCTGTTTCCCAAGATGCACAGTCGTATATTGTATATAGGCTAAGTGATACTTTATAAACACTCCAGAAAGAAAGAAAAAGAAAGAAAGAAAGAAAGAAAGAAAGAAAGAAAGAAAGAAAGAAAAGGAGACGAGAGGAGAGGAGAGGAGAGGAGAGGAGAGGAGAGGAGAGGAGAGGAGAGGAAGAGGAGAGGAAAGAAGGAAGGAAGGAAGGAAGGAAGGAAGGAAGGAAGGAAGGAAGGAAGGAAGGGAAAGAAAGAAAAAGAGTGCTTAATATACTTTGAGAAGATTTATGTGGGAAAAGTTTATAAGATGCCTTTGCTTTCATGTTAATCACATTTTCCAGTATTTAATAATCAATGGTGTGGGCTTAAGGCAGAATATTTGTTTTATGCACAAATAATTTGACAGTTAAAAGTGATTTTTCTCACTCCCTGTTCCATAGTCTGATTTTCTTTTCAGAGATAAATAAACTGAGGGCCCATTAGATTAAGGAATTTGTTAAAAGGTCACATGGCTTAGTGGCAAAAAGTTCAAGAAAACAACCCTAAAGGTAGGAGGCCTGTGGGTAACCACTTGTTTCAGGTCTATGGGACTGTTGTCTTCAAAATGTCCTGGCCTCAATGCATTGCTCATGTACTAAGAAGTCTTCATTAAATAATCTTCATTATGTTGGGATAAAAAACACTAAAGGAGAGAGGCAAATTTTAGGATTGACTTGAAGACTTAGATTTCCCAAGAATTTGAACAGAATAAAGACTTAATGATTTCGTATTTACCCTGAAGCAAAGATGCTGCAATTGAACCAAATGTTCTTAAGGATAGGTTAAAAAGATTAAGAAAAATGACCACACTTTTTCTAACTGAAAAGAACTAGTAAGAGGTCTTTAAGAAACCTCCGAGGGATTCCAGGGTGGCTCAGCGGTTTAGCCCCTGCCTTCGGCCCAGGGTGTGATCCTGGGGTCCCAGGATCGAGTCCCACATCAGGCTCCCTGCAAGGAGCCTCCTCTCCCTCTGCCTGTGTCTCTGCCTCTCTCTCTCTCTGTGTCTCTCATGAATAAATAAATAAAATCTTTAAAAAAAATTAAAAGAAAGAAAAGAAACCTCCTAAAAGTTCTCCTCTAACCTTTCTAGCGGCATGTGTTAATTAGAAGCTAAGTGACAAGAAAAAGGGTTAAATACCACAGCACACTTATGGAAAGAAATATAAACATACAAAAGAAAATCACCGGAAACCAACCAACCAACAAAAACATTTAGAAAATGCACCAGGATGAAGAGATATAGATTCTGTGTGATTACTAATCTCAGGAATGGCAACAAAATTCTTATTGCTTATCTTGAATGAAGCTAAGGAATGTTGGCACTAAGGCAACATCATGTTTCTTTATACCCTTTCTTTTTTGGCTGTGCTAATAACGCCCTTTGACTTCTCACATAACACCAGCAGACTTAAAGCAGAAAGATACAAAGCAAGGAATTTTCAGCTTTTTTTTATGGACTCATCTGGCCATGCATATTTTAAAGGGAAATATCCTCTTGTTCTACTGATACTTGGACAGGGTATAAGAATTGTTGCTTGGAGATAAAAAGGTTTACTTACCTTTAGTCAAGCAGGAAAAGGAATTTATTGACTAAGTCTTGGAGTTGGAACAATAAATCCATAAGCAAGAGTGCTGTCATGGAAAATCTTTGGATCTGTCCATCAATGGATCAATCCATCTATTGGCTCTTAACATTCTATTTATAGTTTCCTCTTCAGTTTAAGTCCTTGTAGTTAATTCAAATCCAAATGATCTGGGAGAGGTGATACTCTTAAGCATTATTAGTATTTTATGGTTAAGGCTAGTGAGTCAGAGTCCTCCTTGAAATTAATTTTTCACAAGAAAAAGAAATCATGAGAACTCATCTGAGAGAAGAGGCACTATCTATGCAAAGGCCCAGAGAGGGTACAGATAAGAGAGGAAAGATGTGCTGAAGTTGGGCAGCCCGGGTGGCTCAGTGGTTTAGTGCCACCTTCAGTCCAGGGTGTGATCCTGCATGGAGCTCCCTGCATGGAGCCTGCTTCTCCCTCTGCCTCTCTCTGTGCCTCTCATGAATAAATAAAATCTTAAAAAAAAAAAAAATGCTGAAGTCAAAATCTACATGTGGCATGAATGATAAAAGGGTAATAGATTAGGATAGTCACTAATGGCTGTGTGCACCAGGAACTCTTAATGTCCCTGGTCCTCAGTTTTCTCATCTGTAAAATGGAAGTCACGATATTTAGTAATGACATGTACCTTGAATGTTTATAAGAATAAATAAAACCTAAAATAGTCTCTGGCATATGGTAGGTACATGTTAGTCTCTCTTCCTATTTCTTAATTTGCCTAAAAGTAGTCATATATTCATCTATGAAACAGAATAGACATTATAGTTAATTGAACTTCAAGAACTGAATTAGGAAAGTAGACTTATTAATGTTTATAAAAGGCATCCCTACAATTTATAAATTCTGAATCGACTCCCATTCATATTTATTTATACCATTTATAGCTTTCCTTTATTAAAATTTCTGAAAGAAACAAAGGATGAGAGCCCAAGTTAATATTCCTTCAACTTAATCACAGGCCTTTTATTAACTATTTGCTTATGTATTTAAAATACTATTATATAATTTTATATATTTTTATTTATTGTTATATCATTATTTATTTATTTTGCATGTAATAACAGTAAAAACTTAAAGTTTCTTTATTTTTCTACTTTTTAAATTGTTTTTCAGAGTGATTATTTTTTCTTCTTCCTCACTGAAGAACATGAATCAGCCCCTATTTAAGTTTGCTTTATGTTTGATTCTTAAATTTGGAGTGTAGTTTTTTTTTTTTTTTTTTATGGAGTGTAGTTTTATATAGTGCTCCCCATTGCTTTTTTTCTTGGTTATCAAAGAAATATTTGCCTTTTTTAACAATACCTATAAAAATCATATTTTTTGAGGTATAATTGACATACAATATATTATTTTCAGGTGTACCATATAGTGATTCAACATTTATATACATTGCAAAATGATCACCACAATAAGTGTAATTACCATCTGTTCACCTTACAAGGATAATACAGTGATCTCGACTATATTCTCCATGCTGTACATTATATCCCCATGACTTTATTTTATAACTAGAAGTTTGTACTTCTTGATCTAAAAAGCAGCATTCCACATAATCAAACGAAGTAGATAAATGAGTGCATAATAAACTCATACATAAATAAAAGATGTTTTGTGTAATTTGTATATACATATGTGTAGGGGGGTGCGTGCAAGTGTGTAAGCCAGCTGCCTAGATTCAATAGGGTTTCTCCCAGTTCTTGCTGGATTTTCCTATATAGAGATTTTGCCTGCTTTCTTTTGGCTGCTTTATGAAAAATGAAGGTTCTAAGTCTAGATGTCTCAAATTTTGGTATATTTAACTCAGTTTTGAAAAAATATATGGTACAACGATGCATCAGGAATTGAACATAATGTCCAAAACATTTTATCTGTCTGCTACCTAACCTGTAAAAATGTGAATAGGTCCATCAGAGTGTTAAGAATACATGCCAGGGAGGATAAATGGTTGAGAACCCTTAATAGTTACATGTGTTTAGGTAATAAATTAGTGCTGATGGATTAGTACATCTTACAGAGATACATTCTGCTTCAGTTAAAAGGATTTAGAGTGTTTCTTGACCCTAGAAACTTTAATCCTGTAGTTAATATTGATAGGAAAAATTATCTGAAGATAAAAAACCAATCTCTCTCTTGTTAAGTGCATGTTTAATTTAGATAGAAGTTAGACGCTAGGTATGTATTTTTGTTTCCTAAGAACATAGATCTATATGATACCCTGTAAAAAATATTAAAAGACAAAATTCATCTGGTTAGCAGTTTAAAATTTCCCAGGAGCAATATTAAACAATACAATGTTTTAATTAAAATAATAAATATGGGGCACCTGGGTGACTCAGTGGATGAGCATCTGCCTTTGGCTCAGGTCATGATCTCAGGGACCTGGGGTTGAGTGCTGCATCAGGCTCCCCATGGGGAGCCTGCTTCTCCCTCTGCCTATGTCTCTGCCTCTCTCTGTGTGTCTCTCATAAATAAATAAGTAAAATCTTAAAAAAAAAAATATCAAAAATAGAGTACAGATAATAAGACAAAGTTTCATATTTTTATCATTCAACTGAGATGTAAATCTCAAGACATGTTGTATTCAAAGTACGTTTAAGACCATATTTGATATATTTGCTGATATTTGCCTTCTCTATAACCTCTGGCATTTGAGTCCAGGTTAATCATACAATGTGCCAGTGATAGGGCAACAAAACTAAACTTGACTCCCTCCATCACCCTTACAAATCCCCCCACCAGAAACAAACTCTGTATCACCTGCCAGTTTATAACCCCCCACTTTCTATCTATGTGCTGCTGACAGTGAATTCCCTCACCAGCTAATTGAACAGATGCACCGGTACTTCCTGAAGATCCATAAAGCTGGGCTTTGATGGACGGCAGAAAGTGGCACAATGAAAAAACAAAAGCCTTTTAACTGAGAGCACTGCTTTGTTCTGCTTAGAACCTTAAGGTCACTCCAGCCCGTTCTGACTGTGGGGATCTTAATTTTTACTCAACCAATTTGCTTGCAGCTGTCATTCTTTCCAATATTAAAAGTTCAGCTCTCCAAGTGTGGGGAGTTGGGGGGAGTGGGGCGGGGAATAAGAAGAGCTTGTTACAAACTAAAAGCAGCAAAAACAAGTAAAATCTGGCTTGGCTCTCAAGTACAAAAAGTTATTTTCAAAGCCTATAAATTATGACATAGTGATTAACATGTAATTTAAATATATTTAAACAACAATTATATCACATTTCCAGCCCGGCTAATTGGCCTCACAGATGTTCCCTTGTAGCTGCATTGCCCTTCCAGGGAGAAATGAATGAGGTGCTTTTTATCATGGAAAAGAGAAAAAAAGCAAATGAAAAAAAAAAAATGGAAACAGGAAAATAAAAAGCAGCCAGTAACCCTAAAAACAGTGAATGCTAAAGGGACTTTGCTTAGCATTTTTTTCCATTTTAATGCAGAAAACTAGGAAAAGCACGAAGACACTCCTATTACTGTGATGGTATCTGGCAATATGTCCAGATATAGATTTGGCAGGTTGCTGATGGGGAGACTTGCCAGCACAGGGACAGTGCCTGCATTCTAATATGGCATGGCCTCTCTTCAAGAGGTCTAGTTATTATTTTTTTAAGATTTTATTTATTTATTTGACACAGAAAGAGAGAGAGAGAGAGAGAGCAGGAGCAGTGGGGAGGGGCAGAGGGAGAGACCTGAGCCAATGGCAGACCAACTGAGCCACCCAGGTGCCCCAAGAGGTCTAGTTATTTTTTAGCACAATGTGTTGGTGATTGAAGGCAGTCGAGCCCAGATAATGAATATATAGAATAAAATATTTCCTGTTGAAGAATGATTTGCAAGTTATTCCTTTGATTACTTATTCCTCAAGTTTTATAAAATACAAAATGTAGAGCCGTCAGTGCTATTTCCTAAGCTGGGATTCTAGTCAATCATGACTCAGTAGAGCAACTGTTGGGAAATAAGCGGTCAAAGGAACAGGAATATCTTTCTTCTAATATGTAATCATAGAATTCAAATAAATTCACCCCATCTTCCTTTTACTCTTGCTTTTTCTTCTAATAATCTCAGGTAATATTTGATAGTTCAGTGTAAATTGCAAAAGGCCAGTGGTCATGTCTCTCCTCGTGTCTCATAGTATCTCCAGTGTCTACCGCAGATCCTGCACTTTCGTTGTAGGGGTTTAATAAATATTTGTTAAATGCTTGCTCAGTAATCGGGGTTTAATGATGGGGGAAGGCCAAGGTTTATAATATGATAAAGTTCCACCAGACACTTGTCATATTCCCATACCATCCCTCTGTTTTACATATCACTGGACTATATAGCAAATCCCTCCCAAATTTTATGAAAGAAAAAAGTATTTAATTGCATATCTTTCTAAAAGATAACAAAATATGCCTATACTGAAGGTGATATGGGGAACAGGGAAGCATTTTTAAATGCCTCTTTGAAGAGCAGCTTTGATATTTTGATTGCCCGACTTTAAAAATCTGATTTAGCAGATGTGAATATTTAAATTTTATATATCCTTTACATTGTGATAGTAGTGAAGAGCTTGCAAAATTCATTTATATAAACCGTCTTACTTTGTCTTCGCTGAGATATAAGGAGTGAGAGGTCAAGGATAAAAATGAGGGTCTGAGATGTCTCACAATTGACCACATCAGTAGATTTGGTGACTAGAATCAGAGCTCAGATATCTAACAGATTGTAAAACAATACGTCTCTTGGACAATGCTACCACATATGCATAGCATATCAAATTTATCTCTAATTTTCCATGTCATGGTCTTCAAGATATTCTCAGTTACATTACCATCATGTAAGTGATTCAGTTTTGAGGAGAGTTAAAATGTAAACTTAATGTAGGAGTTCAGACCTTGGTCCTTGATCAGTCCAGGTGACTAAGTTAATTATGGAAAATTGTGTTATCCAGTTGTTATTAGTTTACATTAAACAATCTCCATGGAACCGTATTCTTCTTAGAGTTTGTTTCATGAATCTCTAAAGTGTAAATCATTATCCTGGAATAATACTTAGTCAAGTTTCATACATGGATGCAGAGAATGAAGATTTCATAAAATTAACTATTATTTCTGCATTATTCATTACCTCCATGGTTTAGAAAAGTGCCTGGCACATAGATAGTAGGTTCTCAAGAAATATATTTAATTAATATTTATTTGTTTTTAGAAATCATGTTGATATTCATACAACCCCCTCTACTTACCCTAAGGAAATTTGTCCTTACTATTTTATATTTTTATATCCACTTTTATTTAGCTCATAGAATGAAGTATAAAACTATAGGACTATAGATGCCTTTTTAAAAAAAATTCATATCTAATTTTAACTGTTTCTACATATAAGAAATTAATGTATACAAAGCATATTTCCAGGAAGAGGATTAATTTTCCATGATTTCCTTCTGTTTCTTAACGTATAAAAATAAGAGTGTAGAGAAAATTGTATGTATTTTTTTAAAGGAAAGTTGACCCTTTGCTGAAATAATGAAAAATAAATGTAACTTGTCAGTAAAACTTATTCAAGGAAAATTGAAATTCACTTCTATCTCCTTTTAGATAAGTTTCTTTTTACAAGAAAGAACTAATGTTGTGGTATGTGGCCATTTCACTCATATAACATGTGAGGAAGGAAATGGTTCTTTATTTAAAACTATAGTCATTTACTTACCGTTTATATCTTTCTTCTAGGATTAATCGGAAAAACATTCATTGTCAACTTAATTTTTACTCCATTTAAAAATTTTACTTTTTCTATCTAATTTTTCTTTTCAGGGCTTGAATTAAAATATAGAATATTCTCAAAACACAAAAATAAACTCATTTGTAGTCAGGGTGCATAAAATTTTACCATTTAGCAAACTTCACTGTTGTGCATGTTTTCCCCTTTGGTTCATACAACTCATGTGGCTTTTCTTTTCTTTTTTTATTTTTCTTTTCATTCATATTACCTCTTATTATATCCATCATTCCATTTTTCTTTCCTATTAGAGTGAAATTGGACACAGCCCTCCTCCTGCCTACACCCCCATGTCAGGAGTAAGTATTTCATGATCAACCTTCATCTTTTAGTATTTTTGGTCTTTACTTGTCATGTTTCTTCTCTCTCGTCTCCCCATAGTTTTCTCATTTTGCTTTTGCCAACAGTGAGTTAATAATTTGCTGTAGATTCAATAGCTGGCTTTGTGGATATGTTTTCTCTCAGTAGGTAATCCAAAACTGAGATGCCATGCATCAACAGTAAGCTTCAATTTTTACCTGAAGGATTTATCTGAACTCATAAATTATGCTTTTGGATGAGGAGGTTATCATTATTTCCATGATTATAGGTTGTGTGCTAAAAAGTTGGAGTCTCAATAATGATTCCCTACTTAGGTACTTGGAGACTTAAAGTCATACTGACCACAAAAGAGAAAATATCACCATCCAAATGGCATCACTGTGCTTCTGTTCTTAATGTCAACTGTCTACAGTTAATAACATTTCCATTTGTCATGAAATTTGAATTTTATATCAAAAATAGGCGACTGTGGGAAAATAGCACGAAATACTAAGTATTAGGTCATGTTTTAGGTGGCCAATAAGATTTAAATATATTTCCAAATTCTTTCCCCAGGATAACTTTTTAAGAAATATTGTAATTTTAGGTGATTGTAAGTCAAACTTGTTAGCCATTTAGGGGAAAAACTCAATTAGGAAGCTCTGACTTTTGTCTGAAAGACAAGTTTTCATATCCTTGGTTATTTTTTATACCTATTTCTAAAATAACTCCTGGCTAAATGTGTCTCTACTGTTGACAGAACCAGTTTGTATACCGAGATGGGGGTTTTGCTGCAGAACAAGGAGTGCCTGTGCCCTACAGAGCCACAACCAGCACGATCCCAGAAGCTCCAGTTGCTCAGGGGGCTACAGCTGAGATTTTTGATGACTCCTGTTGTAATGGCACCCTACGCAAGCCAGTGGCACCCCATGTCCAAGAGGATAGCAGCACCCAGAGGTACAGCGCTGATCCCACTGTGTTTGCCCCGGAACGAAGCCCACGAGGAGAGCTGGATGAAGAAGGTTACATGACCCCTATGCGAGATAAACCTAAACAAGGTACAAATACAACGTTCAGAAATGATTTGCATTCAACATTCACATCCATCAAAATGAGCAATATAATATAGAAGGGAAATTGCCAAACCACTGGACTATGTAACATTTGTGACCCAGAAAAGGCCTAGACTGCTGCTCTATGTAGGATACTGTCCAAATCCACAACATTTACATCATCCAGGGCCTTTCTAGAAATCAGAATCTCGAGCACCACTTGAATAGTCATCTGCATTTTAACAAAATCCCTATGTGACTTTTATGCACAATCAAACCTGAGAAGCACTGATCTCAACTTATCTTTGTTGGGCTATTTGAGTGAGGAAGCACATCACAAAATTTCAGCACCATGGCTTTATTTTTTTTTTTAATTTTTATTTATTTATGATAGTCACACAGAGAGAGAGAGAGAGAGGCAGAGACACAGGCAGAGGGAGAAGCAGGCTCCATGCACCAGGAGCCTGATGTGGGATTCGATCCCGGGTCTCCAGGATCGCGCCCTGGGCCAAAGGCAGGCGCCAAACCGCTGCGCCACCCAGGGATCCCAGCACCATGGCTTTATTGGACTTATTGTGGAGATCATAAAAACTGGTATTATGATGGCACCAATAAAAAATTTGGTCAGTTCTTTAAAATTTTCCATCATTAGAATGATCATTTATTACAGAAGATTATGATTCCTTGTATGACACATTTTAAAAATTAAAACTCTGACACAGCATTTACTAATATGTATACCACCGTGTCTTGAAAATACTCAATTTGTAGTTCTACAAAGCTCAGTGATGACTTTACAAAGTTAGTGGTAGAAATGTTAGACATCTAAATCCAATGACACTTAAATTTTGAAAAAGCTGCTTTCTTTCCATGTTAACGGCATCATAGAAAGGAGAAAGGAGAAGGATGATTGTTATTAAAAACTGATGATTGTATCTCAGGGTGTTAAGTATCAAGTAAACTTTTTTTTTAAGACTCTGTAGAAGAGCCCGTTATGTTCCTTAATATATGGTTATATTCCATTTTATAGAATTTGATTAAGGGATCCCTAAGTACATATTGTAAATATCCTATTAAAATATATCTATCTTGATGTATATAAAGGTATTACTGCACTGAAGAATTAGAGGAATTGAAAGAATTGGAAGGTAGCCAAGTAGTTACACAAATGTAGGTTTTGAGAAGATTTGGCAGATTCCTGAAAGTGGAATGCTCTCTGGGAAGATCCTTAGCTCAACCATAGAGTTGTTTCTCTGTTTACAACTGCATGACTGCACGTCTGCATCAGGAAATAGATAAGTAGATTGCATTGAGAAAAGGTACCATGAACCTTCTAAGAGAAAAAATACAAGCCAGCCTGTATAGACTCACTGTGGAGCATCCCTTGATTTTGTCTCTGAATACAAGTTTCTATAGAAGATTATTGTACTCCAGCCTACTTCTCAGAGAGTAGAGAATGTTAGTATAGACCTTCATTACACTTTCAATTAATGAGTTTCAGGAACCTGGTAAGGAAAATCAGATTCTGTCTCCCTTAAAAGTTTGTTTTCATATATTTTTCTTAAAATGTCAATTGCTTTAAACACCATTCAAATTCCAACATGTTATGAAGTGAAAAGTTTTTCCTACCCCTTTAGGGACAATAATTAAAACAGTACAGTAGGGAATCCCTGGGTGGCGCAGCGGTTTGGCACCTGCCTTTGGCCCAGGGCGCGATTCTGGAGACCTGGGATTGAATCCCACGTCGGGCTTCCGGTGCATGGAGCCTGCTTCTCCCTCTGCCTGTGTCTCTGCCTCTCTCTCTCTCTCTCTCTCTCTCTCTCTCTCTATGTGTGTGTGTGTGACTATCATTAAAAAAAAAAAGTACAGTAGAACAAGGAAATGGCTCAACAGGAGTTTTAGAACTGAATTCTAGTTCAATACTGCTTGTATCCTTCATATATCATTTAATCTTGGTTCTCTATTTATAAAACTTAAAAAAAAATACAGCTTATACTTCCTTTCTCACAGGATTGTTGTGAGGAAGATGTAAGTTCCTGTCACGCCTATGTATGATGG
The DNA here is from genome assembly GCF_905146905.1 of Nyctereutes procyonoides. Classification (NCBI taxonomy): domain Eukaryota; kingdom Metazoa; phylum Chordata; class Mammalia; order Carnivora; family Canidae; genus Nyctereutes; species Nyctereutes procyonoides. The sequence continues at coordinate 19,102,068 of NW_026575132.1, read as the reverse complement.
TGGGATAGTCATTACTGTCCTTGAACTTGCACATGATGCTAAATACTTAAGTATATCAAAGAGGTCTATGTCCATGGGCTAATCACCCTAAGTTGATGCGATTTTTTTCCCTACTTGTCAAGCTATATGTATAGAGGATAGAACGTTTGTTTCAGAACAGTGGCATCTCAACAAACAATTATGCCCTTTCCCTGCCCCAACACCAAAACAGGAATAGCTGAAGTGTCATTTCTGTGTAGACTTTAAAAGAGAGGACAAAAGGTCTACTCTCTGCATGAATAGATGTCTATATATCGTCTATACTATAAACATAGAGATAGAATTATATTTGAGAAGAACAGCATTGATAACACCTTTTTAAAAATTGGGTCAATATTCTGTATTATCAGATCAGATCATGCAAAATAGCCATTATAATGACTGGTGCCAATCTACAAAACAGTTATTTCATATAATTCAAACTAATAATTTGTTATTTTGTGATTATGGTTAGCCATTGGAAGTAAATGCTCTAGGGATCCCTGGGTGGCACAGCGGTTTGGCGCCTGCCTTTGGCCCAGGGCGCGATCCTGGAGACCCGGGATCGAATCCCACGTCAGGCTCCCGGTGCATGGAGCCTGCTTCTCCCTCTGCCTATGTCTCTGCCTCTCTCTCTCTCTCCCTGTGTGACTATCATAAATAAATAAAAATTTAAAAAAAAAAAGGAAGTAAATGCTCTAATTACACTTTATTCTTAGGCATATGTATTGTCGAGCAAGTCAATCTAGTGACATGCTAGATGTCTGTCAGATTTTATTAGTTGAGTCTTTTCTTTAGATGTTCCCTTTCCTATGTGTAGTGCTTTCTGAAAAACATCTGTAATCAAATCCACTTTACCTATATGGACATCACAGCAAAACACACAGACTGAAAAACACTATTCCTTCACTTTATCCATTTACCTTGGCATGGAGCTAAGCCATAGACATTTTGATTTTCCAATACCCTTTAAAAAAATTCCAATTTCTCCGCATTTAAAAGCTACCCCTGATAGATTGCCTTATTTTTCAACAAAAATAAAATACTGACTTTTAGAAAACAGAAGCATTCAAACAAGTGGCCTTCTATGTAGGAGACACAAATGCAATTAGAAGGAAAAAGGAACAATGTAGGGGACAGGAACTAGGGCTTCTGGCCTGTGGTGCTTTGCTAAGACATTAAAGAGTTTTGGTCCACCTACTCTTTTTTCATATGACAAAATAGACAAAATAGTTTTTGTAAAAATTCATGAAAACAAATCCATGGCTTTATGATTCTGGAGAAAGAAGCTAACCATCCTGCATTACCTTCTTCTGATTAACATTTTCCAGAAAGTAGATACTAACTGATATTTTTGCATTCCTCAGAATACTTGAACCCTGTGGAGGAGAACCCTTTTGTTTCTCGGAGGAAGAATGGAGACCTTCAAGCTTTGGATAATCCCGAATATCACAATGCTTCCAATGGTCCACCCAAGGCAGAGGATGAGTATGTGAATGAGCCACTGTACCTCAACACCTTTGCCAACGCATTGGGGAATGCCGAATACCTGAAGAACAATGTACTGTCTGTGCCAGAGAAGGCCAAGAAAGCATTCGACAACCCTGACTACTGGAACCACAGCCTGCCACCTCGGAGCACCCTTCAGCACCCAGACTACCTGCAGGAGTACAGCACAAAATATTTTTATAAACAAAATGGACGGATCCGGCCTATTGTGGCAGAGAATCCTGAATACCTCTCTGAGTTCTCGCTGAAGCCAGGCACTGTGCTGCCTCCTCCACCCTACAGACACCGAAATACTGTGGTGTAAGCTCAGCAGTGGCTTTAAGATACAGACACACCCGCTCCAATTTCCCTGCCGCCTCTCTTTCTCTTATGGTCTTCCTTCTATTCCCAAGGCCAGTAGATTTGACACTTCCCAATGGAAGATATAGAGATGCAATGATAGTCATGTGCTTATCTAACTTGAACACTAGAAGGAAGAACTGAAAGAGAAAGACAGGAGGAACCACACTGTTTCTTCATTTCTCTGCATGGGTTGGTCAGGAGACTGGAACAGCTAGAGAAGGACCAGCAAATAAAAGGCAATACTGCCTGCTGTCAAGCTAGTTCTCAACGTTTTCTCTTTCTTCTTTCTATTTCTTTTTTTTTTTTTCTAAATGCAGATGCCTGAAAGACCCATGCTATCTGTTCCTATCTGTAGGAACTGATGTGTGCATTTACACTATCCTTGGAAATCGTAATGAAGTTTCCATTAGAACAAAAGGATAACCTTTTCTATAACAAATGAGAGTAACTGAAATTGAAAATCCAATTTCCTTTTCCAACAGTTTCTATCCTAACAAGCAAGAATGGCCAACTCAGCTTTCATAATTTTTTAATCTCTCTAAAAGTTATAACTAGTAATTATGTTTGGAGGGATTTTCTTGGTCTTTTTGTTTTGTTTTGTTCTGACAGCTTTGGTCTGTCTCTTTATATTACTTTTACCTCCCTATATTTTGACTTTAATTTCTAATTGCAAAAATTTTTACATCAAAGTTTCTTATGTGTTGCTATAAATTGACAGAATTGTAAAAAAATATTTTATTATGGTGAAATGACCATTATTTTAAATATATAGCCTTTAAAATAGAAGGGGAGGCCAAGATATTAGTTAAGTGTAACATCAAATCTAACTCTCATGTTTTACACTATGGAATATGTACCCCCACATCCTTTACATTCTTCAACATTTTCTTCTCCATGAATGACAGTACTTGATAGGCAGTTGGTAGTGTAAAGAGTAAATGGGAAACTAAGAGACAGTTCTATGTGGTTCATGAAAACTACTGACACTTTCAGGGGTGGTCCAATGGGGAATCCATTGAACTGGAAGAGACACTGGATTGGGTATGTCTACCTGGCAGATACTCAGAAATGTAGTTTGCACTTAAGCTATAATTTTATTTGTTCTCTTTCTGAACTCCATTTTGGATTTTGAATGAAGCAATATGGAAGCAACCAGCAAAATAATTTAAGTACATTTTTTTAAAGAGCTAAGATAAGGAAAGACTGTGGAAATGCCAAACCAAGCAAATTAGGACTTTGGAACAGTATCCAAGAGATTATGGTGAGAGGGCCAGCACATTATCAACAAGTGATATCACATTTGCTACGCAAGAAAAGTTATCCAGTTTGTATACTCCATGTGAAGGAATGCAAGTAAGGATTGGCTTGACTCCATGGAATTTCTAGTATGAGACTCTATTTATATTAAGTTGAAGGTAACTCTTTGCACATAAATTGGTATAATAAAAAAATACACAAACGTTCACAATTTATAGATAGGTTCTTGGGTCAAAAGTTGTAAATAAACATGAAAAATTTCTCATGTAATTATTTTAATATCCAACATACTAATCTTTTGATACTTTGTATAATAGTACTTTCTTCAAACACATCATCCTAGTTCTAGAGCCATCTTTTTATGTATCATTTTAAAAGAATACCTACTAAGTTAAGATGAGCAATGGGAACAAAATGGTAGGAATGAGTCTCCAGGAACAAGAGGCCTAAGGTCAATAATTAGGAAAATCTGGTAGTCTCTCTTTTCTAGGAAAATCTGCTTGGAGAGTCATTTGGATTTAAAAAAAAATTTTTCATCTGTTAAAATGTTGGCATCAAATTCAAGTCTATCATATAAAAGAAACCAATAAGACTAAAAATCTCCATTGGTAAAGCAGAGGGTTTACAGAGAGAAAAAAAATGCAAAGAAATCTAGGTTTCTGCCTATTTTGAAAAAAATAAGTGAATCCATCTATTCAACTCCCTTATTTTTTCAACTGGTATTTATTTAGAGTCTACTAAAAGCACTGTGTATGTGGGGAACATCAACATAAATGCAATATTATCCCTAACTTAATGTTTTTAAGTCAGTTTATTTGGAATGACTTTGAATTTCCCCATAAGTTCAAGGAATAAGATTTTATGGACTATTTTGTGAGCAGTCATCATAAAATCAATTGTTTGTTAAAAGATCTCCTGTGAACTCATTTGGAACATGAATTAAACAACCTGCAAGTTACTGAAGTTGACAAATAGGATAGTTTCAATGTTATCATCCAAACAGGAACTGGTAGAAGGTTATTGCCTCACTGACTAATTGGCCTATCTGGATTCTAATTTGACCATTAGGTCAACAGTGGGTGTTGGTCTTTGGCCAAGAAATTCGGAGGTGTCAGGACTGGTTTCTCACTAAGTTATGAGAAATAAGGTAAGCTAAAAGAGTGAAGAAGAGCAAGGGAGCAGTTTGTCAGATCCCTGATAGTGAGGTTCAACTCTGAACTTTTCTGGGTTGAAGACATAGAATGACTTAGGGCCTACAGCCCAAGAGCTTTCAACTCTCCCACCCATTCAGAGGAGTCTCCAGAGAAAGAGACCTCACATCAGTTCTTATGAAAATTTGGATATAAACCTCCCTTTCTAGATAAATCTGTACCAACTTACCATGGACAACACCCTTGTTGGACTTGATTTTTTTTCCTTCTGATTTCCAATATTCATATGGTCTCTACGTGGATATGGAAAAAATAATCACTTAAGAAGGATTTTTTTTTTTTTTTTTTTTTTTTTACTGTTAAGGTAATAGAATGTATTCAGTGAATGTAGTTTCCTTTATTTTAAGAATACAAACCCCTTACACATCAGGTAATCTACCACTAGTAACTAGAAATAGATGCAAGTATAATTCAAAATGACCCAAAATGCTTCACAAAAATACTTTATTATTCCTTTTGAATGATTTATGTAGTACATATTTGATTTCAGTTGTTTTGGGATTTCTTTCTTATGTCTGTCCCCCTGGAAAAATATATTTCAAAGTTTATGAAAGGAAGAAAAAAATACAGTTTTATCTGTTCCAAAAAAATAACCTATTCAATCCAATAGAGTGAAATTTTAAAATGCCAATTGAAGGCTGCCACGTGCATCCGAATATCAAATCCCAGAGCCTAATTGTATCAATGCAAATATGCAGAACCAATTAAGTCAATTTGAGAAAAATTGGTACTAAATTTACACAGACTGTATTTTTTTTTATTAAATCACCAGATTTTGTAGTTTATACCTATCTTGGGAAATCCAACCTACAGATAAGGAAAAACTGTATAGCTAAATGGTTGTTTAAAGAACCATTCTTTAGTTCTTAGATGAGAAAAAGATGTTCTCTAAACCAGAGTAGACCCAGAAACACAAGGCATCCTGCACCATAAAGAGAGGTGCTTGGACTACTGAGTAACACTTGGTCTTCCAAATTATAGCAGCACAGGTTAGGGTGAGAGTTCTTTCTCAAGTAATATTCTTGAAATAGAATATAAAACAATGCAAACTCAGATTTTATTAAAATATACAATCTTAGTAGATCATGAAGAACAACCTTAGTAGATCATGAAGAACAACCGATTGTTTGTATACAGATAGAGATAGCACTCTAAGTGTTATAATGTATGTGTTAATACCTTCTAAAAGTAGGATGTGACAAAAAGATCGTGCATAGTCCTGATGCCGAGGTCAAATCAGTAGAAGGTCTGTGAGGTTCTGCTGCTAGATGAAGTCTGGGGGCTATCAATATGCTTTTTGAAGTGTCAACATGAAAAGAAAAGTAAAATTGTTTCAGCCCGACAGGGAAGGATGTAAATACATGTTTTCTAGAGCTATCTAACCCTTGTTTCAAAACTTGAATTATTCATCCATCTATAAATGTTGATTATTTAACTAGTATGTAGTTCATAAGGTAATAGAAAAGGTGATCATGAGAGCATGTATATAACTGGGCAAAACCATGATAATGCTGTAAGATGTAGATTTAGTTAGGTTATCAGATATTAAATGATTTTAATATTATTAAATCAAACTAGAAAATTAACCACAAAATATTATGTAACAAGATAAAATGCAGGATAATGAAAATGTAGGATGGATTTTGCATAGTAAAAAATAAGTTTGCCATTTAAAATTGTTATTTGTTAGATTTAGCTGAAAGTAGACATATAAAGAGCTGGTTCCACTTGTGAAAACTTGCTTTAAAGCATTGCAATTAAATTTTGTTCTCATTCTCTTGTTCTTTTAATTGTATTAAGTGTAAAGAGAAAAAAAATTAATTTGTATTGCAAACACCACGTTGCAGAATTTAACAGGCAAATAGGTTACATGACGTTAAGCAAGAGGTCTTGTCTTCAAAACGAAGTAAAGGAAATGTAAATGTTCTATTACCTTATGCAGAGACAAAGATTGAGTGGTGCCATTTAGTGAACAAACAAAATACATTTAACTTATGAAATGTCCCTTTTTTTCTCATGATACCTTCCCATTTCCAGAAACAAAAAGAAGCAATTAGTTAACAATATTCTGATAAATAGTGCTAAACCAAGAATTTCAAACTGTTGTTATTTCCATTGTTTTGAACTGTAGTTAATAGACCAGTGATTTTTAATATTGCAAATGAGAAGTCCAGCTGTATAAACTTCTGGTCATTAGAAAGCCAGATAAACTAACTTCTACCGTATATGCCAAGGGCAAGAAAATTCTGCTGTGCCTCTCATTGTGTATATGGACTTTGAAAGGCAGCCTTGTACCCATGTAGACACGTGAAGGCAAACTCCTGTCTCCTGATTGCCATTTGCTAAAGAACAAATGACATTATACAGATGTAAATTAGGCGTGATTTTAAAATAACATTTATCAGTGGAGACCTTGATTTTACTAATATTACAACTGGGACCAGCTTTTATACTTCTGGGTAGAATGAATACAATTTTTTCTAATCCCAGAGATGCCTTTGCAAGAGTAGTTCTCTCCATACTTACAAGCATGAAGCTGTTGTGGGCACCATGTTGGGTCAGGAACACTTGCATTTGTATGGACAAATGGCTTTTAACACCATGGGCGGTTTCATTCTTTTCATTAAAAGGCAAGTTTCTATAAAATAGTAAAAACTTCAGGCACTGTTCAAGTCCCACTGCTTTTGTAGAGGTACAAAAATGTAGGATGTGGTCACTTTTGCAGACTCCTGCCTCACCTCCTTCCAGCCAGGTGATATTTTGGGCAGAAGAAAATGTTTCTCTTTCAGTTATGAGCTGAAAACACTCTAAGCCCCAACTTCTTGGGGTAGTTTTATGCTTCCCTTGGAAATTACTGTCTAATGACCAGCTTTGCAAGTAAGTGATTATCTTGTTAGGAGTCACAGAAAAATTAATTTCTCTAGACCTTAGAGAAAAGTACCACCCTTCCTCCTTTCCCCATTGGCACAACCACCTCTGTTCTCTTCACTTTACAACCTTCTTCAAAGTGGCCCTGTTGAGGCTGTCCCTCTCTGAAGCCATAGAGGATCTCTGAGGTCCCACACATTGCTTTGTGAAACACTGACTTAGCCTCTGCCCTCAAATGCCTGACTTTTCTATAAACGATTCTAGCAAAGTGGACGCTGTTTAAAATACTTCTCAAATAAATTACTGCACAGAGTATACTTTCTGTTATTAAAATTACTTTTCTCCATAAAGATCAATTCTCTTACTATATCCTTCTCTGCAGGAATTTGAGTCGAGTCAGCCCTGTGACGAATCTTGAAACTCACACATATGTGCACATACCCTTGGTAGGTCTTAGATTTAATCTTTTCATAAAAAACTTAATGTGTAATGAGAAGTTAGCTTTGCCAGCAAATTAACTTATTTACTTTACGTATTTATTTTATTCCTGATCGCAAATATTTTACAGCTGCTGTAATTTTTTTTTTCACAACAAAGAGTCTTATTATCATAAAAGTAAAGGTTATTCAGCTTTGAGAACCACCTGTAATCCTCTATTGGATCATTCATCTATCTGATAAATATATAATGAGGGCAGTTTCACTGCAATGAAAATCCATGTTGTCTGCTAAGTTGCCACTTTTTTCTCTACTTTTGATCTTTAAGGACTTTTTTATTTCAATGCTCTGACAAATCTCACCCATATCATGAGAAGTGGTTATATTTGTACAAATATACAAATATAAGAAAACAAAGTTTCATACCTGTAGGCAACAGTCTGACTTGTCCAAACCACTTTGCCTTTACTGCTATTTTTATTCCTAATGTGTAGATGTTTTCCCCCTAGCCTGCGGCTCTTGTGAAGGAAATCAAATCATACCTCCTCTATATTGACATAACCTGGTTCTCGAGTATCATTTCCAGATTCTTCCGTTAATGGGGGTTGTACCTTTTCCCTAAAGTGAGAGTCATTTTCCTGTATATTTCTGGATCTCTCAGGGGCTGGGAGGGGGGAGTGAGGGGACTACACCATAGCACTCCAAGAACCCTTTTGGGATTACTCCAGTAATCAAGTATGGAAGTTATTTTCTAAATGTAGATATGTAAGCTGTTCTTTTAAAGTAAGGTACTTTGAAAAATGTAGCATAAACTGGTACTGCTGTTAAATGGGTCGATCATAAAACTGAGCAGCTGTGTGAGGGCAGCTAACTTTGAATGCACACCTCACTGGCCGGTGTGTCTACATCTCCTGTTGTGAGCACCAGGGACTCTCGCATTGCTGCATGTCGAAACTGCATCTTTACATGGTATGACTAGCTGCTCATCTCCTTAGGCACCATTGCAGCAAGATCAAACAAAAATGAGATCGGTCTGCAAGACAATTCATAGCACAAAAAAACTTAAGTCATGTTAAATCTTCACTCAAACACTCATCTCATACAAGCATCCAAGTAGTTGACTCAGCTCAGTTCAGGTGATAAAGGGAGACATTTTACCGAAAAGGCAGAGGCTTAAGGTATTATATACATTTGTATTCATTTCCTTACGTTCTTAACTTGCAAACAGAAAACAAGCCCTCTCTCTTGTGAAGTATCTTCAAAGGACGGGGGGGGGGGGGGGGTGCAAAAATACCTAGCTGGTAAGCCATCAATGTTTCATTTAAATCCCGGTGTTCAAAGTCAGCTGCCTTTTTGAAATAAACAAACAAACAAAAAAATACTACTGTATGTTTGAAAATGTGAATAGTATTTTTATAGCTTGTTAAAGACATGGCTAGTTGCATTTGTAAATAAGGGTAATGTTGCTTTGATTTTCTTTTGTGGACATCTTTATTTGGGACATAATGTCTTTAGGATTGATTTGTATATAAGTAATTGGCTTGTGATTGTTTCCTTTTGGTTGGAAGTTATCATTTGACATTACTTGTGATTCTGTGTTCAGCACTATTGTGACGTGTTCAACCTCTGCACTCGCTTACACAATAGGATATGCCAATTGTGTGTGGTGTAATGTTATTTTGATTTTTTTTCTATTTTATCTATGAAGGATTATGCACTTAACACATACTAACTTTTTTAATGTTAGGTATATTTTTAGTATAATTTCCCTTATTCTTTCTTCTCCGCCAACCCTTCACCCCATTCTACTTTCCTTCCCCCAGTTTCTGTTGTTATTTGAGAATGAGGGACAAACAGTATTTTAAATTTCTGTAATTAGGCTTTCAGTTAGTTCTCAAGGATCCTTTCTTGGCTCTTGGGAAAGAATTGTACCTGTACAAGGCAATTATAGAATGCGACCTGCTTTGCCTCATTCCGTACTGATCATCCCAGCTGAACAATTTGAAAACTGTTCTGCCTTTTTGTTACATGAATCTGTCAGAAATATATTTTTAATTTAATATAAATGAAATTCAATAAAATATGAAACAAATGTTCTCTTTTGTGTCAGAAATTTGTTACAAGAAAAACCAATTAGGAAAGAAGAGGATTTGTTCTAGATTTAATAATTTGAAGATGTGACTGTGGGCTTATTTTTTCCACATTTATGAATGTCATTATTCCTTGGAACTCTTTGGTTGTTTGGAATGTGATACATTCCTTATATTTTTGCCATCTAGTGTATATTCCTACTGATGTGTACAGACTTAACTCCTCTGTGCAGACTATGCCTAATTAACTGGTTGGTTTGTTTTCTGAGAATAGTATTTGGTAGGTTGTATCCAAATAACAGTAACATTTTCTTATAATATTTTTTTCTTTCCGCCCTCTTTGCAATTTACTCAAATGGTTCCAGCAAATCTTTTGTTAGAAATAATATCAAAAATCAAATGTTAGTACCATGCTTACAGAGAAGAGGGAATGGGTCCATAAATAGTCAACGAACTGACTGCTGATTTGAGATAAGCCCACTAAAATGTGTGAGAGTAATTTTAGAGAGACTGATGTTATGAAAAGCTTCCTCCTTCAAGTTTCTTATTTTAACTTTTCTATTTCAAATACCGTTCCTTACTCCCTCATACCTCCAAAGTGTAAGAACTTTTAGATTCCGATAACTTCTCATTCAAGGCTCTATCATTACTCTTTCAAACTACCATGGTTATTTGATTACATAGGATCTCAGATGGGCCAGTGGATAGAAAGTATATGATTCAACAAAAAAACTGGAGTAAGTTCTCTTAAATCTATTCAGATATAGGTCTTTATAGATCCTGTTTTAGTCAACAGGATCTACTATTTGCATGGACACACACACATATTCTCTTCCTTAAATGTTTAGACCCATTTATTTGGGATCACTGTCATTTTGTTGTGCTCAGAATGACATATGTCAAGGCACCACGCATATGAAGCCATTGATAGACTGAAGAAGAGGAAGTAACAACTTATGTTTCTAATACCTTAAGGTACAGTTGACATTTCCAGTGGCACCATATTAGTTCAAAGCACAAGTTGCATAGAGCTTTACCATGTATGAACTTATTCCCATACGTTGATTGATTTGGTTTGGCTCACTACCCCCTCTGAGATAAGTGTTATTGGAATACTTCTGTCATTGGCTGAGGAAAATAAGACTAAAATAACAAATTTAGAGTCATGTGACCATTAATTGGTTATATTCACCCTCAAAGCTGCATCTTCTGATTTAAATATCTTTCTTTCTTCTACTTAACCACTTCTCTTTCTTCCTCTGCGAAGGGGAACCTCATTCTGATCACACAGTACTTTATGCTGACACATTGACTCAATTTAAGACCACCAGTGGTCTTCATCAGTACCTTGACAACTGATCTGATAAAACTTCTCTCTACTTTTGCAAACTACACAAGAGCAACTCATCCGTGATGGAGGGTCATGTTCCTTTCATTGAAGGAACATTGAAGGATTATACTCATAATCATAAGTAAACAGATTTTTTAAAAAAATGACTGTGGGGAGAACCTATGGATTGTGTCCCTTTCTCAGGGTCTTCTAAATCTGCCTGGTAAAAGCACCACTTGTTCCCTCCATATATCAGAGAATATATGTACTATACTTAGGTCTAGCACTTTCATTATATACATTAATATTAATATAATTGAGATCTCACATGAAAAATTTAATTTATAAATAACTTGGTAAATCTTCTAGGATTTACTACATGCTAAACAGTCACTGGAAACTTTTTCTGAGAAACAGCACAGAATCTGATCCTGACCCAATGACAAAACTTCAATTAAAATGATAATGGTAAGAGGGAAAAAATTATGGAAAAGCTGTGAGGTATATAAGGGAGTAGAAGGTTAGAATCCAAAATGAACATCACAATTCAGATTTGAATTCACAGTTTAATTGTATAAGCCCTGTTTTGGAAAGATATATATATCTGTATACAGATCTTCCTTGACTTATAATGGGATTATGTCCTGATGAACTCATGGTAACTTGAAAATATTGTAAATAAAAAATGCATTAAATACTCCTAACCTACCAAACATCATACTTTAGCCTAGACTATCTTAAATGTGCTCAGATCACTTACATTAGCCTGCAGTTGTGCAAAATCATCTAATACAAAGCTTGTTTTGTAAGAGGTGTAATTTATTAAAAAATGCACAAAAAGTGAAAACCAGAATGGTTTTATGTATATCAATTGTTAACCCTGGTGATCACATGGCTTACTGGGAGCTGTAGCTCACTCACTGTTGTTGCCCAGCATCATGAGTATTTATTACATATCACTAGCCCTGGAGAAGATCAAAATTTGAAGTTAAAATATGGTTTCTACCGAATGTGTATCATTTTCTCACCATTGTAAAGTCAAATTCAAAGTCAAACCATTTTAAGCCAGGGTGTGTTTGTATATACATATACATGTATGTATACATATACACAAATATCAAGAGAGAGAATATATAGAGACAATATACTACAAAAATATTTAGATATTTTTATATATTACAGAATTTCATACAGTCTCTATTTTCAAGTGATTTCACTACAAACCTCAAGATGTATACCATACTATAACTTATAAAATTGTAAACTGAGCAGGTGCATAGTTAGCTAATTGTATTTCCCTCCACAGTATCATCAAGCTGCATGATAAACCATGGGGAGCAAAGCCACTAGACAACCATCTTAAGATTAGAAACAGAAGACTGTCACCCAGATAGCAATTTTAAAGCTATAAACAGAACAATTCACCACAAGATAGCAATCAGGAGACTGTAAACCAAATGGTACACATGAGACATGTGAATATTGAAATACCTGCTCTTGCAAGTTACCCACAGATTTTTAAAAGAAATACACTTATCTCCCAAACCTGTTTCTACCTATTTATGCCTCCAAGAGAAGTAGCATGTTGTACAAAATTATACAATCCAAGTTTTTTGCCTCTTTTAGAAACAAAGAAAAATAAAGATTCCAAGCTTTAAAAACATATCCTATCAGCTGTCCACTGATTACTAGAAGAGGCACATATGTACCATAAAATATCTTGAAGATAAAATCTTAATATCTCATTCCAATTGCCTTAAATATCTCCTTATGTCATCATCTTCCATGTATTACAGGGATTTATTAATTTATCTTGCCTTTACTCAGTGCAAAACTATTGTATTTGTGCAGATTTCCAGCCATTACAACAACATTAAAATAATAATAAACATTGAATATTTCTCTTATGTCTGGCCCTCTATGAAGAACTCTATATTCATTGTCCTGTTTGATGTTCACCACAACCCTGTAAGTTTGGTACCATTATTTTCGTTTTTTTCAGAAGTGAGAAAAGTATAATTCTAAAAAGGTTCAAAAGCTTGTGCAAGACTCACAAAAAGTGACATAGCTGGGACATGTATCCGCTTGACATCAATATACTTTATCCCGGAAGCTGTATTGTATTTTCTTGTAATATTAATGAGGGAGCAGGTATGATTTTTCCTCAAGCATTTAAACTCAGTGCAGTAATCGTAAGTTTATTTTTTCCATAATAAATTGTAGTGTCTTTCCCAAATCTCCAGTTTATCCAAAAGCAGCAAACATAAATTGACCAATTAAGGATTTTTCAAAACTAATTCAAAATATATTCCTCCAATTTAAAGTTTTCTCTTTACTTTATCTCAGGGGAGATAGCTAAATTCTAGGGCCTTTATTAATTAAGATTCAGTAGCAATGATAAATTAACCCTGAAACATCATTGGCTTATCATTTAAAGCTTATTTTTGCTATGAGGTCTGAGAGCTTTCCTCCAAATGATCCTTCAGAAGACCAACCATTCTAGCTTCATCTGTGACTCATCTATCTCAACCTGTTACCTCCATGATTGCTGTAACAGAGAAAAGGATGTTGGGGGGCTAGACAGGGGCTTTCACTGCCGCAGCCCAGAAGTGACTTATCACTTCCGCTCACAACCCATCACTTAAAACTAGTCACCTGGTCCTACTCAAGTTCAAAGTAGCTGTGGGCACACATATAGATATTGAGGGTATATAAATTCTTCTGACACATGGCTGACGTAGCATTATATCAAAGAAGGAAAATGTCTAGTTCTTGTCCAATACATGATGATGGCATCTGTTAGGATATATAATGTTGCTCTGATTATTGGTAATGAGCCTTCTTCTTACTCTATCTTACACTGAACTGTCTACATTCCTATCTGGTGTCCAGTTATTTGGTCTAATGCATATCCCAGTATCCTTAATACCCTTAATGTGACCATGGTTCTCGGGCTTTCCTGTAAACCCCTGGACCTTCCTATAGGCTTCAGTAAAATTTGCTTACTCACACCACTTTGAGGATCTAGAAACTTAGCCCTGCTACCTGCAGCTCCGCATGCTGAAAACTCTACCCTATTATTCCCAGCTCAAGGATAAGTGAAATTCTACGAAGATACTTAAAGTTTCCAGCAGAAAGCGGGTAATCATTTACATTTCCAAATCTAAGGGAGGGTGCAGAACAAAAATCATATTTCTATGAATAGAATTCTAGAAATAGAATAGAAATTCTATTCATGGGCATCCACCAGAATCTGCCATTTTCCTCTTCATCTCAGTGTGTCCCCTCCAAGTCAGGGTTTTATTGATTGCAAAGGGGGATTGGTGTGGAAGGAAGAGTATTGTGAAGAATTGGTTCTATCTAATCAATAGTTTTCTAAATAGTGAATTTAAAAGCCAAGTTTCTATTGTTTTTCTAGTTCTGTTCCCCATGGTGCCATGGTGGTGTCCCATCTTGTGGCACAGAGAGTTTCTCACTGGGTGAAAAAAAAAAAAAAAAACACTGGGAGGAACAGTTATGTACCAGGTAGTATGCTGAGCACATTACATGCATCATCTCACTTAATCTTTATAAATTATAAAGTTAGAGCTTTATTTTAACGTTTGTTAGTTTCTGATGATCCGGGGATATAATAAATGACCCTCAGATAGAAGGAAGGCAGGATTCTTTATTACTTCCAGCTGTATCAGTGAAAAGGCTACCATGCAGGGCCACCGAGGGGAGAACACCCAGAGGAAAGAGGAACAGCAAGCTGGAACTGAAGGACACAGCTTATATGTGGCCAGCCAGATGGAGTTAGGGAGGTTTCCTGGGCTTTCTATAGATTGTTTTGAATAATTCTACAGGCCTTCTTCTCAGGAAGAAGGATGTTTGGCATCTTGGGGCCTCTGGCAAGTGGATGAGTGTGTGTGTGTGTGTGTGTGTGTGTGTGTGTGTGTGTGTTGTAACCCAGAAGTGCTAGAGTCTGATAAGGGAAGGGATTCGAATGTAAGTTTAGCAAACTTCCCACAAAGAAGTATTGAGAATTTTTAGCCATGATTTCAAAACTGGGTCAAGACAGCACTTATTAAATATTACACTACAAGCTGTCATGGTTTCCCCTTTTCAGTCCAAGTAACTGAAATGTAGAAGTGTTAAGTCCCTTCATCCAAGTCACACAGGGAGATCTTTGCTGTACGACCTGTGTAAGTGAAGCCATTATCTTATATACTCTCTCTTATATATTCCTTAGGAGGGCTTTATCAGGCTTTCTTTTCACTCTTCATTTTGGATCTTTTCTTTCTCCTGTCTTGAATGCCGTGTCATTTGCATGACCACTAGGAGCTATCATGTGTTGAGTTTCTGTGAATACACATGTCCAGGCTGGCGGCTCAGACTTAAATTTCACTTTGTCACATTTTGCTTTCCAATCTCTTGGTCCTTGGGACCCAGTTGTCTACCCCACTTGTCTCCCAGAGTTTCAGGGGTGAGGAAGAAGGTATTTGGGGAGGACAGAGAGAAATTGTACTTACATTATTTGAAAAATAAATTCAAAACTTTTTTTGAAAAAAAAATTTCCCATTAAGAAGTACTGTATTTATTGATATTGTAATTCTGGTAAAAGAGCATTTTAGTATCTGAAGAGTTAGATATAACGTGTTACCTTGCAGGGTAATTTTAAACCATTTTACCTTTGGCAATAGAAATGTAATTGCTTAATATTCTGCAGAAAATGATTGGCTTCCCTCTTGTTACACGCTATACTCCCCATAACTCTCTCTGAATGACAGATCAAGTAGTAATCATCCTGAAAGTACTTAATACTCCAATGATCAGAGGGGTCAACTTTACTACCGTTTGACAAATATGCACTTCTGTTCCAATGTTATTTAACAGCCTGAGCTAATTCAAAGACTGTATAAGTTGAAGAATTATATGATGAAAAACATTGATATCTTCCTCCTAAAATAGAAGGGACGTTGCTGAAAAGATTTGAACACTGACCTGGATTGAATTGGAATTCTCACTGAATATAGTAACAGTCTTACCATCATTGTCAGAGAACAGATAACAAAGTACTAATCAGATGTTGTGCTGTTTCCCTGCCTACTCAGATACTAGGCTTGAATTTTAAGTTGAAGAAAGAAGAGAAAATATTGGAAAAATAGTTCTGGTAATACCAAACAGAGGAATAAGATAGAGACAATTTAATCAAATAAAATGGCTCTAAATGAGCTAATCTGCTTGAAGATATTTTTTCAAACATGATATTTGCTTTTCTTTTTCTTATTTTAGTCTTCTGAGAAAGTTTTAAATTTAAGAATAATGACCAAATTCATCACTCTGGTAGTAAAAGCTCATTATTATAATCTGATCCATTGATTTCAAGTTCCAAATGCCCACAAAGCAAAATTATACTGTCTAGTGAGTGCACTCTGATTATCCCATTCCAGGAAACTCCCAGAAATCTAAACACTTGGGAAAATTCTATTCACCCAACTATAGATATGGTCCCAGATAGGGGATATAGGAAAGGTTTCTGTGCAAAGGAGAAACATATATAAATGGATGTTGTTGATTTTCTAGTAGTTCTACAGAAACAGCTAAAATGTTATGTTACCAAAGTAGCTTTATACCTGAAGCATAGTCTATAAAATTTCAAAACATCTCAGAGATGTTCAACAAATGATTAATGATTTAAAACTGTTTCCTAGGAGGAAAAAGCTGAAAGAACAAAATATAGAGAGAGCAAGGGACAAAGGACCAAGGAAAGAACCAACAACTCTCAGGACAAAAAAACTATCAGATAAGTGACAGAGCATCAGTGATTAGTCTTCTAAATAATTTCTCCAAATTAACTGACACCGAAGACCCAAAGGAACAAAAGTGGCTGCTGGGGTTCTAGGCAGTTGGCTTCTTTCTGTTGGTTTTCCCTGCAGCCACCATTCTCAATCTTGTGCCCGGGCACCTCTGGCACTCTGGCCTTTATTCCCACTATTGTTTATAGTGCTCTCTACTTCACATTAACATTTTGCTTCTCCTCAGCTGGGGATGTAGAGGGGCAAACTCCTCATGTGACAAAAAGAGAAGGCCATTGAGATGAGCCTCTTAGATTCAGTTGCTCTGTAAGATTGTTAAACAAATGAATTCTAGACAAATATCAAATACCGTCTTGGTAGGGAACAGAAATGGTAACACAGACCACATGGCTTGGGAATCATGGGTGGGATGAAGAGGCAAAGTTGTGGGGGTCTGACTACCACCCTGAAGCTTTCTGATTCACTACAAGGACTCATGAAACTCAATAGCAAGCGATCTTCACAGCCAGGAGCAAAAGTAGCCAAAGTTATAGGAGAAAAGTATGCATTGGAAGGAGACCAGAGAAGTCAGGCCCTGACTTCTGAATCCTTCTCCTTCTCTGATCACACAAGATGCATTTTTCCCTCCTGCTGGGAATTGTGGAGAAGCTTGCAAAGTGTCTCTGCCCAGGGAAGCATGCTCAGGTCTCAGGATCCAAGGGTTCTATGGAGAGTGAATCATGTAGGCACGTCCTGCTATGCAACCAACCATGGTAACTGAAATTCAGAATCCCAACAGTAAAATCAGGAACATCACCTGTCCCCATGTTCGCATATATCAATGCTGACAAATTCTGACAAGCTGGCACAGCATGCCCCATCGTTCCAGGCATACATACACCATACGACATCATCAATTAGTAACATAAAAAGGATTCTGAGAGGCACATTTCCAGAGGTCAGTTAAGGGTCAGTAAGGGTCAATAATGATGCCAGGCTCCTGTGGAAACATGCAAAGATTAAGCAACCAGAGCTGATATGTTAAGTCTTTCCCGGCATCTGTGTTGGCATGTTTGGGAGTAGGATGGGAATGTGACCCAATGATTACATTCCTCTGCATGTTCCCTTAGCCAACCCACAGCTTAAGGGAGATATTGGTGAGTATCACTCTTTGATGTTGTAAAATATGGCAGGTTTGACATTTAGGAAAATTTTCAAATTGAGAATTTGAAATTTAAATGAAATTTCAAATTTCAAATTTTTAAATTCATTTTGGGGATAGTAAACAAAAGGAAGATGGTATGGTGAGCTGCTTTGTCTTTTTTCCCAATGAATAAGTGAACCCAGGAGGCCAACTTTGTATTGAAGTCCTTAAGCAAGGAGGTCTAGCCAAGTTGTACTTTCCAGGCACGATGGAAATGACCCTAGAAAGTCAGAAGATACAGCACAAACTCAGTATGTTTTTAAAAGATTTTATTTTATTTATTTAAGAGAAAGCAGAGTAAAAGAGAGAGCACGAGCAGTGGGGAGGGGCAGAGGGCGTAGGAGAAGCAAGCTCCCTTCTGAGCAGGGACCCCCGATGTGGGAATCCATCCCAAGCTCCAGGATCAGGACCTGAGGCAAAAATAGATGTTAACCAACTGAGCCAATATTTTAGCTACTTTAGTTTTTAGTTTAAAAATAATTCATATTTTTTGTATAAAATGAGGAAATACAGATGCAGCGAATAAAAATTTTAAATAGTCATATGCCATCATATCCTTGAATACACTCAGAATATTTTTCAAACATGAGATTGTTTGCTATATTGGTTTCACTTATTTTTCATCCTTAACATATCATAATCACTTTCCAGGTCCATAAATACTCTTTTAAAAGTTTGTTTATAACAGGTACATATTCTTATATTGTCTGGAAATACTGTATTTTTAACCCAATTCTTCATTGATGACATCTACATTGCTCTGGCCTTTCGTGTACACTGTACATTATTTTCTTAGGACAAATTCTTAGAAGTAGGATTTTGAAGTCAATCAATGTGCACATTTTTTAAGAGACTGCGAAAGCATGTTTTAATTTGCCACAATTTACATGTCTGGCTTTGGGGGACCTTTGTGGACAAACTTAGAAACATTTGAAACAAAATAAAAGCCCACAGGAAGCCGGTATTGCCAGTTCGGTTCTGGAACAGCATGTGTCAGTCTTGCTAAGGATGCTGACTTCCAGCTCCCATCTCACAGAGATAACGTGTTGATAAGATGAGCCCTGCCTTCTCTATTGCAGGGGACTTCCTTATCCTCACTGGCAACATTTTACCTTAGTGACCCCGATTTTGACTTTGTTTTTCCAGTATGAGAGAAATGAGCAAGTGATGGGTTAATAAGGCAAGAGATAATTGATCTGAGGCCAAGATGCTTTTCCTTATTAAGATGTCTTTAACACAGGAGTGGAATGAGCAAGGACACAGATTTTGAAGCCATAATGTCTTTTCCTCATTTGAGGTACTTTATCTTCAACCAATAGTAGCTCCAGAGTTGCATCAGCCATGTATTAGGACCCTGTGAATCTCCCTTGGGGTATGTGAAATATATTCCTTCTGCATTCTTTTGCTACATATCAAATATGCCAGCTGGTATTGATAATACTTTGTGCTGGGTCCATTCTTTTATTTTCAATTTCCCTCCATCACTACCACCAAAGATAATATTATGGCTGCAGAAAATCAGAGAAGATAACAGATTATATTTAATTTTCTATTAAAAAAGAAACCATAGAGATTTAACTGCTGCACTTTGAAGACCAGGTCCTTACATTTACTTACGTGTTTTTAAAATGAAACTATACAAGTTATGCAAATATCTTCACTGTCCTTCTAATAGTCTTAATTGCTTAGAGCTCTTTGAGAAATAACATCACTCATTCCCCACTGAAAATCAAGCCCCAAATGAACAATTATAATGTATATTCAAAATATCAGTGAGACCGTGCTATCCATTTGAAAGGAGTTAGAATTGGACTCACCAGCCTTTCAAGCTACCACCAAGACTGCTTCCACTCCATTACATATTCTTTTCCAAAAGTAGTCACTGCTACTATTTTTATATCATTTTTCAAATTCATGACTGCGCTTTAAATGCAGTAAGAGAAGCAGTTGAATTTGAGAGGAGAAACATTCAAATGATCTAGATAAATGGGCATTTCTGTTAATGCCTGTACCAAAGTGATTCTGAAATAAAACCCGGGGGAAAGCAAGACCCTGGATAAACTCTAATGGGGCCCTTTTCTAAGAGGACAAGACAGAAATTTGGATTTTATAATAATTTTAAAAAGAAATTTAGATTTGTTAACTATTTGTTGAGTAGGCATTATTCATTTTTAGTATATAAATGAGGAATAAAATTTTCTGATGTTGAAGAGTAAATGCTTGAGAAAAAGTCCACAACTCAACTATAGAGGTGTTAGAGAAGCACCTATAATTACCCGATGATCAAAATACAGTGTTAACAAGATAGAAACATCACAATAGCTCCTAGGCCTGATATGAACCCCTAATTCCCTGGCCAAATTAGGGAAAAGGGGAAACTATATCCTTTAACTGCAAAGTTGTTTGCAAGTGCAGGAGACGGTTGCTTTGTGTTTTATCCAAGTGTATTAGATCATAGTGCATTTCCATTTGTTTTTCTCCTGGGGCGTTAGCTGTACAGATAAAAATTTTTCCAGGCAAACTCCTCTTCATTTTCAATGCTATGAGTTTTGGTAAGTCAAATGCCCTGAGTCTAAATGCTTGAACACCTGAAATCAAACTTTCCTGATAAATGTAATCTGGACGCAGGTGAGCATTTAATATTTAGTGAGAAAAAGTAAAGGTCATTTAGCTCTTCAAGGCATATTTTTAAATATTCCAATTTCCCTAGGTGCCAACTATTTGTTTCTTGAACGACCTCGATATTTTACATTCACTAGCCTGGAAAGGTCATTTCCTAGAAATGTAATTCTCTTACCTGGAAATGTCCATGTTTCTCATTGTTTGTCTGGAATATAAAATATGTTAACTTGCATGTAACATGCCAGAAATAGATGTGTGTGCTAATTTACACAAAGTTCACAGCCCTGAGTTATGTGTGAGATGAAATTCATGCCTATTTTTCCATATCTTTACAATTCTCTCCTACTGAACACTGGGTTTCTAACTTTGTTTTATTAGCCATTGAATATTGAAATGTTAAGATGATACAGCAGACAAAAGCTCTAAAAAAAAAAAAAAAAGACAAAAGCTCTGTTAATTCCACATCCTCATAGTTTTTGGATGCACATGCACCAAACAAACAAAAAACCCTTCAGCATAAAATTTCACTTCTCAAAGCAGTTACACTTTTATAAAATATACTCAAAAAATGGGATGAGGTAAGAAAAAAAAAGCCATTGTGTAGCTATTAAAACTTGTATTTACAAAGTAGTCGATAAAAACATTCCTTTGGAGGGAGAAGGGAGGTAAACGTAACATGGATAACACTGAAAAGTATGATGTGTATCACCTGTGGCCTCTTCCCCTCAGGCTTCTTTGGAGGCTGGTTTCTCCTTAGATTTCGTGACTATTTTCTTGCATACCTACCTGATTAAGTTTCTTGGTCAGTCACCACTGCCGCTCTTCCTTTTGCTCCCTCTTTCTCTTATTTTGCACATTTTTGTCTGAAGACTTATCTTTTTCTGATATCTTTTTGGCTCATCTCATCCTGGGTTCTTCATTTATTGCCCCTTTACCTGACTTGACCTTCCTCCTAGGCCCACTGGCAAAGGTTCTGATGGGAGGCAGTAAGGCCAGAGCCTTTGAGACTCCAGGCTGTTCTTGGGTGTTGCCACTGTCCTTGTTTGTTTTAGTAGTTCCACTTTCTGCCTCATATGTCCAGAGAACAAAATTTCTTTTCTTTAGGCTCTTAATAGGTTATTAATAATGGATCTCTTCAGTCTGAAGGAGAAATAGATGCCTTTCAATCCACACTGAGATCTATACCTTTGGAGTATGATTCACCTCAAGATGATTGTATTGAATTATTTTTTTTCTCTAAATCATGACATTATTTCGGTGGGGGATTTTTTTTAGAAAAATTCTTAAATATGACTTTCAAAATTCATTTCTGATCTACTCGGCTGCCTAACGGCCTCTAGAGAGTTTATTTTCTAATAAATTCTATCAAGTTGTTCCTATCCATCGCTCCTTTCCATTCCTAGATCTGTTATTCTCAGTAACTCTGAACTGAAGAGTTGACCTGTAGTGTTACAGCCTACAAAGTTGTTTCCCTGACTTTGATATAGAAAAGCCATAAGAAGTCCTTGTTCTAATCCCTGCTTAATCTCTGTGATATTTTCAAATCATTTAACTTTATTGGGGCTCAGTCCCCTCATAAAGGGAGCAGAATATGCCACACACAAACATATGACTTTGGGGGTGTAGGACGTGCTGTTCCAAAATATGCCACGTTGGTATATTGATTATTTTGAGTTGTAGGCCCTTGAAAAACAATCAATGGAGGGGTATAGTTTCTCTGAACTCTCCTTATCTGCCTACATACAGAACTTCCAAAATGAATTAAATTGTCATAAATCTCCCCAGGAATTTTATCAAACAAGGAAGATTGAGTCTTATCACAAGAGAAGAGATTAGAAGTTCATACTATATCCAGATAAATTGTCACAAATTATCATACCTCCCATCTGTTCTTCTAAGAGTTCATCTTCCCTAAAATCCAGTCACTTTCCTCTAGGAAGCCTACTCTTTCCACATCAAGATGATACGCAAGCCAGAAATCTGAGCCATATTTGAGAGTTACTCATTTTTCCCTCAGTATTTCCCAAGTATGTATGAGGTATGCATGCTAATAAACATATTATTTTTCTCTTGTTAATCTAACATTTATTGCAGAGTTTTTAGGTAAGAACTTAGAAGTGTAGAGGGAAGATTATTTTTCCTCCCCTATATTCATTTATAAAACCTTAGAGGTTTATTCGATCAATACTTCTCAACCTATTTTCCCCACTTGCCTCAACTAAGCTGTCAGTCTGGACAAGATTGGCTGTTCTCAAGCATTAATGTCCTTGAGCATTGCCTAGTGATCTATTACAAGACAAAAGCATCTTGCCATTGCTCTGGTCCACTGGCCGCCCTTAGGCTCTGGATTGTCTACTTGCTCATTGCCAAACATAGGCTTGGGGCTACTCCTTTCTGGAAGGCCTTCTCTTACTCTCTATCAAATATTTTCCCTAGCCTTCAATTTCCAGTTCAATACCACCTTCTTCAGTGAGTCTTTGCTAATCACTTTTTTGATTATCCAAACATCACACCAAATTCCCTCATATTGAATTCTTATAAAGTCATAGGATTACTTACATGGCAATTTTTCAGCCTTCACTTTGATTTTTTGTGAGCTTGCTTTATCTCTATATTTGATTTTTAACTCCTTGGCGATTGTTACTCATCCAGCCCAAAGTCTCCCACTTTATGGCTAGAGCCACAATTCTCAGATTTCAAGAATACAAGAATCAACTGGAAGGTAAATGAAACACAGATTGTGAGGCCTTACTCCCAGAGGTTCTCATTCTGTTGGTCAGGTGGAGTCAATAAATTTGCATTTCTATAATCTAACAGTGCTGACCATGTTGGTGGTTAGAGAATTACACTTTCTGAAGCCCTGCTGTATAGTTAAACACTTGGCTTTATAGTCAGAAATGCCTAGACATGAATCTACTTTTTTTTTAATAATATTATGCCAGGATGTGCTTGAATACTCCTTTTTCTAACAACAAAATAGAGATTTATATATCTTTTAGGAATTGGAAGGAAAATAACTTAAATATACATAGAGATCCTGTTTATTATTCACTGTCTTTTTCCTTTATTCATAATCAAATGTCAGTGTTACTTCCACTGGGTTTCTTTCACAATCATCCCTAGATAAGACCAGGTCTCCTGCAGTGGCTCCATGGTTCCTAGGATTTTCCTGATCATATCACTTTTTATACACTTTATTGTAATCGCTTCCTTAATTATCTATCTTCTTTGATAAACTCTAAGATCTCTGAGGGAAAGGATCATAAATATGCCAAGACCCGGAGTATTTGTCTATAATCTTGATTGAGTGCACACTGTAGAGAAAGAGCACAATAAATAGTGATTGAATAAAAAGAGGAGTAGGGGACCCAGGGTGGCTCAGTGGGTTAAGCATCTGACTCTTGATCTTGGCTCAGGTCATGATGTTAGGGTCATGAGATTGAGTCCTGTGTCTGGCTCTGTGCTGGGCATGGAGCCTGCTTGGGATTCTCTCTCTCTCCTTCTGTCCCTCCATCACCTCCCACCACCACAACCAACTGTCTTTCCTTCTTTCTAAAAAAAAAGGGAGGGGGAGAGAAAATATTGCATATAGTGAAATAGGAATTACAGTACCTACATACAACATTATTTTCAAGAAAAAAATCTAGCATATTTTTAGGAATGTTAAATGCATCTAATGAATGTTAGTTATCTTTCCACAGTAATAATACATGAGTGTGATGCTCATCCTTCTAAGAATTTCCTGAGAAGTTATATTTAAAATGGTTTTATTCCTTTAAACAAAATCTATGTATTAATATATGTAACAAAATCTGTATTATTATTATGTCACAAAGCAATAAGTTCATGAATCACAATCCTGGATTTAAATATTGGTGAGGATAGGACATAGTGTAATGAGTGGTTAAAACAGTACTTTCTGGAACACATTACTCTGGTTCAATCCTGGCTTCGTGACTGACATAGGAAAGTGACTTAATTTATCTAAACTTCAGTTTGCTCCTTTCTTAGGAGGCAGTCATTTATATAGTCACTACCTTGTTAGTGTGTTATGAGGATCAAATAAAATGATGCAGGTAAAGTGCTTCAAATGGTGCCTGTTACATACTAAGTATTTAATAATACTGATCCCCTATAATAATGATCATAGTTGGTATTAAATCAGTATTTGCTGGCTGAATTAAGGAACATAAAATGGATATTACCTTGATCAGAAATTTGGTCAAATGGTCATGATAAGTATGATAAATATGGGAAACCCATATTTATTAAGAACTATCATGTATCAGTTATCATGGCAGACTGTATTTCTCAGAGTAGCCACAACAATATTTTCTACCCTGTGTACTCTTCTGACAATGTGACTTGGATGTTCCATCCATTGAGAGGTGGGCCCTTATATTCATACCCTGTATCTAAATGGGCTTGTTGGGATCCCTGGGTGGCCCAGCGGTTTAGCACCTGCCTTTGGCCCAGGGCGTGATCCTGGAGACCCTGGATCGAGTCCCACGTCAGGCTCCCTGCATGGAACCTGCTGCTCCCTCTGCCTCTGCCTCTGCCTGTGTCTCTGCCTCTCTCTCTCTCTCTCTCTCTCTCTCTCTCTCTCTGTCTCTATGAATAAATAAATAAAATCTTAAAAAATAAAAAAATAATAAAAATAAATAGAAATAAAAAGTCTGAGACCACTATGCTCTGAGAATGAACGCCCAGGCCACATGGAAGCACCACATGAGTCTCCTGCTGGACAGTCCCACCTGAAGTCCCTGCCAACAGTCAGATCAACTGTCAGATATAAGAAACTGACATATGCGACTCACATGAAGATACTTCCTGCTGATGACTGCCTCCAGCTGACAGGTCAGCCCATCTTTGAGTCCTCCCAGCTAAGGCTCCAGACAGATACAAGCTCTCCTGGCTGCACCCACACACACACCAAATCCCTGACTCATAGTTGTTTAAAGCCAGTAAATTTGGGGATTGCTTATTACACAGTTACAGAAAACCCTGCCAGTTACTAGAAACTAAATTAGCTTAGTAAATGTCCATCACAATATTATGAGGCTGTGATTACTGTACCCTAAGTGTCAGTAGTAAAAACACATTTTTACAAAGGCACCAACAAGTCAATGGTGAAGCTGAGATTTTAACCCAGATCTCCCTGACTGCAAGGTTTATACACAAAAGTGTATTATTATCAGAGGAGGGGGAGATTTCTTATGTCCTCCAGACATCATTTTATTTTATTTTTTTTTTTATTTTAGAGGTGGGGGAGGGGCAGTGCAAGTGAGAAAGAGAGAGAGAGAGAATTTTAAGCAAGCTCCACATCCAATTTTAAGCAGAAGCACCAACTCAGGGCTGGATCTCATGACCCTAAGATCATGACTTGAGCCAAAATCAAGACTCAAACGCCTAACTGACTGAGCTAGTCAGTCACCCCAATACATCATTTTAAAAAGTAAAAATCTTTATAAAGACCTGCTCATTATGTTAGGCCATGCCTGATTTCTTTGAGGTTCTCAGAAGATGGTAATTTTCACAATCAACCAGAATTATCAATGACGGCTGCCTTTCTCAGTTCAAGGATTAAATTATCAAGTCTAAAGTCATCACATGATTTTCTGGGAATGTCCATCAGTGCCTGCCTTAGGGAGGGCAGACCTTAAGCACTTACCTATGGTGAGCTGAAGTGATTGCATTTTACGTTACATAGATTAAAAAAAAAAAAGGCTCAACTGATTCTTAGATTTCATGCTGGGAAACATGTGTGGTATGTACAGTGAGCATTCATTCTATCTGGTATGTGTGAAAAAGAAAGGGAGAGAGAGGAAACAAATGTTCACCTGTGATTAATAACACCATGCAGGAGACAAAGGAATCCATGGCACTTAAGGGATGACAGAGTTTTCAAAGAAAGGAGGAGACTACAAGGTACATTATTTGCTTAATTTATCTGCTCAGTCCTGGCCACTGCCTCCAGAATAAAGCCCAAACCCCTCTCATATGGGCAAAACCTGCACCTTCAGCTCTAATTCCATCATTCCTTGTCCTCCTCTACATTCTATTCAACACTGGAAACAAGTACTCTTTTCTCTGGAATTACTTCTTTACATTTCTATCTCTTTGTACTATTATATACTTAAGGCCAAGGACTATTCATTCTGTTCATCTTTAAATTCTCAACATGTAACTCAATGCCTGCTGTAGAGGTTACCAGGAAATGGTGCTGAATTAGCAAGACAATTGAGAATCCACGTCATTCGTGACAAATTGTAAAAATAAAAGAAATCTCCCTTCCCTTGTGGCCTCTCCCCTGTAGGTGGGGCATGCTCCTTCGGAAGGAAAGTATGAAAAGATTATAAATTACTCGAGATGGAGAATGAATGGCTGTGGGTATCTACTAGATGGAAGAAGAGAGAGATTCTTTTTTGGAGTGGTCTTCCTCTACCCTGGGGAAAGGGAATGCACATCAGGGTTGCCTTTTTCATGCAAAGTTTGCTGTGCTTTGCAAAATCAGTAGGGCCAGAGCAGATTTCAGAAAAGAGGAAGCCAAAATCTTGTTGCTCAGGGCTGCCTTTATTAATATGGTAATAGTTAATAATCTGAGAACATAATATATATCAGACACTGAGATAAATGGTTTATGTGAATTGTGAGAGCTGAGGGTTCCCAAAATCTAATAAAATAGGTTCCATTGTTATACCTTCTCCATTGTTAACCCACTCTGGATCAAACTACATAGGGATTATCAGCAGTCAAGACTGAATCAATTAATGCTCACATTCAATGTAGGCCTTCTGTGGAGAGGGTTGTCTATAAAAGATTCTGACTTTAAGACCTGAAGATCCATAAACTCTTACCCACACTTCCAAAGTCCCCCAAATTCCCAAACCTTCAAAAATGGGAAAATAGGCACATTTTCTAAGTTTATGGAAAATTGATTGATGGGAAAACTTGGCCTGAACTGATAATTCAAATTAAAATTATTAAAATTGGGTGGTTTTTTTTTTTTCAGATTTTATTTATTTATGAGAGAGAGAGAGAGAGACAGAGGAAGGAGAGGCAGGATCCCTGTAGAGCAGGGAGCTTGAGGTGGGATTCAATCCCAGTACCATGGGATCATGACCTGAGCCAAATGCAGATACTTAACCAACTGAGTACCCAGGTCCCTAAAATTGCTTGATATTTTATTTGTTATAAAAAGCTATACACTTTGCCACAGAAATACTAAGTGTTTGATGGAGTTGTTTTATCTTTTCGTTCTTTTTTTTTTTTTTTTCTGATCCTGCTGCGCCACATGTAATATACAGTATGTTTGTCACTAATTT
Organism: Nyctereutes procyonoides; assembly: GCF_905146905.1. Lineage (NCBI taxonomy): Eukaryota > Metazoa > Chordata > Mammalia > Carnivora > Canidae > Nyctereutes > Nyctereutes procyonoides. Next base: position 19,074,078 of record NW_026575132.1, on the reverse strand, counting down.
GGGCGGGGGGGCATTTTTAATTTAAGTTTGTTTTATTTAAATTTAATATTAATTCCATGCTGTGTTTCAGTAAGAACAATATAGATTCTGTATCTGTGGCTCACATATCCAGTAGTACAAATTAGCTTCAAGGTACATATACTGAACAAAAGAGGTGGAGCGAGCGAAGAAGGGGAGGGGGGGCCCAGGAGGAAAGGGAAGGAGAAGAAACAAGGAATTGAACATGCATGCAGGCTTTTCCATACCACCTTCAGTGCTAACCTGCTTTAGAGGGAGGGTAAAAATAGGCAGGAATGAGCAGCCACGGATTGTTGGACTGTTACCAGCACCACGCCTTTCAGCAACATTATCATCCTAGTATAATCTACCTAAATTAAAAAAAAAAAAAAGTATGATAGCCAGGACACATCTGGCACCAATTCAGATCAGGATTTGTGAATGTTATTCTTTACATTTTGTTGTTCTTTTTCTTTGTGGATGGTACCTACTGGAGGCAATTAAATCTTGCTTTTCTTATCTTAGAGCTCTCCCTCATTTTCCTTGTTTCCACACACTATCTCCGCACAAGAATTCCCTCTATTCTTCTGCAAACATTTCTCCTCCTTTAGGATTCATGTATTCTAGCCAAGACACCCTCAGTCTATCCTGTTAACTTCTAGATCATTTTCCACTGAGGATTCTAGCACCGGCTCACAGTTTTTCTCTCTGATTCTATGTCTGCCCTCACATTAGGTGACCTTTATGTTTATGTGGTATTCTAACAACTCAGCCTTAATATTTTCATCCCAGCTCTTTATCCCCAACCCTCTCCCTTTTATAAACCACGTCACCAAACCTGTCATCACCAGGAACCGTCTCGGCATCTAAAAAAGTATGCTTCAAGATTCATCTAGGCCCCAACTCTCTAGCTTTCTTTTTCTTTTTTGCCCAATAAATTTGTCTTCCAATATCAACCAGCGTCGTGAGATCTTATATCCTCGTTTTCTCCCAGTTGATCTGTGCAGTGTCTTCTCATTTCCTTCCTTCTGTATTCCAAAATGTCATCCTAACCTCTTTCTTGACTATATTCTCAGTATGCTTGTTCCTACTCTCCCTCTCCACCTTTCCAGAACTTTCTGAACTTAGTGATCTTACTACAGCTATCCACAAACTCTTCCTGTTTGCTGTGCTAAATTAATTACTTCTGTTTCCCCAAGGTGTTTTGCTTTCTTTTGCCTGATAATCTGTGTATTTTCTCTCCTTAGGAAGCCTCTTTCCTTTTCCACATCATATCCATCAGGGTGTAATGTGGGTGTTACTGTCTCCTGGAAGCCTCTTCTAATGTCTCCCTGGCTCCCAGCTATAGTCCCAGAAAATACCACTACCTTGTATCCCCTTAGTGCCTAGAGGGCAGCTTTATGTTGTGTCTTCCCTCTGGTCACTTTCTTATCTGACTCTCTGGGACCCTTTTGGATGCTCAACTTTTAATACTTAAAAATGCACTGTGTATAAGTGAAATGAATGACTACCAGAAAAGTTTCTGTAAAAGTAATAAAAACTGTCAATTTTTGTGAAATTTATATTTTATCTCTCAGCAAAATGAATCTGACCAAGATAAGTATAATTTGAATGCAAATAATATGGTTTTTGTTAAATTCCACCTATCTAATTCTCAGCAAATGTTTAAGTTAAAAAAAAAAAGAATAATGACAGAATTATGTAGCCAAAATAATCATGAGTAAGTCTTTGTCATTTATAGAATTGGAATATTGCAATTGTGCTGGGCAGGGCTTCTAAGACGTATCACCCCATAACTTACTTTCTGTTCTATCTAATATGATCCTGCATCCTTACCAGGGGTGGCTCAACCAGAGTCAGCACCCGATGGAGAATGCAGCCACCTAGAAGCTGGTCACCAGCAGTGATGTGACCTGACATGGCACCTTGGCCTAACAGGCCTGCTCTAAATCACACAATGACAGGTGAGCTAGCCACATACTCTCCTGGGAATTTGGGGAACCTTCCAGAGACTAAATAAGTGAGTCAGAGCAGAGGGGTGACTATACCAAATCCTCAAAATCTCAGACCACCAGTTTAGGGAATCCCATATCAGATTACTAGACCCTCGGGAAGCCTGGCTGTGCAGCTGTGTGGTCTGCTTCCTCTCTGGCATTTTCTACCTTCTAGTTTCCTCTGTTTACTACAAGATTTCTTTTCCTTTAGTGCTCTAGGGTTCTGGGTCATGCCGCTTGGAAGAATGAAGAATCTGGTCTTCTAGACCAGATAAAGAGCGGTGGGCAGCAAAGCAAAGTTTATCAAGCAACAGTATTAAGCAATAGTACAAAGCTCCTGAAAAAAGAAGAAACCCAAGAAGGTTGCCACTGGGAATTTTTAAGTCTTAAGGGTTTTTATGGGCTTGTTGGCTGGCTGCTTTAATCTGATTAACCCTCCCTGTACCTGTCCCCCGATCAAGTTTTTGTCCACATGCTCATCTACCTATCAAGTAGTTGTTCACATGAGAAAGGTGGGGGGGGACTCCTTCCAGGGTGTCATAGAATCTTTCTAAGGATGGCTCCCTCTTAGGGCGGGGGTTTGTCCCTGCCTGCCTTTCTTCCGATTATCTTTCACTCCTATCAATTGTAATAACCAAGCATGGTTTTATTCCTTACACTCTAAAAATACCTAGCAAATATTTGAATACAAAATCCATTGAGGTAAGAGACTTTATTCTTCTCATTTATAGTTCAATCCCAGTGCCTAGATCAGTGCCTAGTACTAGAAATCTTAAGTTTTAGGACTTAAATATTTGCCAAATGATTAAATAACTAACACATTAATTTGGTCAGTTTTCTATAATTCAAGAAACTGAGTCCAATAGGTTGAGCTTTCATGTCTGACTGCTTATGTTTAAATAGGAAATTCTCCTCTTACTAGACATATGACTTGACTCCTTGTCTGTGGGGTTTAGTTCAGTTTAGTTTAACATATAAAAGCAGAACACTGATGTTACTTCTCTTATAGAATTGTTTTTCAAATGTGATGAGAAAATCCAGCCAGAGCTGTGCCTGGCATACAGTAAAAACTCAGTAAATTATTGCTTATTATAATAATACTATCATTCATTGCTAGTTTTTCTTCAGGTATAATTAACCTGGATATGATCATATTTACAGAGATAAGGAAATGCAAATTCATAATGTAAAAGGAAGACTAAAGACCAGAAGTTAGAAATCAAAGAGTTAGAGTTTCAAATCCTTTTCTCCTGAGCTTTGTGGCCTGAGATAAATTAGTTTAAGTTTTTGGTTCAGTTGTTTATACTTCTGGGGATGCTTGTCAGAGTTAGACACTCTCAAAATTATGAAGGATAGTTGGAAGAAAGGCAGGCAGAGATGCAGGGGTCCCTCTCTAGGATGAAACCACCCTTAAAAGGATTTTATACCACCCTGAGAGGAGCCTTCCACCCTTGATATGTGCATGATAGGCAGATGACAGAAACCGGATTGGGTGATGGGGCCTGGAGGGCTAATCAAATTAAAAGAGCCCACCAACAAGCCTTTGAAAACTCCTAGATTTAGAAACTCCAGTGGCAACCCTCTCACACCCTCCCTCTTCGGGAGCTTTTTCCCATGTCACTATTGCTCAATAAACTTTGCTTTGCTGCCCACCACTCTTCATCTGGTCTACCTCTTCATTGTTCCAAGTGGCATGACCAAGAACCCCAGAACACTAAAGGAAAAGAAATTCTGTAACACAAGGCCAGTTTCAGCTTTAAAATTCCATAATTTTATGTAAAAGAGATGATTCACTTTAATTTATATTGTTACTTTTTAATAATTGTAATTAAAATATTATTTGGGGAATGATGATTGATCCAGGCATGGTTGTAAGTTTTGCTTTTGCTTTATTTGGGTACATAATTTCCAGGAAGGGAGGGAGGCCCACAGACTAACAACTATTTATATTACAAGTTAATTCAATTACCATGTAATAATTAAACTATTCCCATGCTCCGTGCTATGTTCGTGGAGGATGTTCAATAAATATTAACTGACTGGTGTGATATTTTAAATAGATGTGATTGACCAATTAATAATAATTAAATCTGCTGAAGCAATCAGATGGGGTATAGCTTAGTTTTGGCAAGAAGGGAGAGGTATATTTGCCAATTCAATTGACTCCCTTTTTATTATTTAATTTGGTTTTTAAGACACCTCATAATTCAGGTGGCAAGAATGACCACTTTTTGTAAAGTGAATCTAATTTTCACAATAAGTGCTGATTATGCTAGTTAAGAAGACAAATGAGACCAATTGGAGCTGTCCCTTCTTGCAGGAATGGACTGACTTTGAGGTCCTTAGGGAGACCCCTTGGGTTGTAATGAACAGGCCACACCTTACTAACAAGTCATTTATTGGTCCAGTTCACATGGCTCTGCAACTTTTGCACATACTTGAGGAAGAGGGTAATTTAAAAAGCTGGAGAGCCAGGCAGCTGGTTTCTCTCGAGTTCTTGCCATTTCTCAATGTGATGCCAGAATCAAAGTGTCAGCTGTCCATTTTCCCCACCCCCAGATCCCTGGCCCCTTGCTGTCTCCAATAATCCCTTAGAACTAATGACTCCCTCCGAGACACTAGCTCTTCAGATGATTCTGAAGATAATTTCACATAATCCTTTCAGTGAGTGTAAATTTTGAAAACAAAAACCAGGATTAAAATTGAAGGCTACTCCTACTTTTTTGCACTATCACAACTCTCCCCTGAGCACCTCGCATCCCATCCGACTAAATGGGAGAAAGAAAATATGGAAGACAAACACAAATAAATATCTCAAAAAATGATTTTACCCCACAAGGTATATATCCACTAAGTCACCTTCACTGAAACCCATGGGGACATTTGCTCAAGCATCTCCTTAAAATTGTTTTTTCTGGCTTTATCTTTTTGGGATCATTTTGACTAGGAAATTGTGAAATGCCCAGGCTATTAACTAAACTTTATCCAGCCAGATGTATTTTGCTTTAATACCAGGACTAGTTCTTTTATTTACATACTACCTTACCAAGTATTTATAGACCATGTATCAGTAGGTCACTGTGATCACCCTGTACTATATGGAATGAGAGCATTATTAACAGATTGCTAATACTATTTGTAGTAAAATAAACATATAATCAAGAGATGTTAAATGACTGAAGCAATCTCAAAGTTATTAAGGCACAGAAGCAGGAAAGGGTGTTTCAGATTCTAAGTCCAACCCCACCCCTGCTTCCATTACTCATCTTGCCACAAGGGGCCATTGGCTCACTTGCAGGAGAAATTGAAAGAACTAAGCTGTCAGGACATGAGCAATTAAATTTTACTTGACTGGAGATAAAGAAGAAACACTATTTCTTAGACACTGAGAGACATAAAGGATACAAGAATGAAACAAGGATGATCAGCTGCCAGATTAGGATGTGAAGTTCCTTTTCCAAATATCCTTCTTTGTCATCTTCACACTCCCCACAGGAATTAGCTGGGTATAAGCTATTATTTTTAAGACCTTGGAGGTTCAACTTGTGAAAGAAAGGCATAAGGAAAGCTTCATAAACAAGGAAGCTGGCCTTTAATTTAAAGCTTAAAGCATAAGCACCAAAATCTTAAACTCACACTGCTGTGTGCCTGGGTTAAAGTATTGTGTACACATTTGTAGATCTTGATTCATATCTGAAACGTCCCATAGGAAATATATCATGTTTGTCTTATTTCTGTCAGAAGATTCCTGTTTGGCTTCTGAAAGGCACTAAAAGTTTTAAAGATTCTAAGTATTATATGTATTTCCCAACGTAAAGCGCATCTCCAAACCATTAGAAAATATGCAATTTGTAAAATGTCTTCATTCCTTAAAACAAGGTGTTTAATATTTGATTGATTATATTCTGATGCCAACCCAGATATTTGTTTAGTCAAATGGGCCAGTTTTACCCTTTGGCTCCTCACTCCTAGTTTCCAGACCTGCTGCCATATTCTACTCAGTTTACCTTGCTTGGAATTACCATAGAGATTTCATATACTATTTTTTCCTAGATCATGGAAATCACTCCAGTTTAATCAAGTTAAAATTAATTAACTAATTACTTAATGAATTAATCTAAGCAAATGGCCTGACTGGGAATCCAATTATGTGATTTTTTTTTTCCCATCCATCGGCCTCCTTTATAGTGGATGAAGGGAGAGGATAATAATTCAGCTAATCCCCTTGAAACATTTGAGTATCCAAGGTGGCAGAAAAAAAATGTATTCAGGTGGTAATTTATATTTTGTTTTCTCTGCTGTGAAAGACCCAGAGAACTATTAGTACTTTATTCTCTGTATTTTCTCCTCTGCCATCCCAGAAAGTATTGCCTTATTTTTTCCTTTCAAGGACTGGTACACAATCATCTTCTTAGCATTTGTGAAAATCTAAATCAATTGAATTGTTTCTTGTAAGAAGACAGAGACTCTGGTGGCAAACTCAGAGGAAGACTATGGGGAACTCAGTTTTAGACTGGGAAAGGGGCAGTGTTTGAAGACCACAAGTATCTTCACAGGGACTTTAAACAATGGCACAATTTCTTGGGAGAATGGATATACAAGACACTTAAAGAGGCTGATCTGTGGCCCCTCACTTTGGCAGTGTTTCCTTTTCCAAAAACAGTAGAGAAGTAGAGGAGTCAATGGATATCACAGAACCACGTGGGTTTCAGTAATGAGCTCACTGAGGTCATCTGTGTGGATTAAAATGGGAGTGGTCATTCATGAATGTTTTACTCTGCATTACTGACAGATCAATTGGAATCTTTAGGAAGACTGATCTAAAATTTTACTTCAGGGCCTCATGAAGCAGAGATAAAACCAGATTTAATTTGATTTAAAGAAATGAAGCACCACAAGCCTTCTCACATGCCTGTACATGTAGCTGCAAATTCATATGCACGAAACCATGTTACCGCCCCAAAAGCTGACAAGGGACTCAACTTTCTATTCCCTTCAAAGTGCTTGCCTGACACTCCATCATTTGAATGTCTGGTTCATGAAGTCCCTGAAGCTGAAATTGACATATTCTTATTACTTCTAGAGGAGAGAAAAATTCACGGTACTTAACATTAAAATTGTTTTTTCTCCATGCCATTCATTTTCATCTTTGTCTTCCATCTTATTGTAGGACAAAGGAGAAGACTGGAAGGGTAGACAACGAAACAAGCCCGGACTTCCACTGTGGCAGGCCAATTAAATTACAATTCAATGATTCTCATAGTTGGAGGTTCTTAAATCCAAAATGCAGCTAACCCTACTGCAATTTTCTAAATTACAACCGCATATGTACAATTATTTTTGAATAAGTACTGTGGTAACTTTCTTCATACATAACCCCTTTAACAAGGAGCAGGGAAACAAATCACCATGTTTACATAACAGTTTTTTAAAGAATATATACCATTGCTTAATAAAAGTTTTGATTATCATACTTAAAAATAAAGCAACACTAATGATGTGTTTATTAGAATGATAAAATCCGAGGTGAACCCAGGCCCATCAGTTTCTCAATATTACTTCTCATGAAAAGTAGCTGAACCCCGGGAAAGAGCAGCAGGTGTTATCCTAGAATGTTGAGAAAAGGTAGAGAGTGCTTGGCAGGCTCTTCTTTGATATTCTTCTCTTTACTGAGACCAAAGCTCACACCAGTAGGGGGTGGAAGGCACTAAAGCAGGGTCCTTTAACAACTGAGGCTTAAGAAGTGATTGCGAGGACAGTGGGGAAGCCAAAACCTGCTTTCATTAATAAAACCTCAGGTCTCCTTTGAAATTCTCCCCATCTCCTGTTTACAGTCCAATGACCCAACATGATCCATCTCCAGACTCTTTCCTACTCCACTATCTTAGATTCAGTTGCTGAACAAATAAATTAGTGAACAAAGATATACTCAAATAATCTAATATTTTCTTATTTTCATAATTGAGAATATAAAAGAAAAAAGAGAAAAATAAGAAATTCTTAATATAAACAGTCATATTGACTGCTTATGAGGCAATTAACAATTTTGTGGTTATGACCAATGCATCAAATAAAAATCTTAGATCAACATGACAGGATATTCATTTTTGCTTAGCTTGAGTGGGCCCTGACAATGTCAGACTTTACCTAAGCTCTGCGTTCTTGGAAAACAGTGACATTTCAGAAAGTCTCAATCTTTTCTTTTCTTTCTTTTTTTTTTTTTTAGAAAATGCCTTACTGGGAAGAACCACCCTTCACATATGACTTAGCTAAGACTCTAAGACTTGAGGGTGAGCCTTCATCACCAGTTGCAGACCCTGCAAATTGCCATTCTTTGTCTCCTAAACAATTAGCTTAATTGTCTGTCCCTACTGTTCAATCTTGAGCAAATGCCCTCGAATTTAATCCAACTTTAATCAGGCTTCTCCTTCCCTGAGACCCCTGAACTTTAGTACATTCTTAAGTGTAAGCAGAACAACCCCTTAATGAAAATGAGCTGAAGAAAAAAAAAATTCTGCTCAACTCTCTGATCCTGCCACTTGATCATCCTGCACACCCACCACAGCTCTTTCTAGCCTCCCAATAAAGGAAAAGCCCTTTCTACCTGACCTTTGAGAAAATTCTAGATCTTATGATTGCAGTGTTCATTTCTATTGTAATAGTCTCTCTTCTTCTATTAAGTTTCCCTCCTTATATCCCAAATCCCTCTTTGCTTATTGCCATAGTCTACCTTCCTATTACAATAATTTACTTCCCAAGTTGCAACAGTTTTTTGAATCAGCCTCTCCTTACCCAAGTCCAGATTAGCATTTTATTTGATAGCCCTCTTGGGTCAGCTGAAACTCAAGCTTAATCATTTGAGTGAAACTCTCAGTGAAGTGAATTTAAACCATGTTTAGTAATTCTATGAACTTTAGCAAACATTTAGGAAAATTAAATTTACATTGATTGTTATTTTCCCTCAAGCACCCAAAGGGAAAAAGAAAAAAAAAATCTGTACCATTTAAGGGTGCCATAAAAATCTAATCAAACCATCTGCTTCCACCTGGATATTGAATTATTATAGGAATAAGGAACAAGTGATATATTTTAAAACCTAATTTAATTACCATTTTCTCCCCCCATCTTATTCTTGGACTCTCACAAATTGGTTTTATATATGAAATCTACCCCCCCAAATGCTCTAAAAGTATCAGTTGTTCCCAAGAACATGTAATAGTTATTATTAAAAATATTTGCACCTGCACAATTTTTGACAATCTTTGCCTTGATGATTTGAAGTTGGTGACACTGAGAAAAAAGAGAAGATGGCATATTTGAAGAAGCTTTTCTTAATTTTGGCAATAATCATTAATATTTATATATTAATTAAAGAAAAGAAAGTCCTAAGTAAGATGGTTCTGGAAAGATGACATGACATACCATAAAATTCACTGAAAAAGTGTCCAGTTTTGGCAAAAACATTTGGTTGGAAAGTCCTCATCATTTATGAGTAGGAGAAGGAGAAAAGAAAATAATATGAGTTAGGTATAGGACCAGAGGATTAAAGGGCCTGAAAGTATAAAAATGGAGAAAGTCTGATGTGTGTGTGTGTGTGTGTTTAAACATATATATTTTTTAAGGTATCTTCCTTTCAGCCTAGTTTACAGTATAATCTTTCATTATTTCCAGATAATTCTCCTAGTTCATATTTTAAATAAGCTTAGTAAAATAACCACATTCCCTAATGCTTAGTAAAACACAAATTATAGTAAATTTTAACTATAGACTTAGTCTTTGATTTGTTATTGTAAACAAAGATATCATCTTTTTTCAGTAATTACACGTAGAATAAATCTATTAGATTTGAAGATAAAGAACATTTTAAAAGGATTTAAAAAACTAAATTCCTTTTAACTTCATCCTGAATATTTTTAATTTATATTTCAAATATTATATAAGAGAGTGAACTGAAGAAATGTAGGACATTTCATCTCTACGGCTTCCAGAAGATTGAAAGGACTGTGGTTGAGAAGTTGGTGAGAGGTGATAATAGGACACCAAGTTGTCCTCCAAAGTCAATTTCTTTGTCCTTAATGTATTCTGTATGAATTCCTAATTTCACTGAGAATTAGAAACAAAAGTCTCTATGCCTTCATCCAGAAGCATAACATAGACAAAGCCCCTCAAGGAAATGGTAATGTGGAAAACACTACATTGGATTTCAGGAATAAAGACTCTGGGAAAAGAAAGTTGGCCCCAACTAGTGAAACAAAATTTGAATTAGCAGTGAGATAAGGCAGCCACACAGGCTCTGAACCCCAGCCAAGGTAAGTGTCTCATCCAATCAGCACCTGCGAGTGCAGGAAACTGCACCCAAATAGAAGGTGACTTTCATGGATGAGCCATTGAGCCTACCACTCACATGGCGTAGATGGTGTCTTCCTGCCAAGATAACACTGTTCTGGCCCCATGTCAGAGCAGAGAGAAAATGATGAGTCTACAGATGAAATAATAAAAATAATAAACATTTTTTAAAGGACTACTGTTAGCTGATGCATTCTCTATATACCATTAGCACTCCAATCTTACCTGCTAACTCTTTGTGCCACATGAAGGGTATCTACTGATTTGAAAGTATATCCCTTGTTTGAAGCTTGAAATTTGGATTCAAAAAATGTGAAAGTGTTAAAACTAAAATAGCCATAGAATTGGGCTGCATAGATGGGTCCATAGCTTTTATTTATTTATTTTTTTAAAATTTTTTATTTATGATAGGCACACAGTGAGAGAGAGGCAGAGACACAGGCAGAGGGAGAAGCAGGCTCCATGCCCTGGGAGCCCGACATGGGATTCAATCCCAGGTCCCCAGGATCGCGCCCTGGGCCAAAGGCAGGCGCCAAACCACTGCGCCACCCAGGGATCCCCGGTCCATAGCTTTTAAACTTATTTTTACCATTTTACCTCTCCTTCAGTTTGAGATATAATTCACATGCAATAAAATATACACATGTGGTGTACATTTTGATAATTTTGATAGTTGTATACAGCCTCGTAATCACCACCAGAATTAAGATACAGAAAAATTCCCAGCATTCTAAATATGTTCCTTGTACCTCTTGATTGTAGATCCTCTTCCCCATTTCTCATCCACAGGCAATCACTGATCTTCTATCCCTATAGTTTTCCTTCTTTTAGAATTTCAAATAAATGGAACAATGCAAAATGTAGTGTGTTATATTTTGCTTTTTTTACTTAGCATGGTATAAATGAATGTAAATGCTAAATGAAATTTTTTTTTGAAATTCATCTGTTGCTGCATGTCTTAAATTTTGTTCCTTTTTACTGTTGAGTAATGCATTGTAATATGAGTGGTCACAGCATTTACTAATTGATGGATTTTTTTAAAAGATTTTATTTATTTATTCATGAGAGACACAGAGAGAAAGAGAAGCAGAGACACAGGCAGAGGGAGAAGCAGCCTCCATGCAAGGAGCCCAATGTGGAATTCGATCCCGGGACTCCAGGATCACATCCTAGGCCTAAGGCAAGCACTAAACCATTGAGTCACCCAGGGATCCCCATAATTGATGGATATTGAGTTATTTCCACTTCTCTGCTCTCAGAAAGAATGCTATATGGAATATTTGTATACAAGCGCTTGTGTTTTCATTTTTATTGGATAAGTACTTAGGAGTATTGCTGGGTTGTATCATTCATGTGTTCTTAATTTTTTTAAGAAATTGTCTTACTATTTTTTAAAATTGTACCATTTTGCATTTCCACTGGCAATGTATGAGGGTTTCTTGCCAATATTTGGTGTTGTCAGTCTTTTGAACGTTGGTCTTCTCATGGATCTAGAGGGTATCTTACTGTGGTTTTAATTTCCATTTCCTTGATATCTAATGTTGTGGATTGAATTGTGCCTCCTCAAGGAAATATTGAAATCTTAAGCTCCATGACCTCATAAATTGACCTTATTTGGAAAGAAGGTCATTGAGGTTGTGCTTAGTAAAGACAAGGTCATACTGGAGTAAGGTGGACATCAAATCCAATATGACTGGCATCTTTGCAAGAAAACAGCCATGTGAAGACAGAGACACACCTTAATAAACAGTATCTTCTTAGCCGACACTGTTTCTTGAAATTGTCTCATTAAGGATTTCATTGAAATGACATTTTCAATGATATTCAACAAGTATTCATTGGAAGACTTAGGTGCTAAGTGCTGAACTAGAGAGTTTTAGTGCTGGATGAAGACATGTTCATTGCCCTCAAAAAATTTCTTGCACAATTAAATTGAGCAGATTATAACCAAATTAAGAGTGGGCATGCATAGTTTAATACCAAACAGAGTAAAATAAACTCTGAGGAAGGAACTTAATGCACAGAGATCCTAAGGATGAGATATAGCTTCTAGTGTTGGAAATAAGAAAATGTTTGTGCAGAAATATTAGAGGTAAGTTTTGTAAGATGAGCAGAATTCCAGAAGATCCTGAGGCTAAGAAGAAGGCATTCTTTCTGCACTTTTCCATCTGGAGGCACATCTCCATGCCTCTGAAACAGCATATATGAATTGGACACAGTTCCTTCACCCGCTTATACTCTGTAATGATATCAGTGTTGGGGTCTAAGGTTATAAATTTTGAGATTCTTGCTTACTCCTCTTTCTCATCCTTTGGCATCCAAATTGTTCTTTTATTTCAGAAACATCTCCTAGTTATCATCTTATGCCTAAAAGAATTCAGTAGCTTGTTCTCTCACACTCCAGTCTTCCCCTGTGATGTGGCCAGCCTTCAGAATGGCCCCCAGTAATCCCCATCTCCTCTTATCGGTAATGTTCTAAAGTCTTCTCCCACAATGGAACAGAGTTGTCAAACATCATGATATAGTCATTCTGATATTAGCTTATAAAAGACAATCCACTGTCTGTCTTCATTACACTGTTACTCCCACTTTCTCTTTCTTCAGTCGCTCACCCTGGGGTAAGCCAATGGTTATGTCATAGAGCACTTATGGAGAGGCTCACATGTTAAGTAACTGAGATCTCTTGTCAACAGCCATGTTGGACATGGATCCTCCAGCCCCAGTCAAGCCTTCAGAGAAATGCAGCCACAGCCAACTTCTTGACTAAAACCTCATGAGGACCCTGAGGCAAAACCATCCAGCTAAGATGCTCTTGCTTCCCTCACTCTCAAAGACTGTGTCAGGTAATAAATGTCTATTGTTTCAAGCTGCAAGTATTGAGATAATTTGTTCTGTGGAAATAGAATAGAAATAGTCTAACTAATAGACCCTTTATGGCTCTTAATTTTCCATACTAATACTAGTCACCCTCTTACTTTAAAAAATAATAACCCATTTCCCCAATATTCTACAATTTGGTACTTCTCATACTGTGTCGTCATTAAGATGTGTGTCTGCATTTACTGTAGAACTTGATAGATAATAACTATTCAAAAGGTGAGAATTCAGAGCAAAAAGCATAAAGGAAAAGATGTATAGGTTATATTTGTAAAGTTATTTAGCTGCATTCTAGAGGAGTAATTGGGGATGCCCTGGATAAATTAATTTGCAGGTATACTGTAGAGGTTATTGGCAATGAGAAGGAAGGAATTGTAAGGAAATTTGGTTAAAGCCAGGAATTTGTATTAGCTTTGTCATCTAGGAGGGAAGAGGAACCTGAGGGAATATATCAAAGTAGTACTAGCTTGAAAAGAAAATGTAAGCTAGGGAAGGCAAGGTTATACACACAGGTCAGGGTCCAAAGGGTGTGCGCACGCGTGTATATGTATGCGTGTGTTCACATGTGCATGCATGTGTGTCTTGTAGGCATAGGATGGGAACAGAAGTGTAATGGAAAGAGTTATACACACAGGTCTTCTTATATAAGGGAGAGAAGTGGAAATTGCAGAAGAATGTTTTTTAAAAAATAGAAGAATGCCAGAGATTAATTTGTCTTTCTTTTCAAGTCTGATAAATTGAGCAGGGACAGTATGATAGAAGAGCATCAGAATCCAACACATTGGTTTGAATCCCAGTTTGGCATTAGAGAAGTTAACAATATTCCTGAAATACAGTTGCGTATTTTAAACTTTGAGAATAATATTTTTCCCCAGGATAAATGTATTACGATTAACATATGCAGAGGACCTTGCATGGTGCTGGGCACATCAGCATTCACACCAGGGAAGCCCAATGAAAGCCTTCCAGCATTCGCCATACAGGCCTACATGTGATTATGGAGTTCTGATTTATATTCTAGACTAAAAAAATGCACAGAACTGTTTAAATTAACGTATCCTCTCTTCTGCATAAACCATTTGCTACCAAAAAAAAAAAATTCCCCAAAGGAATATGACAATGCCCATTTTGGAAATGTTAGTGCACCCATATATTTTATATCAAGTGATCATTAATAGTATCTCAATTTCTAGATCATACAGCTGGTAATTCCATTATCCATTGCATTCATGGTGCTTCCCAATCTTTTATTTTTTTTTATTGCTTTCCACTGGATCCCTGCTATCCATGAGATCAGAAATGGCGTCTCTGAGAATTTTAATGTACTGATAGAAGGGAGGCTAGAAGACCTCCCCTTCCAATCATAAATCAAGTCCTGGGGCAATGGTGTTTGTCCTTCAGGACCTTATTACCCTAAAGTTTTTGAATTAAATGGCAATGTTATTCAATGTTATTTATTAAGTAGACAATATTTTTAGGAGTTAGCATTTCCTATGAAGCATAAAACCTGCCCATTTTTTAATGTGTTCATATAGAGAATTTGATTTCTCCCTATCCTCAAACTTTTCAGGACACTCTTTGTCAAATTGGAATTTGAAAATGCTAAAGCTATATATTCAGATTGACCTAGAACACCAATGAACCATAATAAAAGCAACACATGAGCTGTAATTCTTGCAAAGGAGCACCAATTCAACACCTCATATTCCAGCTGCCTGCAGTGATGTAATAAAACAAATTGTGCAATCTGATGCTTTATTATGGGCTGGATATATGAAAGAAAAAATACTACTCCTTCCTTTTTCAGTGACTAATGAATTTAATTCATTATTGACCATCAGGTATACCTTCCAGCCAAGAAAAGGTTAATGCCCTCTCTTCCTTCCCTCTGTCTCCAGGAGAAATGGAGTCTCTCCCTTTTGCTGTATCATACTGAGTCCTTATATCTTGGAATTTCTTCATGCCTTTTTGTGACACAAATTGGATTTATATATACTATTTTTTAAAATTCTCTTTACAGATTTATATTTTTTTTAAAAAAGAAACTAATGGGAGGGGTGTGGAATAGGGGCTGGATTTTTCTCCTGGCTTTCCCTTTTATTAGCCACCATAAAAGTTTTTTTTTTAAATCCACAATTCATAACCAGAAGCAATAACATAAAAATCAATAAGCAAGAAGTTAGGGTCTTGCCAGCCATCCCAAAGAATTTAAACCCTTTTTTCACATCTAGTTTAGAAGATGCCAGTTGAAAGCTAAATCAATGCCTAGATGTGTGACTTTTTTGCACTACATGCTGGGGGAAAAGACAGTATTCTGCTTCATTTTGTGGTTACCTCCTGTCAGGACAAGGGTGGAAAATCCAGAATCAGGCAAATGTCTTCTCACTTCTGTAAAGAGCTGACATGGTTATTCCTCTATTAGTTGTGAATGTAATCTGGATAAAGCACTAGCTGATGGACACATTTAGAGATGATCCCTCCGGGTATGTTCATAAAGCCTTCCAGAACCCAAGGAATTGGGGTTTGTGGGGCTGGAACTGTGGGAGACAGAACAGTAAACGGTTAGGGAAATACCTTCTGCTGTCAGAAGGCTCAACCTCCTACATTAACCAGATTGATAAGCAACTAGTTACTCAGTTTTCTCATATATAAAGCTTCCTTTTATTTCTGCCTCACAGGATTGTTGTGAAAGTTAAACAAGATTGTACATTAAAAATACTCAAACTTGGTATCATCAGGGGAACTACTTTTCCCTCCAAGTGGCCACCCTTGTAGGGGTCTCTTTCTCCCTTGCCTCTCAAGCTTCTCAAGCCACTCAAGTTGTGCTTCCATCACTTGGAATCAAATGTGACCTCACTAACACACGTTTTACAAGGAAAACACACACACACACAAAGGGAATAACTATAGTGTGTAAAGATTCTAATAGTGGCACACGAAAGCATTTTAACTACAAAATTTACAAGTGTATATTGTCAGACAAACAGATTTGGGGATCCCTGGGTGGCTCAGCGGTTTGGCGCCTGCCTTTGGCCCAGGGCGCGATCCTGGAGACCCGGGATCGAATCCCACGTCGGGCTCCCGGTGCATGGAGCCTGCTTCTCCCTCTGCCTGTGTCTCTGCCTCTCTCTCTCTCTCTCTCTCTGAGTATCATAAATAAATAAAAAATTTAAAAAAAACAAAAAAAAACAGATTTGATTAATTTTTTGAGATTTGATTAGATTTGAAGAGAATCATATCATTTATTGAATTATTTCAACTGCTGTTTGCCTATTAAGCTATATTATTGTAGTGGTTCTTTTTTTTACTAAATAATAAATACTTTTTTATTCTCAATAGAGCAACTACAATTATTATATATGCAGAGAGTCATTTTGAATATGAACATATTTCTTAGTAAATCTTTTGTAAACCAGACCTCATTAGACAAAGAGCTGGTAATGGGGGAAATTGAAATAATTTGCCTTCATTCCTTCACATTTTTCTTTCCTCTCTTTCTCTCTGACCTTCTAATTCCTGCTTGTAAACTCCTGGCAAGCAAATATTTCAGTTGTGGTATTCCATTTAAATCTGCCTCAGGCTCATAATGCTCCATGCATTTTCCTCTTCACTATTCCTCCCTTATTACAAATACTATTATTTTATTTATAAGATTATAGCAAGCTTCTAGGAGAGAAGACTGTCCCCAAAGTAAGTCATCTTAAGGTGTTCATGACAGTGCAGACGTTATTAAAAAGATAATATTTTAGGAGAATTACTTTATTAGGACACATGAGATGGAAAGCTACTTTTTTCTCAGGTCTTTTAGAAATTCAGAGCTAATTAAGTTGATTGGGCAGAAGGATATTTAATGGTTTTTGCCATTCTCATATCTTATGTTTTTTTTTTTTTTTTTAACTTCTAGTTCTTGAATTCTTACAAACCAGTTACTACTTCACTGAAAAAACCGGGTCAGTACAAATTTTAGTGGAAAAAATTAATCATCAGTGTTTTTAAAATACTTCAAAATGATAAAGAGTTTTATTTGCATCAGATTTTTTCCCCCCTATTTTCGACTAAACCTGTGACAGCGTGTGCATTGCTTATACATTTGGCAGTTCTCAAGCTTTAGCTTGATAAAAATTTACTTTTTCCGCAATCTACTCTAGTATTTACTTTTTTTCTTTTTCTTTTTTTTTTTAATGGTTCTTTCCTCATTCCCTGAGCTACCTTTCACTGCCCTGCTTCTCATCCCCCACTGCTCTGCATCTGCTTCAGTACAGTCTCCGTAGGACCAGGCATTTTTTAACCAGCATCCCAGGTGATGTAGAAGTCCACGATCCCCAAATCATTCTTTGAGACGACTAGACAGTTCAATCCTTTGTTTTACTTTTAGGAAAAAAGCCCAGAGAAGTTGCTACCTATTAGAGTAATAGGTGATTTTAAAATTGGAAATGATTAGGGGATCCCTGAGTAGCTCAGTGGTTTAGCACCTGCCTTTGGCCCAGGGCATGATCCTGGAGTCCCGGGATCGAGTCCCACGTCAGGCTCCCTGCATGGAGCCTGCTTCTCCCTCTGCCTGTGTCTCTGCCTCTCTCTCTCTCTCTCTCTCTCTCTCTCTCTCTCTCTCTCTCTCTCTCTCTATCATAAATAAATAAATCTTTAAAAAAATAGTAAAAACCTTTAAAAAAATAAAAAATAAAATTGGAAATGTTTAAAGAAATGTATCAATATAAGTAGAGATCAGTGGTTTTTAGAAAACAGTAAAGGGCTTACTATTAGCCATTTTCCTCTCATGCTTTATTTGCTCTGTTTAGATTTCCACCTTTTGATTCCTGTTCAGTTTAACCTTTAACACAATTAACCCAGCTGCAGCCCAGTGAACTTCTCCGTACCTCAGAGTAATTGCCTGAAAATGAACCTCATCCTACAGGAGCTGCAACCTCCACTGAGCCCTCACGCAACCCATCCTTTCTTTTAAGGCTTGACCCAACATCATCCATGTCCAGCTCAAGTTCATGCTAACCCACCCTCTTTATGTTTACCCCTCCCCTGGACCCAAGGCCTTGGCCCTTGGAAAACACAGGTTTGGTTAGAGAATTCTAGGCAATGCAACAAAAAACAGAGTGGCTAAACATCTTTTTCCAGCTGCTTGATACTCTCTTTGTAAGAGAGTTTCTAAGAAAATGTGAACATAATGCTATTTTGTTTTAGTTTTTTGAAGGTGAGATATGACCAAGATATCCTGAATATTTCCCTCAGTGTGGCCAAATTTCTTCCTTCCTCTAGATCCCTAACTTCCCTTTCTCTAGTGTCTCCTTTAGAAATTGCCACTGCAAATTCTTTTTCTGCCCCTTTGAGATGGGAATCTTTTTAAAACCCTCTTGCCAGATATACAACTCTGGACTGTCTTTTTCAAAGATCTGGGAACCAACCTGTTGAAATCAGTAAGGTAGTGGCGTTTCTGGGTAGTAGCCTGATTTCAGTGGACCCTCTTGCTCCAAGTTATAAAGTTACCTCGGGGCATGAAGATAAAGTCTACTTTTCCTCTAGGTAAGGTCAACTAACAATCACACATGATTTCCACTCATTCCACCTCCACCTCCACTTCCACCCAAGCCCCTAAACACCCCTGAGCACTTCATTCTCATAGAGTGGAGCTCAAACTGAGTTCTATCCTCTATCCTCTATTGCAATAGCCTTGAAATTTCTATTTTGCATCCCTGACAGAAAAGGATCTAGATTTTAAAATGTAAATCAGATGCTTTAATTCCTTCTGGAAATGTCTCTAATAGGTTAATGAAAGAAAGAAAGAAAGAAAGAAAGAAAGAAAGAAAGAAAGAAAGAAAAAGAAAGAAAGAAGAAGAAAGAAAGAAAGAAAGAAAGAAAGAAAGAAAGAAAGAAAGAAAGAAAAAAGAAAGAAAGAAAAGAAAAGAAATGAAAAAAAAAAAAAAAAGCTTTATACTTTGCAGCCTAAGAGGCAGCAGTTCATTTTAGTGGCTAATTTCAAGGGATTATCATGATCAGCCTTTGAATCTAACCTCTAAAAATGGTGAATTCATTAACTTTTGATTTGTTTTTTTTTTTCCACCACCCAACATGGACAGATTGTAGTTTTGTCTTTATTAGCTCTATTCAGACAATAATTGTGTTTATATTTGATAGGACTGAAAGTTCAAAAGTTTGACATTTGCTGTTGTTTTTAACTCATGGTTGAATTTTGAACAAATCAGTTGATGAATTTATTTTACTGATTTTTTTTCCCCAGATGCTCTGGAAAATCAGATAGCGAACTTCTCTCTGTTAGTAATAATAGTGAAACACCTTACTAACCTATATTTAATAATAAAAAAAAAACGTGTAAAACCAATATCATGTTTTGGTGTACAAGCCAAAAAAATACTTCTGGGTTAATGTTTGACAAGCATTCACATCAGATTCTGGAAGCTACTAGTTGGTATTCTAGTGAATGCTGGTGTTTACACTATTATTCAACTAGGTTAAATACAAATAAACAAATATGTATTTCTGTGTCATATATATATATATATATATATATATATATATCACATGCACATATATCACATGCACATGGTGATTGCTCTTGGATTATGCTTCTTTTGAGCGATAAGAAAAAAAAAAAAACTAGAATGCTGGGGCAGCCCAGGTGGCTCAGGGGTTTAGTGCTGCCTTCAGCCCAGGGCCTGATCCTAGAGACCCCAAATCAAGTCCCATATTGGGCTCCCTGCATGGAGCCTGCTTCTCCCTCTGCCTGTGTCTCTGCCTCTCTCTCTCTCTCCCTCTATCTGTGTCTCTCATGAATAAATAAATAAAATATTTTTTTAAAAAAATAGAATGCATAACAACAATCCTGTGTACCACATATATCATTGACAAATTTTGGCATCATCTTTACTCCCATGCTTAAATGTAAGTTAACGTAATGTAAGTTAGGGGTCGATACCCCAAAAGTCCTAGCTGTAGTTGCACAAAACACAAGAAGCAATCAAATCATCAAAAAAAAAAATAGAAACATTATGAGGCTTGAGTTACCTTGCAAAATATCATATCAAGATTCAACTACTGAAAATACTTTATGACAAATGAATATTCACGTTACACCTTATAATTCAAAAATAAGTCTTAAAATGTAGCAGATTGTAATAACTTGGGATGGTGGATTACTTTCCTAGGAAAAGCGTAACAGCTTGCTTATGTCTGTTACATGCAATCATAATTTGCTAAAAAAAAAAGCAAACAAACAAATGAAAACTTATCCTGCCAGCACTATGTAACATGTTTTTCTCTTCTTGGGAAGATGAATATCTGAGCTGTTATGTACCTTCAGAGGAAGCCAATATGTGGTATATTTTGTAACAAAGATTTCCAAAGTCTATTGTCATAGATGGGACATTCTTAATAGGGATGAATATCTTTGTGAAAAATAATTTTCCAGTATGCTTCTGCTGAACTCAACTGCAAAGTGGTCATGGCTGGCCTGGGCCATAGCTTGCGCTCTTGCAGCTGACAAGGGGGCAAAGGGATTGGTCATTAACACCAAGAACTCTTCATTTTGTTGTTCTGATGTTTAAAAATTTTTATATATGAATATGAAAATGATGAAGTATTTTTTCTTGTGTGTAGAAGAATTTCAAGTAATGTTTCTTTAACAGAATTCCCAGAAAAAAATCACATTTCCCAAAGATGAGCATATTTTAAGTGGGAGTTCAAAGTTCAGTTAAATGCAATGACTTCCTAGCATATATTCATAAATCCTAGAGTTGTGGGTAAATAAAATAGGTACTAGATGTCTTGATTAGGGAAGGAAAAGCTGTGTTGGTTGTTTGAAAATACAGTAATGTTTTAAAAGACAAAGGAAATCAATGATTTGAAAGAGAAGCAGTTTGGAACAGATCAGCAAAAGTGGAGTGCTACACACGGACCCACCTTAGATTTTTTGCCAATGAATTTTGCTTGATAAAAATTACCATACAGAAATAATGATTCAGATACAATTGATTATAAACATATATTTATATATAAATATATATTATTCATATAGTAATAATTAATAATTAATATATATTTAACCACAGGAAATTCCAAATGCAGAATAAACTACATATTTTGTGGCTTTCCAATAAATAGCTTCTGTAATCACCAGTTTGTGAAAGATGGGATTTGGTTTGCATTTTCAGTCATTGTGAGAACGGAAACTACTACATACCAGTTAACATCAATCCTGGGCCAAAATTAATAAATATAAGGTGGTGGGGGTGTCTGAGGAGGTGGGAGCCGAGGGACAATGGCTACTCTGATGAGGCAGATAGAAAATTGACTGGTTTAAAATGTGGTTACTCTCTGTTATCAATTTAATAAGCATACTCTTCTAGCAAGAAACATTATAGAAATGTTAACTCTCACAGGAAGGCTGATCTTTACATGTTCACCAGAAAACAGGCTGTGGGTTTAGAACTTGTCAGAATGATGGATACTCTGCTTTTCAGAGGCTCTTCTGTAAATTTCCACAACATGCTTCAGTCCAGAAAAAGAAAAACAAAAAACAAAAACCTCAAGCTCTGTCTCTTATAAAATGGATAAGTAATCAAGCAATAAACAGTTTCTTGTTTTAGTTAAATCAAGTCAACTTCAGTGAGCATTGTTGTATGTTGCTGAGTGAAATTCAGGACATTAATCGCCTTCTTTAAGAACTTCTGTCCCTAAGATTTATACAAAGATGAGAGGATAACTCTGCTTTACTCTTTCTCAAAATATTATTTTCTTCTAAAAAATAAGGAAAAGAAAATTGAAGTTAAAGGGGAGAAAAGGAGGAATGTTTATAGAAATTGCAAGCCTGATGACATCTGGGCCTTTCCTATCCACCCTTGATGAAAAAACAAACAAACAAAACAAACAGGGAAAATACTACAAGTATAACATTCTAGTCACAGCCAATTGAGGATACAAAATTTTTTTAAAGTGTTTTTTTTTTTTCTCAGTGACTCTTGATTTCTTTTCAATGATCTTTAGTTACCTGACAAATTAGGAGATACATTTCTGTCCTCCACACCTGTTCTTAAAGAAACTGTGCTTTAAATAATAAAAAGCAAATGTCTATAAAAGGTAATTTTGTTAATATTAATGAAATTAGAGTGTACATGTATGGAGTTAGGAGCCCTTGCCTAGGTAGGGAGAAGTATGTTGCACAGAGAGAAGCTCTCATGAGACTTCTTTAGTTTCAACTGAAGTTTTCAGTCATCTTGATCAAGACTTTTCTAGCCCCTTAACACCCTATGTGATTTACTAGTTTAAGTCGATCTGGCCAACTTGTAAACCCTGTGTATTTGTGTGTGTGTGTGTGTGTGTGTGTGCGCACTTGTATGGGTGTGTCTATCTGTCTACCTAATACCTGCACTCAGTTCCAATGTATGGAGGTTTTTTCTATGCCATCAAGCATGACTTGGACACCTTGATGTCCTACATTCAACTCAATTCTGACACCATCTACTTAGACATATCATCCAATACTGCAATTAGAGGACTCATTGGTATAAGACTGCCTCTCTCACTGTCCCTTCAGGCACCAGTTGCAAGTCTCTTGCAACTCTGTGCTTCTGACTGGCCCACTATCAATCAGAGGTTCCAGTGATCCTCGTCCTTGGGTTCCATGAATTTGTTAGAATGGCTCCCAAAGTCAGACAAACATTTTACTTACCAGGTTACTGGTTCATTATTAAATGATATAAGACAAATCATAAGAGACTCTTAACCATAGGAAACAAACTGAGGATCACTGGAGGGGAGAGGGATATGGGTGATGAGGTAAGTGGGTGATGGATAAAAAAAAAGAAAGAAAGAATGGAAGAAAAGTTTAGAAAAGAAAAAATGATATAACTCAGGAATGTTCAGATGAAAGAGATGCACAAGACGAGGTATGTGGGAAAGGTGCTAAACTTCCATGCTGAGAGCACCATTGTCACCCAATCTCTCCACTGTCCCCCAATCTCTCCGTGTTCATCAACCCTGAAGCATTCCAATCCCTATCCTTTGAGTTTCTATGGAGACTTTATTACCTAGGCAATATTGATAGAATCATTGGCCATTGGTGACTGATTCAACTTCCAGTCATCCCCTTACCTTCCCATCTCCTTAGGTCAAGGAAGTGGGACTTAAAAGATCCAATGCTCCAATCACATGACTGATTCCCCTGGCAACCAGCCACTATCCTTAGGTGCTTTACCAAAGTCATCTCATTATACACTCAGATGTGGTCGCAAGGGATCCTTTATGAATAACAAGATATTTTTATAGCTCTTATCACTTAGAACATTTCAAGGTATTTAGACGTCTTGTGCCAGAAACAGGGATAAAGACCAAATATATATTTTTATTATAAATCAAAATATCATAGCATCATTTACATCTATTTCATCTATGCATTTTTGAAAAAAAAAGATTATTGAATGTAATAAATTGACAACTACATTTTCTTGTGTATTATTTGAGGTTTCAGGCATCAGTGAGTCTACAAGTGAGATATGATTTGAGACAGAACAAAGATGTCCATACCCTAACCCCCAGAATCTGTGAAAATTTTACTTTAAAAGGTAAAAGGGACTTTGAAGATATGATTAAGGATTTTGGGGATAAGGAGATGACCCTGGATTATCTAGATGGACCCAATGAAATCACAAGTGTCCTTGTAAATTACAGGCAGAAAAGTTTACAGGCAGGAGGGTATAAATTAGAGAAAAGGAGACATGGTGATAGAAACAGAGTCATAGTGATGCCATTGCTAGAAGGGGATCACGAGCCAAGGAATGTAGGAGCCTCTGGAAGATAGAAAAGGCAAGGAACAAATTCTTCCTTGGAGCCTCCAGAAGGAACACAGCCCTGCTGACACCGAGATTTTAACTCCATGAGACTTGTTTTAGGATTTCTTACCTCCATACCATAAGAAAATAAATATATGCTATTGTAAGTCACTAAGTTTGTGGTCATTCTTTTTATAGCAACAGAAAGTTAGCAATTAGAAAAGTAATACACTATGCATAAAGTATCACTTCTAAGAACTTTAAGAGAATGAAATTTTGTATTTTCATGTTGTATTGGAACACAGTCCTTATGAACTGATTTCACTAAGAGTGATAGACTCTGGTAAAGGGACACTGACAGCTGGATCAGATGCTATGGAACATTACTTAAAGTTAGAATTACAAGGCTAATTAGTGTAAGCTAACCTTTGGATTTTAAAAGAACATTGTTTAAAGAGAATGCACCACTACATAGTATCTCTAGAATAATTTCAAATTTGGGAAATAGAATATATTAATAAAATCTTTATATTATGTTTAGTTCTATATCTGATTTGAAGTATAAACTTCTTAATTCACAAATACAACAGAGAGTAACTTAGCTACTGGGAAACAAATAGCCCAGGCTTGGGAGTAGTTTCTGCCTTAGTCTCAATCATAGAATTTCATGGAAACATAGTGATTCATGACCCAGGAACACAGCCGCATGGCCCCTGGTAGCCCCATGTAATGGAGCTGATGGTACAGTCTCAACTCTTAGGATGGTAGGGTCCTGTCAAATTGCAGTGAGGCCTCCAAATTTGATATGCTTAGGATCACATGAGGACCTTTACAAAAACATGATGCTTTGTGCTTTATTGCTTTATTTCATTCTGATTCAACAGCAATTTTCTGGTAATTGACCCCAGGAATATGGGGTCATAATAATAGAATATCATAATCACAATTCTCCATACTTGACCTCAGTTTAATCAACATGGTTATATTAATAGTTTAATATTTTTGACCATCTGTCATGTTTAAGTCACTATTCCAGGCACTGCATAGTGATACAGAGAGGAACAAGACTTGGTAACTACTTTAAAGAGGAAGGTAAGTCAATGTTCATAGCAGCAATGTCCACAAGAGCCAGAGTGTGGAAGGAGCCAAGATGTCCATTGACAGATGAATGAATAAAGAAGATGTGGTCTATATACAATGAAATTTTACTCAGCCATCAGAAAGAATGAATACTTACCATTTACATTGACATGGACAGAATTGGAGGGTATTATGCTGAGTGAAATAAGTCAATTGGAGAAAGACAATTATCATACAGTTTCACTCACATATACAATATAAGAAATAGCACAGAGGATCATGGGGGAAGGAAGGGAAAACTGGGAAGAAATCAGAGAGGGAGACAAACCATGAGAGTCTCTTAGCTCAGGAAACAAACTGAGGATTGCTGGAGGGGAGACAGGATAACTGAGTGATGGGCATTAAGGAGGGCACATGATGTGATGAGCACTGTGTGTTATATACAACTGATAAATTGTTGAACACTACATCTGAAACTAATGGTGTACTGTATGTTGCTTAATTGAATTTAAATTTAAAAAAGAGGAAAGTAAGTCATAAATAATTCACCACAATAAAAGAGAAATAAGAAGTGCTAAACAAAAGTACTAGCTCATGGCATCAGAAAGATGATTAAACATGCACTGATTTTCATGGGTAAAGCTAGAGACAGTTCCCAAGAGAAGGTAAGTTATATTAGGCCTGTGGAATTGGGAGAGAATATGGCCTCGGGCTCAGGAATCAGACAATTTTGGATCTGAATTTACAACTCCATCCTGCTGTCTTCTCTTTGATGGGATTCAATTTCTACTAAGAAAAATGAGACAAATGAGATAATGCATTGATTAATGCATGTAAAGTCCTTAGGTTAATGCCTGGCACATTGCAAGCATTTGGTGAATATTAGTAGGTGATGATGATGATGATGATGGGGATAAGGAAAAAGGGAAAATAATTTATTAAGATTTTAAATCATAAAGGTTAATTCTTATTCCATCTTTGCCATTAGCTTTGATTTCTTCTCCATCTACACACACATACACATAGATACACACACACATAGACACACACACACAGACAGACACACTCATCTTGTAGATGTGTTAACTAAACTCTAACATGAGACTGGGAATAAAAATCAATGCTGTATAAAACAGACATATCTTCGGCTGCTCTGGAGCTCTTAGGCTAGTTGTGAGATACACAAAAGTCAATTTGCAAGAGTATTAATTGTGATAAAAAGAGTCATCTGGTGCTATGAATAATTATAACGAGGAATTGGACCCAGTCAGGGTGGTCAGAGAAGAATCTCAAGGAACTGATACTTGCGCTAAAATATGGAGGGGCAAGTTGTAATTATTCAAATAAATAGAGGAAGAGAGGGAACACACGTGAGAGGAAACAAGACATAAAGGGTCAAACCAAGGTATTCTTGGCAGAGAGAGGATAGATTATTGGCCAATAAGAAGAAAGCAGAGAGAAATTTGAGATGATGCTGGAAAATAAATAAAGCTCAGACCACACAGCCCATTAAAGATCAAGTTAGGGATTCTGATCCTTCTCCTAAGAACAATAGGAAGTCATTGAAATGTTTAAGCAGATTACTAACGATCAGATTTGCATTTGGGTAATCTCTGCACCCAACGTGAGGCTCCAACCTCACAATCCTGAGATCAAGAGTTGCATGACCTACCGACTGAGCCAGCCAGGTGCCCCAGATTTGTATTTGAAATCTAATAGTCTATCTGTATGAAGTGAGAAGACTAGTTTAAAGGGCCAAAGTAGAGACTGGACTGATTAAGAGACTATTTGCAGCAGTCCATCTGAGAGATGGTGGTGGCTTAAACTAGAGTGGGAATAGTGATGTAGGGAAGTGAAGATGATAGATGGAGACACAGATGTAGATATACTCTTATTACTGGATTTGTTGATGAAAAAAGATGTCAAGGATGATTCTCAAATTTATGGTTATCGTAACTGGATAGGTGGTCTGCCTTTGTCTGAAATAGGAAAAAAAATGAATTATTTATTCATTCAATATTCAATTATTCAATAATAAATTATTTATTTCTTAACAGAGATAACCATAGGTTGTTTCATAGATGTTGTCTTAGGACACGTAGGCAGTTCAATATGCCAGTTCAGGGTTAGGAGGATAAGTCTGAGAAGTAGATAAAAATTTAAGGACAATCTATTTATGGACAGCAGCTTGATAGCCAGGAATGGGATGCCTGCTGAGAAGTTGAGGATGGCAGAAGTGGGAGACCCAGGAATGAGCCCTCTGGAAGTCTCAGCACAGGTAGGGGGATAATGAATTGATAGTGGAATCACTCTGGCCTGGTTTTAGTAATAATGGCTATTCAAGTGTAAGTCTGGAGAAAAAGGGTCACTGGATCCACTAAAATATGTGCTTTTTCCAGACAGGCTGAAAACAAACAAACAAACAAACAAAATAACAAGAGTATTTACATTTACAGTAAATAGTGTTATGGAAATGATAACCATGAATTATAATAGAGATAAGAAAAGAGCGAGGATAGATTGTGCTTTTGAGAGGAAAAGTTGATGTGCCAGTGAAGACATGGTGTTCTTCAGTCCATACTCAGAACCTTGAATATCTTATACATATTCCAAAATACATCACTTGACTGAATAGTGGCTCTGCCTATAATCAGAGAATAACTCAGCAGAGGAAAGAATTTTAAAGGTCAATTTGGCCAGAATCTAGGAGAATTCTGAGATAACTCTGGTAAATGGCTTTGACATCTTAACACCGAGGCATGAAAACATGGACTAGCTAGCACATAAAAACCAGTCTGTATCTTCACTGTCTTCTTTTTTTTTTCACTGTCTTTCTTAAAGAAAAATTCTATATCTTTCTTTTACTTTCTTAGCTTTTCAGAAAATTTTGGGTAACATGAAGGGTAGACATCATGAGTAGATCGATATATATATATATATATACACAATCACTTCAATTTACTGAAGTAAGCTGTCTGGAAGTAATAAATGAATGTAGAAAATGTGAACAGCCCATGGCAGTAAGTGAAAAATTCAGAAATAATATTGTAATGGAGACAGCCTCTGTGAACACTGCAAAGATGGTTTTATAGTGTGGTCATGAATTTATTTTTCAGATTTAAGAAACATTAGTCAGAAACAATAACATGTCAGATTTTGGTTTAAAGACATCTCACCCATCTGGTGGGTTTATATATATGAGAGATCAAGAATTTTTTTACTTCTTTTTCTTTGTTTAACTTCAGTTATAAGATTTTTATTATAAATTGGACCCATTTCAATAATATCCACCAAAGGAATGATGAACTATAAATCTCAGGATAGGTTAGCATAATACAACCAAGAGTATAAAAAGAATCAAAGAGCTTTGATATGGAATGAAATAGACCAACCAGTCTTACCATATGAATTCAAACTCTCAAAGTTACATCAATACACCCTACTGGGAAGTTTTACCCAGCCTTTGGAAATTCCATTCTCCGTGCTAATGAGCTCTGAGGGCCTACCCAATACCAGATTATACTTTTCCTTTCTTTGGGTCTTCTTGGCCAATGGACAATTATATCCCCCTAGAAATTGCTTAATGTTTTGTTTGTTGTTTGTTTTTAGATTTAGAATCTTATTTTTGCCTCTGCTCTTGTTTTTATTTGTTTATTTAAAGTGACATTAGCTCTAAGTTATATAAAAGCCATAATTATTCCCTCTGGCTTATTTATTTTAAAATAGAAGTTCTTACTATTCAAATGGTACATCAAAAACCTGTTTCTTTGTAGTAGGATATGCTGTTTGCAACAATTAACCAACCTTATAATACTAAAATAAATAAGGTATTTGCAAATAGTTGTATCCTATAGACACAGACACTATTGGAAATTGTTACACAATCATCCTAGACCCTGTGAGTAACAGAAGTTCAGTACTTAATTGTTCATTATCATGAACTTTTGTTTTAACTCTTTGTTGCCAAAGGGAATTACTCTAAAATAAAAAAAAAAGAATTAATGAACAATGAAATAAAGAGGTATATATTTATACCATACATAAAATACCCACTACAGCAACAACATTTAAATGACCTTCTTTATACTCAAAAGGATTGCTCGGCGATTGTTTCCCACACATATTCCTTCCATATGTAATCTATAATTTCCAGGTTTCTCACTGATTGGTGGTTTAATAGCTCTATGCATTTGGAGGGCTAGATTGGATATAAGTGGTGCAACAAGAGGTCAGGAAAGGGGGCGGCTTCAAATACCTCTACCATCACCACTTTAGACCAGAATGGGTGGGATATTCTCAGCTGCTTGTGTCCAAGGATGTTTATGAGCAGGCATCTTGCATTCTGTCTTTGAAGAAAAGTGTTATGTCTCACCTGGAACGTGTTGGGCAAAGAGAGAGGGGCTATTGCTGATTACCTTTCAGGTTTAATCAAGTGTTAAAAAGCAATCTCTGTTAATTAAAAATTAACAACATACACCATTAATGAAAATTTTTTGTATTAATGTTCACAGCATTGTTATTTTTATATTATTTAGAAAGAACCTACAAGCCAATGAATAAAATGTCAATTTGTCCTTTTTTTTTTTTTTTTTTTTTTTTTGTGAGAGAGAGAGAGAGAGAGAGAATAAGCACAAACAGGGGCAGGGACAGTGGGAGACGGAGAGCAAGAATCTGAAACAGGGCCCTGAGATCTTGAACCCAACACAAATCAAGAGTAGGACACTTAACCAACTGAGCCACTCAAGCACTGCAAATTTACTCTTTAATAGTTTGAATAACTATATATTTTTAAATGTCTTTATTACCCCATTTTACTCTCTAAAGGTCCAAGATTAGATAATAAATTATATAGTTGCCTTTGCCTTCTCCATCCCACCTACACTGTAGAATTTTCTTACATTTGGACTTATACATGCTTCTCTCTGAGCCTAAAAAAGCCTATCCCTCCAAAATCCATTGTTCTGGAGCATATTTTTCCTTTAGGGAACCTTCCCTGAATTTCTAGACTATGTCAGGTTCTAAAGGAGAGAGCTTCTTTTTATAGCACTTTTTTTGTTGTTGTTTTGTTTTGTTTTTCTTTAAAACATTTATCACAGCTTAAATTGGATATCCATTAGTGTTACTATTTTATTAGTGTACACCATGTCTTTATTTATCTTATATTTTACTTATCAGTGTAACTCCAGAGCCTAGCACAATGTCATCACATATTAAATAAATGAATTTATTAAATAAATAAATTTATTTTTTTTAATTTTTATTTTTTATGATAGTCACAGAGAGAGAGAGAGAGAGAGAGAGAGAGGCAGAGACATAAGCAGAGGGAGAAGCAGGCTCCATGCACTGGGACCCCGACGTGGGATTCGATTCTGGGTCTTCAGGATGGCGCCCTGGGCCAAAGGCAGGCGCTAAACCGCTGCACCACCCAAGGATCCCCTGAATAAATTAATTTAAATGAATGATGCAAAATGGGAGTCAAGGAAGTGTTTAAGATTCATCAAATCAAACACGCATGTGTGCATTGCAAAAATCTAGTGGAGAGGAAAAGATTGAAGACACAAGAAAGAGCAAAGCTCCTGATAAAGCATAAATTTGAGGATTGAGGTGACGTTGGTGACCCCATACATATTCCATTAGAAATAAGAGAGAAGAAGGAAAGTTAAATTGCATATGCAAGAATCTTGCTACTTATGGCAGGAATTTGCAAGAGTACCTAATAATAAATTCTATATTTTTTTTTCTACAAAAAGAAGAGGGAAGGGAGAGAAAAAGATGGGGGCACAGAGTTTGCCAAGCATGGAGAAGATCTGACATAGTTCTGGTGGAGATTGGGGAAGAATTCTGACTATAGAAATCAGAACACTTGACGGGGAGCATCCAGGACTCTACTGAATAGAAGACCAAATTGATAGTGGAAGACTTATCTACTCAGTCATGTGATATTCTCCACTACTTCTCAGTAGCACAGAGTAGAAATGGAGATGAACTATTGGTTGAACCCAAGGTTGGCATTTTACTACATTGACAGGAATTGCAGATGCTGGGAAGCATCAAAGAGCTGTCATTTGCTACAATATCTTTTTAAAACCATTGCACTTGCTTACTCTCTTACTTCATGAGACTCTCTTCTCAAATGTCATTTTTTTCAGAGTTCTTCCCTGATGATTCCATTCAAAATATTTCTGTTTTTGTTTTTTATATATTTAATATATTTTATTTTCCTTTTAGTTCTTGCCATTATGTGATAGTAATTATAAAATTCCTTCCTTCCTTCCTTTTTCATATCTATCTCTTCTTTTTAAAATTATGAGAGTAGGAGTATTTTTAAAATTGTTAAACCCCAGGTTAAATATACCCAGAACATAATGGGAACTTTCTCAATATTCAAATTAATTCATTATTTAAATAATTATCTCAAAGAACCTGAGCACAAAGAATTTTATAGAAATATATTTGTGGGGGGAGGTGGAGTAGGGATATACAAAGTGGTAAATTATATTTTCAAGGCTGATCAGTGTTCATTTCATATGCAGTTGTGTTTAATTTATGTTAATTTCCACTTAAACATTTTTTTAAAAATTTGAAGTATTGACATATTTGCTGGCTCATTTAACTATCACAATAACTCTTTGAAGTTTCTCTTATTCTCTTTGCAAATTCATAATCAGGATTTAAAATTAAACTCTTCCATGAATTTTATGAATTTGCCCTATCTTACTTTCATAATTTCATATTTCCATAGCACTTTTGTCCATATATTGATTGCTATCATCATATTACACTGAGTTATTCATTTATAGAATCTATATCTTTCTATTTAATGAATTCTCAAGATAGGCTTCATGTACATACTGATATTTATCACCTCAACAGAGTCTGGCCCTATTAAATTTGAATATGTGTCAAATGAATAAATGAATGAATGAATGAAGTCTATATGACAAAAAGAAACCTGAGGCCCTGGAGTAATTAAATGGTTTACCCAAAGCCACAAAGATGACAAGGAGAAGTACACTGGCCTTTCGATAACAGATAAAGCTCATTGTCAAATATACTATACTTTAGCCATGGGTTTACATTCTTAGATCTACCATGTGAACTTAATATTTTTCAAAGCATCTAAGTATGAGCCACTTAAAGTTTCCAACTTAAATAGAGAGCCCAGTAAGCTCTCTGTTTTGTTTTGCACGTTTCATATCCTTCTGTGTAAATGCATTTCACATTAGCTGATCTAAAGCAAAGCAGCATGATTATATAAAAAGCAGTACAAAGCAGTGTCATGCAACTAAATGGGATGCCCCTTTGTAACACAACTATCCTTAAGGGCTGAGGAATTCAAAATAAAATAATCACGTCAAATGATATTTTGAAATTTTTTCACAGGAAAATTTTCTTCCATAAGTACTGAGTTGAAAAGATTGATTTGGGGGTACGTAGGTGACTCAGTCGGCTAAGCATCTACCTTCAACTGAGGTCAGAATCACAGCCTCCTGGGATAGAGCCCTCATTGGGCTCTCTGCTCAGCAGGAAGTCTGCTTCTCCATCTCCCTCTGCCTCCCACTCATTCTCTCTCTTTCTCTCTCTCTCTCTCTGTCTCTCTCTCTCAAGTAAATAAATAAAGTCCTAAAAAAAAAAAGAAAGGATTCATATAGTAATAGAGACATTGAGGAAGCTGTTTTTAGTTAGTGGTTCATTATATTAATGGTTTTGTAAACCAGGTAATTGTAACTCTGGATAAAATGCTATTCCTTTTTGAGGTATTGGATCAAGAGAGTTTTGGCAAATGTTAGAGATAAGTAAAAGCCGCAAGTCTTACACCTGACTTTCAGAAATGTAGATATGTATTCTCCATAAAAGTGAGTCAACCAGAATCTAGCCATGAGGTGGAAAGGAGTAAACACAGATAAGATGAACAAAACCAGGAGATATATAATAAAATATAGTAAGATCTGCATATGTCTAGTTCTAGGGTGGTGATTTTTGTTCTCTGAATTTTTTTATAATCCTTTCTTAGGATAGGACCCTAGAAGATAGTCTCTAGGGTCTGGTTATCAGGATCCACTTTGAGGTTCCTGTTTCTAGTTCAGGAATACATAAAGGAAGCAGTAGGTGTAGATGTGATCCAGTTAGTTTGTGACCTAGGGCAAGTGACCTGGCTTCAATACTCCTCCATTTTCTATCTTATAGACTTGTTGTGAGGATCCAAAGAAAAAAACTGATATAAAGTAGTCAATACATCTAACCTCATACAGTATGGCAGGCAGTAAACTTGCCTCAATTTGCCATAGATACTAAATGTAAAAAAGAGACAAAAGGATTCAGAGAAAAATTCTTCCAGCAATGCAAGTAGCATGAGCATCAGCATGGTTACCACAGTTCCCCCACCTCCAAGCAGGACAGAACAACAGACCTTGACAGATGCCACACATTAAGTAGATTTATGTTGCTGCTGAGAGATTTGGATCTTATGGAGACCCCTGCTTTTATAGCAAGCAATAAGCAAGCCAGATGCACAACAATCCTGAGAAATGGCTGAACTGGAAGAGAAGTCAGGATCTTTCCATTTTGATACAATCAGCATAAATTTTAGGAGCACAAAAGGCCCATGGAGGACTGCTCACAACAGAAATTACTTAGAGAATATAATGCATCATTACCAAACAGAAATAAAAGTCTGACTGCACAAAAAAGTGTAAATATATCTTCATAACAGAATTATTCAAAATAGCCAAAAAATGAAAACTACTCAAATGTCTATCATCTGAAAGATGGATAAATAAATGTGATATATCTGTAAAATGGAATATTATTCAGCAATAAAAAGAATATAGTGGTACATGCTGCACATGAATAAAACTTTAGAATATTACACTAAGAAGCCAGTCAACAAAAGATCAGGTATTGTGATAATTCTATTTGTATTAAATGTCCAGAATAAGCAAATATAGAGAGACAGAAAAATCATTTGTTGCCTACTTCTGGGAAGTGGGAGATAATGGGAATTGGGGAATGACTACTAATAGATATAGGATTTATTTTTTAATGTGATGAAAATGTTTTAAAATTGGATTGGATTGAATAACTTTGTATGTACCTATTGCTATATTTCTCCACATTGAGATACATGCACACTGAATTGTAGTCTTTAAGTTAATGGGTGACTTTTGTGCCATGTAAATTACATCCCAATAAGGTCTTTTTTATTTTTTTTAAGTATTCATTAAGATGTCAAGTGTGTTGGATTTTCTGTGTCAACTCGATATTGCCACCACTGCGTTATAAGATATTGCAAAGCAGAAGCAAAGAACTACGTTTCCCAAAATCCTCATTTGATTCCTTTAAAAAAAATTTTAAATTCATTTATTCATGAGAGAGAGAGAGAGAGAGAGGCAGAGACACAGGCAGAGGGAGAAGCAGGCTCCATGCAGGGACCCCGACGTGGGACTCGATCCTCGGACCTGGGATCACGCCCTGAGCCAAAGACAGAGGCTCGACCAGGAGCCCTCCAGATGACCCATCTGCTCTTTTGATTCCTGTTTAGAATATGCCAATGAGAGACTCCGCAGTGATACTTGTAGGTGGAAGAGAAGGAAAGATCATGATTTTACAGAGGCAGTTGCCGCCAGAGGCCTGAGGTAAGTTTTTCTTTAGCTAGCTAGATCTTGATTGCCTTTATCTCAGAATAATTCACATCCCCAAATGGCATGTTTTGGGGCCACATGTACTGTTCCCCCTCCATATAATCTCCTACATGCCTAAAGGAGGTCCAGGAAAGCAATACCATATAGAGAGGAAGCTATGACTGCATTTCCATTTTTAATTACATCATAAAGCTTTGAGAAAAATTTGAAAAAGGAATGAAAAGTAATGGAGATTAAATCCAAATTCACATTCAAGATCACTCCAGCTGTGTAATGAGTGATAATCAATAATCAAGTTCTCCCACTGTGTTTATCCAATTCACTGCAACTTGCTAATCGAGAGGGATTGCTCTCTGTTAAGAATGTTTGGGTCTTGATATTCAGTCAGACATAAGAATCTTCTCACTATAAGAAAAAAAAATAGGTAATGGAGACTCTGGGGCATATTGGGAAATAAAAGGAAGCTATTAAGTTGGTAATTTTATGCAGAAAGAAATCAAAGCACCAGAAGAGAAAGAATAAGAAAAGGGTAAGACTTTCAGGAAGTGCCAAGCTGTCTCCGGTGATCCTTTTACATAACAAATACAACTTTTTTTTTACTTAATCAACAATGTAGAGAGTAAATGCTAGGATGACTATACAGGAGCTGAACATAGTAGAAAATATTGTTGGGGGGAAAAAGAGAGAACTTGCTGATAATACAGTACTTGCAAAACAAGCTTGTGCTATTTCCCTCTTGACACCGCGTCTGTTGTCTACCAGGGCAATCATATCCAACAGTAATTGTCTAACAATTGTTCCGTACTGAGAAAATACTTCTGATTACAGACATTAACACGTTTAGGCATTAAACCTCCTCACTGTAATTACCCTTGAGCTTATTCTCACAAATGAATTAATATGCTGATCACTTGGACTAATACAACCAGCAAAAGGGTGATGAATTGCTTCCAAATCAGATAAAATGAAGCATGACATCATTTAATTAATTTCTTGGAAGTGGGGGGTTGATGCAGAAAGAAAACATTTCCATGGGGGCTATCCTGCCAGAATGGGGTGTGAGGTAGAGGCAGGAAGTAGAGAAAAGAAGATGAAACACAATCTTACTGAAAGCTTCCTTGTTTTTGAGCAAGAGGGTTTGCATACTCCCACTTACCACTGGGGACAGTGATAATCTTGTAGCCAATTGCCCAGAGTGAGGCAATCGAGTGGCCCAGCGGATGGTCTTAGAAGACAAAATGTGCCCAATTCTCCACTCCGATGCTGAAAATAATTTGCCTTACTAAATGGCTAGCTTGAACTAAAAGGATACAAATATCAAAAACTTGGTTCTGGAATAAAAATGAAACTAACAAAAAGCAAAAACACATAGAATAAGAGATGTGCTAACAGGTATGATTAAGACACAAAATGAATTCTCCATCCTCACTTATACCCCACAAGTAAGGAAGAGTGGGTACGCAACAAGGTGGCTGGGTAAACAGGTGGTGAACATTCCTGATAGTAATCCATCTTCCTGACTGCCCCCCCCCCCAAAAAAAGTGCTTAGCAAAGCTCTTGGCAAATCAATACTTTATTTAGTACGTGGTACTTTATTTAGATCATGGCATGGTTTCTACCACTATCTCTTTCCCATTTCTGTCTTTGGAGAAGCTGGAATCGCCTTGCTAGGAATTTTTAAAGAAGAAACATGCTTGATTTACTGTGGTTTCCTCCAAACTGTATGTGAAGTTATTTTTGAGATGCATAACTCAAACAGAGAATACCTATTAAAAGTGCCATTGATAATGAGACAAAAACTTGAGATGTCTGGGCTATCACTATGTTCTTGTCTTTGATAGAAAAAAAATCATGTTTATGTTTTTATTACATCACAGTAAACAAAGGCTTAAGATTTTTTCAGCTATTTGTTTTTCCTTTTTGAATAGCAGTGAGCAACTTTTCAAACAACAGGCTCTCAGCATTGCTCGTTAATGAATTAATGAATTAAATTTATATGTGTGAGAGTATGAGCTCAGTAATCGTACAATCTGGTTTGAATCTAAGCTACTCTCTGTGTGACTAGACAACCTGTTTTGAGTCTGCATTTCCTCAATTGTAAAATGAGCTAAATCTCACCTACAGGCCTGGGTAAGGACTGGATGTAGGAAACATGAAAAGTAGCTTGCATCCAATAAATATTGATTTTTTTCTTCTCATCAATTGTTGAAATTGCCAATGTTTATTGTTAGCATGGTTCTGTTCATTCAACATGTTGATCTCACCTCTGTGCAAACATAGCCACTCCTACGCCCACACACACCTCCCTCCCTAACATCCTTGTGCTCCCATTCTCACCGCCTTCAAACATTTTTTATAACAGTGAGAATAATCATCCTAAAATATAAATGGGACTTGTCACATTCCCCACTTTAACGTTCTTCAGTTATCTGACTTTATACTTATAATGAAACCCAAACTTCTTTCCATTCCTCCGATCATTGACTCCACCTTCTCAATTTGTCCCTACTGCTTTCCACCTAAGCCCTTTGATTTAAACAGTAAAGAGAAAATAAAGGCGAAGAATCTCAAAAATTGGCAGAGAGTGGAAAACTTTAGTGTCCAGGAAGGAGCCCCATTTAGCAGAGTCCCAGCTCTGGATGAAGAGGTTGATCAAGAGAGAAAGGTAGATTTTATAAAGTCAAAGAGAGAGAGAGAGAGAAAAAAAGTTAACATTTCAAGACTATGTGGGAAGAGCAAAGCCTCTAGTAGGGAGGCTGGGGGGTTGGTGTGGTCTTCCTGGTTCAGGTGAGTGCTGTGGGCTGTGCGCTTCATGCTAAGCATGTAGAGACCCTACGCAGGATGGTGGTGTCCAGCTGCCTCTGCTACGACATTGCCATGCCCGAGTCAGCATGATGGTGTCCAGGCAGGTCTGCTCCACGGCTCACAGACTGGGTGGCCAGGTCAGCCTTTGTCACAGCCATTCTGACCTTCTTTCAGTTCTAGAATAGCATTGCCTACCTTGAGGCTTTTGGAACATTCTTCTGTTCTTCACATATCTCTCTACTTCTCTTTCTTCAGATCTTACCTAAAATTTGACCTCCCTAAAGAGGCTTTCCTGACCCCCACTTTATCTCCTCCTATCATTCTTTACCTCAGCTCATTTTTCTTCACTGCACTTACAATAATGTGTAGCCATTATACTTATTCACTTATGCATATATGTATTACACATGCATGCAGGCATATACATATGTCTCTATTTGTCTATATATTTGTTAGTCTCTATTCTATTAGGCTGTAAACTGCATTGGAGGAGCGAGCTACAGAAGAAGAATAGGATCGTTTTTCACCTCATTTTCTTTAATTCAACAGGCCAAAGGAAAGCTATGATGACTGAATGAGTGTCAAAAAATCTAGTTATATTAAATTCATCGGTATTACATAAAGATGCAACTCACATTCTTCAGGGGTATTAACGGTGGATCAAAATGAATATTCCTTTAGTAAAAAGCCTAAAACTTCATTTTTGTATTCATAGTGTTAATATTCATATATTTGTATGCAGTCAGCCTTTGGAGCAAGCAAATGTCCTCTAACTGCAATTTCAGACTGGTCAAGGTAACAGACCTTTTTCATTAAGTACTTCCAAATTTCTAATCTATCCATGAACGTGAAAAATCTGTGCTAATTAAAGCCTGTCATATAGGCCAATAGTGCAGAGAGGACCTGGGAGGTTCCTAAAATTTAAAGGAGCAGCCTCGGCATTAAACAAAACTAGTGTTTTCTGTACTATGATGCAAGCTGTTGCTTCATTCTGGTTTTGTTGCCTGACTTATGAGCCACTGTTTAAATGTTCAGTAAGATTTTCACCTTGTAAAATGTTGATCAATTTTTGTAGCTAGGAAAAGGGAAACGACTCAATATAGAGAACATTGCTAGAACAACTGTAGTGGGTAAAATCCCCACTTTTTTACATCATGCTTTCCTGTGCCCCAAGGATTTCAAACCTAAATGTCTTGAAAGGTCTGGCAGTGGGATTTTGTTTCTTACTGGCAGCTGGGCTATGCAAAATGAAGAGCTCTGAGCTAGCTAGGGGTAGTCATTGTCAGTTCAGTAAAATCTTGCCATCAAAAATAAATCCATGAATGCAGTTTTGTCTCATTTTCTAATTTTTCAGGTGAAATTAGAAATTAGCCAGATATCAAAAATTTTCAAAAATTGTATATATACGGGATCCCTGGGTGGCGCAGCGGTTTGGCGCCTGCCTTTGGCCCAGGGCGCGATCCTGGAGACCCGGGATCGAATCCCACATCGGGCTTCCGGTGCATGGAGCCTGCTTCTCCCTCTGCCTGTGTCTCTGCCCCTCTCTCTCTCTCTCTCTGTGACTATCATAAATAAATTTAAAAAATTAAAAAAAAATTGTATATATATAATGTAAAAAATAAAAATTATGTATATATATTATATATATAATGCTGGCAATTATAAAAATGTTTTAAAATATTACATCGACTGGCAATAGTGGTCTGTGGGTTGAGCATTCTCTACTAGTTTGTGGCATCTGTACTAAGTCATAGTTTTATTCTCTAGAGCTGCACTGTTCATTAGAAGTATAATGTGAGTCACATATGTGAAGTTTTTTAGTAGCCACATTAAAAGAAGTAAAAAGAACCAGGTAAATTTAACATAAATAATGTATTTTACTTAACTTAATATATCTGAAGTATTGTATTTTCACCACATAATCAGTATAAAAATTATAGATAGTATATTTTACATTCCTTTTATTATACTGCATCCTTGAAATTTGGAGTGCATTTTGCCCTTACAGTGCATCTCAATGTACAACAATTAACAATAAATTATGCCATGATTATGCTGTGCTCACCACTAGTATAGCTACCATCTCTGTTTTATTTTTTTTTATTTTTTTTATTTTTTTTTAATTTTTTATTTATTTATTTATGATAGTCACAGAGAGAAAGAGAGAGAGGCAGAGACACAGGCAGAGGGCGAAGCAGGCTCCATGCACCGGGAGCCCGATGTGGGATTCGATCCCGAGTCTCCAGGATCGCGCCCTGGGCCAAAGGCAGGCGCCAAACCGCTGCGCCACCCAGGGATCCCCTCTGTTTTATTTTTAATGGCCACATAATATTCATTACATCCACAAACCATAATTTATTTTTTCAGTTCTTGCTAGTTAGACATTCAGGTTGTTCATATTTTTCATAAAATAAACCATATCATGATTGATATTCTTGTACAGAGTTTTTCTGAGGATAAATTTCCAGAATTTAATTTTTGAGTTGAAGGGGCCAAAAAAAAGGTCTTAAGGAGCTAAAATGTCAAAGTTTATGCCACTGCCAATTTACATTCTGATTTATATTTTATGCGAAAATCCCTTCCCTTAATCTGACCATAACTTCTATTTTTAGTGTTGCTAATCTCATAGGGAAAAAAATGCTGCCTTATCATTTTCATTTATATTTGCTTTATTATACTTTATTAAATTTTCATGTTTATTAGCCAAATGAATTTTTTCTTTACAAGATAGAATCATTATTCTCATTTTGATGCATTTCTTCTAAAAACAACAATATTAGATAAAATACAGGTGGAAATACAAGAAATGGTTGGGTTAAATGCAAATTTATGAAGATAAATATGATTAGGAAATTTCCCTTTGCTCATTTTTTCAATCTTTTAAAAAAGATTTTATATATTTATTTGACAGAGAGAATGGGGGAGAGGGGGAGTGGCAGGTAGAGGGAGAAGTAGGCTCCCCGCTGAGCAAGGAGTCCACTTGGGGGCTTTATCCCAGGACCTGAGTCAAAGGCAGATGCTTAATCAACTGAGCCACTTAGCCACCCTACTCATCCTTAAATCTTGTATTGATATTTACACTATTGATCTGTCAGAATTGTTTGCATATTAAATTATAAACCTTTAACTTATCATATATATTGCAAATCATGATTTCCAGTTTAATTTTTTTTATTTCTTTTTTTCACTGTATGCAAGTTTTGCTTTTCATAATATTGAATCAAATTTCTCAGTCATTTCCATTATGTTTTTTTTTCTTTGGTTTATGGTTAGAATTTATGCAAGATTATTTAAAATTAAGTTTATTTAAATTTATTATTTAAAATAAATATCTTCGTGGCCCCTGGGTAGTTCAGTCAATTGAGTGTTTGACTTGAATTTGGGCTCAGGTCATGATCTCGGGATTGTGAGATGGATCTGGAGTGGATCTATGCTCAGGAAAATCTGCTTGACATTGTCTCCCCCTGCCCCTCTCCCTACTCGCGTTCTCTCTCTCAAGTAAATAAATAAAATCTTTAAAAGAATAAAATGAAATATAATAAATATTTTATTTATATAAAATTATTTAAATAATCAATTATTAATGTGCCATCATAATTTCTCAGTAATTCTTCTATGAAGGTTTAAAATAAAGAGAATTTTAGAGTCACTAGTAATGTTTAGGGACTGCAAAGTGAGTTTTCACTTGCAGAAAACAACTAAGATTCATAGTGCTTTTGATAGCAGCCAATGTTTTTCTAAAAACAACTGCACTGCACCATTTTCTAGATTAGCATAGTAGGTCAATATTAAAGAAAAAAGTATTAAGAAACAGTTTCCATTTTGGTGATGGGTCATAACAACTATATTTCTTTTGCTTTTCATAGGAATTACTCATACAGCAAGGATGATGAAAAATGGAAACACAAATTCCAACTTTGTTGAAATTAGAGGGAAAAATAGGTGGAAATTGTATTATAATAGTTGAAGATTAAACAGTGGGCAAAAGCAGATAGACGAGAGCCATGAATGCAAATCTCAGAAAAAAAAAAAAACACTTTTGCAAATCTCAAAACTGCAGTTCTCCAAAGTGAAATGCATATACCAAAGCAAAAACCAAAGCAAAACATAGAAAGTTCTATTTGCAGAAGAAGG
This sequence comes from Nyctereutes procyonoides, assembly GCF_905146905.1. Lineage (NCBI taxonomy): Eukaryota > Metazoa > Chordata > Mammalia > Carnivora > Canidae > Nyctereutes > Nyctereutes procyonoides. Next base: position 19,032,411 of record NW_026575132.1, on the reverse strand, counting down.
AACTACATGTATGGGGCTGATTTATGGAACTTCTTTATTATCAGTTTGGTTCTGAAAAGCAGAAAAAAAAATGAGTTGAACAAGAAGAATTTTTTAAATGCTAAATTTCAGGTAATAACTGAGCCTATGTTGAAAGTTAGGGAAGTAGGGAAGGTGTTTTATTGAAGTTTGAAGCTGTCTGCCTTTCACCACAGCTAATGAGAAGGAAAAAAAAAACCTAACTCATAAAAATTTCTTGTTAGCCAAAATCTCAGTTCCAGTTTGTTCATTACAGCAGCTTTCTGCAAATAGCTGGTCCAGGAAAATTCACCTTATTGAAAGATGATTGGAGAGATCTATGCAGAGTCAATACAAACACACTACTAAAAAAGTTATAAAAACAAGTAGAAAACAAGTGAACTGAAAACTTCTCAGAAGAAAAATTTCCCATAAGTAGCTGAAAAATATTGCATTTTCTCATGAATTATAAACTTGTGGCTACGTCTGTAAAACAAGAGTATAAAGTCTAGATACAAAGATTCAAGGAATGGATGGTGAGAAAATTGAAGGAACTAAAATATAAGCTGACAGAACTTAGACATAAAATGAAGAAAAAAATCAAAACTTTGCACAAAAAAATTGCAGCAGATTGAGAAAATTATAGGAGACACTACAGAAAACACAGTAAGGGGCAAAGAGGAAAAGAATGATTAAGTAAAAGTGAACAGAAATAGTTTTAAAGAACTAGATAGAAAAATATTGTTAGGAGGAAAAACAAATGAGCTCTAATATATGTATAGAATTCCCAAAATAGAAAAGAAACTGCATGGAGTAGGGAATATAATTAACTTTAAAAAACAAGAAATGTTTACAGAAATAAAAATAAGACATTTTAAATGTACAGGTTGAAATGGCTATACTATGCCCCAGGAAATCTTAAAAATAATTTTCAACATTAAAGAAAAACAAAGAATAGTTTTAACAATCAGGGTGAAAGATCAATTCATTCATTTATGAAAAACAATCAGGATGATTTCAGACTTTTCCACAACAGCATTCAGTGTTGAAAAGCAGTGTAATAAAACTTTTACTATCAGCAAGGGGGGGGAAATCTATGACTATACTATTATGTTAACTAAAATATTATTCAAACATGGAAGGTACATCAATTTTAAAACTGTAAGAGTTCAGAAATACCTTGTCCATAGGGCTTTTGGTAAAAGAACTAAAGGATCATTCAAAATCAATCATAAAAGGTCTTTGAATGAATGTTGAATCTATGTAATAATCCAACAAATGCAAAATAAATAAAGTACAAAGAAAAGGTAAATATGTGGGAAAATATAAGTGAATATTGACTATACAAATTTATAATCACAAGACTAATGGACTCAAAAACATATGTAGGTAGAATTAAAATATATGACAAATAAGTCAGGGATGAGGTAAGTAGAGATGAGTGTTCTAAGGTTCTAGTATTATCAGAGAAGTGGCAAACGTAGTTTTCATTAAAATATCAATAACCAAGGATAAATCCTATAATCTCTTGAGTAACAACTAAGAGAATATATATTTTTAAAGATTTTATTTATTCATGTGAGACACACAGAGAGAGAGAGGCAGAGACATAAGCAGAGGGAGAAGTAGGCTCCATGCAGGGAACCCAATGTGGGAGAATATTTAGAAGTCCATACCATAACTGGGACATCTGGGTGGCTCAGTCAGTTAAGTGTCTGCCTTCAGCTCAGGTCATGATCTCAGGGTCCTGGAATTTAATCCACATTGGGCTCCCCACTCAGCAGACAGCGTGCTTCTCCCTCTCCCTCTACTGCTCTCCCTGCTTGTGCACTCTCTCTCTCTTTCTTTCTCTCTCCCAAATAATAAATAAATAAATAAAATCTTTTAAAAAATGTCTATAACTTTCGATTAATCAAAAGGAAATCAAGAAAATAAAGAAAAACAGGGTCAAATAAAAAAGTAATATGGTAGACACATACAGGTGTATGACCAAATACATTAAATGTAAATGGATTTCATAATGCAATTAAACATCTTATATATCAACCTAATGGAAACAAACTGCAAATAAGTATGGAACTCTGCTTTTTGGATTTTATTTTTTTTGAAGTAGCATGGCCATAAGAATTTTGAAACTAATTTGTTTGTATTGCAGGATTTAGCTGAGGAAATCTGGCTGAGCACCAGGTTCTCACTGTGGAAGACGGGTGACACAGATATATGAAGAATTTTGCAGGTGGATTAAATTTGAAAGTATCAGTGTAATCTCTAGTGTCCCTCTCTCATCTCGATATATACATTCATTGTAAATGGCTGAACAATGACACACAAGCAGTAACTTGAACACTTAGCAATATATCCTCATTTCTAAATACTTTCACTCAGTAAAGGGAAACAGGATACCTTAGAGGAGCAAATGATGCTTAAGCTGGAGAAAGGAAAGTAGAAGATAAACCTGAAACATCTTGCCATGTAACAAAGCCAGTAGTGTCATCACTACTAGGGGAAAAAAAAGGTGGATTTATGTGTTTTTGCTGAAGAGATGATGTTCCCGAATAGAAGAGCCAGGTTGAAAGTGTTCCCAAATATCAAGCAATATGAGCATAAAAAGAAATAAGAACAGTAATGAGTTATAATACTCTGAATAAAATAAGAATCCATGAGCTCATTCTGATCGTAAATACGTAAATAATATGAAGGTATTCCTTATAGTGCAATGTTCACCACTCTCAATCCATGATGCTTCTAGTGGGTAAAAATATAACTAACAACATATGACCTAAGTAAAATTAGATGTATCTAATAGATGCTCCTTGGTTACCAGGGGTTGTTTGGTGGATATATGTCAAACCTCAGATTCTGGAAAGAGAATACATCTTATTCTTATGGGTCCCAAAAATGACTTTATGTTAGTAACCCAACATTTGTATACATTCTCCAAATGTAGAAATTGTATATTACTTGATTTCAAAGCTACAAATTTATAAATTATTACAAATTCAGATAACAAAAGATTATATTTCAGAGGTCAGAAGGTAAGTAAAGTTAAAAAGCAAAAATATGGAAAATAATAATTATAATAATAATAAATACTTTTGGGGTTACACTCAATGCAATGCTCAAAAGAAATTTACTTCTGTTTAGAAATACTGCACTTATATTAACAAATCAGAATAAATATTAATAAAGAAGTTAAGTTTTCCAATCAAAAGGTTTGGGACAAAACCAATAAACTAAAAGAGAAAGTGAGATTAAAGCTATTAAAAGATTCTTAGTATAACTCATAGTAACATTCATTCAGATTAAAATAACCCTGTTATGTGATTTCTAGCTAGCCTAATTGGAAATGCCTAAAAGTTTGCTAACTACATTGTTGGCAAGGTATAGAGAAACCAGTACTCTCTTACTTGCCAGTGATGGGTATGAAATGCACCTTGACTAATGCCAGCACAAATTACTAACACATCTCCTTTGACAGAGCAATTCCACCGCTAGGTATTTGTCTCATGACTACACAGTATGTTTGAGAAAGACTCCTGTAAGGTTGTGTGTTGAAGGTTGTTTGTAATACAAAAGACCAGAAACAACCTAAAGGTCTATCAATAAAGAACTGGTTAAATAAAATATGTGGGGCATCTGTCTGTGCAATGGAATACCACACAACCAACTCCATGAACAGGAAAGCTCTTTTTATAGTGATACGGAACAATATCCACTCTAGATCACCGACTCTAAGAGGCAATTGTGTAGAATAGATGTAATCAAAATCTACCTTTTGCCAAAAAAAAAAAAATGTAAAAAGTATGTACTTTTATTTTATTGACATGAAGAATATTCCTAAAATAGTTTTTTAAGAAACTGTTAACAACAGCTGCCTCCAAGGAGAGGATTTCCGAAAGGATATGGTGTGTACACTTTTATGCTCATTTAACTCGTACTGATTAAAAATAAGTTAAGATTATGATTATATTTAAAAGAACGGAAAGCAACAAAAAATGATGAAGAAAATATATTGGTTTATCATATCTTATATTCAGGCAGTAGAATGTTTTCTCCAGCACCTGGGAAATGCGCTAAAAGCAATGGAGTTAATTAAAATGCCCTCTATAAGTTAAAAAGTGAGTAAACAAGCCCAGTGGGCCCATTTTCCTTTAAAACTCCATTATTATGCACTTGAATAAATGCTAATTAATCCCTTAGAATAAGGTTCATCCCTGAAATGTCACCACCTATATATTACCACTACCAGTTTATACAGTATTTTAGTGTGTTAATTGAAAGAATGTTGTATGATGCACTAATTTAGCCCATGGCTTGTTTCTAGGTGAAATGCACTTTCATCATTGCTATTCATATTTGGTAGGCTTTTAATATTTAAGAACAGTATTCTCAGTAACTAATATTTTTCAAAAGAAACTGGAATCTATTTTCATGTAATTTCTGAATAACCATAATTTCTTAATATAAACACTAATTTTTTAAAAAATTGTCACTTAGTAAAAACCCTATGAGTTAGAAATAGCACTAGAAATTTATGGACCATTGAAATTCATGGACCTTAGAATGATTGAAAATAATGAGAATCAAGAATGAAAATGTCCTTCTTAATTCATAGATGCATATATATGTACATATTTATTTTTAACATGTATGTACACATTATGTAAATATATTACTTTCTATAACACGCAAGGCTGGACTCCATGCAAGCTCCCCACTTTCCAGAAACTTTGGAGTTTAGTAGTCACTTAAGAATGAGCCAAAACAAAATCAATATTGAATGTATTGGAAATACGAGTATTGAAGTGGGAAGCCTATGAAGGGGAGGATTCACTCATATTTATGGCTGAAAAATCTCCCTGATCACATCATGGAAGCTTCTTAGAAAAAGCAGAATTTGAGTTTAATGGGGATGGGAGTGTACAGATTCCAAAACAAGAGCAGTTTCCACTGTAACTAATTTAAAGCCTGTTTTACTTCTTAATATACTTTTAATTAAGACTTTTTAAAAAGTAGTTCACAAAAATCCAGCATTATTACACAATGGTTAAGTCAGTAGCCTGGACTTCCAATCCGAGATCAAACACTTAATATCTGTGTAGTTTTTGGGTAAATTGGTTAAGTTATTGGAAACTCAGTTTCATAATCTGTAAATTGTTAATAATAACACCTACTTCATGAAATTGTACAGACTAATGCTCAAAATATTACTAAAACATATAGTTATTAAAAAGAATGATAACTATTAGTAAAAATACCCAGTGAACTTATTTTGACTTAATTAATTCTATTTTGTTTTAATATTTAAATTTGCTCAAGTATGTCCAGGTACTCAATAAGTCTGTGGTCATTTAATTAGATTATTGATGGCACACCAATTAATTAAAAAAGCTTGCTTGTTTGCTTCTTTCTTTCTTTCTTTCTTTCTTTCTTTCTCTCTTTCTCTTTCTCCTCTATTTCTCTCTCTTTTTATTGGTTTTGTTTAAATGATGAATCTCATTTCATGTCCTTAGAGAAATTTGCTTTTTTTCTACCTATGGCAAAGATAAGAAACTGCTATCAATTCTTCACCTTGATCTTTAATATTTAGACATGACAGCTTCCAAATATACCTCAAATTGATATTGGTATAGGGGGAACAGAATGTCAGAATACTTTATATGGGCCATAGGACTACTATTTTAATTACTTAGCATCTTCAGTTCTGATAAAAAGCTGTCTTGACTGACTCATTTTTTATAAGCATTTTGATATAATTTCCCTAAGGTGATGTTCCAAAGGAGAGGGGAAAAAAAGCCCTCCAAATATTAATATAAATATGTTTAATTACTGCTTGACAGTTAACTAGTAGCACTGTGCCAGGAAAAGTACATTGGGGAAAATAAAATAATAAATAATAAATCCAAGAGTGAGTTGGATTAAAAGTATAAAAACTTGATGAATCAGTGATGGTACAGATTTTTTCTAAAGAAGTAGAAGAAACAAGTCCAAATATGGTATCAAAAATACCACTGGGGAATATTAGGTGGGATCACACCAGTACTAGTATTCAAAGCAGTCTGTGATGAGTAGGAATCCAGTAGTAATGTTGCTAAGTCAGTAATGTAGTATATTAATTGTGAAAAATTCCCCAGCATTTCAACTCTCTATATGGGCACATACTTTTTCCTCCCATGAAAAGGTAGCATCTATTTTCCTACTCCTTGGCCTGGGCTAACTTGTTTTGCTAAAAAAGAATGTGCTGTGTTGTGCTAAAAAGAAGTGAGGGTGTAGTAGTACTGAGTCTAGCCTTCAAAATGGCTAAAACTTCTCTTATCTCCCTTGAATTGCTACCTCTTCCATTAGAACAAGCCCTTGACAACCTGCTGAAGGAGAATTTAGGTTTGTAAGAACGTGATTTGCAGCTGATTGTAGACATGTGACCAGCTGAGAACTAAACCACTTTCTAGCTAAGCCCAGGCTTAACCCCAGAATTGTGAACTAAATAAATGTGTTGTGTTCAGCCACTGTGTTTTGGAGTCATAGTATTAGTGAGCTGATAAAATTGCAATAGCTATAGTTAGGCAAAGGTTTTCTCAACAACCCAGATAGTCCATCTGCTTTAGAGCTACATTTTAGCTAGCATTAGGGTACAGGACTGGGATCTTATTGCAGTAGTAGAGAGGAAATTGACAAGAGCTAGAAATTTTTCGTAGCTCAAGCTGGAAGACCAAATGTAAGGGCCAGGTGAGGTTTCAAGCTCAGCAAGGAACTGGAGTAAAATCAGTAACCTATAGTTTAGATCTGGTTATCCAGATTAGAAAAATTATGATTCCTAATGAAGCTCAGTGGAAAATAGAGTGTCTAGAGCTTCAAACAATCAGCTTGACCAATTTTTGACATTCTGCGGCTGACACCAGCCTTACAAAGCACTGGGAAGACCGGAGCTTGCAGGTGGCAGACTTCAGCCATTAAAACTGCAAGATCTGTCCAAGGCGGGCATGAGACAGGGAAATAATGAGACAATAAGGAAAACTAGAAGGAGGTAGATTAGAAGTACAGTAGTGTGCAGAGGTGATAGCAAGAAACTTCATGAGCATGTATCTTCCATCTTCCCCCAAGTGTTCTCATCATCACTTCCCTCCTTAATCCTCCGCACATGGAGTAAATTTTATCTTACTATGTTATTAAAAATGTATAGATAATTTAAAAGTCAGAGTATGATCATCAGGTAAGTTACTGGCTGATGTATATCCATACCTAAGTATGGATGGCTATTGTGTTATTTATAAAGCAGATGTAAAAGGAGACATGAATAATGCACAATAACACAGAGTTATATAAACATGACAATTTTGCCTTAAAGACTAAAAGCAGAATGAACTCTTTAGGATGTTTCGTAGACCCAATGAAGACGCCCAAGTATTTGAATAGATAGCATGAAATTAATGGATATTGGAGGGAATGCTTAACCCGTGCTCCGAATATATCCTCCTCTACAGCAATTGTGTTGAGCTCTGGACAATAGGTTTTTAAAAGATCAGCCACACTTGGAGAAAAGGGTACCCAGTATTTGAATGGTCTATGCCCTGTTTGACAGAAATAGTTACAAGGGCTTAGAATTTCCAATATGAAAAGTAGAAGACCAAAAAAGAAATGGCCATTGTCTTTAATTATGTAGAGATCAGTAGTGTGGCCTCAGATTTATTATGAATTTCTCTATGGCAAATAAACTGGACATGAAAGAATTCAGCCCGCAAAGGGCACAGACTACAGAAGGGAGAGAACCAAAATTTTAAAACAAAATTGAAGTTATATTTTAGATTGGAAACTTTTTTACTAAGATTAAAGTGTGATTACCTAGGTCTAAAGAGGAAGCACCAACCTACATGATAGATTAAAAAGAGACAATGAGAGGGAAAAATGATAATGCTTTCTATTTTATGAAATACTTGTTGCACACAATAATTATACATGTTGTTATGTTTTCTAAAATAATGCTTCGTTCTCTCGTGCTTATTGTATCTTGAATTCAGTGGATCAAACTAAGCGGCAAAGCAAGAGGTGACATCTTTCACATGGCAGATTCTAAACATTCCCAGTTCTGACCTGTCACCAGATGTTGACAGCATAAAGTTCTAAACTAGTAAAATATTCATTCAACTCATACACATTAAAATCAATTGTCTTACCAAGGCACCATAGTCACCTGAAAAAAAATCATTAAACTGCACTTTTACATCATTTTGATTGCACTGCACACCACAATTTTCTGAGATTTTTCTTTAAATTCTTTGGGTATTACTTAGAATAAATCGAAATATAATAGTTTATTATCACTAACAAGGTAAGAGCCCTACATGCAAAAGAAACACAGATTGTCATTTGGGTACATTCTAGACAATAACCCAAGTGTATATATACCACCACCATGTGTTGATCTGACTAAAAGAGGTTAGGAACTGTTGAGGTTAAATTTTGACTGTGAAGAAATAGAATCCGCATAGTAGGAAAGCACACCCAGCTGTACTGTTGGTCCCAACAAAGAAATAAAGCCATCCATTATCTCGTCTTAAAAAATAATAAAAGACAATTTCAAAAGAATTTTCTTTTATAGTTATTAAGAATACTTGAGGTCACTTCTCTGGTCAGGAGAGAGAATGGTGGTATCCGAAACTTCTCTTTTTGTCAGAATGTTTTTGAGAGTATTCTTCATAGCTGATGAGCAATTTGATTCATTTTATTTGAGGAGAATCGTCTTCACCAGAGGGGGAAAAAAACAGCTTATGTTGGGAAATTAATTTACCTTCCCAAAAAGCAATCATATTCTCCGAAAAGTTGGGAGAATTATTGTGACTCCACAGAGGAATAAAAAGCCCTCAATCTTGAGCATAATATACCCATTGCCCTCCCAGGATCTACCTATTTTCAATGCTAATCAAGGTTATAAAACTTTATGTTTTAGATGCTTAGGAAATTCATGGAATGAAAACAAGCTGTAAGTCTTTTTTCTACTCGAAGGTGTATATTTGTGCGGCTTCAGGAATGGCTTTCAGCACAGAAGGCAACTTACTTTCTCTATACTTTCAAAGTCTTAGGTAGCTTTTTGTGGGGTGGAAGAGCAACATTTCAGCTCTAAAGGATGAAAGAAAAAGAGTATTTACACCATTACCTTTTCATTCCTTGGAAAGCTGATTCATCACATGGATCCATTTTATATTTAAAGTTTCCAAATTATTGCCAAAGAATTTGCAAGGTACCTGTATTTTTCAGGGAAAGCATGATTCTATCTTCTCCTAAGATAAGGAAAAAATATTTCCAAAATTCTATTGGCACCATCCATAACCCTTGGGCAATGTTTGGGAAAAAACCTGACTTTTCTTTGGAAAATCTGATGCCAGTTCCTTTGGAGATCCTTCTATAGTTAGCATTAAAATAAACATAGGAGAAAACAGCCAAATGTACACACAAACATGAAGATTGCTTTCAGTTGGATTACACAAAAAAGACACAAAAAATTAATTCTTCTTTTCTTAAAAAAAGATTTTATTTATTTGAGAGAGGGAGCATGAGAGAGAGAGCATGAGCAGAGGGTGGGGGCAGAGGGAGAGGAAGAAGCATACTCCCTGCTGAGCAGGAAGCCCAACAAGGGGCTGAGATCATCCCATGACCCTGGGATCATTATCTGAGCCTAAGGCCGACAGGTAACCACTGAGCCACCCAGGCGCCCCCCCCCCCCACCAAATTAATTCTTAAATCAGATGTCCAGAGTCTCACCTGGCTTATGTCTCCCTGCAAAAATATAATTGTTATCTTAAAAAAAAAAAGATGTCATGTCCAGACGATTTTTTTCTCAATAGGTTCGTTTTATATTTAACAGTTACATCTCAGATGTTATCTGTAAGATATTTTATTTCTCTGATTATTGTTGTGCTTTTTAAAATATACTTTTGACCTGAAATTTGTGTTTCTTTTCCTCTTCCTTGCTTCCTCCCTCCCTCTCTCCTTCATGTTTATTATTATTTTTTAAACAGGTCTTACCTGCACGTGAATTCGGGGGATTCATCCTAATTCTTGTCATGCTAATCTGTGACTCCAAAATTGTTAGAACCCAAATGTCGATCTGACCTCCTTTTTAAAACACATTGAGATTAAAGAGCAATTTCTCTGAGTCATGTTTACTTTTACAAAATGGTCAGGGATGCATTTCATTTCTAGAAGGAAGAGCAGGGGATGTAAAAGAGGAGGGTGTAAGGTGATGATCTCAACAGTGATGATCCAAAATAATCAAGTGACATTTTTCGTTACAGTAAACTATTTATTTATTAACTCTGCTTAACCATAAATTACAATAATTTTCCATGAGTAATCAGTTTGCTGTCATAAATCATCATTTCCTCTAGGATTTGCATTTGATGTCAGGTCCCTTCATATATCTTTTATTACAAAGATAAAGTTTACAATCTCATTCAAAATATAGAAAACTATATGCTTGTCATTTTTACTTAAAAAAAATTTGGTGCAGAAAGTAGAGATAATCATACTTTCCTGATTAGTTGGTTGATTGATTCCCTTTTAACTTCATTTCTTCCTTAGTGTTCCCTCCACCAAAAGCAACTCAATGTTTTAGGTCCACAAAATTTAAAAATATGTAGGACCGTTCTGTAACATATAATAAGCTATAGGCTTGTTCCTTTCTTGTTATAATGTTCACTCAGCGCTGTGTTTATATAGGATGTACCATGGGTCTCTGTATGCATAGTCCATTGTTCCTAAAAGCTACAAATATTCCAGAGTGTCACATATTATACAAGAATACTGATTGTAAAAGATGCCGGTATTAGTTTCTACTGCTGCTGTAACGAGTAGGTACAAATTTACACTACGGCTTCAAACAGCATAAATATATTATCTTAAAGTTCTACAGCTTAGAAGTCCAAAATAAGTTGGAAAGGCTGTGTTCCTTCCAGAATTTCTGGGTCTCTGCTTCTTCTAGCTTTAAGAGATCAACAGCATTCCTTGGCTTGTGTTTCCCTCCTCTATCTTTAAATCCAGCAGCATAACATTTTTCAAATCTCCCCCTCCTTCTCTGAACTCTGCTTCTATCATCACATTGCCTTTTGAGACTCTGATACTCCTGTCTCCCTCTTTTAATGACCCTTGTGATTATGTTGGGTCCACGTAGATAATCCAGGATAATTTCCCCATCTTATGATCCTCAATTAGATCACATCTGCAAAGTCCTTTTTGCCACTTCAAGTAACATATTTTTGGAATCTGGGGTTAAGAATGTGGGCATCTTTATAGGGTCAATACTTTGACTTCCACCATGCCAGAAAAAAATGGTGGTGGGCCTAGTGTTGGTCTTTGACTATCACTGTCTTTACTATTTTTCCTTAGGGCAGATCATGTTACTTCAGGTAGTACAGTTGCCCCACAGGGTTTTCTTCCCCACCAACTGCAAACTTGGCCTTAAACCAGGTGGAGGTGAAAGCCTTGACATGTGCTTAGCAAGCTGGTCTTCCTGCTATCATCCTCCCACCAGTGATGCTGTGGGCAAGTAGATCACAGGCTCCTGACATGTAAATTCCCTGAACTTGATCATCTTCCTATTTCACAAAGCTAATCAGCTTTGTCTGGTCTCATCACTCCTGGCTTTTTACAGCCTTTACTTCCCTCCAGCTGCTTCCTTCCCTCCTTTTTTTTTTTTTTTTTTTTTTTGCATGACTTTGAAAGATTGTAATATATTCTCTGGAAAACATTCAGCAGTACGAAAGCCCTCCCTGGGCCCTCCCGCCCTCACATGGGTCCACAACTGGTGGAACGGTCCGGAAATCCTTGAGCTCTGGAAAGGTCCCTGGTTAGGCCTTGGGAGACACAGGTGGCTCTATATTGGAAGAACCTGCTCAAGTATGGTTCTTGACGTCTGGGGAATCCTTTCGGGGAAGATTACTTCAAACTCAATAACGAGGTCCCCGTGTTTCTTGGATGTTTTGGGGAGGGGGAGGCCTTCTCCAGGAACTTTTTGTCGCATGCCAGGCCTGATGACATCTTTAAACACGACGGGGATGCTCTGCTGCTGAAATGAGTCAGATTTTTTCCTGAACAAAAAGACTGGTGTTGCATGGAAAATTCTATTGTGGGGACTATTAAAAAATGCATAAAAACTCTGTATTTAGGAACCCAAGGATTGAGTTACCTTCTTAGGATGGGCACCATACTCTTACAACAGTGAGGGGAGAACAATCATACTTACTAAATTAAATTTGCCTACCAAATTAGCTAATGTTCTTATTAAGAGTTTTGTTCATTGCCTTGATTACACTAGCTTTGTGAGATCATGAACATTAACCAATGAGGTTGCTAAAATCATGGCTGGACATATGAAAATCCTACCAATTCAGATATTCATGTGTAATCTTTATTGACAGATTGAGATATACAGATTGATTATCAGTTTTTTCTGCACCTTGTACTGGTTAGCCAGCTTTTTTTTTTTTTTTTTTTTTTTTTCCTTTTCCTACTCTGGTGGAATGCAACTGATTCTAATGCATTTTCTTTCAAACAATTTTTTACTTTACCTCTGATTGGCTTGTGGCTCCTGCTGATTGACAGGCAAGTCCACAGCTGTGGGTTCTCTTTTGAAGCTATTTTATCTTTTCTCTTTGACTTTCTTTTAATTTGATTGGATTCACTCTTGGAGCACCCTGTGGAAAGAGCCCTGATTACTCTCTTTTCCGCTGCTAGTTGGTAGATGGCAAAGCACACTCAGAGGTCTTATCCCTTCTTTGTTAGGACCGGCTGCCCATGGAAGCCCTGGGAATGCTTATCTTGGCTGGCAGATAACTGCTCCCAGGTTTAAACTTCAAAAGCAAAACCCAGGCAGCCCCAAAGAAAGAAACTTCAGTCAGCTTCAAGGGGTGAGTGAGCTGGTCCTGTGGCTACTTTTGGAAATGTGAAAGGCACACTGAAAAATCAGGCTAGTCTTGAGATCTTGGGGTCACTTTTTCACATTTGGATAGTAATTGCAGGGTCTTGAGAAAGCACCAACTCCATAGTTCTGTGGCCAAGGACAGTGAGACTCAGCGGGAGAGCTGTCATTGAGAGATTGTAAGGAGCCTCACAGCTAGACTCATCAGGGAGTGGCAAGGTGCAGTGAAAGGGGGTTACGCACAAAACTGCTCCATACCTTCAGCCCGACCAAGAACTTTGTGCCACAACAGAAGTGATTCATGTCTGAAACTGACAAGTCACATGCATCCAATAACTATGACTCAAGGTTCCATGGGAAAAACTTCCAAATGTGTTCCCCCCACCACCCTCCAATAGATATTTGTTATAGATCTCGACAACCTGTTTTTCTAATCCTGAAGGTAGAATGGCCGCAATGTCAAAGAAAAAAAAATATTCTCGTTATTTTTTCCAATGATAATAAAATAATCCATTTTCCATTCTCTCATCCTTTCCTTTTTCACACATGTGTATATACAAAGGCACACACTTTTAAATTGGACTCATTTGGGGAGTACACAGTGGAAAGAGTTCTAGTTATCCTCTTCTTTATTGCTACTCTATATATGTGAAAGAAAGAAAACAATAGCTTCTTAATGCTCTGAGTCTCTGCTTACTTGGTGGTCGGCTTTATCTTCAGTCAGTTTGTGACTGACTTCTCTAAGCATTATTTGTTCCATCCAAAAATAAATAAGTAAATAAATAGATTAATTAATTAATTAAATTGAGCTTCATAGTGGTTTGAACCTTATATGGTTATTGAGAGTAGTTAAGGAAACAGTATTAAGTACTCAATAGATCTAAATGGCTATTGTTGTTGTTGTACCCTTTCTGATTACCCCCTTGAGTCTCTGGCACAGTGTGTGTTTGTGTGTGTGGGAGTTGAGGCCAGAAAAGGATGAAGAGGTTCATTTGGTTCCCACACTCATAGTTGCTGCCCATGCCTGTGGTCACTGTGCCCTGTTGTCCTTTTCTTTCACTTTCCTTTTGATTCTTCGGGCTTTGATCACCTAGTTGGTTGCCTTTTTTTCCATTGTCAACCTCCAAACCACAGATCTCCATGAAGCTGTCAGTGCTGGTGCTGATTTTGCTATACTTGTCTGTGAGATTCTCTTGCTTAGCTGGCCAGGAAATACCATTTGTTGTGACCAGCCCTTTCATAGTGGATTCTACTACCAGAAGCTTCAGGCTTCAAATGACATTTCTCTTCTTTCTGAGAATCATCATAGGTAGGGAGAGAGTAGAAGAGAAGTTCAGGTTGTTGGATGGTCAGGCAGAAACAGCCTCACATTAAACATAGAAACATTGCTTTTTTATATATATGGGCTACTCTTGCCCAGTTGGCCCACTCTACTGGACTCCCTACGGGGCCTATTTTATGTCCTACTAATTGTTCTATCCATGGAAAAGATCATTATACATCTGAATCCCAATTGTGGTTCAAGTTCACAATTTCTCGCAGGGCTCCTGACACTAACATTTGTGTTATTATCAAAACATCCTCAGGGATGACGCCCAAGCACACTGAACAGCCCACCTATTTCTGATGGTTTGCCAAAGAGATGCTAATACTTGTGTAAGTGCATTGCAGTCCTAACTCACTGCCTGGTGTACAAGAGGCACTCAATAGGTATTGACATTCCCATTGTGAGCAGAATACTTTGCAATAGGAGTTTTAATTTCTATTTTAGAAATGGTGGTAGTTATTTAGAAATAATATGTAATGAACTGAGAGTTCACATACATTTAATTCTGTGTCTGAAGCCCAATAATAATTAAATAAAACATTAGAAAAGATAAGTCTCGGGGATCCCTGGGTGGCTCAGCAGTTTAGTACCTGCCTTTGGCCCAGGGAGTGATCCTGGAGACCTGGGATCGAGTCCCACATTGGGCTCCCTGCACGAAGCCTGCTTCTCCCTCTGCCTGTGTCTCTGCCTCTCTCTTTCTCTCTGTGTCTCTCATGAATAAATAATTAAAATTTAAAAATGAAAGATAAATCTCTAATTCCTTTCATGATATAACCACTGCTGAGACATTGAAGCTTATCCAAATATTTTATTTATGAGTGAGTGAGTTCAACTTTCCCTCAAGACTACCTCCTCTTCTTCTTTACCCCATATTTACTCACCCCAACCCCCTTCTCCACACACATACACACATCCTTGGTCATCAGCTTCTGTTCTGAGTTACCTTCAGGCTCACCATATTTGTACATAAGTGGACTGAAACTTTAACTCAACTATAGTGTCTTTATTAACCCTTGCCAGTAACCTCACCTTTTTGATCAGGGGTTACTGGGGCACATCGATTGTCTTCAGATATCTGTATTTTTACTACTTTCATTATAGAATAGCATCGTATATCTCAAGGATGCATGCTGGACACCACTCAGCAACCAAAGTAAAATGTTAACATTTACAAACAGTTAGCATATATTTCCCTGGTTTTGAAGAGATGTAGAGGGTTGCAGTTTGAGAGTTTGGTAGCCATGGTGGTGGTGAGGGGGGCGGGGCTGACTCTATTTCTCCTAGGTTATCATTTAATCAAGAAACACTCAGTATCTGCATGCCAGGAGGTAGTCAGGCAGTAGAGATGCAATCAACCTTGAATAAGATAGACAAAGTTCTTGCTTTGGTAGAGTTTACCATAAAGTGGAGAATGCATAAAATTAAAAATGTTACCTTTACAATATCCTAAAACATATTAAGTGTTTTGACATGAAAACTACAGGGTTCTAAAGGATGATGTATGAGGAATGCTCAAACATCCCTAGGTATTTGTGTGTTTAAAAAGTGTTTGGAGGAAATGCCATTTAAACTGATATCTAAATGATGGGAGGAATTAGCCAATACAAGAAGGAAGCATGTTCTGGACAAAAGACATAATATGTGAAGAGAAGAGAGAGTGTGGTTCATTCAGGGAGCTGGAAGTGATTCCATAGGGTGAAGCAGAGTGATTAGAGAGAAAATTGGGAACTTGTATAAGGGCAGCTACATACAATCTTGGAGTTCATGTTAAAGAATTTGGATATTATTCTAAATAATAATCTAGAAGGGGGATGCCTGGGTGGCTCAGCAGTTGAGCATCTACCTTTAGCTCAGGGCATGATCCTGGAGTTCTGGAATCGAGTCCCACATCAGGCTCTCCATGGGGAGCCTGCCTCTCCTCCTGTCTATGTCTCTGCCTCTCTCTCTCTCTCTCTCTGTCTGTCTCTCTGTCTCTCATGAATAAATAAATAAAATCTTTACAAAAAATAATAATCTAGAAGGGTAAGAGGATGATGTGTCAGATCCTTCTGGGAAGTACTAAAAGGATAGGAACAGGAATAGAATGGACACACGGAGACCTTCCAAGTTGGAGCTGACAGTGGCCAGAACCATGACTGTAGGTAAAATGGTGGAATAATGGCTTCCCAATAATGTCTACATTCTAATCGCTGGAATCTGAGACTATGTTGTGAAGGAAGTTACAGTTGTGGATAGAATTATAGTCTCTATCAACTGACTTTAAAATAAGATTATTTTGGGTTACCTAAGTGAGCCCAATGTAATCACAGAGATCTCTTAAAGTGGAAAGGAGGCAGAAGAGGAGGTTGGAGTCAGAGACTTGAAAAATGCTACTTTGTTGGCTTTGAAGATGGAAGAAAGTGGTGATGAACCAAAGAATATAGGAAGCCTTAAGAAGCTACAAAAATTAGGGGGATGAATTCTACCCTAGAGACTCTAGGGAAATGCGGCCATGTTGACACCACCATTTTGGTCCAGTGAGACCTATTTTGGACTTTTGTCCTTGAGAGCTATAAAAGAATAATTACATATTTTTCTAAGGTGCTAGTTTTGTGGTAATTTGTTACAGCAACAATAAAAAACTGATTTCGTAAAGATGGAAAGAAGTAGGGAAAGTTGAGAGATATTGAGAGATGGTAGGAATGAGAAGGTATAGCATTGAGTTTAACACACAGGAAGAAAGTGTGCTAGCATGAGTTATTGTCAGAGAAAAAAAAATATCATTTAGAACTGGATAAGTCTTTGTACCAATATGACCTAAAACAATAAATTCAACTAGCATATTTGATTCAATAGATCAGTGAATAATATTAAAGACAGAGATGGATAAATTTCATACAAATGACTAATGACTTATTTCTCTGGGTATTTTAACATCAATACTTCTCCATTAGATTGATGCTGGATTCACATAGTTCAGATGTTGATATTCACCCAAATTCCATATATAAGTAAACAAAATTAAATCGTGAATTTCAGGGAATAAAATAATAGGGAATATAAATAAAAGCTACCACAAAGTGAGATTTTACACGTTATAGATAGTCCTGTGGCTTTCAAACATTCTAATTATTTAGATACAAAAAAATAAATAAAACTATTTAGGAAACTAAAAGACAATTTTTTTAAGTTAAAAAAATAATGCAGGGCAGCCTGGGTGGCTCAGTGGTTTAGTGCCGCCTTTGGCCCAGGGCTTGATCCTGGAGACCCAGGATCGAGTTGCACGTCAGTCTCCCTGCGTGAAACCTGCTTCTCTCTCTGCCTGTGTCTCTGTCTCTGTCTCTGTCTCTGTCTCTGTCTCTCTTTGTGTGTGTCTCTCATGAATAAATAAATAAAATCTTTTAAAAAATAAAAATAAAAAATAATGCAAAAAATGCTTTAGGAATCAGCAGCTATTCAAAACCGGCGTAGTCTCTAGGTCAAAGATCACTTCTTTCTGAAATCTTTCATGCTCATCCTTTCTCTCTTCTTCCAGAGTTATTCTATTTTCTATTTTCTTCAATGACATGTCAAATGTACCTTATCATGTTCCATATTCTCCAATAGACTACTACTACGTTTGTCTTTCCTTTCAATAATATTATTGAACTGCCTATTCAAATAATTGAAGGCAGGAAATGTGTCCAGTTTATCTATGTATTCATCACATCTATCCCAATGCCTTATATAAAGAATCTAGTGAATGACAGAAAATGTGGATTCGATAACAAGATTTGGGCCAAGGATGCAATTTCAGCTTCACTAATCATTTAATATAAACTTGAAGAAAATCATTTCACATCTTGGTGCTTAATTTTCTTTTTGAAAACCTCATGATTCCAAACAAGGTATTGCAATTAAAACAAGCAGGTGTGTTTGGATAAACTGAGACCTGTTATGTGTGCTTAAAGTATCACGGGTTGTCAATAATTAGCAAATTAAGGATGTTGATGTGCTAAGTTGGCCATACAAGTGAATTGCTGGAAAGATTTTTATAGCTGGTGCAAAGAAAAGAAAAAAGAAAGAAAACAAAAAAGAAAGGAAAAGAAATTAGAAAAAAAAGAGAGTGAGGAGGACAAGAAGTCTAGAGGGAAAAAGAATATTTAGGAGAAAATTGAGATATCTAAGAGAAATTTGGTTATATTTCTTATAGTTGTTCTGCTATGTAAATTGCCTGTCTCCCCATGAGTTTTCAGTTAGATGTTACTTTTCTCTTAATGCTTTCTCTTAATGCTTAATGCTTTTAGTGAAGTTGGATCTATTTTTAGAATACCTCAAAGCTCTGAGTATGGCCTTGATATAGGCATCAGGCAAGAGAAGAGGGCAGTGTGGGAAACCATTGTACATAAGTTTAAGATAAAATAAATGTTTGAAAGAATCACCTGATGATTTTTCCTGAACTTTTTAAGAATACAATTTTATATTGGCCTCCATTTATCTTTTGATACTACCTAAGACATAAGACTACTGAGCATTATTTCAGGTAAATTGGAAAATCTAAAGTGGATATTACCTCTTAGTACTGTTCATTTTTGCTTTCTATATTTTAAGTTGTACATAATTTTAGAATTATTACACATTTAGAATTATTACACATTACACATTATTACACATTTCTATTGAATTACCTTTTATAATTTTGAGAAGTTCTCCTGTATCTTTAATATGATTCTTGCCTTCAATGATATTTATCTGTAAGTAGAATATTTTTTCCTGGTGTATTCTTTTTTATTCTTCTACTTTTAGCCTTTATATTTACTTTTTTCAGATTGTATTTTGTAAAAAACTTATAGTTAGGTATTATTTTATTATCAATCTTTTAACTGGGATCTTTAGTCCATTTAATGTAATTATGGACTTATTTAAGTCTAACTATAGAATCTTGTTTTCTTTTTGTCCTATATTATTCTTTTTTTCTTTTGAATTGATCAAATGTTTTATTATTATTATTATTATTAATTATCCTCTTATGAACTCTAGTTAAAATTACTGCATTTTCCTGTTAAAATTTCCTTAGATCACATTTTTGTGTCCTTAATTTATAATCTCTCTGAAATTAGTACTTTTATCACTTATTTAATTATGTGGAAATTTGTAACAGTTTAACTCCTTTAATCCCTCTTGACCTTTGTGCTGTTGTCATATTTTTATTATTACACAGGTGACAAATCCCACAAGATATTTTTATTATTGTTATTGTTTTGAACAGTCAGTAAGTGTTTATATTCTATGACTGTATTTACCATTTCTGATGTTCTTATTCCTTCTTGAAGCTCTGTGCTTCCATCTAGGATCATTTTCCTATGACCTTTACTGTTTATGGAGGGACAGGTCTGTTGATGATGAATTCTCTCCTTCATTTTCTCTGAAAACATCCTTACTTGCTCTTCATTTTTGAAGGTCATGTTGCTGGATATAGTATTATTCCACTTCCTTTCCAAGAGAACTCTGTCAGTCCCATTGTGGCTTTCAATGTCATTTATCACAATCTCTTCACTCACTCAACTTAAAATCAAACAAATAAAAATAAAGGCAACTTCTCCTTTTAGCCTCCTAACTGAAATCACTCATAAAACAAGACACTATAAAAGGCCTGGTTGTCATTGATGGAACAAGATTAGAAAACAAATAGGAAAAGAACAAATTTATTATCTCGAAACATGACAATATCACATTTGTGAATAGGATATGTGAAGTTAGGAAGTAATAAACAAATGGCCTGAAAATTTCTCTGTGAAGTAAGAGGCAAGTTATCTTCTTGAAAATGAGGAAAATAAAAAAAAAGAAAATAAAAATAGTTGTGGAATAAGAAGTATAACGTTATTAGTTTTGCTCGGAAATAGCATATATGAGAACTGGAGAGACAACAGAACCAAGGACTTGAAAAAGAATTGCTGAGCTCTGCTGAAAACCCATCTGGAGACCAAATAGTTGGCACTAATTCACACAATGGTTTATTTTCTCTAACAGTGTTCAGAAGTCCGGGAACAGCAAATAACAAGATGGATGGTTGCACACATGCAAGATAGATGATCTGAAAATTTTCATGATTGTGAAGTGAAGGAATGGCAGTGTTAGGATACTAGCATAGGTGTTGATGAAACAAACTACAAAGGTGTCAAGCAGAGAGACACTCTGAAGTGGTGACAAACTGTGAGTAAGCAGAAGGAAAGAGAATTCATAGTTCTTCATGAATAAGAACAGGCATGACAAACCAAAAAGGGCAAGAGACTTGGTAAGATGATGACACTTTGGATTTTAAGATTTTTATGCAAGAGTTTGAATGATGAGGTCCACAGTATTGTAGTGACGGAATTGGGAGTGGCGTAGGGGTAGGAATGCTGATATCAAAGTCAAGGTACGTTGAAACTATTTGTTGGGAAGATTACATGCTGTAGAAATTAAACAAATGGTGATGGTTGATTTTACTGTGAAAATAAAGAAGTCCGAGAGCTAGGTTCCAAAGGCCACAGTGAATGAATAAGGTAGTCAAGATGGCAAAGGATGACGTCAATAATGAGAAGTTAATGATGGTGTGTATAGTTATCATGATCCTTAAAGAGTAATTTTTGCTTTAAGATAAAAAAAAATATTTGGGAGTTAGGAAATTACTAGTACTAACTCTAGGTCATCATGTACCTTGGGCTTGAAAATATAAAAAGCTTTCACCCAATTGGGAAGAGGGAAAGAGGTATTTTCAGGGGAGATCCAGGTTCCAAATCAATAACTAGGTAGTAGGATTTTTCTGTGAAGAGATTAAGGCTACAGAATGGTATGGTAAGAGTATGCAGGTTCCAGCAGCCACTGTTAAAAAGGAGCAGTGAACTGTGCTTGAATTTGGGTTGGTGGAAAACCGTAAGAGGGAAGAGAGGCATAATTGAAATAATTATCTTCAAAGTTACTGCTTTGATAAAAATAGTAGGCAGCAGTCTTTGTTGAATATTCAAAAAGATTGACACTGGATTTATGTTTCAAGAAAATTCTCCCTGGAAGGAAGAACTATAGCAACAATTTAATCCAGAAGCATTCCTAAAGAGATAATGTCAGGTTTATGAAATGGCTCTTCAACAAACTATCTCTAAGATCTTTAGAAAGAATATATCTTAGATCTTATGAAGCTCATACTCTAATTTAGTTTGGAACTCATTATTTCTAATAAGTCTACTTTTTTGGATTTGAAGCATGTTGGTGAAGACAGCCTCTGAGTTTAGTACTTTAGTACTCTGCTAGCAACGTGCAAGAGTGAATGTAATGTCATCTCCACATTAATACATGCTGCTTAATGGAATCATAGTAATTCAAGGTGACTGGAAGTCTTTGAAATGGGTTGAGGAGCTTGTAAATATTCACTCAATCCCTAGAGGAAAGAGAGAACCCTAGGGAATTATCATTGCCCTGCAGAAAGTGTCTAGCACCATGCATGAGTCATGTCCAATATGTAATTTCCTTGGAGAAAAAAAAAGAATGATATATGTTGCATCATTTTATTAATTTTTAAAATGTGATGCATCATGTTAAAAATTGGAGGCATGGGACCCCTGGGTGGCTCAGTTGTTGAGCATCTGCCTTCAGCTCAGGGCATGATCCCAGGGTCCTGGAATTGAGTTCCATATCGGGCTCCCAGTGGGAGCCTGCTTCTCCCTCTGCCTATGTCTCTGCCTCTCTCTGTGTGTCTTTCATGAATAAATAAATAAAATCTTTTTAAATTTTTTTTTAAATTTGGAGGCAAAGATAAAATTCTTACCCTCTTAACCCCTTTTATCGGCATGCCTATCTAATCAATGTATCCCAAAGCAAAAGAATGACAGCACAGTATATATAGTAGTTTTTTCCCAATATGACTTTGTCATCTAACCCAGAATCAAGTTAAATCAGTAAACAATATCATAACTTCAAACAAGAATAGAACTTTCCTAATCTTTGTTTTTTGTTTTTTTTTTTAAAGAAATAATCAGACAATTCCTCCAAAACTGAGGTATGTAATAGGGTACAAAGGCATATTATTTGAATCTATGAATGAAAATAAAAGTAGATTCCAGATATACATTCTAGTGAATATAAAGCCCATATTTGATATTAACTAAAAACCAAGAAGAAAAAATTCTTGAGGACGATTTTTGGATTACCAAAATCCTGGCAGATTAAGAATCATTATTTTTCTTTACACATTGCTTACATATTTTCATCAATCTGCATCTTTAATTATTTGCCCTATTTTCTTAGAACAGTGAAACTATATTTATTATTTTAGGCTGGAAATATAATTTTTAAATAATATGAGGGAAAATGAATACAATCAGATTAGCGATGATGGTTGAGGTAGCAAGCTATGACTAAATATACTGTGGGTTGTTTAAATTATGTCTTGTGTGAAACATGTATAACTGTATTACTGACTTTTACTTCATTTAAAAGAGAAAAATACAGACAATATTTGTTATTTAAACAAAATCAAATAACTTTCTCTTTTTCTCTTCTGTTGACAAAACAAAGAATTGTATATATCTCAAAACCTTTCTTAGAATTCAAAGTAAAGGACAGAAGGGGAGTCACATGTTTTAAGCCCAAGAAATAATCTGATCACTAACGGAGAAACAAAACAGGTTGGGAAGAGGAAGAGACTCCAAAATAAAGTAGAACATCAGAAAGAGATCATGAGTTATGACTACTTAATTTATAGCTAAGTGGAATCCTATGGCATTGCAAAGAATTTCCAATAATTATTAGGAAATACTACCAGCATATGGAAATTACTATTTCAGTATTATAACTGGACCTATAAAGATACATTATAAAGAATAAATAACATACTTTCTTGTTTAGAGATTTCTTTTTCAGTGTATATTTAGATAAGAGTTAGGACAATAATATTAAAGGAGTAATACAGTGTAAAAATAGCAAGTATGTACAGAGTAAAGCAAGTGGCTATATATATGTATAATTCGTATACATATATATGAATTAAAGCTTAACATTGCAATATCTTTAAGAAATCATTTTCTTTCCATTTAATTAAGTTTCTAGGTTATTACTATTTCTCTGCTAACAGAAAGTTTCCTCACCTTTTAAAAAAATTAACTTGCAACACAGTTCAATGGAAAAGGAAGAATGCCTCATACTACCTATGAATTGAGAAATAAAAATAAGGCATGGGGAGGTGAGCGAGAGGATGGGATAATTGGGTGATGGGCAATTATGGGCCATGTGATGTGAGGAACACTGGGTGTTATATGCAACTGAGGAATTATTGAAAACTACATCAGAAAATAATGATGTAAAAAATAATAATAATGATGTACTATATGTTGGCAAATTGAATTCAGATTTAAAAAAAAGAAAAATAAGTCATAGCATTGAGGATGTGGAGAGGAAAAAGACTGCACAGATATTTGATTTCTAACAATTCATCTTTCTTTTTTTTTATAATCATTTCATCTTTCTAAGTCACATTTACTTATAAAATGGAGAGAATAATGCTGACCTTCCAGAGTGAAATGAGGTAACACAGGCAAATTTCTTAGTCAATGGCTGTTGGTCACAGTGCTAACTCTTAACCCTAAACCTTTCCTTTCTATGCCCCAATCCTCATCTTCCTTTAGGAAAGTAGGAAAAAGAGAGAGAGAGAGAGAGAGAGAGAGAGGTCTCTTCTCCAAAATCCTACAGAGGATAAGTTGAAGACCATCCATAGATTTACAAAGGTGAGAAAGGGAAGACAGCATTACCCTGGAAGCAGCTCAGGGTATAGAACAAATCAGTTAGTGAGTCACTGTAGAGGGTCTAGCCAAGGACAAAAAAATATATATATCTGAAAGATCAACATACGTAGGCAGGGATATGGAAATACCATTCCTGAAAGATGGGGGGCCAGGTTATAGAGAATCCAAGCCCCAGTAGATGTTCCTCTATTGCAACAAGAGTGGGCCTTGCCCGGCTTGGGCAGACCCTTGGAAAAGATAAATCTTACCATACTTGATCTAGATCTTCCTCCATGAGTGATGTGTTAAGTCCTGACAAATGTGATGCTAAGTTTAAAATATCATCAAGCAAAATGCATTCAATATACTTAACCTGCTGAACATCATAGCTTAACCTAGACTACTTTAAATGTGCTTAGAACACTTACATTAACCTACAGTTGGGAAAAATCATCTAACACAAAGCCTATTTTGTAATAAAATATTGAATATCTCATACAACTCATCTAATACTATGCTGGAAGTAGAAAAAAAGAATGATTGTATGGGTCCAGAGTGGTTGCAAGTGTATTGTTGTTTACCCTCATGGTTGCATGGCTGCCTGGGAGTTGTGGCTTGCTATCACTGCCCAGCATTTCAAGAGAGTATCGTGGGGGCATATCGCTAGTCTGGAAAAGGATGCAAAATCAAAACTCCAAGTACAATTTCTACTGAATGCATATTGGTTTTGCACCATCATAAAGTTAAAAATTCAGAAGGTAAACCAGAAATCACCTGTGCCAAGGACTCTCTAGTTCACAATGAGAACAGTCTTAAAGGACTCTGCATGAGGTAGAGGGACACTCTGCTGTCATCAGTGGATGGAGGCATGATTTTCTCCTATTGCATCTTTTGGGAGATCTCAATGATTCTAGATTCCAGCTTTGGGCATTTCAAGCAGCTCACTTTCAACAATGTTCAAATGCCATTAAAAATCTTTTTATTTTTTTAAGACTGTGGAAATTTTCAGTAAAATGGAAACAAATTGCTATAAGTAAACCATTTGTCACAGTCTGATTACTTTGCAGCCACTCTGGGAACACCAATTTGTCATGCTAGATCAAGATAACCACAGCCTGACTAGAGGAAATGGCTTTTTGCCTACTAGTTGTGATTTTTTTTTTAAACGTTCACCCAGAGAGACGTGCTCCACAGAGTCTTCATGTTCCACTCCAGCTGTGTGACCGAGAAGGAAAGCTAAGGCATTAGGCACAAATTGCACCATCTAAAAGGCATTAAAAGGCAAAATAATTAACTATTGTTAAATGTAAAAATCAGAGTTGGAAGTAAATATACATTTAGAGTAATACTTCATTGTATATGTTTCAGTTATCTAAGTGGAAAAAAGTTTAAAAATTATTACTCATTTGGAAAAAGAAGGATGGAGAAAAAGCAAATAAATGTTTTCAGCTACATTAATTCCTCAGCAGAAAGTAGGCACTTAAGAGATGCTTGGTGATTTGTTAGTTGCTTGCTATGAAAGAGACCACCAATTTGTCCTCTTATTGTCACTGGATTTTAAAGTTGAGGTTTTAAAAATTAGATTGCTTAATCATTTGATCTGAGACAGTTTAAGTCTAATTTGGGCTCAAAGAGAAGACAATTATTCAATATTCTTTCCTTTTTTTTTTCTTAGAATATAATAAAAATGACATTAGGTGAGTGAGATCTACAACTTACTGAGATAGCACAGGTCAGGAGCTCTTATCACATCAGGTCCTACAGTGAATTTTGTAAATTAAGAATGCTTCTGGATTCCTCTTTGCATCTCTGATAACCCTCACCATGACAATAGTCACTTTTTCCCAAGAATAATGCTAGTTCACCAATGGTGTTATTGATCAGTTTAGAATAGTAAATGCACTCATTGCTTTATTAAGCTCATAAAAGATGAAACAAGTCAGTAAAGATAGTCATGTCTGTTGCAAAATGCCATTTGTCAAGTGATCCTTTAACATGGATATCCAGTAGGATATCACTACTGCATTTTGCCCGCAAGTGTACCTTTCAATATATATTTTGAAAGCAATTTTTTAATAGACACAAATTGAATGAGTATTTTTTAAAGTAAATATTAATTTTTTAATCCATTTATTCTCATTCCAAAATTTTTTCATAATGCTTTCCTTACACTTTCATGCAAGCACATGCCTGTTTGACATGGGGTGTTATTTTCAAATTGTTTAATCTTGCACTATTAAGCACACTCATATATATCATGTTCTAAGCAAACATACATCTTGCTCCATCAAATCTTAATGATAAATCTTTCTGCGAATCATTACAGAAGTTAATTTTGAAACCCAAATGTCTTCCAAATCTTACCAGTTTATTTACCTCTTGGTCTTGAGTTTGGGACTCTGTAGGATTCCAGTGGATGGAGACTGGTAATGGAAGGAGATGAAGAAATTATTTCACATGAAAGTCACCAATGTTTGCTTTGCAAACCCTCCTCTCTATTGTCTACTGCATCATTTTATGTATCATGGAAATATTGTCCTTTGTGCAAACATTTTCTATTTTCTATAGCTAGAGACTCTTTGTTATCATGACTATTGCTCTAGAAAAAAATCTATCATTTGATACAATTTACATGATTGTCTATCTTCAATAACTGCAATATCAAGCTATGTAATATCTATGTGTATATCTACTAATCTATCACTATCATCTATATAGTTTCAATTGAAAATATTTTTAAGAATAGCATCTGCAAAATGGTCATATAAGAGAACCCACAGGTTTTTTTTTGTGTGTGTGTGTGTGTGTGTGTGTGTGATTTTATTTTTAAAAAGTTTTTAAGGCAGTTTTAGGTTCACAACAAAATTAAGAAGAAGGTTCAGAGACCTTCCATATCTCCTCTGCCACCACACATGCTTGCTTTCCCCATTATCAACATCTCTCACCAGAATGGTACTTGTGTTATCAAGGACAAATCGATACTGACACATCATAACCACCCTAAATCCATAGCTTATATTGTGCTTCGCTCCTGGTGTTGTGAGTTCTGTACATTTGGAAAAATGTGTGATGACATATACCCTTCATTATAATATGATTTAGAGCATTTTTATTATTTAAAAATCCTCTGTGCTTTGGTTATTCATTCTCCCACCCAAACTCCTTTTTGCACCATGTCTATAGTTTTGCCTTTTCAAGAAATGTCACACAGTTAGACATATACAGCATGTAACATCTTCAGATGGGCTTCTTTCACTTAGTAATACGCATTTAAGCTTCCTCCATGTCTTTTCACGGCTTGATACTCATTTCTTTTTAGTGCTGAATAACATTCCATTCTCTAGATGTACCACAGTTTATATATTCATTCACCTACTGAAGACATCTCAGTTGCTTCTAAGTTTTGACAATTATGAGTGAAATTGTTAAAAACATCGATGTGCAGACTTTTGTGTGGACAACAAGCTTTTAATTCCTTTGGATAAATACCAAGGAGCATAATAGATGGTAAAATTATGTTTAGTTTTGTAAGAAACTAAACTGTTAGTGTCTGCCCAAACTGCTTAACTGTCTAAATAAACTAACTGCCAAACTGTCTTCCAAAGTAGCTATACCATTTTTGCATTCCTGCCAGCAACGTATGAGACTTCTTGTTGCTCCACATCCTCATCAGCATTTGATGTTATTAGAGTTCTGAATTTTGGCCATTCCAGTAGGTATGAAATTGCTTTAATTTGCATTTCCCTTATAATACATAATGAGGAGCATATGTTCGCTTGTTTGCTTCTTAAGTGAGGTGTCTATTAAGGTTTTTGGCTAATTTTTAAAAGATTGAGTTGTCTGTTTACTTACTGTGAAGTGTTAAGAGTTATTTACATGTTTAGATAAGAGTCCTTTATCTAATGTGCCTTTTGCAAGTACTTGCTCCCAGTTTGCATCCAGTTTTCTAATTCTCTTTATATTGTCTTTCAAATGGCAGAAATTTTTAATTTTGATGAAGTCTACCTTATCAATTATTTCTTTTCTGGACTGTGTCTTGGGTGTTGTATCTAAAAACCATCACCATACCTAAGGTCATCCAGGTTTTTCTCCTATGTTATCTTATAAGTGTTTTAAAGTTTGCATTTTACATTTATATCTGTAGTCTGTTTTGGATTAACTTTTTTGAAAAGGATAAATTCTGTGTCTAATTTTATTTTGCATGTGGATGTCTAGTTGTTCCAGCATTTTTTGATAAAAAGACTATTTTGACCTCATTGTATGCCTTTGCTCCTTGTCCAAGATCAGTTGACTTTGTTCATGAATTTCTATTTCTGTCCTCACTTTTTGTTCCGTTGATCTTTTTTTTTCTATTCTTTCACCGATATCACACTGCCTTGATTACTGAAACTTTATAGAGCAAGTCTTGAAGTCAGGAAGTGTCAGTCCTTCAACTTCAATATTGTGTTAGCTATTCTGGATGTTTTGCTTCTCCACATATACATTATTATTTTTTAATTTATTTTTTAAGGATTTTATTTATTTATTTATTTATTTATTTATTTATTTATTTACTTATGAGACACATTGAGAGAGAGAGGGAGGCAGGAACATAGAGAGAGAAGCAGGCTCCATGCAGGGAGCTCGATGTGGGACTCGATCCTGGGACTCCAGGATCATGCCTTGGGTCCAAGGCAGGTGCTCAACCGCTGAGCCACTCAGGCATCCCTATTTTGCTTTTTAGATATTATTTTTAAGTAATCTCTAAACTCAATGTGGGACTTGAATTCACAACCCCAAAGTCAAGAGTCACATGCTCTACCAACTGAACCAGCCAGGCACACCTACCTATATACTTTAAAAGTAGTTTGTCAATACTCATAAAATAATTTGCTGGGATTTAATTTGAATAGCATCGAATTTAGAGATCAAACTGGAAAGAACTGACATCTTGACAATTCCCAAGTGTTCCTATCCATCAACATAAAGTATCTCTCTATTTAATTCTTTGATTTCATTCATTGGAGTTTTGTTGTTTTCCTCGTATAGATCTTACACATATTTTGTTAGATTTATACCTAATATTTCATTTTTGAGAGTGCTAATGGTATTGTGTTTTTAAAGTCTAATCCCACTTGTTCATTGTTGGTGTATCAGGAAGTGATTGACATTTATTTAATAATATTTTATCCTTGTAACCTGCAACCTTGCTATAACTGCTTACTGTTCCTGGAGTTTGGGGTTGATTCTTCTGAATTTTTCACATAGACAATCATGTCATTGGCCAACAAAGACAGTTCTATATCTTCCTTCCCAATTTGCATACCTTTTATTTCCTTTTCTTGCCTTATTGCATTAACAAAGACTTTCTGTAAGATGTTGAAAAGAGAGATGAGAAGGGCTATCTTGGTCTTGAACCTAATTTAGTAGAATAGCTTATTGTTTCCCATCATTAAGTACCATTTTAACTGGAGGTTTTTAAAAATCCTCTTTATGAAGTTAAAAAAACCTCATAAGGTTTTTGAAAGTTAAAAGGTAATGAATATAAAATACTACTCTGTACTTAGTATGTAATAATCTTCAATAAATGTTAGATATGATGATGATGATGATGATGATGTTATAGTACCTGACACTGCAATAGGCACTTTAGATATGAATTCATACTGTTTATTAAAGTTCAATAAAGAACTTTACCGTATCAGCAGAATCAGATGTATTCTTCACTTGGTCTTTCTAGGAATCAGTGATCAGTAGATTTTCATAGGTTTTTGCAAATTCTCTAGAAGCTCTTGGACATAGTCTCTCTGCATACTGGACATCTTTCCAGCAAATGTGCTAAACTGCTTGCTGTCAATTCTTTTTACCTTAACAAAGAGTTTACTAGAAAGACTAAATTTATCTTTTTTCTGGGAACTACTCCAACATACTTGTACTTGTTAATACTCATTGATCTGTGTAGCCTTATATATCTAGAGTGCAGGTTTAGGAGATTAGCAAAATTTTAGGTAAAAACATTAGGGGCAGACTTTCCAGATCATCCAAATATAATAGAACCTCTGTGTAGGAGGCTCCTTAGGTAAACTCTTCAAGCATGGTCTTTTCTTTCTCTCCCAACCTCAATAAACAACAACAAAACAAAAACAAAAAAATGTGTCTTCTAAGCACATACCACAGAAGGAAACCAAGGTCAGCTCGTCACTGTTTTAGTCACTGAGGGATGTACCAGAGGCCTTGTTAATGAAGATACTTGATTTTTAGCAGTGAAAGAAGGATATACATGAAAATTGCTGTCAGCCAGAATATTTTGATAATAATAATAATAATAATTAATAATAATAGTAATAATAGTAATAATAACTACCAGGATGTTTATGAGTTTAGAAAATATTTTTGGAGGATGGTCATAATGATTAACTTAGAATACTATGGGCATTTTAAAGCGCACTTGTGAATTTTTAGTTTAGCATTAGGAAAAACCAAACTCCAAATTCTCTGATGCCTTCCACAGTTTGAATACCAGACTGGAAAATGGCACTTATTCAGAATGTCATTTTTCTATTCTTATGTCATTTAAAATATTTTATTTTCTTTGATATCCTATCTTAGCATTTTTAATTTTTTAGCAATCTAGAGGATTGGCATTTCCCATTAGAACAGCAAGTTAAAGGTGATATTATTTGGATAATACACCTAAATATAAACAAAGCACAGAAAATATATGTATATTTTAGAAATAATATTCCTTCAGCACTTTGAAAATTAAATTGTGCCTTATTGTCCTTGAAGGAGAAAACATTGAATCTTCCAAGTTAATGAGGCTACTGTTAGGTAGGAACATCCAAAAAGAAAAGACATATATCAAAAAAAATATAAGAAATTTCTCAGACTATATTTCTACCAAGCATTAGCAATTCTCCTAAAAAAAAATTTCTGTGATAGGTTTTAGTCTCTCAAAATTGCTGACATATATTCAACGTTTTGAAAGTTTTTTTTTTAACTTCTATTTATTTATGATAGAGAGAGGGAGAGAGAGAGAGAGAGAGGCAGAGGGAGAAGCAGGCTCCATGCACCAGGAGCCCGACGTGGGATTCGGTCTCCAGTCTCCAGGATCGCACCCTGGGCCAAAGGCAGGCACCAAACCACTGCACCACCCAGGGATCCCTGAAAGTTTTTATTTTAAATTAAATATCAACTTCAAAAAAAAAACAAAAACCATTTTGGTTGTTGAAAGTCAGATAGAAAGTCATAATGGAGGAAAAAAAGCTAATGGTGAGACAAGTGTAATTCAAATTATATTCTAATGTAAGAAAACTGAATTGTATCCCATACAATATATGTTGGCTTTTATTGTTGTGATTAAAATACAGCAGCTAGAAAAGGTTTCACTTTTCATTTTAATAATAGATATATTTGGTCATAGACATGATATATTTTGACTACGAATGGCTTACCAAATGTAATTTAAGGACTGTATTCAAAATGTCAATGATTAATCTATGAAGTTTACTATAAAAAGGTTTTTAACTGGGGCTGTTTTACTGCATTACTATGTGATCATTCCTTTAAAACTAACCAAAAGATTAAAATATCTGACCTCTGGTTTAACTTCTATCTTCCTGTGAATAAGGAAACAGTTATACATGAGAATGTAGATAATTATTTTTGTCTTTTATAATGCCAAATTTGGGGTCAATTTCCCAGACTTTTCACTTTTTCAGGAATTCACAGTTATACTTGATTGAAGGCCAAGAACTTTGCTACACCTGAGATCATATGAAACATTTCCCATTTTGAGCACTGCACAGGCTGGCAAAAATGATGAACTATTCTGAAATAGTATTTGACTTAGTCTACTACATTTGGTTCTGCACAATATTGATCAGTGTACTTGCTGGGTTAGCAACAAAACCTAGCATCATTATTCAGCACTATTTAAATGTAGCCAAAGGAGCTCATTTTATTTCTTTTCTGTTTTCTCTTTTCTCTCCTGATAAATTGCACTGGGCTCTTTTTAAATTAGACAGGACACTAGGTGGGACATTGGGGAACATCCATCTGCATTTTTGAACTACATCTCTTGGATCACAGGTACCTTATGGAAAGAAAATAAACAATGAATGTGATTCTTTCACTTCACCTGTTGAAAGCTGAATTTGCAGAATATAACTGTAAGATTTTCTTTTCCTAGTTACAGCTTTCTATCTCACTCCAAGCACTCCTGATATTAATTTGATAGACTCAGCCTCTGAATGCTCTTGGTTTAAGATAAGATCTACTCTGTTCACCTGGAGTCTGATTGCCAACCATGCAGAAATAATTACTGTTAAGCCTATTCAAATCTTTCCTGTAAATCACTATCTTCTGTAATATTTACCTTAATTAACTTAATACTACCACTGCTCTCTGCTTCTTCCACAACCAAAATAACTGCAATTTAAGAATGTGTCTCCAACAAAAGGTAATCTGTTGCCAATCTCTTTTGCAAAGGCTATTTTAGACTAAACAAGATTAAAAAAAAAAGTTCTGTCTCAAGGTAAAGGCTTTTTTAAGCTTAAAATCTGAACATGTCTATTGATATTTTGACCTTTGACCAAAATCAATCATCACATTTTTTGTAACTTGCAATTGGTCTGTACATTCAATTTTTAAAGTCCTGCATTTGTATTGAATACCTCTTGTGTGCTGCCTCACATCCTCTCAGTTCACATTTTTTTTGCCTGGACTGCTGTGGCTACCTGCTTGGTTTGGGTGTAAGTAGAATATTCCTTTTTTCAATTGTACAAAGACCCTCAAGCATCCCACCTGGATCTTCTCCTGTGTGTGATCTTCTCCTTGCAGAACCTTGCCCAGAGCTCACGCAGGTACCACGTGAAGTGGGATGGAATTAACAATCCTTCACTCATAAGACAGGAGCCCATAGTTTGATCCCTTCTGTGGATGATCCTATAATGCGCCTGGGAAGGTCTTGGAAGGATTAAACTGATAACCAATTTGACACCCTTAGACAACAAAAAGAGGCTAAATATTTCCTGACTATGCCTTAGTCCTTCTTCCTGTACATATTGGTGTCTTGGGCAGATCAAATATTTTTACTTTTAGAATCCTCATGCCTTGGCTAGCTATAAAATAGCATGTAAGTGAACTAAACAGGCTTGTAGGTCTTCCCCATTTTGTCAGTAGCTATGCTATTTATAAGTGATGAAACTAGCACATTTGCTTTATGTAAATTTATTTATTTTTTATTTATTTATGATAGTCACAGAGAGAGAGAGAGAGGAAGAGACACAGGCAGAGGGAGAAGCAGGCTCCATGCACCGGGAGCCCGATGTGGGATTCGATCCCGGGTCTCCAGGATCACGCCCTGGGCCAAAGGCAGGCGCCAAACCGCTGCGCCACCCAGGGATCCCAGCACATTTGCTTTAATTACTTCACAGAATTTCATTGTATCTACATGTGCAATATCTATATATGCCAACATGAATAAATCTTGAAAATATAAAATTGAATGAGAACTAAGATGTAAAAAGATACAGAGAGAGAAAGATGTTATTTATGTAAAAACATGAAACACCGAGAGCTCAACACCACATGCTGTCATAGGTACAAATATATATAGTCAAGATATAAAGTAAATACATATCCAGAATGAATATCTTCCATCTTTAGGTTATTGGTTACCTGTCCCTGAGCATATGGGGACCATTTGAGGATGGGGCAAGAGGGTGCTATCAATGTAATTACAGCATCATAAAATAAATAAAACCAAAAAGCCTGAGAAAGAACTATATCTGAAACAAATATGACTAAATACTGTTAAATCTGAGTAGGTGGTTCATGTATATTATATATTTTCTTTTTAAATTTAGTACATGTTTAAAGAATTTAATATTTAGTTATTTTAGGAAATATTAAACTAAATGAAATACTGTGATAAGATATTATAGGCATAACACTACAATTTTCTTTAATTCACTTTCACTATTGGACCTCACAGTTATACTTACCGCGGATACCATTAGAAAACTATCGATTGAGATGCATTGTATCTCTTTAAAAATCTACTTCTCCAGTTTTGTTCTTTGTCCCATTTGTCTCTCGTTTGTCCTTCAGTGGAATGGAAAACCAGTTCACAGTAGCTTCTATGATAAGAACCCACTAAAATCCAGTTTCTCCTCTTATTTTCCAAATCCTTGTTCAAGCTCTCTAGATCTTAGAAAGTGATCATGGTGTTCGAACAAGAATCTGGCCAGCCCTTTGGAAGAAAATTCCTCTTGTCTCCTCCTTTCTTATTAATCTTCCTATGCTGGCTGCATTTTCAAAGTTGCCTTGGTGGGTTGTTTGCTTGTGTTCATCTGAACATCAGTATGACCCTGGACTTAAAGCCATTTATCTTATATCTGATATGATTTACTTGTCAACTTTCACTATCCTACCAAATAATAAATAAGATTCCCTCATTAACCTTTTACTTTCAGATCTTTTAAAATCTAAGTCATAATATTAAGTCTCCATTTACTTGTTCTATTTTTTTTTTAAACATCACCAACCTGTTAAGGCATTCTAAATTCTATATTGTAATTGCAAAATTTGTTATTTGTAGTTAGCCTTTTTTTAAAGTAACAACAATTGTGTTATACTGTAATGAGGAAATAAAGTATATGTTTGTTTCCACAGAAGTGTTTGCTAGCCACTAGGGTCCTTTGGCTACTTTCATTGAGATGGAAGACAGCTACTAAGTTTCTGAAGTAAAGCATCTGATTCAGAAGAGGCTTACTCAGAGGATGTTTACTTTCCACAGCATCTTAGTAAAAAGTTGGAGGATACACAAAATATTGGCGCTGAGGAAAAGGCCATGGATACTTATAGAGAAATACTTTGTGTTTGATGCTTATATGTGTGGTGTGCAACATGTAGCATGCATGCATGTGCATATGTGCAACTCCATTTTCTATTATATGAAAGATGAAATGGAATCATTTTTAAAAGGATTTTTATGCAAATCATAACTGCATCCATAGAGGTATCACCAAATCTTGTGTATAACCTTCGATGCTAAAATATATTTAATGACACAATATATATTGGACTGGAACAAAGGTTGCTCATAGAGCAAAGGTTAAAGGAAGTGTATCCCCATGTGAAACAAACAACAGATTCTGTTTTGATCAGTTTGGGGAATAGGGAATTCAATCTGATATGAAATAACAAAAAAAATTGAAATATCCCCTGTGAGCCTTGGCATAAGGCAGTACTTGCAGCAACAGTGCCAAAAATAATAACAAGCCTGAACTTTATGTAAGTTCAGAAAACACAGTTACCTGTACATCTACTCTGCTGAAGTAATACTTCATATTTTTCAACTTTTAACAATACCATAGAACTTAAAAAAAACAATGTGTAAAAAACCCTAAGATTTACTCTATGTGATGAGTGTGTATGTGTGTGTGTGTGTGTGTGTATGTTGAGTGGAAGGCAAGAAATGGGTGTGGCAGACAGGGAAAGGGAATAGTTTGACAAACATTGTCCATACTTTAAAACAATTCTTAAATAAAAAAAAAAAAAAGCTAGTTTTGTGACCTTGGGTAAATTACTTAGGCTCTTTGCACTTCATTTTTTCTTCTATAAATAAAAATAAGAATGGCATTTACTCACAAGGTCGTGAAGGTGATGCCAGCTGCTGTTAGCAAGACAGACGTGGTTGTTGCCAATGAACCTGAACAGTGGAGGCCTTGAGAAGATAAATATGTTGCTGCACTGGGGTGGAGGTATGTTGGAGAGGGGAAATACAAAATCAAGAAAGTCTTCTCTGAGGATAATAAAATGGAGAAATAAATAAGGTAAATGCAAAGAACCATGCTACAATCAATTTCCAAAATACTGGAGTCTGATCCTCAGAATCCCAAATAAGAAAAGAATTTTACTGATATTTTTCTTTTCTTAATTCTAGCATAATGACATATTTTTTTTCACTTATGAGGTGACACTTAGCTTCCAGGTGTCATCTACTTCCACAGATGACAGAGGTGTGGTTTTCCTGGCTTTACCACTTACTAGCTAAGCAAATTTGCACGAGTTACTTAAACTTTCTGTGTCACTACTTCGTTTTCTCAAAGATAACAGTCATAATTAAAACCCGTTGCATAGAGTTAAATGAAATAATTTATATAAAGTTATTTGCATGGTCCCTGGCCACCACTTCATAAAGGCTCAGCAAATTTTAGCTGTAATGATTACCTTTCTATCTTGTCAATACCAAGACAGATTTCAATCCCTAAAATCTTTCCATTTACATTGTCCTGAGATCCCCTCTCAAAGCTCTTAGCTAAGAGATAGACATTTTCCAGATTGACATGGAATTAACTCTAGACTCAACAAACAGCAGGAAAATCTTATTTGTTTCGTTGAAAAGAATGAATGGTGGGATTTTAAATTGTTAAGTGTATAATTAGAAATGTTAATTGGCCAGAAATACCACTTGAGGCACTATTATAACAACTCTACCAATTGTGCCATAATAGGAAACTCTTAATTATCTGAATTACCACCTTATCTGCCCCACCTCATTTGCACAGATGGGCCTCTCATAGCAACATTTTACACTGTGATCACCACCCTTAAGCCACCAGTGATCGAACTGAGGCCACCTAGTCCATTCTGAACCTATGAAATACTCCCTCCCAGCAATTTGGAATTAAATATATAAATTGTTTTGTTTTGTTTTCTTTTCTTTTTGGTGTCATAAGTCATCCACATTCTTATTGTAAGTTTCCTGTTTCTGCTTAAGTTGGTCTGTGTTATTTTCTGTAACTCCTGTTTAAAATATTCTAATTAACATCCATATATATTATACATTTTATCTCAAATTATGTCAACCAATAGATTGATGATTAAGGTTCTATTAATATTATCTTTAAAATATCAACATTTACACTATAATTATCTAAACACAAAACAGTGAATGATTAACAATAATTATCTTCATCTTTAAGATAGGAAAATAAAAACATCAAATGTCCTTGAAACCAAGTATATGATTTTCTCACTAGACTGTCAGTTACTCATGTCTGGCAGTTATAGGCATCATGGCCAGTTCACATCCTTGGAGAGTATAAAGCATTCATTTTTATTGGTGATCACACATATATAGGCCACATATATAAGACAAAGCTCGTGAAAATAGGTGAGAACAAAGGAATCTGCTAGACATGCCTAGCGAAATGAGAATGACATTTATAAAAAACCTAAGTCTAAAGTCTTGGGCAGAATAAATACATAATTCCAAGATATCTAACGCTTTTCTCAGACCTGACCTTTTTGTTAAGATAGAGAACTACTAACTATTATGATTGCTTAAAGGACTTACATTTAAGTGAGAAGTGTTGCTAAAATATTATATCTTACAACTGGCATACAAAGACAGAGAAAGAAGTGAACTGTGGAAAGTGCGTCACTACCTTTAGTAGTTTTGATATTAATCTGATGGGGAAAAAAAAACACATGGGAAATGAAATCAACCCTATAACATACACAACCCTATAACATACACATTTGGTTTTCTTACAATGAAAGTACTTATATTTGTATATTAATAAAAACAACTTTCATCGTAGATTATTATCAGCTAAGTACATTTAGAACTTACACCCAAATCTTGTCCATTTATTTCAACATCTTTTTTCTTCCATAGTTGGTGAAAGTAATTGAAATTCATTTTCACTAACCCAGAGGAGGACAATATTAATATTAATTTTCATTCTGAATACCATTTAAAAAGAGATTTTTCTCATTATTAAAAAAGAAAAAAACTGCTTTGCATATCTAAATGAAGGATATACAGTTTATAACAGAGTACAATAGCAATCATAAAAAGCTACAAAACGGTATTATTCTCGTCAGACTTCCATCAAATCAGCCATAGAAAGTGAAATATGAAATCTAAGCAAAAACGTTCAGACAGTCATGCATAGATGCATATTGTAAATACTTCTATTCAGCTTATTAGAGGCTTCCATATTGTGTCTCTGTAATTTGTGGTTGTTTCATCAGCAGAGACCATTGTCTTTAAGCTACAGCATGCATTGCTTTTAAGAGTTAAACGGATCGGAGAGCATGAAAAAGCTATGAAAGCAAGCTGACTAATTTGTGATAATATTGAATTGAATAAAGGGCTGATTTCATCAAAAGCAGATGGAAGGATATTTCTGGTTTTTCAAATGTTAATGAATAAATACCATTTAATTTCATAAATTTTCAAAGTATTCTGAAGATAATTATTTCATAAAAATTTCTCATTTCCACTGCATGCATGCAGCTGCACTGAAGACCATGGGAGACGCGTGTGTGCAATTCCGGGCAGGCAGTAATAAGTCATTATCATAATTCAGAGGTGATTTCTATATACTATGAAAGTTAACACAGAAGAAGGCTACTGATGAGAGCATTTCTCTGAAATCCATGTCCATGGATAACTGAACAAGATGAGAATTTATGCCAACAAAACTTGGCCTGTTTTGCCAAAGAAATTTGTCCCCCTGAAGCAACACCCTAACTTTCCCTGTTCTAGAATTAATCAATTCATGTTATCTGATTTTGGGATATGCAGCCTGTGCCAGGAAATCTTCTCCATGTGACCTCCTGGCTCCTAAATATAGAAACATCTTGGGAAAGCGGTATCAGAGTATCAACAACTTGTGAGAACTTGTAAGAAGCCACAGAATGCACTTACCTACTTGTTCAGATGATGCATTTAATCTTAGCTGATAAAAAATAAAGGGTCTCTCCTTTTTCCTCTCTCATTTAGTTTCCAAGTCTCCGCTTGGTCCTTCATTATTTTAATTCTACTATGTTTATGTGAAACATCCTTTTGCATCCTTTTGCATGTATGTTGGATGACTAGCTTTTTATGCATTCATAGAATAAACAGAGTTGGAATGGATATGAAAAATCAATCAGATGTGAGACTAAGAACCAAAGAAGCCCAATGACTTTTCCAATATCATGTGACTAACTTCCAATATCATGTGATAGAGGCCAGATAAAAGCATACATGCCTGAATTCTTTGGACTACGTTTGTTCTTATAGAGAGAGATCTAAGACTATGTGAATTAGAATATACTGGGGTGATACTGAAAATATGAATTCATAGTTCCCATCTTATAACTATTGAATTGAAATATCTCAGATACAGCCTACAATTTGTGCTATTAAAAAGATCCCAGTGATTCTCATGTGTTATAATTTTGAGTAACTATGATGCACCATAGTAACCCTTTTCGATTGCATGGAATAATATTGAATTTTGGGGGAGAGGATCTTAGAATATCATAATTCTAGTTTCTGTCAGTGCAGTTTGGCATGAACAGATCTAAAGTTATCAAAAATGAGACAGGGTAAATTCAAGGAACAGATATATGTGTAAGAAAAGGAAAGAGCAAAGGTGTCTAGAAGATATAAAATATGAGAATTATAATGCATTTGGTGAGGCATCAGAGGCACATATTTCAGAAAAAAAATTTTAGCAGAAGAATGAAGTTTCAACTAAGAGGATAGAGGCTATCACATGTAGTGAGAGCTGATATTAATGATGTTTTGATAGTGATGATGACTTTGATATCTATCGTGAAATCAAGAAGATAGGAAGAAGGGGCTAGGACAGGACCAGAGGAATAGGTTACAATTGACCCTGAGACATGTTGAATCTAGTCAGAAGGACAGAGAGTTGGGAGTTGGGTGTGATCACGTTGAGCTTCTGTTGGTGATGGAAGACATTGGTTATTGAAATGCATTATCATCACGAGTCCTTCACAGATCTACCACGACATCATAAGCCCTTGTTAGCCTATGGCATGGGTGCCTGATGAGCTAAGAATTGTTAGTTACATCTTTATTATCTTTGTCCTTTTGTGTCAACTTTTTAATACAAAATTTAGCTTTCAAGACTCAAGCTTCAATTTAAACATCCTCAGGAACTGGAGGGGCAAGCCTCTATTCACCTTCCAGAAGAAGGGAACCTCAACAGTCTTGTTTATATTTGGAAATACGAACAGAGGATGTCTTAGATCTTTGCTATTCAGTGTCTACAGACCAGCAGCAGGAGTGTCGGCATCAACCATGAACTTGTTAAAACTGCAGAATCTCAGTCCTCATCAGATCTTAACTGAGTTAAAAATCTGAATTTTGGGGATTCCTGGGCGGCTCAGCAGTTGAACATCTGCCTTTGTCTCAGGGTGTGATCCTGGATCTGGGGGTGGAGTCCCACATCGGGCTCTCTGCAAGGAGCTTGCTTCACCCTCTTTCTGTGTCTCTGCATCTCTCTCACTGTGTCTCTCAAGAATAAATACATAAAATCTTTATTTTTTTTAAATCTGCATTTTTAACAACATCTTCAAGTGATCCATAAGCATGTTAAAATTTGAGAAGCTGTTAATCTGGGGTAGATGAAGATGGACCTCGACTCCAATCTTGTCCATTCCAGTATATATTACTCAAGAGTGTCAGATTATTTTTTAAAAATTTTAAAACACCTTTTATACCATATCTCTAATTTTTTTTAATTCAAATAAAACACTTCAAAAGCGTTTTATTAATAAGTCTTTTATTTTTTAAGGCATTTGAAGTCCTCTCAGTTTAATTTCATCTGATGCATATATTCTCCTACTAATTTTCTCTTTACCAAAGCTTCAGTAAATTTACACTGATTGTTGTTACCCAGATATATTGGCACTTTCTGGTTCCCTTTGCTTTACTCCTGATGTTATGTAAAACTGAAATGTTCATGTCCCTTCTCTGCTCATGTTAATGTAACTTGCAATATCTCATTTTTCTACCACATCTTCCATGACATCTTCTTTACTATTGCCATATGCAACTTTTGATAACCTCACATCGCCTTGTTCATACCTCTTCCATGATTTGTATCATGCCCTTTTTAACACATTTATTAATAACTGTACATTTAGATGAGCCATGTCACCGCTCTGAAGCTCTGTTGACACATAAAAGAGAGATCCTCACATAACTATTTAGCAGGCTTAATGTGAAATAATTTATGGAAAATATCTAAAAATAGGAAGCATTATGCAAGTGTAAGATGCTCACAGTTTCTAGTCTCTTCTCTGAAACACAAGATCTTTGAAGAAAGAGATCATGCCTGTGTTCTATACTCTCCATAAATCATGTACAGTGAAAACACAAGAAATTTCAAACAAATAAATGCATATTTAAGTGTAATTCTATTCTGATGAAATCTTATGTGTGGAAAACTGTATGCAATTATATTACTTTATTTTCTTTCCAAGGACCTCTGTGCTTATGTGTTTTCTTAGAAGCTTCAGTTTTTACATTCTGTTTTCTTTTATTTCCTTAACCATTGTCTTTGCAAATACAACCCCAACCACCTAAATTAGTAGGCTTCAATGGTGTGGTTAAAACTCCTATTCCATTTCTAATAAGGTTTCCTCAGTGTTGGAAAGCCTATTTGGCTCCACAATTCCCAGCTTTTCAGCTGGAAATAGTGGTTAGAAATGCAGATTCTTGATTCAGACTGCATTAGATTGGAATCTCAATTACACCACATAGTAGCTGTGTCATCCTAGAGGAGTTTATTCTTTCTGATTCCTTATCTTAAAAAGAGGGTTAATAATAGAATTCAATGCATGACATTATTGAGAAATTAAACAGTTAACTCATGAAAATTGTATATAACAATGCTAGTCACAAAGTAAGTTCAACTAATGTTAGCTTGATTATTCTCTGAAAAAGCTTTGAAATCTAGAAAGAACTGCACCAATTTTAGAAATTTTTATTATTGTTTAACCCAGAATAGATCTCTTTTTTTATTAATGAAGAAATTCCTCTTGAGTTGTTTATGAGTTGAACTTTAAAGAAATTTAAAATTCCTTTCAAGTAACAAGTATCATATAAATTATGCATTTTATATTATATCAACAAATAGAGTAAATCATTCTAATTTCAGGGAAAAAAATGTTTTCATGGGCACCGAAAGTCAATTTGTCATACAATTATCAATCGGATGGTGCTGTTATCAATGTAGAGACTGCTTGTGGCTTCTACTGATTAAAGTAGAGAATTGATTATGATTTTGGTTGATTTCTATATTCATAAGAGAGAGTGATGGAGAAAATATAAGATAAATCATTTTCTTCTCAAATTACATCAGTATTTCTAAATAAATGTGTATATTAGAATAAGATTGTATTTAGTCTTCATAATAAACTAGCACAGAAACATTAGAATTAGCTATGTTTATCAAGAATTTGGAATTTATTCAAAATCAAAACATAGCACTATAGTTTTGATACATGCACGCACTATCATCCTCCTATTTTAACCCATTGAGAGAAATAATTTGGAATATAACAAAATAAAGAAATGTAAGGCAGAGATATGACCTCTAAGGTTCAGACAAATTAAGGTATATAACAGATGGATTTTTTTAGACTATTTACAAATGTTCACTAAAAAAAAATCTAGCAGAAAAAGATAGTTACTGTTTGAAATAAGATTTCTGAATTCTGAGAGATGAGTATTGAGAAAGCCGTGACTGTTTTGAGACAATAAAATGAAATTTCTAAGGAAAAAAAGTTGAGCAAGTGAGCAGTCCCCAAGCATAACTTTGTTCTGGGACAACTCCATCAAAGGCAGTATGTATTCTAGTTTTGCAACTATGCTTCTAGCATTTGAAGTTTTGCTGTCGTAGCAAAGCAGTGGTTTTGTTTCATTTTGTGTTGTCTTTTTTCTCCACATATTCACTCAAGTGCTGATTTAAAAATTAAAAAAAAAAAAGAAAGAAAAAGAAAAACTAGGCATTCAACTACTACCTTCTGAGGAAGTTCATGGTGTAATAGGTGATAAATCAAGAATTATTAAAGGAAGAAATAGTTTTGTACATCTCCCAGAACTCAAGGTTGATCTTTTTATAAATAACTCCCACCAGACTTACCAGAAATATGACATTTGCAGCATTGTATGATAGCATTCAACTTTCACTTTTTAGTGACAAAAAATTTGAAGTAATTATCTTGGCTTGAGTTCTTAGTAAAATATAGAGGCTTTCTGTGAAGTCAGAGTGCTAGAATTGCCTTTGTTACCTCCCTTCAAGAATGATATTAGAGATCAAGGAACAAACTTCCACTTATGATTGAATTAAATAAAAGGCATTCACTGTCGTCAACACAAAGCAACCACAAATAATTTTAGGGCTCAATTTCCTTAAAAGATGAAATAATTTTAGGTTAATATAAAAAGTTTTCCTATAATGATTTCATTTTCAATTTCTCTATGGGGAAGCATTCATCGACTCCAACTGGTTTCCCAACAGAAAAATATGCTAGAAAAACAGAAAAGTGACATATTATGTCAAAGCAGGAGGAAGTAGGCTTTAACAATAGGTTAAGGTAATGCATATCCTGGACCCACCCACCTACTTACTGTTACAATTTTTAGTTCGAGTTTCTCAGAAGGCAGAGTTGCATGTACACTGGCAGTACAATATGATAGCATACACAATGTTAATACACCATGTCATATAAATTTGAATATTTAAATTTAATTCCTTTTTATAAAATGCAATATAGATATATTTTAAAATAGCTTCGACTTCCTGGGTACATATAACTCTGATCATAAATATCCTTAGTTATTTTATACTTTTCTTATAAGAATAATAGTCAATGTTACTTAGAGTATTTATAATGATTTTTGAATTCTAAGATGGCTTTATGGGTAACAACTAAGGATTGCACTAAAGAGATCAGAGATAGTTTCAGCAAAACTATCATTAGCTTTTGACTTTCAATTTGCAAAATATTTTCAGTCGATCAAAGTGAAGTGTTGTTTTTGTACTCATATGGAAGCAATCATTAACACACATCTCCAGATTGCATAGCTTTTGGTGGTTCCTGTGTGTTTGCAAGGGTGATTGAGAATTACTTAAGCACGCCACCTTTCCCCCTTCTTTTTCCTGTCTCTTCTTTTTCTTTTCCTTGACTCATCCTACCTAAGCAGGTCATCTTAAAGATACGGAATATAAGATATCCTAGATTGTTTCAGTGGAACCTTACACTATATGTTTGTTCTACATCTTGCCCGGAAATGTACCTGCACCTGCTATTATGATAGATCTCATTCACACAGCCGTATTCCCTACCTATGCAGACAGCCTTCAACTCAACCACTATGTGCCTGAGAAGAAAGACCAAGAAGACATGAGGGCAGTGATCCTTTTTTGGGGGTGGGGGGAGTCAGGATTGAACAAGGACATTTCAAGCTTTTAAAAGGAAGAAGAAAAAGAAGACTAAATAAATGTAAGAGTTTGAAGAAGAATAGAAAATTGAGGATTCTGAGTATTGTAAAATTGACAGTCTGAGAAGAGAGTTTATAGTGAGCTCAAAATGTTTGTTTATTTAGCAAGAAGCTGGAGGGCAGGAGGTAGGTTTTACTCCAGGGTCTATTTGTTGGTTGAATAATGGATGAAGAAATG
This sequence comes from Nyctereutes procyonoides, assembly GCF_905146905.1. Lineage (NCBI taxonomy): Eukaryota > Metazoa > Chordata > Mammalia > Carnivora > Canidae > Nyctereutes > Nyctereutes procyonoides. Next base: position 18,987,981 of record NW_026575132.1, on the reverse strand, counting down.
AATGAATATATGATTTCAGTCCAGATGGAATAAGAGAAAATGTCATTCTTAAATGCTAATTTAGGGGAATACTACTGCTATTACTACCAATTATGGTAACAATAATACGCTATCATCTTAACTTTACAGATGACGCTAAGTGTGGTAGCACCCAAGTAACTTTCTCAAATCCTAATTTTGGTGACAAGGCCCCAGACTCATTTAGACAGTCCCTAATTGAACCCATTATGGTTTGTCACATGGACATCATCTGCTACTGTGTTTGAAGGAGAGAAGCAGCTGCCACTATGCACATTTCATGCTACATCTCCTCTTGTAGGAGAGATGGGTTAAATCACTAGTGACACTCCTGGTGCCCAGATTCATACTCTCTGGTGCTCAGGCGTAAATGTTGCTAACACAGAAAGGTAAAGGAGACCCTCCTGGACCATTCTCCACATTGCAAGGGATCAAATAGCATATTAACAGAGTCCTGGCTTGGTCTTTCTTGTTTATGTCCCCTGCCATTTGTCATGGGATGATAGTTGTTACACTGATGTGAGAAGAGACATGACTTTGGAGGGGACTGAGATTTGGTTCAGTTTTGTAAAATAGCTAAGAGTTCGGGCTCCAGAGGCATTTTGGTTCAAATCCTGGGTCTAGTTCTCATTTGCTATATGACCTTGAGCAACTTATATTGGCTTTCAAGCCTACATTTCATCTTCTATAAGATGGGGACAATGATGCCTACCTCATGGGAATTGTTGTGAGACTTAAATAATTTAAATGAAAGGAAAAAATGAAAACCATTAGCTGTGATAGTTATTACAATCAGGTAATGTTTTTTAACATGTAAGTTTTGCTCCAAATTCATTCATCTGAGCTGGGTTTAAGACCTCCCTGATCTGTTGTAATGAGGCTAAGAGTCAATAAAATCTCTTAAGATTCTGCAGCAAATCATATTGGTCTGTCTTCTTGGGAATAGCCGTAACCCCAGAGGTTTCAGGGTGGTGGGAAAGTTCCATTATCAGTTTTAAGTAGCCATACCTTTAAATTCCATTCCACTTGCACTTTGGTTGCTCTGCCATTTAAAAACAAAACAAAACAAAGCCTAAACACCAGAGTCAATTGACCATGTCTTCCACAATTCCCTTTATTTTTCCCTATGAACTCTTTCTAACATTTATTGACATCAAGGGATTCTATTATGGGTTGTTTCTGTTTTAAGTTAATGCATATCCTGGACCCCACCTACTTACTGTTAAAATCTTTTTAGTTTGAGTTTCTCAGAAGGCAGAGTTTTATGTGAACATGGGCAGGTACAATATGATGGCATACACAATGTTAATACACTATGTCATATAACCTTGAATATTTAAATTTTAATTCCTTTTTATAAAATGCAATATAGATATATTTTAAAATAGCTTCAACTATTTAAAATACCCAGCTAAGCTTAAGTCAAACACTGTAGACACCCTTAACCAGATATTCTTATGTAATTTTCCTTGTGAAATTTAAGTAAGCATAACCGAGAGTCAAAAGATCTGAGTCTGCGTATGTGTGTACTCCTCAAAAAAATTAACAAAAATGAAATGAAAATGAAATATGGCATATCACAATAAATTGCTATTGGGTAACCTGTGTTACTTCAACTCACTGAGCCTTCTTATACATAAAATGAAATTGTTGGACTACACAATTTCTATGTTCTTTAAATTCTATATTTTAAACACCAAATATGTCATGTTATTATGTCACCATGCTACCAAAGTTTAAACCATATATTTTACTTTATGTCCTTAGAAGAATTCCCAGATATTTATTGAATACCTACTACATGTTAGGCAATGTACTAACCAATTTTACCAACATTATTTACTGAATATTCATATCTCAGTAAAGTACATCTTATCACTTGTATCTTATAGATGAAAACATGAGGTTCATAGACATTCAATCCCTTGCCAACATCACAAACCTAAGAAGCATCACAAATCAGTTTGACTCCACACCAATGCTCTAGAATTCAGTATCCTGATAGAATCCAAGTCAAGTAAGAAAGAGTAAACTGGCATTCTTAACAAGGAAATGTTCCTATCTCTGTCCAGTTATTCTAATATAATTTTGGAATAAGCTAGGATATCTTTATGAAGCCCTATCTCAGAAAAGAGATGTTAATAGACTATTATATGTTAATATGATACGTGTTAATATAATATGTGTTAAATACACATTAACACATATAATATGTAATATATTAGAAGACTATTAGGACAAAGTTAGTTTTCATGAAATTCCTTTAATACAATATTCCTTAATCCCCACAGGCAACAGTCTCGTAGAACTGTGGTATCTTTGGATATACCCCATAATATTCTAGTATAAGGTATCTTTAATAACTGAACTCCTAGAGAAGGATAATCAAAAAGTGTTCATTCATCCAGTCAGACACTGAATGTATAATCAATTCAAACACAGTCCTCAACTTGAATGAAGAGCGGGTCTGTATGAAGTTGGAATGGGAGAGCAATTCACGTGGTCTATCAAGTGAAAGCAGCTTCACAGAGCAGTAAATCAGCCATCATCACCAACAAAAGGCTAAGCTGGGAATAGTAAAACATCAAAATCGAATATAGATTTCTACCAGATTATAGATGACCTTGAATGCCAGCCTGAGGAGTTTGGCCAATTTCTGCGAAAAGATAAATGTGCAAATCACCCTTAGTGTTATTTCTAAATTCAATTCAAAATGAGAAAAATCAATGGTGATTAGTATAATCAAGCATCAATCCTCTAGTGCTATTTTTGAAAGAAGTTAGATAATTCTTCTACTTTGTCAATTTCTACTTTTGAAAATGAAATTTGCCATCCTCTCTCCCTTCACATACTCAGCATGATTAGGCAGTCACTCTGTTGATTTACCCTAGATAATTAGATCCAACATAGATTGAGAATTAAGTCAGCAGCATTCTAATACTTTCTCTGTCACTGCCCCCATGGCTCTTTTGCAACTGCTCCAGCCTCCTGGTGTCATCTCCACAGGAACACTTTCCAGAGGAATCTATATCGTGACATTGGTGATAAGGGAGAGCAAATGTTATCATTCATATAGAAAGCTTTTATTGGAGATGGGTGGATCTGAGTCTTTTATTAGTTATAATCCAAAACTGATTATGGAGTTTTGCATTTTCAAAGAATGCAGGACATTAGCAGAGCTGCTAGGGCAAATAATTAAAATTGAAATTCCAACAACATGGCCTTTATCCACACCTCTATATTCCCAGGTCAGCCTTGTACCATGACACCCTTCCATCTCTTTGATTTTAAATTTAATTTATAAGCTCAGTGCAATAAATTATGAGTTCTCAATCTGAAAAACAGTGAAGAAAGCAGGTTAGAACCAACAAATTCTTAGGAGTTTTCCTCATTGTAGATAGTAAGGGAGATTCATTCATTCATTCTTCTTCTTCTTCTTCTTCTTCTTCTTCTTCTTCTTCTTCTTCTTCTTTTTCTTCTTCTTCTTTTTCTTCTTTTCTCTTTATTTTTGATAGACTTTAAAGCCATCTGAGTTTCTACTGGGAAGAAGAAACTCTCTGTTTCCATCCCCACCTGGCAAAAAGTGGAATACCACTAGCACACACTTGGAGAGCAATGTGCCTCTAGGTAAGAATGAACAATTTAGAATAACTTAATGGGGTTGAGAGGGCTGTCCTAACAAATATAAATTACTTGGATCTTACTCTATGATATAGGAAGTTGGTCTAACTTACAAATTTTAGTACAATTTATTTGTTATTTATTCGTTCATCTATTCATTCATTTATTAAGTAGTGTGAATTTTGGATTGGATGAACCCATGTTGAAATTATAGCTTTGCCACTTAGGAAAAATAAATTTATTGGCTTAATCAACACAACAATAACAAGAGATATGCCTGAGAAATATACAATAGTTTATAAGTTCTTCTAAACTGGATCTGTTGGGGAAAACAAATAAGTTGAAAAAATAAAATTATAATACAAAGAGGTAAGTACTTTAGATGTAATGGGACCGCATAAGGTGGATACCTAACCAAACTGGGACAAAAAATGTAACTTGGACTGTAAATTCTAGCATATGCCCCTAAGGATAAGAAGAGATTAGCCAGGTGAAGAGGGCCAAGAGGTAGGGGCGTTGGAAGGAGAAACTGTATCCAATCCAAACCAAGAGAGCAGGGATGCTGTAGTCCAGAGTAGAGAGAGGAAAGATGGCACACAAGGCACTAAGATAGCTGCATCTGGCAGAAACTTAGAATGCAAAGGAGCATGCCATGGTAATCCCAGGAGCTGTTTTCAGAACAACACTAAAGCTTTTAAGTTTCATAATAGGACTAATAAGGACAGAGTGCTCTCACAGAAAGAACTTGCATATCATTGTTCATAGTAGCCTTTTGTGATCCTTTGTATTTTTGTGGTATCTGTTGTAATGTCTTCTCTTTCATTTATAATTTTATTTGAGTCATCTCTCTTTTTTAATTTGTGCTCTAGCTAAAGATTTGTGAACTTTGTGTATATTAAAAAAAAAAAACAACTCTTTATTTCACTGATTCCTGGTCATGTATTTCTGTTCTAATCTTTATTATTTCCTTCTTTCTGCTAACATTGGATTTAGTGGGTTTTTTTTCTAATTTCTTGAAGTGTGAAGTCAGATTTTATATTTGAGATCTTTCCTCTTTCTTAATAGGCATTTATCATTATAAATCTTTTAGTGCAACTTTTGCCACACACTGGAAGTTTTGTATATTGTGTTTTTCTTTTTGTTTTTCTTAAGATACTTTCTGATTCCTCTTTTGATTTCTTCTTTGATCCATTAATTGTTCAGGAGTGTGTTGTCTAAGTTTCTAAGTATTAGTGAGTTTTATAGTTTCCTTCTGTTATTTATTTCTACTTTCATACTATTAGAGTCTGAAAAAATACTTCACCTTAAATTTGTTAAGACTTTTTTTGTGGCCCAACATATCATCTATCATGGAGAATGTTCCATGTGTGCTTGAGAAGAATGTGTGTTCTGGAGCTGTTGGATAGGATGTCCTCTATCTGCGTAAGTTAAAGAGGTTACTATTAACAATTAACAATGAGATAATCTAGAAGTAATAAATTCCTAGAAATACACAATCTCTGAAGATTAGATTTGAAGAAATAAAAAATCTGAACAAACTGATAATAACTAAGAAGATTGAAACTGTAATCAAAAACTCCCAACAAAGAAAAGTCCAGGATCAGATAACTGAACTGGTAAATTCTGCCAAAAATTTTAAAACTATTTTAAAAACAAATTGAAGAAAGAACACTCCCAAATTCGTCTTAGCAGGTCAGAATTACCTTACGATCAAAGCCAGATAAGAACATTGCAAAAAAAGAAAACTATTTTCCAACATCTCCATGAATATAAATGGAAAAATTATCAATAAAATACTACCAAACTGAATTAACAGCACATTAAAAAAATAATACACCACAGAAAAGTAGTTTATTCATGTGATGCAGGGATGGTTCAACATTTGTAGTTCAATAAATGTGCTATACCACATTAATAGAATAATTTTAAAAATGATCATTACAGTAAATGCAGAAAAAGTGATAACATTCAATATCCTTTCATGACAAAGGCTCTCACTAAATTGGATATAGAAGAAATGTGAACATACTTCAACCTAATAAGAACCCATATATATGATAAGTTCAAAGCTAACACCACACTTAATGGTGAAAGGCTGAGAGCTTTTGCACTAAGATTAGGAACAAGACAAGGGTGTCTACTTTCATCACTCCTGTTCAACACCTCAGCTAGAGGTGTTAGAGCAATTAGACAAGATAAGTAAATAAAAGTCATTCCAATCAGAAAGGAAGAAGTAACATTGTTTCTGCATATAACATGATTATACATATAAAAAATTCTAGACACACCACCAAAAACATTTAGAACTAATAAAAAAATTCTAGGGGCGCCTGGGTGGCACAGTTGGTTAGGCATCAGACTCTTGGTTTTGGCTCAGGTCCTGATCTCAGGGTTGGAGGATGGAGCCCTAGGTCGGGTTCTGGGTTGGGTTCTTTTCTTGCAGTTGGCAGTAGGGAAGCTTGCTTGAGATTCTCTCCTTCTCCCTCTCCCTTTCCCCCTCTCCACTCTGCACTCTCTCCCTCAAATAAATAAATATTTTTTAAAAAATTCTATAAAATTTCAGGATATAAAGTCACCATACTTTACAAATGATAGATCTGCATTTTCCCCAGAAGTAAAACAACAAAATTTTTCTTATTTAAGGGGAATATTTTTGACTATCATAATTTACATAATTTTTGTGGTACTATAAAAGTTAGATCTTTATTTTAGTTCAAATTGTATTGAATACACCAAGAAAGGACTTAACAGCTTTAAGCATTTATGATATTTCAATCTCCTAGCAATCACTAAAGTTGTAGCTAGCCAAAAACTCCTGCTTATTTGTTTGTTTGTTTCCCTCCTTTCACAGAGTTAATAGACTGTTAGGTTTTCATTCATTTTTTTCAATTTTAATTTATTATGGCAATCTGGTCATCTACTATTTGCATCATCACTGGTCATTACTTCACCATTTCTCATTTTTTTTCTTTTACTGCTTGTATTGTGGTAAAATACATGAAACATAAAATTTATTATTTTGTCTATCTTAATGTATACACTTGAGTGCCATTAACTGCATTCATAATTATATACAGACATTATCAACATCCATTTCAAAACTTTTATCACTCTAAACAAACTCTTCAATTATTAAGTAAAACTCCCCATATACACCCTCTTTGCCTTCTGGCAACCTCTAAATCTACTTTCTGACTATAACTTTGCCTATACTAGATATTTGACAAATTATGAGCAAGAAAAGAAAAAATAAATAAATTGAACTTCATTAAAATAAAAAACAAATCCTTCTGTGCATCAAAGGACATTATCAACAGATTGAAAAGACAGTCCACAGAATGAGAAAAAGTATTTGGAAATCATATATCTATTAAGGGTTTTAACATCCAAATGTATAAAGAATTCCTACAACAAAAACATAAATCATGCGATTAATTTTTTTTAAAAAATCATGCAATTTCTCCAAACTATACAAATAGTGAATAAAGACATCAAAAGAAATTGAAGCAGCCATTAGGGAAATAAAAATCAAAACCACAACGAGACACTACTATACATATACTAAGATAGCTATAATGAACAAAAACTAAAAATAACAAGTGTTGGTGAGGATATGGAGAAATTGGAACCCTAGTTCATCACTGATAGAAGTATAAAATTGTATAGTGACTGTGGAAAACAGTGTGGTGGTTCCTCAAAAAGTTTAACATAGAAGTAATAATATATGGCTCAGCAATCCCACTCTAATATATATCCAAAAAAACTAAAAATCAGGCCTCAAATATATAGCTTGTACAGTGTTCACGGAAGCATTATTGACAGTAGCTAAAAGAACAACACAAGTGTCCATCAATAGATGAATGGATCATCAAAATGTAGTATCTACATACAATAAAATTATTCAGCCATAAGAAGACATAAATCTCTGACAGATACAAGATGGATAAACCTCAGAAATGTTATGCTATTGACATAATCCAGACACAAAAAGACAAATATTCTATAAATCCTGCACCATTTTCCTCCTCTTCAGCACCATAGACATCATTCAGTGAGTCTGTCTTCAGCCATATTTGTCTCAGAGAGTCTGGCCTTGTTACTGTTCATCCTTTAAATTTGTCAGGATTGTGCATGGATCAGCTTTATACTTTTTCCACCATATCCTCATGACATAAAACAGTGTTTATAACAGAGAATACTAGATTTTGTGGGTTTTTAAAATATTTATTTGAGAGTGAGAGCACAAGCAGGGAGAGTGAGAGAGGGAGAGGGAGAAACAGGCTCTCCACTCAGCAGGGAGCCTAATGCCCCAGGATCCCAGGACCTTGGGATTATGACCTGAGCCAAAGGCAGATACTTAACCGACTGAACTACCCAGGTATCTGAGAACACTAGATTTTGAATGATAATATATATCCAAACCTACAACTGTTAAAACACACAAACATACACATGGCTTAGATTATAACAAAAATACCATAGACCAGGTAGCTTAAAAAAACACACTTTTTTAAATAATAAATTTATTTCTTATTGGTGTTCAATTTGCCAACATACAGAATAACACCCAGTGCTCATCCTGTCAAGTGCCCCCCTCAGTGCCCATGACCCATTCACCCCCAACTCCCGCCCTCCTCCCCTTCCACCACCCCTAGTTCATTTCCCAGAGTTAGGAGTCTTTATGTTCTGTCTCTCTTTCTGATATTTCCTACCCGTTTCTTCTCCCTTACCTTCTATTCCCTTTCACTATTATTTATATTCCCCAAATGAACGAGACCATATAATGTTTGTCCTTCTCCCATTGACTCACTTCACTCAGCATAATACCCTCCAGTTCCATCCACACTGAAGCAAATGGTGGGTATTTGTCATTTCTAATGGCTGAGGAATATTCCATTGTATACATAGACCACAGCTTCTTTATCCATTCATCTTTCGATGGACACCGAGGCTCCTTCCACAGTTTGGCTATTGTGGACATTGCTGCTAGAAACATCGGGGTGCAGGTGTCCCAGCGTTTCATTGCATCTGTATCTTTGGGGTAAATCCCCAACAGTGTTTTATCTCTTAAAGTTCTGGAGGCTGAAAATTGCCAAGGTGCCAACAGATTCAGTGTCTGGTGAGAGCCCACTTACTGATCCACAGATGACCATCTTCTTGCTGTGTTCTCACATGACAGATGAGGTGAGAGAGCTCACTAGGGTCTTTTTGATAAGGCCACTAATCTTAAACTTATGAGGGTTTCATCCTCCTGACCAATCACTTCCTGAAGGTCCCTTCTCGTAATATTATCACACTAGGATTAGGATTTCAACATATGAATTTTGGAGAGAACACAAACATTCAGTCCATTAAAACATGTGTATTGAAGTACTGCATATATCAGACTCTAACAAAATGGAGTTTCTATGATGATAGTTAATTTTAGGGAAAAGGTAGGGACCACTCATGGTGGTATTAATTTATAAAAGGCATTACTTCAAGTGGAACTAAAAAAGTGGGAAGCTAGCCAAATTACCTAAGAGCTTTAACTATATATAAATATAACCTCACTTATATGATATATATAAATATAACCTTATTGTGAATATTCATATTCGTTTTATATTTTTATATGTTTTGCTTGATAAAAATGCAATATTAAAATATATCCCAGAAAAAGATAAAAGATTCCAGAGTTTTAAATTTTTTTCTTAAATTCCTTTTACTAAACAAAAATTAAGTATTAGCTATTGGGAAATAATGGAGAATAAAATAGATATTCTATAATAAATAGCTTCCTTTGTGTATAAATTATTTTATGGAGTTTTTTTACATTTAACACAAACATAAAAATATCAAGTTTGAAAATAATGTCTTATAGTTATATTAAAAGTAATTAAGCCTGTGCATAACAAAAGCCAGGTTACATTGCATTTTACCAACGAGAAAATTCTAGAATCCAGTTTTTCTGATTTTTTTTCTGACTAAAACTCTTCAGTCTCAGAACCACAGCTGATGCCAAAGATAAATAGAATTAATTCTAAAGCAGCCTAATAGGCAATGCAAAAACCATTTCTGCTGAACATGTTCTTTCTACTTTGGGAATCCAAAGCCTAATCTTGTTACATTGGAATGTGTAACCCCTGTCCTGTCACATTCTGATAAGCATCTTTTAGTACTAGAAGAGCAATTTTCTCTTTAGCTTTACAAACTCCTGCCTTTATTATAAATAGCAAATGATTTATTGTCAACTTGCAAAGTTTATTTTTGAATTAACATTTATTTTCATCTGTATGAGTATTTTTAGGTGTTGGAAAGACATTGAAATTTGAAGTGGTTTTGATTTGCACATGTGGTCTTGCTCCTCTTTATCTCACTCACTCTTCTAACAATAACTCCTTTTTTATACGTTGTCCTTCAAAGCATCCTGATTTAGACTTTTCATTGAGATTTATTTATAGATATTTGGTTTTTAAAGAAGTAGAAAAGTGATAGGGCAGACCATATAGACACAGTATATATTTATTCTCTATCAATTAGATATTTCACTTTTTTCTTTTTTTTTAATTTTTTTATTATTATTTATTTATGATAGTCACAGAGACAGAGACAGAGAGAGAGAGAGGCAGAGACACTGGCAGAGGGAGAAGCTGGTTCCATGCACCGGGAGCCTGATGTGGGACTCGATCCCGGGTGTCCAGGATCGCGCCCTGGGCCAAAGGCAGGCGCCAAACCGCTGCGCCACCCAGGGATCCCTTCACTTATCTTTTCATCTATTCTCTACTATTTTGTAATATCTCTGCTGTAATATCTCTTCTGTAACATCTCTGTATTATTATATAATCATGTATGTTAAGTTCTCAAACAGTAAATAAAGAATTTGAATATAGATAAAAGTAAATATTTCAGTTGCAATTAAAGTACAAATGTTACCCATGTGGTTCTCTAAATCACAGTTTTAAAATTCTTGCATTCCACACCATCCTAATTTCTGAGAAAGAAGGTGCTCAATAAATTTGAGTTGAATAAGTGCCATTCAAGATGTGTGGTATTAACTCAATCATTGTTCATTTTAGGGAAGAACTTTTGTACCCATCATGTTCCCATAAAAACTTCTAGAATTACATTCTTGTTCTCTGCCTCTTCACTTACTCTTTCCCAGAAGACAAGGAGGGACACTTACCTCTTTATGACTTTAGAAGAAGGAATTGGGTATGTTAGTTTGAGTTACTTTCCCCTCCCCGGGATATTTTCTTCTTGCAGTAGTAGGTTGCTTTGAATTACAAACTCCTCCTTTTAAGTTAGGAGCTTGTCCCTACCTAACTGCATCAATGACTCGAAGGAGGGAGGGTAAATCTGTTAATTCACAGGGAATGCCCAGTTTCTATCTTTCTATTTCTTAGATGTATCTCTCATTTGGTTTCTGAATCCAGGTAGACAATAGGGATGCTATCCTCAGCCTTCTAAAATTCTAATGGCTTATAGAATATAAAATAGCTAGCAACACACTTCCCATGTATTTGATGATGTCTGAGAATCTGCTCTCAGGTTCTCTTCTACAATGAAAAATATCTAGCCTGGTTTTTCCTTAGCAACTCTTGAAGGAGCTGGCACAACCAGGAAATACTTTTGATGCAATTAACCAGAAAAATAGATAGACCACCTATTACACTGTATGCAACAGAATCTGAGGGGCCTCGTTAAACACCGATTGCTGAGTCCCCACCTCCAGAATTTCGGGTTCAGAAGGTTGGCCATAGGACTGAGAATTTACATTTTTAATAAGTTGTCAGGTGTGCTGATGCTGCTGGTCCAGAGAGCACATGTTGAAATCCACTGTGACAGGCCAGTGATTCTCACACCTGGTAACACTTAGACTCATTTGAGGGTCTTCTTTAAAAATATTGATGCTTGGACTCTTCCTCTCAGGTACGTTGGTTTGATTGGAAAGAGGCTCAGTTTTCCATATCTGCTTTTAAAAAGATCTCCCAGGTGAGTGAACTGTGCAGTAAGGGTTTTGAACCATAGCCATGTACCAAACTTAACAAATCTATGACTTATAGTCATTAAAGGCAATATAGGATTTCCTTAGGTCATGCATCAAAGTGTTCTTGCTGTGATGAATTATCCTACCTAATTTGTGCCATACATATTTAGTCCCATCAAGTAAATTGACTCATTTTACTACTAGGGTCCTTCCTATTCTTTTGGGCTACAATTGGGAATGCCATATTGAGAAGGGTGCACGGTGACAAATGATTGGTAAATTGGCCTTATTATTAGCTATTCGGTACATATAACTCAAGAAGTATCATGTAATTAAACTTGGTGCTGCTTGTGAAGAAAGATGCATGTGATGAGCATGAATCAGAACTAAAACATCATGGCATATGAGACAAAAAAGGTAAAATAAGATATGACATTTTACAACCAATTGCAAAGTATACCTTCATATTTATAATTTATCAAATACTATTAAAGCATAGACAAAAACCAAGACTCTTCGGAATAAAATCTAGATATCAACCCATGTAAAAATAAAACATTAATTAACAGGCCATTTTTTTCCAAAACAAAGAGAAACAGACTTTTTAGATAAAAATATACAAGCTTATCTGTGCCATCTTAAAATAAAAAAACACACAGTCCTTGAATGAATAGCACATCCTATCCAATATTGAAGTAGCTTAAATTTAATTTAAATAAATTAATACTTCAGTCTATAAGACAAGAATTTATGCCTTTTTTCATGATGGTAGGAGAGAAAAATAAGCAGTTATTTTAAGTATGATATTAAGTTAAGAACAGTAAAAGAACAATAGTTGAATATTCCTAACACTTATTCATAGTTTTGTGTTATGCCAAAAAGTGCAAACTTTCTGACTAAATGGAAAAGATCATGCAAACTATACTTGGCTCTACTTAAAATTCCAGTGACCCTTGAGCTCAAGAATTTGAGGGTCTCTAAATACTCAAATTACAACCTAAAGAAATAGATTCTGACATGTACTATGTATTATTTTCTTGGAAATTATTGCAAACTCCTAATTGATATGGGGTACAAGTGGTCAACCAAGATAAGCTTCTAGGTTGAAAACCAAGTCCAATGAGACCCCTCATGCTCTATGGACAGACATATTCTTTGGAAGGAAGTTCTCTAGTCTTGACACTTTCCTTATATTTTTGAGGTCCTATCTGTATTCTGTATTACAGCTGGCATGAAATTTTCCTCTCTACCAGTTACTGATACTTCTAACTTATCCTGAGTATAAAGAATCATGAGATTTTTATTAAAAGTAAGATTTCCATGTTCCTTCCTTACAGATTTTTATTCAGTAGAACACTGAAATCTGAATTTTTGACAATCAATCCGGATATTTCTTATGAGCAGGCAAGTTTAGGAAAATCTGATCCAATCTATTAGAAAATGACAAAAACCTGAACTTAACCAGATGACAAGTTTAATAGGTAAATCCTAATCTAACATTTACAAATAAAATGACAATATTATTTCTAAGGTAAGAGCTTTGAGTAAATGCCAAAACCGTCATCATTGTTTTAAAGCAATTGTTAATGCGATTCAAATTACTGGAGGAGTCACGTCTTCAAAGTATGACAGGTCGAATCTTGTTTTCAAAACCAGGTGCATTGAACTGATCTAGAGGAAAACTCCCTAAGAATTTTGTAGACTGAATTCTTCAAAGGGATCTGTCCACGCCCCCTATGATTTCAGTAGTCAACATTTGACACATTCAGGTTCTAGTTTTTAGTGCTCCCCAATATGAAGTTATTCATTTTTTCAGTTCAATTTGCATGCCTAATCTGGAGGCAGCAGACATTGCCACATGCACACTGGTGCATATAGTCCTTCTGCTTTTGGAGAAGGCACAAGGAGGACTTTGGGGTGACAGTCCAGTCCCCAAGATCATAACCATATTCAGTTATCCCCCAAGATGAGTGACAGGCTTGACGCTCAACAGGATGGTTGTAGTGGAGGAAAGGGGAAGTACCAGATATTGGGGGAAAGAAGTAAAATTGAGACAAACTATTATTGGTAACCTTCTCCCAGGCCTTAAAGAAGAAGTGATAGGCTGGGAGGTAACATAGTCTGGATTCTGATAATGTGGAGTTTGGATGTGTCTGGTATCTATACCCTAAGAAAATATGTTCAAAGAAAGTGCTTTTATAAAAAAGCAATAGCACAGAATAGTTGCCACTAAGAAGGCCTGCTCCTTGATGGAAAGTTGCAGAAGTGCAATGGACTAAGAATCATTTGCTCTCATGCTTTTTTTTTTCATGCTAAAAATAATAACTAACACAATAAATATATTTTTTTCATTTGTTTCTTGCAAAAACCTCTAAGAAGAGCTTCTTGTTTTCTACAGCATTAAACTGAGTTTGAGAAGCCAAATATTTTGCACAAGGTCACTTGTGGATAGCAGTAGATGGGAGATGGCCAAGCTGCAGGTGACTCCAGAGATCTTAGCAACACTCAACTGTGACTAGAACTGTTTTTCCCATCTTAAGCACTCAGTTCCTTGGTCATCCCAAAATAGTATTTATATGAAGAACTTAAGGATATCTCTTTTCTTATTAGGAGATTTATCCCCCAGTCACTCTGACTGACTCCAGCTTTGATCTTTCATCTTATTTCTATTTGCTAAGCCTCTTGAGACCAAATCTCCACATTTGAACACACTTCTCCTAAGCAGAGATTCCCATTCATAACTGCCTCAGTCTTTGGGTTGAACTGATTTCTTTCTTTACTTTTTTTTTTTTCCACTTTCTTAGTTGAATCTTTTGCTCATTTATTTTAACCATTTTTACATTACAATGTCTTTACAACTCTAAATTTCCCTCTAACTACAGCTTTAGCTGTGTCTCACGAAATTATCATATAGGGTTCGCATTATTCACCTTTAAATAGATCTTAATTTTCCTTGAAATACAAAGATTATTCAATGAGATATTATTTAGTTTCCACATGTTGGATTTTTATTATTAAGCCATTTTTAATTCCTAATTTTATTCTATTATAAGCAAAAACATAGTATATGTGATATGACTATTTTATAATTTTTTTTGCTTTTTAAATAACTGTTCCTTGGTAATATATATATATATATATATATATATATATATATATATATATATAATGATTTATTTTTGCCTTCTTAGTTCATATTTCCACATGTTGTGCTTTTTGTCTCCCCCTGCCCTGACAAGCAGAGACAGAGTTTTCTTCTTTGGTTTAAAGTTCTATATTATTTTTGGTTTTATTATGAAGAAACAAAACTTAAGGCCCATTCTCATGATTTTTATTCTTATTGATTTGTTGAACATATCTACCACTTTGACACCTCTAATCATTCAACTTTTCTTTTACATTTTCTATCTTTTTCTTCTTCTCTGTTGGTTTCTGGAAGAATTCTTATATCCAATATTTATATATTCTTAAGTTAGTGTAAATCTTACTATTTATCCCTCTGTTTCCTAAGATGGACCCAGGAACGACAGGACCACTGTTTACCATGCATATTTGGTTCCAATTCCCAGGCAATTACTCTCAGCAAGTTTTCATTTTTGTTTATTTATTTTTTTCTCATTTCAAAACAACATTGGTGGGGGAAGGCAGTCACCTTGGATTTGTAAACCATCAGGCCCAGCTTGAAGAGGAGAGAGGGGAGAAATGAATGTCAGAAGGCAGCATCTCCACATGTATTTTCTTCACCATCTCATGGATGTTCTCTTATTTCCCTGATATTATCATATAGAGGCCCTAGGTAGAGGTTGTTTCTGCCAATTTCTGAGGTAAAGGGAAAGGCAGTGGATGCTACAGCACAAAATAAAACTCTTCTTGCACTCCTGCCTCTGGTTACCTCTTAGCTCAGGCCTCAAACTTTGCTTCTTACAAATGTGGCAGATCAAGATAGCCTTTGTTCTCTCCATGTTATCTTATTTTTTAAAAGATTGATTGATTGATTGATTGATTGATTGATTTTTAGAGAGGAGTGAGGAGGGGCACAGGGAGAGGGAGTCTTAAGCAGACTCTGAGCTGAGTGTGAGTCCGATGAGGAGCTCCATCTGACAACCCTGAAATCACTACCTGAGCCAAGAGTCAGATGCTTAGTCAACTGTGCTACCCAGGTGACCCTATCTTATCATTTGCATTTTACCTTATTTTATTTTATTAATAAAATCCAAGTCTCTTTTTACTACTATAATTTAGAGTTGATATTGTAGGATGAAGTCAGCAGTTGGGCTATTTTACCATTTTAAGGATTCTTAAGATTCTGTATTAGTAACTGCCATGGTTTCCCAAGCATTTTGGGACTTTAGATAAACTGGGCCCTGTCTTGTTCTTGCTTGCCAGGCCCAACTTACACATATGCAAACTCATATGTACCCATCATGGGACTAGAATTCCACCTTCAAATCCTAGATGTGTGTTTAGGTTTCTATTGTTGACTAATGACCTTGTCCTTCTGTCTGTTTGGATATGTGAATATAGGAGGTGTACTCATTTTAATCCAGTCAAGAAGACTGACCTTTCATATGAGGAATTGGGTATATAGGTAACACAACACTGAGATAGCAACTGCTGGAAGCAGCTACCACAGCTGGAGCTGGAAGAACAAAAGAATAAGGTTGGGCTTGTCAGCACACACAATCTTGGAGTGGGACTCTCTGGAGTTTATACTGAGACCCCTGAAAAGAGCACATCAGCCAACAGGGCTGATACTTCTGAGGGGTACACTGAAATAAAATGAGAGTTTAGAAAAAATCTGAAACTAGACCAGGTGTTGCAGCCAAAGTGATGCTAACAGAAAGGGCGAGCAGACAGGAGGGAGCAACTTCTTTTTCTCTCCTCCACCCTTCTAATGTTCCTCTAAAATTCCCTATAGCAGAACTTAACAAGGGGTCCACTGGGTGGGAGAAGTGTGGTTCTCACATTTCCAGTTCCAGGATACAAGGAATATAGGAAGGTGGGTTTGGAGCTGAACCGCCATAGTTTTATTATCAACTGCTCTTGGATCATCTGCCTACTTGTTGGACAACACTTACACTTACCCCTATTGGCCTCTTCCACTCAGTAATCTCCAACTTATGTCCTTGTATGCAGTATAGTGAGCACTAGTAATATCCCACGTTGAACACCTGGTAGAAAAGGAGTTGACTCTGAGGATCCTACTGAAAAGACATGTAAAGCTGTAACTGCCAGAGGCTTCTGAGGCCAGAAGCTGTCATCAACTATTTTCTCCGCTTACAAGAGCAGCTGCCAGAAGACCACGATTGTAAGACTCTGATTAAAGCTGGCAGTAGCAGGTATTTTTGCCTGAATAAGGGACTTTTATTTCTTCCTATCTCTGAGAGAAAGTGGGAACAGAGCTCATTGCTCATTTTATATTTAGGTGCATGGGTATAAATATCATACATAGACTAGAAGACTTGATGCCCAAAGAGATTAGATAGCTTGCCTCAGGTCACATAGCTCATTAATGCCAGAGCCATATCACACTCTTGGCTTCCTCCTGTGTTTTTTTTTTTTTTCTGTTATATTACAGTATCAATTCAGTCTCACTTTAATTATAGATCTAGAAGATACACACCTTCATTTATATATAGAGTTATATATGCAAGTCTGATTTCCAGAAATTTGGTTGAATATGTCAGGAGATATAAGGTTGAAAAGGGCACATCTCTTCCCTGCAGTTTGTAATCTAAAAGGAAAGATAAGGCATGAACATACATAGCTATAATCCAAGATATAAAGAGACATTCTCTCCCAAAGCAAGGTAAGTAAGTGGAAGTAGAGATTACTAATACTTGGGAAAAAATAGAATCTATCAAAAACTCTCAAAATGGCCACTGTAAATAGTCAAAGAATACTAAATTTCACTTAATGCAGGAACTTTCGATACTTTAATTAAAAACATTATGAATTATAATTATGAAAATATCAATCCTCCTCTTACATCAAGTGCAAGTTACCTGAATTTTCTTATTTAAATGATTTTTAAATGCCATTTTCAATAAAAATAAGCAAAGACAATATAATGAACAGAACTACTATGTAGCCATAAGGAAGAGATCTCAGTTTTTTTAAAAAAAATGGGAGGAAGTCTTCATCCACTAGAAATATTAGAAAATTTCATTCTTGTGTATTTTGTGTTAAAATAGCTATTAATTGAAAGGATAATTTATTGCTCAAATGTTGAAGAGTACAACTCCAAAGAGTTGAATAGAAATAAACTCCAAATAGTAAGCAATTGCAGCTATTTACCATAGAGGTAACACAAATATGAATTTTGAGAAAATGAGCTAAGATTTTTTTTATGTCAATCATTAGGTAACATTAAATATTATAAACTTCAGTGATGAGACTGAAGATATAATTTGGATATATGAAGAAGACAATTTAATAATCAATAGCAATAAAAGAAAATCAGGAAAAAAGTCCTGAGTAGTAACACATCTTTTAGATTTTGTTTATTTAGTGAACTGGTAACTGTTGTTCCCAGAATGCTAATATTGTTATAAAAATCCTGAAATGTCCTCATATTTTCTCCACTGCCTTTAGGCAGGAGCATACTTAAGATCATTCAAGAAAAATGCCAATATACTCTGGGCACTTACTGAAACAGTTTATAATCAGAAGTTCTTTTAGCTAAACTATCTCTCAGAAATTTAAGTTTATTTTCTTTAGTATAAAAGCAAATTGATAATTCACCTGTATCTTTATTACTCATCCATATGAAAATGTAGTTTGGATTCTCCTTTAAATTATCTCTGAATTGGGGATCCCTGGGAGGCGCAGCGGTTTGGCGCCTGTCTTTGGCCCAGGGCGCGATCCTGGAGACCCGGGATCGAATCCCACGTCGGGCTCCCGGTGCATGGAGCCTGCTTCTCCCTCTGCCTCTTTCTCTGGCTCTCTCTCTCTCTCTCTCTCTCTCTGTGACTATCATAAATAAATAAATATCTGTCAAGTACAAGGGAAAAGGGAATGGCTACATATAGCATTTGCTTTTCCTAATCTAATAACAAAAACAGATAAATATAAACACTAGATAGTCAACTGTGTCTGCCACTTTTCCCAGTCTGTCTGTACACTTTCAGTGTTCAGGGTCTTCTGACCCCAAACTTGGCCCTTCATATTCCTCTTCTCTATAATACATTAAGAATTTCACTTTGGGCCTTGCATGTATTTCCCAGCCAAACCCCAAAGGTGCTCAAGGCTCTTGTCATTCTCAGGACTCACAGGGTCCCAAGAAGCCCTACCTGGATCACTCATAGAGCCCCTATTTCTCTGCTGATGAGTTAGACTGCCATAAGATTGACTACCACTTCTAAAATCTTTGAATATCAATAAAATCTTGCTGGGCCCCAAGCTTTCTGCAGTGTCCATTTCAGAGTTTTATACTGACACATATATTCTCTCTAACTACATTTCTCTCATCATCTTCCCAGTGGTCTTATTTTCATGTCCCACTTTCTTAACATGTATTTGTTAAATAACAAGGTAAAGTAGCATAGACTATGTATGCAGTGTCACTTTACAGCCTTTACATATTACTGTTTTCCTCCTACTGCCCAAATGGGACACCAGGACTTGCTGGCTATCCTGGGCTATGATGTAGAAACAAAATTAGATGTATTTCTGATTGAACACAGAAAGCAAACTAAGAACCAATAAATAAGAGCTTCACAGAAGCAAGTTTTGGCAAACTAAAAGAAAAATCTTCCTATCAACAAAGGCTGCTCAAAATTGGAATGAGAGTTCTTGTGTGGCTATGGGGTCCCAGTCATAATACCTATCTGATGTTAGGAAGGAACTAGTCCTCTGTAGACAACTGATCCCTTTAATTCTTATGAAGTAGCTCACATTCTATCTTGCTGTGTAGGAAAAAACAGGTCAAAGGTGAAAATTAGTTTCTGATATGAACAGGACTGACTAGACTAGATTAAAGAAGTTATGAAGGGGCACCCGAGTCTCAGAGAAATGTATCAGGGAAGATACGGTTATAAGCTCAAATGAAATTCAAAGAAAACTATTACAGCAACAGGCTCTGAGAAAGACATATAAGGAGAGGCTTAACAATTACCTGATACTCAGAAAGAAAGAGCTAGCAAGAAAGATATAATGGTGAGTCTTTCATTTCTTGGTGTTAAAAGGGATACAAAGTGAAGAATGTCACAGTTGTGGAGATCTGATAAAAACAGAGATAGCCATTACTTCCCAAGTCATAAAAAGAAGGCACCCTACTTCCCAGAACTATAGACACTTTACCCCCAACCCCAAACATACAGAAACCAATAGCTGCTGATGCAGTGTATGTCTAAAGAACATAGATATAACTGCTATTTAAGATCATTTTTTTCTTCTTCCAGAAATAAAAAAAGACAGGGAATGCAGCTGTGTGGTTTAAGTGGCTAAAATAAGATATGAAATCATTTGCTCTGGTTATTTCTAAACTAGAGCAGTGTTAGAGGTGCTCTCTAAAGACCTTATCTATATGTTTATGTAGAAGAAATGAAAACTAAAAACGTGCCCAGAGCAAAACAAATTTTGTTTAGTTTTGGAATGAAACCGACCTGAGACCATCCATTATTTTCATATGTCTACTTTGTAATTTTGGCTACAGATCAGACATTTTCACATTAAAATTTTACCATGTTTTATAAAGTAGTGCCTCATCCCAAATTTTATGCCATATTAGGAGCCAAAAAAGGACTCCCAGGTCTCCTGACTTCTAATCTAGGCTCATTTCTACTCTGAATTGTTGACAGTGAATTACTGAGAAAACATGGACAGGTAAAATTTCATTCCCAAATTGAGAGAGACAAAAGTTTGGAAATGTTTGTCTTCTGAGAGCTAATTTTCATCCCTCCTGTTCTATTATTTACTTGTTTACATTCACAAAGCTTGGTCAGCTTCCTTTGTGCTATAAGGCAGTACTGGAGTTGTCTGCCTTGTATCTAAGATGGGAAGAAAATTAGAGGAAGCAATAACTTTCATTTCTTCAGAAGAAATGAAATAAGAGAACGTAAGAATAAGAGAACAAATGATATTAATAATAATAAAACCAAGCATTCATGAATTTAACACACAGATTATAAGATTTGCTAAAATCTTAGAAAACTAAATCAACTCAAGAGCCTTAAAGCTTACCTAATTCTTGACTACATCATTTCCTCTGGTCCTTCATAAAAATATTTTTGTGGTAACAGATCTAAAAACAGTTAAATAACTTACCTTCCCCCTTTCATCCATTCAGGACTCCACTTCTTTCCTTAATTTTTTACCTCTACTAGAATGCTGAATTGCAGACATTAAAGTCTTATTATATGTGATAATATATACTCATGCAATACTCCTGCAGTACTCATGTATTTATTTCAGTCATTTACAAGTAGAAACACAGTAAAACATATTTTTTAATTGCTACTTCTAAAACTGATTCAAAAGTAAAGATACTAAACATAATAAAAAAATCCCTGTAGGTTTTCAGTTCTTCAAAATTATTATCTTGAGGATTTTTTAGGTACAAAAATGAAATTTTATTATTAAAAAAATGTATTTTTTCCTTCTCAACTTAGATTCAGCTAAACCACTAGAAGTAATTGAGTTCTTAGAGAGAATTGAAGGTAAATAGAAATTCTCCATTTTACCTAGAAATCAACCTTTGAGCCTGTTTAGGATTCCTTGATAGTCAGTGAGCAAGCTACATTTTACTTTGTTTTCATTTTTCGTACCATGCATTTTGAAGAAGCAAATATGGACAGAGGATACTAACAACACTCTTCAAGATATGACCAATTCTGTGTTTTCCTTATTCTTAAAAAAATGTTTTTAGTTTCCCTAAGAATGTTGTTTCTTTATATTTATCTCCTTTTAAGCTTTTTTTTTTTTTTTATTGAGCCCAACATGAGGCTTGAACTTATGACCCCAAGATCAAGAATCAAGACCTGAGCTGATATCAAAAGTTGGGCACTTGAATGACTGAGCCACCCAGGCACTCCTTTTAGCTTTTTACACTTGCCTTTCTTTCCTTTTCTGAAATATATTAGAATTTCATAAGCATCAGCAGGCTAGGACATGTGGTAGTTTTTTGTTATTTGACTCATATTATATACTAACAAATTTTCCTCCAAGAAAACAAAATACAAATCCCAATAATTTGAATATAATTATTGAAATAAAATTTAAGTTTTTAGAGGGTAGATGTGAATGTTTTATTATATTTTATTTTATGATAACGTGTTAAAATATAAAAGAAAATTCAGGGATCCCTGGGTGGCGCAGTGGTTTGGCGCCTGCCTTTGGCCCAGGGCGCGATCCTGGAGACCTGGGATCGAATCCCACGTCAGGTTCCCGGTGCATGGAGCCTGCTTCTCCCTCTGCCTGTGTCTCTGCCTCTCTCTCTCTCTCTGTATGACTATCGTTAAAAAAAAAAAAAGAAAAGAAAATTCATTCCTTTTCTAAAGGAATTGATTCCTTTATCATTTAGTTTCAGCTATCTTTAGCAATAAACCTAGAATAATCTATAAATAATTATTAGCATTTATTTGTTTTATTTTAAATTAACTTTTAAATTAAATAAACTTTCCATTTTAATCTAACATATATTTAAAAGTATGTTGACTTAATGGTTAATATCCTACAGAGCTAATTTCATATAAATATGATAGCTACCATTTATTGAATGCTTAATTTTTACAGTTGCTGTGGCAAGCACTTTAAAATAATTATTCTAATTTTACTGATGAAGAAATAGATTTTCTGTTAGAGGATTTAATTGGATTTTCCAGAGTCACATACTGCTGGTTGAAGATTGAGAATTTGAACTCATGTCTGAAATTCTAGCTTTTGTGTTTTTTATAAATTGTGCTAGAAACATCGAAGAATTCTAATTTGATTAAGAAATAAAGGTACAAATACATTTGCAACAGGCATCTTTCCTCAGAAAGAATCAACATTCTAATCTTTGTTTCACTTCAATGCGTACTTACAGTTTTCTCTTAAGAACCACTGAGCTGGGAACCCTAAATAATATGGAAATTGGAATGACATGGCCTAAGTTCTAAGGCAACTTTCATAAGAGTGAGTTCATATTATGTTTAGAGCAATATTATTATCTATGATGAATTACTTTTTCTCACCTTAAAAGAAGCATTTAAAATGGTAGTGTGTGGGGTGCCTGGGTAGCTCATTTGTTTGGGGGTCTAACTCTTGATCTCACTTCAGGTCTCAATCTCAGAGTCTGAGTTCAAGCCTCTTGTTGAGCTCCATGCTGGATGCAGAGCCTACTTTAAAAAATGGTAGCAGGGTCGTGTTGTATGCATAGGGATAGTTCTCAATCTTCCATGTGCCCCAACACATCTAAGAATAGGGTATTCATTCTAGTAACATTAGATCATAACAGTGGTATTTCTTGGTCTGCAAAGGGAGATGCTATTTCCTTCTTCTCCGCTACTCTCCATCTGCCAGTTATATTTCTAGGCAAAAAGTGATCAAGGCAGCAGAGTCCCTATTCACTTATTACTTATAATCAAATAGCTATGAAAATCTTTAAGGGAGGAAATTTTGCCATGCGATTCAGCTAGTCTTTTCCTCCATAGACAGTTGAAATTCACTGCTGTGGAGTTTGTGCTTCTTGTTGATGACTAGAGTCACAATAAGGAATATTGATAGGTTTTGAGAAAACAAACATGTTCACTTGTTCCCATACAGAATGAATAATGGGATAAAAAAGGGGAAAACAAAAACCCATGAAACTGGAAGTATTGCTGTAATTCTCGTTACGACAAGATTAACTATAAAAAGAGTTAATCCTAGAATAGCAGAGAAAGAAAATAGCTTCTCAAAGAATTTAGGTTAAAATAAGCCAGCACTGATCTTCTTGGTAGAACCCTTATTCTATTTTCCATAAAAATGTTCCTCAGATGGCCAGTCTTTATTTCTCTTAGTGCTATTTCTGGGCTTCCTGATAATTTGGAGACTTTGAATATCTTTATCTAGGGAGATCAAGGTACTTTTCTTTTTTGACTTCTACTATTAAGGCCCAAGAAAGTTAAAATAAACTCACTATACATTACAACCTTTTTCTGTTTACTGACTGAACTCTAAGAAAAATTTTAAAAGATTTTGAGTCAATGCATAAAATCTCTTCTTCACATTTAAGTCTCTACATTTTAATGAATTGGGCCAGAAAACTATAACTAGCAAACTTTCTTTATTTCTGTGTGTATGAGAGAGACAGAGAGACAGACACGCAGACCTCGAAGAAACAATGAGGGGACAGAGAGACAGAGAGAGATCTCAGGATATGAGAATTAGGAGGAAGGAGAAGACAAGAAAATTAGGGATAGCATTGAAAATGTATTGGCTATGGTCATGTTATCTTGCTTTAAAGTCAGCTGGGACAGCCTTAAATATCAACATCTATAAATTCTTTTTAAAATAAGCCATTTCTTAAGAGATAATCCTGAAATGACTTCATTTGTATGGCTGTGGAAAATCATGGTCTTGAACGACTTTTCTCAGAATAACCCACTCTCTGTCTCCTTTAATGCCAAACTTATCAGACACTCTTACTATCATTTGTGAATGTTAATATACAGTCTTGTAAAAGCCTCTATTACCCAGAAAATTCTACTGGAAGAAGATACATAGTACTGTCAAATGATGACACTCATAAAGCAAGAATAATTTATTTCTATAGTGCATGTTTTTTCTAGTGAACTCAGCCTATAGATAATACATATTATTAATCCCATGTTATACAGGAAACCTTAAAGAACTCAGATTTATTTTAGGGCCATAGAGAGATTTTGGCAGTGTTAGAAAATAACTGAGAATTTATGCTTCTTTATTTTCTTTCTATATTTCGCAGAATCCCCAAAGACAAAGATGTTATTCTAAAAGTCCAAGAACAGAAATCATTCATCCAAAAATCAAAAAACCAGGGATGCCTGGGTGGCTCAGCAGTTGAGCATCTGCCTTTGGCTCAGGTTGTGATCCTGGAGTCCTTGGATCGAGTCCCACATCGGGCTCCCCACATGGAGCCTACTTCTCCCTCTGCCTGTGTCTCTGCCTCTCTCTCTCTCTCTCTGCATCTCTCAAGAATAAATAAATACAGTCTTTAAAAACAAACAAACAAACAAAAAACCGTACAGTGTGTCTGGCACATAGATAAAATTCCATTATTCAGAACTCTGTAATCTTTCAGGTTTAGTATAATTGCAAGTTTGTTATGACTTGGTGTGCAGAAAACCTTTTGCTTTAGCTGTATTATATAATAACAATGACTTCTTTCTGTTCACTCTGTGAATGTTTCAGGGTCCATTGAGAGTGACAGGTGTTTCCCAAATGCATTGTGTGGAACACGAAAGCTGCAGCCAGCTTTCAACCAACTTCTTATAAATCTAATTATTAAACTAGGGTGGGAGGGGCAGCTAAGAGAAAAGAGTGGTTGTGAACCCCTCATCATTTTCTGCAAATGATAATTTTTGTGCAGAATTGTGTTCCAATTAACTCAGCAGCTAGGAAACTCAGGAAACTGTCATCCTTCCTTTTTCAAGAAATACATGAATATCTAGCAAAATGCCCTAGTCAGGTAATAAAAGCATTTTTCAAAAGAATATTAAAGATAAAAATTTTCACCATATCAATCCTGTACATGTTTTTTTGTTTTCATGTATATACCTAAGTATTTTACTTTCTTTTGGAATGATTGTGTAAAAGAAAAATTATTCTGATACTTGTTAAAGGAAGATTCTATTCAAAACTATTGTAATAAGGGTCAACTCTATTGCAATAAGGAAGAAAGACTGATCTTAACTCCAAATGCGGGAATTTATAGCCAGTGAGCAGACTGAAGGGTCAGTGGACAGAAAATGATTAAGAGGAGACACCAACGGTAGGGGGATTTTTGCTAATCTGACCTAACAGGATTTTTACTAACGTCAAGACAAGGACATAGACATCAAGAGTGAGAGATGTTGAAACTGATCAGATATCCATGGTGGTCATACCTCAAGGGCAGGAGGATTCTTGCTAAACTGACTTTTCAGGACTCTTTGCGGCAGGCAGGCCAACATTGAGGCCTAGACAGAAAGAGCACTCAGAGGAGCCTCAATAGTGTTAGGTCAAGAGGAGCACCTTTCTCAACTACGAATGGTATTGGGTTTTTAATTTTTGTTTTTATGTATTTATTGTTAGTATATAGAAATGTGATCAATTTTCATGTATTGAATTTGTATTCTGCAGCTCTGCTGCACTCCCTTATTAGTTCTAAAAACATTTTTTAAAGATTTCATTTATTTATTTGAGAGAGAGAAAGCACATGACTGGAGAAGAGCAGAGGGGGAGGGAGAAAGTATCTGCAGCAGACTCCTTACTGAGCTCAGAGCACTACCTGGGCTGGATCCTAAGACCACGAGATCATGACCTGAGTGGAAACCAAGAATCTGACGCTTAACCAAGTAAGTCATCTAGGCACCCTATGCTTTTTTTTTTTTTTTAATTTTTAAAAGTTTTTAATTTTTTTACTTTTAAATTAATTAATTAATTTTTGCTTTGAGAGAGAGCATGCACACGTGCAAGCAGGGGGCACAGAAGAAGAGGGAGAGAATCTCCAACACACTCCTCACTGAGTGCAGAGCCTAACACGGGGCTCGATCTCACAATCCTGAGATCATAACCTGAGCCAAAATCAAGACTCACACCCTTAACTGACTAAGTCACTTAGATGCCCTTCTTGGGAGCTTTTTAAATACCATTTCAATTTAAACATTTAGCCATTTGAGTTATTCAGGCTTTTTTTCATTTTGGTTGTATTTTAATAGTGTGTAGTTTTCAAGGAATTAATCTATTTTATCTAATTTTTTTAATTTATGAGTGTAAATTTGTTTATTGTCTTCCCTAATTATTCTTTTATTGGCTGTAGCATCTATGGTCATAACTCCTGTTTCATTCCTACTACTGATTATTTATGTGTTCTTTCATTATATTTTTGCCAGTCTTGTTAAAGGATTATTATCTTATTGATTTTTTTTCTTAAAAATAGATTTTTGGTTTCACTGATTTTCTATTTTGAATTTCATTGATTTCTGTTTCTATATTTATTATATCCTTTCTTCTTCCTCATGCTTTGGGTTGATTTAATCTTCTTTTTCTAAGTAAGAACTTACATTATTAATTTGAGATATTTCCTCTTTTCAAATGTAAGTTTCCCAACATTATTTTGGCTGTATCCCACATATTTCGATGTATTTTATTGCCCTTTTCATTCACTTCTACATATATTTTATTTCCTTGGAGACATCTTCTTTGGCCCTTGGACTATTTAGAAGTGTGCTTTTTACATATCTTAGTATTTAGAGATTTTCCTTTTATCTTTCTATTAGTGAGTTCTAGTTTGATTTCGTTATAGTCAGAGAACATATTCTATGATTTCATTTCTTTAAAATTTTTTAGTTTGTATTATTGCCATGATATAGTTTATTTTGGTGAATATTCCATGGACACTTGAAAAAATGTGTATCCTGCTGTTATTGGCTGGAGTATCCTATATATGTCAATCAGATTCTGTTGGTTGATTGTGCTATTCAGATCCTTTTTTTTTTTTTTAAGATTTTATTTATCCATGAGAGACACAGAGAGAGAGGCAGAGACACAGGCAGAGGGTGAAGCAGGCTCCATGCAGGAAGCCCTATTTGGAACTCAATACCAGGATTGCAGAATCACGCCCTGAGCCAAAGGCAGATACTCAACCTCTGAGCCACCCAGATGTCCCTCAGATCTTCTTTTTATTGCTAAGCTTTGATCTAGAAGTTCTATAATTTGCTAAATTGGGGTGTCAAAGTTTACAACTAAAATTGTGGACTTCTTTCTCTTTTCAGCTCAATCAATTTTTGTTTCTTATATTTTGAGAATTTGTTACTTGGTGGATATGCATTTAAGGTCATTATATCTTAGTGGTCCTTTTACCATTATATAACTTTGTCTCTAGACATTTTCTTTGCTGTGAAGTCTATTTTATCTGTCTTGATAAAGCCACACATGCTTGGTTTCTGTTTTTAATAATTTTTGCATAGTGTATCATTTCCATCCTTTTGCTTTCAATCTCCTTGTGTCAGTGAAATGCACTTGAGTTTATCTTAAATAGCAGATACAATCTTCATTATTCACAATTCTGTGTTTCAAATTCATCTACTTGCTAAAATTTATTTGTAACCTGTAGTATTTGCACAGCCATTTGTGGACATGTGCAGAGTGCAAAAAACTTGTCACTCAACATACACATTCCCAACTGGAGTAAAATAAAGTATTGCTCTATCTTCTTGTTTGGGTGCTCCTACTGTAAATGACTATCTTTTTTTATGCTTTATTTAGTGCTACATTTTTTTTTTTTGTATTTTTGTGCTTCCTATTGGTGATTTTGCTGTTTATAATGGCCAAGCACAGTGCTGAAGTGATATAGTGTTCCTAAGTATAAAAAGGTTGTGACATGCCTTATAGAGAAATTACATGTTAGGAATGCCTGGGTGTTCAGCCTGTTAAGCATTCAATTCTTGATTTTGGCTTAGGTCATGATCTCAGGGTTCTGGATGGAGCTCACATAAAGCTCGGCACTCAGTGGGGAGTCTGCTTCAGGATTCTCTCTTCTGCTCCTTCCACTTGATCACCCTCTCTAAAATAAATAAATCTTAAAAAAAAAAAGAAATTATGTGTTAGATTAGCTTCATTCAGGCATGAGTTGTAAAGGTAATGACCATGAATTCAATGCTAAAGAATCAACATTATGTATTAAATAAGATGTCTTTAAACAGAAATACAGATAAAACAAGATTATGTCTAATCAGTTAATAACAAAAAATTTTGACCCTAGGTTCACAGGAACCTAACTCTGTATTTTCCCTAGGAGCAATGGCTTAGTATTTACAGTAATTTTATAGAACATAACTGCTGTGAGTAATGAGAATTGACTGTTGGTTTGTGTTTTTAAAATCAATTCTGCCTTTCAATTGGTGTATTTACACTATTTACATTTAAGGGAATTATTGATATGTTAGGGCTTTCAGAAGTCTCCTTTTATTACTTTTTTTGTGTTACTTCTAGGGTTTATAACTGTACTTAGTGGGAACAGAAAATAAATAAATCTATACCATTTTGTCCAGACCAGAAGTTTATAACATAATATCTTAAATACTTTTTAGGGTATAAGAAGAATCACACAACTTCAGTATATTTTTAGCTGAATATAATCTATAATTAAGAAAATAGACAAACGTATCAATGCAATGGAAAAGTGCTATGGCATTGAGTAATTGGAAAATAAGTTTTATATATATTTTATATATTTATACATATATATTATATATATTTATCATAGTGGTACTCAAAAATGATCAAATTTGACCACATATTATAAGATATTAGGATCACTTACTGTGCTCTGTAAAAAGAGAACTTTTATAAAAGAAATAAGCTCAGTAAATTATATTTTTAATTAAAATAAAAAACCTCCAAAACAAAAGCATAGGGCTAAATCACTTGCTTTAAAATGGATTCATAGGATCTAAAAAAACCATATCCTCCTGAGTTGACTTTATTTATGAATCAGCCTTTTTGTCTATAAATTATTTTTTAGGTATCCAAAATTCTACCCACAGTTTTGAAGCTGGTTTCAAAATTTGATACTAAGGGTGCACTCCAGGAAGGTTTTAGATTCCTCAGATCAGGGTCTCAGAGTTGACTAGACTCAGAAGTCTGACTGAGGTGGATAAAACCGTAATTCTAAAGTGGGTAACATGAGGCAATGCTTTGTGGTGATACAATAGCTCTGTTTCTTGACTGTGCCAGTGTTAACATAAGTCTAACCATGTGATAAAATGACATAAAATCAAATTCACATACTGTAAAAATGTTAATCTCTTTGTTTTGATAGTGATTATAATTAAGTGGGATATGACCATTAGGGTAAACAGAGAAAAAAGTACATGGAACCTCTCTATTCTCTTTTCAAATTCCTGTGGATCTATAATGATTTCAGAATAAAAAGCTGTAAAATGCTGTAGCTTTATTTTAATTTATTAAGGGTGGTAACCCATCGTTATTACTATTGTTTTCAAACCTCTGTTAGACAGTTTATGTACTCCTTGAAATGAACATTAGAATTATTTTGTGAAGTCCTAGAATTGAAAACAGATTTTATTGGCATCATATTACATTGACAGGTTATCGGAAGGGTAGAATTGATACCTTATAATATTGCCCTCCCATCCTAGTAGTTACCAGGTGGAAGGGACCATTCTCATGACCTCCTGGACATTGTGACTTCAGTGCTGCAAGCACAAAAGTCTAGTAAAGGATATATGTGCAATTCAGTTCACTATGGAAAATGACATTTTCCTTTCTTCAAGAAAGGAATCCATGGAGTCAGATAAGTCCAGAAAGTGTTAATAATAAACTGTAATTAATGTGTCAGAAAAGCTAAAGCTTCTTTATGGAATTGATATTTGGTGAGATGAAATGTCCTAGCTCTCCTGTGGAGATTTAATAAAATTCCCTTTATTAATAATATTATCACAAATATAAAATATTTGATAGAAATAAATGGATAGGATTTGTAATCTCTTTAAAGTCATAGTTGTTGCGGTGTCCTTTCTCTAGCTCCATAATTCTCCATGCTCTAATTTTTAGACTAGTGTTTTAGTTACTTAAATGTTTTGTGCCTTCTAGAAAAGTCAAGCATGGGATCTGGAAAGTATGAGAAATACCTATTGAGCATAATTTTAAGCAATGATCAAATTCCCCTTGGTTAAAACTGTCCAGTCACTAGAGAATTAAATCCATTCTTTTTATCATGGTCTGAAACATACTATAAAATCTGGCCCCTGTCTACCTCACTGATCTCACCTCATTCTGATCTTCCTTTCATTAGACAAATATTTGTTGATTACCAGCTGCATGCCAGTTTCTTGTCTAGGGGTTGAGCCCCAAGTGAAAAGACAGGCACCATGACGTACCATCTCTCATGGGGTAAACTTTCTAGTAGGACAGTTAGATCTGTCAAATCAATGAATGTTTGCTTGTCTATGCACTCATACCTATACAAAGTTATTGAAGAAAAAATTACTTGCTTTATTCCTGATTGTCAGTTTTTATCTACAGTCATTTGAATAAAGGAATTTAAGGAGATAATCTGAGCACCGCTGTTAGAATGAACCAGGTACAAACATCTTCAGACTTTAAGTTTAACTACAATCAAAGTTTAAGAAAGTCTCTGATTGGTGTGACACTTTGTCATGTGCCCACCACTTGGCTGGAAGATATTGGAACATCTATGTTACCAAGATCATTTCAAAGGTGGGAAGGATATCTTCCCACAAGAAAATCAGGGTGCCATTTTAGGTGTGGTAGCTGTCCTGAAAATTAAAATACTAGACATATTTCTACTTCTATTCTCCTGTGATGATGGCATGCCTTATGGCATCAACTTCAGAAGTGGAGAAGCTGAAAACATGGAAGCTCAACTAACACAAGGCTAAAGAGATAGTAAATGACATGGCTAAGACTTGAACCTATTTAACTCCAGAATAGTATTTGTGTCATACTATAAGGAGTATATGAATCACTCGAGATAATATAGAAAATGTTTGTGTATTTGAATGTGATTTATTTGAGGAAGTGGTCTCTATATTTAATTAGAGTCCTACAAGGCCTTTAACAAAAAAAATAAAATAATAATCATAATAAAAGTTAAGAACTGGGCAGCCCGGGTGGCTCAGTGGTTTAGCGCCGCCTTCAGCCCAGGGCCTGATCCTGGAGACCCAGAATCGAGTCCCACGTCGGGCTCTCTGCATGGAGCCTGCTTCTCCCCCTGCCTGTGTCTCTGCATCTGTCTCTCTCTCTCTCTCTCTCTCTCTCTCTCAGGAATAAATAAAATCTTTTAAAAAAATAAAAATAAAAGTTAAGAACTACTGCATGCATACTGCATCTACCGAAAGAAAGTAAATAAATAGGAGTCCTGTACCACTGTGCAGCTCACATCTTTCTCCTTCATTTTTGAGAAGCCAAGAGATTTTAAAACTAAGTCATGAGTAGAATACATTCTACCATTTACCACTAGTATGGGATGATTTACATTTATGCTTTCCAGGAAGCATCCCATAGGAGTGTATCTATAAGAAAAGGGCCGCTTTGTTTGAGAGGTAATGACAAGTGTCTACTTACTTCTACAGTTCTTTGGATCATCTCCACATGAAATCACAAAGGATTCACATTTAACCTCTACTCCTTTTAGTATTCACACAGGTGGGAGAAGAAGGTTGCCAATTTGTCCACTACTGCAAGCCAGCTTGTTTCCTAGCTTCTGTTGTTGCCTCCAGGGAGTGCTAAATGCGAGAGGAGATTAGCCTTAAAGTCTCTACATAAGTAATTAGATGGGAAGAGGGAATGAATACTTATCCTTCAATAAACTTGGACTACTTTAGGAAATAGAAGTTAAGTCAGAGATTCCCCAAGAAACCCAAACAAAGCATTTCTTTTCAGCTCTAAATGTAAAATTATAACAGATGTGAAAGTGCTTTTAGAAAAGTAGTTAAAACTAGAAAAATGTGAAGGTTTATGGTCCCTCTGCCCCTCCCCAAAATGCTACATTACAGTTTTGTGTGCAGAAAACTGGTAGTAATAAAATGCATTATTGAATAAGAGCATATAAGTAGGGGATGATTAAAGAGTGATGAGTATTACAATTAAAAATTAGTATACTTTGGTAGGATTAACTAAATTTATTTTTTCAGTGATTTTTGTTTTGGATACATAAGAATGATATTTTTCCCTCTGGAGGACAGAGATTAATATAGGTTAATTCTATTTGCATCTGGCTGAGTGTTAAGACTATTCCTCTGGGTTCAAGAATCAAGCAAAGATGAATTCACACAAAGCCCTTCTTTGTTGGCTCAATACTCATTTCTGACTTCTTACCCCTAGATAATAGTAAAACTCAATTCTCTGAGAAAAAAAAAAAAGAATAACAAAAAACTACTGTCCCAGCTTCAGATTTCTTTCTTCTTCAATTTTGGCATCTGTTGGATGACTCAGGGAAACAGGATTTCTCCGTGTATTCACTTGTGATTTCCTAAGTGAATATATTATCAGATTGAGCAATCTACATATATAAGTCTCAAAACTGTGTTATATGCCCAAAGGAGTATAAGAGGGACCAAAATTAATGCAAAAATTGGAATTATTTCCTTTCTTGCATGTATCAAATTACATACGTATGACCAACCACTACTTTTTTATGATCTTTCCAAATGCCACTTCTTACTTTGTAGATTAACTGAGCCACTTTTTTCTTTAGGGAAGGTTTGTTTGTTTGTTTGTTTGTTCCCCTTATGAGCTAGAAAAGGAATAAAATAGGGTGTAAATATGGTAGTGAAGGGAAGGATGGGTAATGCTGTGATTACTATATTTTCACAATGTGTACATATCCTATTGAAAATCTATTAAAAATAAACCCTACTACAAGAGAGGGTTCAGTCAATCTAGCATGGCAAGTGAAATATCCTGTAGTAGTGACTGTCAGACTGTGGGTCCCAGAA
This sequence comes from Nyctereutes procyonoides, assembly GCF_905146905.1. Classification (NCBI taxonomy): domain Eukaryota; kingdom Metazoa; phylum Chordata; class Mammalia; order Carnivora; family Canidae; genus Nyctereutes; species Nyctereutes procyonoides. Next base: position 18,954,747 of record NW_026575132.1, on the reverse strand, counting down.
CATAAGGGACCTTATAACTTTACTGTAAAAAGAAATGATCGATAAATCATCTTAAGACTGTAAACTTGAGCAGCTCACTGGAAATCTATTAGAAATGCACATTTTTAGCTGCCACCCCAGAATCACTGAGGTTCAGACCCAGTATTTTTGTTTTAATAAACCCTCCAGATGATTCCAACGTCCACCAATGTTTAAGAATATCTTCCCTATTCAGGAACCATCTTACCTTTCCCTTAAGATATCTGTATAAATATTTTTAATATGGTTAATTTACTTTCATGATTCTTTTAATTTTTAATATGACAACTTTCAGTTAAATCAATATTCAGCTTTCATCTTATTTTGATCATGTTCACATTGTTCTCTTCTAGACTGTGTTCTATGGTTATATTTCCTTCCTTTTTTTAATTTCCTGGAGATAATTATTGCCGTTTTATTTGCTAATTTCCTGTGTTCCATCAGCAATTCTTCCCAAGCCATCTAAAAGAATTACTAAGCACCTAAGAAAACTATTCTAAACACTATCTTGTGCTTGGCCGTGTACATCCACACATGTTCCCACCTTCCTCCAGGTGCCCCTGTGTTCCTACTGGGATTATTTTTATCTGAGCCTTAAACAGAGCTCAGTCTTGGGGTTTTTTGTTTTGTTTTGTTTTGTTTTCTCCTGTGGATCTTGTCTCTCCTGTCTCTACAGGTTTTTTTTTTTTTTTTATCTTGATTAACTCCTGTCTCCTCTTTCTTCCCTGATAAAAAATGAATGCAAGAGAAAAGATGAATGCAAGTTAAACATTTTGAAGCTTTTTTATGGGAAAGGCTTTTATTCTATTCTTACACTTGATAGTTGATGATTCTTTTGTTGCACATTCTTTTAAAAGAAAATCATTAAAAAATGGCGTGAAAGCTTTGTGTTTATAGAAGAACTTATTCATTGGTGGGTGCTGCTATAAGAAAAGCTGATCCAGCAGAAACTCAGTTTATTATTAGGGAACCCTCCAAAATCACTGGCTACCTGTCTTTTCTTGTGGGCTCTTCAGGTTCCTCTCATAAGATTCTTTCAATTTCTTATACAAGGAGAGAGAAGGGGGTGGTGATTTCATGCCGGATTACCAACTAGTTATTGGAACCAAGCAGAAGTAGGGAAACGCGGCCTTTTGAGGCAAACACTTCCACTTATCACTACTGCACCTCTCCCAGCCTTCTAGCGCATCCAGATTCCCCAACTCAAATGTGCACTTTGAGTTGATTTGAGATACTTTATTTGAGTTTCCTAATGGAGTTAATTAATGCAATAGCTAAGTAATGCAAAGCATAAAAAAATAGGTGCATGAGATATTAAGAAGAGAGGATTGATAGACCATGATGATTGGATGAGGAATGGAGGATAAAGAAATCAGCGAGAGATACCAGCTTTCTGATTTGAACAACTGAGTGTTTCTCAGTAGACGATGTTAGAATTTGCTGAACTGGACAATAAGAAAGAGTGGGATTGGTGTGTTCAGTGTAATGATACACTCCATTTATACTATGTTGATTTTGTGGTGCCTTAGGTTGTTCAAGTGAAGATGTCTAACAGTGGTTGCCTGTAAAGTGATTTGGGCTGGAAATAAAGCCTTTGGGTATACCAATAAATGGGAACTCGATTTTATATATGGAAGCAACTAAAACAAGTTATGATATAAAGCAAAAGAGTGGAGGATGAAATCATGGAAAACATTAATATTTAAGGGGACTTGATGAAAATCCTCTAAAATAAAGAACATGTCAGTTTGAATTTTCCAAGAAGAAGACTGAATTAGATGTACAAGAGATTTACTGGGGAAAACATCCATAAAGGATAAAAAGAGAAGCGAGAAGGAATAGAAGGGGGCATATTTCACACCACGATGAAGATCTGACACCTGTGAAAGTGGGGAGAGAGATAAGGAAGGATTGGGTAGGAAGAGTCTCATACTGCAATGCATTTCTCAAATAAGTTTGAGCAGACCCAGGGGAAGTCCCTGAATGAGGTTATCCTTTGGATGAGTACTGTTAAGGCAGAAATGGATGGGCACTAGTATCTCTGCCACGATCAGTCATGAACTGCGAGCAACCCAAGGCAGTGTGGACTTGATACAGATGCTAGAGTCATGAATCCATCGATGCGATGACTAGGGCCATCAGTCATCTAAGCATCTTGAAAGCAGGGTTTCTTGAAGAAGATCTAAAAGGCAGATCTTAGAAATAGGAAACTACAAAGAATGGTGGTACCAAAGCCACAAAGAGAAAGTTGTAGGAATTATGCTTATAACTTTACTGTAAAAAGAAATGATCGATAAATCATCTTAAGACTGTAAACTTGAGCCAGAGATTCTTCCCTGTGAAATCTGTGGTTAATAGTTATGTGCAGAAATGAGCATAATTGGAGACAACATTAATACTGAGGAACACATAGTTCTGAAGAAGATGATGGATTGGCTTTAAAGTTTAGAACCATCTATAATGTTCAAATGTGCACTTTGAGTTGATTTGAAATATTTCATACTTGAGTTTCCTAATGGAGTTAATTAATCACAGCTGATTTCATTGCAAGCACAGCACCAACCAGAAACAACGTAGCCACAGCGCAAGTGGAAATCAAGTCGTATCACTCCTACGTATTTAGTGATGAGGAAGGGATTTTTTTCCCCTAAACTTTCACTCTTACTTTATTAATATGTTGTATTTCAATATACTTAGAAACTCAGTTATGACTATTAACTTCTTTTAACCACAACTGCTCAATTCCTATATGATCTTATTCTGGGGATTTTTAAATTATCACATTTTTCTATTATTATGGACTTATTCCTTACAAAAATGGGTCCACATCTTATAATCCCTACCTAGATCATATAACTGTCAAACAGTGGTCCAAAAGCAGAGATCCACTTTCAGAAGTACTTCTTATTATGTTCATCATTTATACACAACAGCATGGATATGGAGTTCAGGGAGGACAAAGAGAGAGTGGGAAAAATCCCTGTTTATTGTATGCCACTTCTGCACCTGCAAAGCTGATGGATGACCTCCTTGATGACCTTCCCCATAACCTGAGAGTTTGGGGAAACAGATTGTGGGTAGATGGGGGGAATCAGAAAGAAAACCACAAGGCCTTAGATGGCTAAGTCCTTGAATGGGAAAAGAAAGAAGATAAGGGAGAGTAACACGGTCACTTCCATGAGGGTGGGTGCCATGTTTATTTTTGTTATTTGTTTTATTGCCAGCACAGTGCTGGGCTATTGACAGAAATCAACAATTTGCAATTCTAATGTCCAAAATTAAATGGTTTTTGTTCTCAAACTGATTCATCTTTTAAATCTAATTTCTGCAGCTAGCTCAGACTGTAAAGTCCAAGACAGCACTCCTTTCTTTAGTTTGTCCCACAGAGTTAGCCCTGTTCTGAACACAGTCTCGGTGTTTAGGAACTATTTGGTGGAATTGAATTGTTGCAGTTTTATAGTTAACCTCTGATATGTTTAGCATCCAGAATGTGGCCACTGTTTATATCTTCTTTTGTTTCTGGGTGATCAAAATCCAGTGCTGATCTTGAGAAGCAAGTGTCTTCTGCATTCTCCCCATGTCTAACAGTTTTGACACTTTTCTTCACAACTCTGAGGCAAAGGGGGTAGGCCTGGGATTAAGTTATTAAAATCCAAACTGCCTCATTATGTACCTGACTGGATATACCAGCCAGCCAGGCCTAACAAATTCTTCTATATGAAATAACTATAATGTTGAAAGACATTTAAGAACTGGACAAATGTGGGTCCCCACACCCACCATAATCAGAATTCTGCTTGGCATCTGCTCTTCTGAGTTTACAAAGATTTCTTAAAGACACCAACTTAACAGAATCATATTTATTATTTGGAACTTCTAGAATGTGTTAATTTAAAAAAACTACAAGAATATATGCTTAGCATACAAAACAGAGAATACTTTAAAAAATATATCACAGGGGTACTTGGGTGGCTCAGTCAGTTAAGGATCCAACTCTTGATCTCAGCTCAAGTCTTGATCTCAGGGTCATGAGTTCAAGCCCCAGGATGGGCTCCACACTGGCCATGGAACTTACTTAAAAATTAAAAAAAATAAAAGAAGACAACCCAACTCCCCAGTGATCTCCATTTTCATTTTTCTAGAAACCAAAAAAGTGTGTGTATGTGTGTGTGTGTATAGAAATGTTATATGGCATATAAATGAATGCATTATATATACATATATACATATGCATATAAATATACAGTCAACCCTCGATCACTGCAGGGGTTGTGAGCGCTGACCCCCTGAATAGTTGAAAATTTGCATATCACTTTTGACTCCTCAAAAACAACTACTAATAGTCCACTATTGACAGGAAGCCTTGCTGACAGCATAATCAATTAACACATATTTTCTATGTTATATAAATTATATACTATATTCTTGCAATAAAGTTAACTAGAGAAAAGAAAATGTTATTAAGAAAGTCATAAGAAAGAGAAAACACATTTATGGTACTGTACTCAATTTATCAAAAAAAAAAAAAAAGGAATAAGTGGACCCATGCCATTCAAACCTGTGTTGTTCCAGGGTCAACTGTATACATACATACACATACACGTCATAAAAGTATGATAAACTTCTAAATACAAGGCACAGTTTCAAATGTTTAAAAACATGATTAAGCATGTATTGTGTTTAGCTTGTTTTTATTTTTGATACTTATGCAGATTCAAAATATCAAAGTTGAAAATAATTATTTTTGTTACAATTGTGAAACATATAAAATTAGAGCACTTTTAGGGACATATGTGATGATGAAAACAATTGAAGTCATTAAGCTTCAGTGAGCTTATTAAAGTGTTTACAGATCAAGGTGATTTTGTTTTGAGCCGAATTCAGGTATATCTCTAGAGGTGGCATCAGTAATCCATCTGAATTTTCCAGTACTGCTAACACTGAAAAAAAAAGTAAGAAAAAGGTAATTAAAATTATAATTAAACCAACGCTGAGAAATAACTTGAGACAGAAGTTTATAAGTTTACACGAAAGTTTTCTTTTTGGAAAGGCTTTCAGATTTTCAAAGATAAAATAATATTGGTTGGATATTGTGCATTCTTCATGATGATTGAATATTCCCTGTTTACTTACTGTAGACACTTCCACAGGCATCAAATTGAACATTCAAGTTTGAGTTATTTCTAGACTTCCACATTATATTAAATGACAAAATAAGCTGAACAGCAGCATTAGCTGTACAATTCCTTTTATGTATCAAAAATGTTATTACTAGTAATATAGATATATAGACCTATAATTCTGTATACAAGAATACGTGAGGAATAAAATATTAACACTTAGGTAAGAGTAGTTAATCCTGGAGTAGATGTTTGTGGGAGGTGATAGAAAGCTTTCCAATTTCATGTTCTCCCTTTTAGTACTCTGAATTGTTTTGATCATGTATTCCACTGCTTTTATTTTAAGAAGTCAACAAGGACTCTAGGCTCTTTTTTGGCTTTCATCTTTACAATTTTTCATTTAATATAAAGAAGAATAGTTTCTAGCACTGTTCAAAAAGAATTTTTCCTTTTAAAAAATATTCTAATTTCTTTCCTAATTTTTTTTTCAAATTGTTATTATTTCTCCCTTAAACTGGCTGTAACACAGTTTCATAGGCAGGAAGTTTGAAAGACTTCTCATGAGGGAAAATAGAAGTAGGATTTGTGAAGGACGGCCCAAAGAAGAGAGGGCATCGACAGATTTAGGGAGATGGAAAAAAGGTACAAGGAGCAAAGAACACTTCTGGGATAATGCAGCATGTTTCTTCCCCTCACAACACCAGAAATGACTAAAGAAATGCAACAATTGAGTTTGCTTCTCTGAGGAAAAAGAAGGTTGAAGGTGCATCATGCAATTTTCTCAGATGTGTGGCAATTGAGCTCTCTAGTGGAGACCCGAGAAGAAAATGTGTCTCGTTATACACAATGGATTAAATACACAGATGTCTACTCTGTCTCAAGATACCATTATGCTAAGTAAGTGGAGGGAAAGAGGTAGAAATCCTTCAGAATGAGGCGATAAGAGCAGACAAGAGATAGAAACTAATTTTTTTTAATCCAAGAAAGTGGATGGAAGTTTGCAGAGAAAGAAGGTGAATAAGTGACTGCCAGGAGGACTACAATGAGAGGCAAGCCTATTCATGATGCAGAATTCCAGAAAGCCTCAAGAACTAGAGACATCATTTAATACTGACATCCCATGTGAGGTGTGGGGTTGAAAATGGGAGGCTGTTTGTATAAAGAGAACTTTAGGCCCTCCTCATCCAGGTGACTGCATGAGCATTTCACTGTACCAATACCCAGCTCCCATGCCCAGAGATTCTGATTGAAGTTCATCTGGATGGACCCAAGTGTGTATTTTTTAAAGTTCTTGAGGTGATTATGAGAGGCAGGGGTGAGCTGAGACTGAGAACCACAGCTCACATACAAACTGAGCATTGTTCAGAAAAGAAAACACCATGATTTAGTGACTTTACCCAAGATTTCCCATCTAATAGAATTGATCCATAATGAGAAATGATTCATTCCCTCTGTTTTCTTTACATTGGCTGTCCTGCCTCCAGTCCTGCCTGCTGGAGGTGATGTCACCTACCCTCAGCTTCTCCTGGCACTGAGTTTCCAGATAGTGCAACCAGAACCCCAGCTAAAGGAAATTTTTAGGTCAGAAATTATTTCTATATTAAGTAAAAAAGGGACCCCTGGGTGGCGCAGCAGTTTGGCGCCTGCCTTTGGCCCAGGGCGCGATCCTGGAGACCCGGGATCGAATCCCACGTCGGGCTCCCGGTGCATGGAGCCTGCTTCTCCATCTGCCTGTGTCTCTGCCTCTCTGTCTCTCTGTGACTATCGTAAATAAATAAAAATTAAAAAAAAAAAGATCATCATCATGCACTTTTGAATTACAATCCTGAATGTATTTTTTTTCTCTCGTTTACACCTGTCTCTGTGCTTCATGAGAAAAATAGACAAGTACAAATGGAAGAAAGAATGCTGGTGGTCAAGGCGTTAGATGCCCTTTGGTGTTGATTTTAACACCCAGATCACGGCATTTAAAATTGAGAATGCAAGGTTTTCATGCCATGCATTGTCATGTTGCTATGTTTTCATACCATGAGAACAATTTTGATATAAATCAATATTGCTCTGAAAATAGAGTGCTGTCCCTCAGAATGAAGGCAAATGAGGATTTAGAACCCTTGCAGGTTGTACTGTCAGTACTAATTTGAGTGCTAAAGTTCCATTTGCAAACCTAAGTAAACAGGAATGTAGACAGCTTGAACAAGATGAAATTGTGATATTGCCCAAAGGAACATGCTGATCAGGGAAAGCTCAGCATGAATTTGAATCAAAAGCATCTGCAACAACTTTAACTCTGCTTCATGCTGTCAGGCCTGGACTGTGACAAGGGAGGCTTAACCCATAACACCTGGGATGGAAGGGCAGCGAGCCATACACTAGCCATTGTGATAGCCTCCCCAGATTTTTGCAGCACATGGGGGCTTGTGCTAGACAATGACTACATCCAATTCTTCTGCAGCTGTCGATCACAGTAGGTACTGGCAAATTCCGGTTCCTGAACTCATCAGCAGCAATAAATATTTATTGCATGCATAGTGAGCACATGGGAGCAAGACTGAATTTGCACTAAATTTGAGTATTAAAAAGTCTTCCAATTTAGCCAATATACATAAAGACACATGACAGAATTTGTTCCTAAAGAAATGATAAATAACTGCTTATATAATAAAAGATCTGGGCCTAGTTACACCCACGGTCTTCTGTGATGGAAGGAAAACCTATGGAAGCCACAGAAAGATTTCCTCTTTACATGAGGATTTTGGCCCTTTACACACCCAGCAGTATTATCTCAGCCAGGGCTCTCTGCCTGAGTAGACACCCTAACTCAGGTGGCAAAGTGCTGTTGTTTGGACTCATAAAGTTTCAGTTTTATAGAAACCACCTGAAAATGGTTACTGAGGTGGGCCAGAGAATCAGAGGGAACAGATGTAACTTCCTACATGGGCAAGATCTGGCTTCAGGGGCCATTGGACGTTGTTTCAACAAGCATTAATCCAAGAGAAGTAATCAAGTTGAAGAGTGAGATACATGCTAAGCATCTCAGTTCCCTGTGGGTGATGGAAATGAAGCCACCTCTCTCTCTCTCTCTCTCTCTCTCTCTCTCACACACACACACACACACACACACACACAGGCAAGAATTAAATAAAAATCCTCCTCTCTCCGAAGGAATCCCAAATCTCTTTTCTTTTACATCCTCTGGACAAAGAGCCATGTGGAATACAAAGTAATTGTTCCCACTAACTAAAAATGACCTTTCACTGTTAGACTTGTGTCCCTAAGAAGAAAGAGAGTTTGCCTTGCTAAATATTTTTTCATCATATCTTGATCACCTATGTGGCAAGTTGAAAACGCTAACAAAGGAACATCTTTCTGAGTGCAAATGGGATTGAAAGGAATGAATGAAAATTAGTCCCAGAATAATAAGATTGTGATTTTTAATTATCCAAATATCTTAATTTGGTGTGGTGGGAGTGGCAAGGGGTGTGCGTGTGTGTATGTGTATATTTGTTTTTATGCGTGTAAGTTTTCTTTGTGTCTACTGTACAAAAATGGCCAAATTAGAAGTCCTGAAAAGCAGGGCAGTAGCCAGTAACACTTAATGGAAAACACACCCTTCTAGGCAGACAAATTATAGAAAAGGTCTTTATTCTTCAGACTAATGACAGCTCAGCGACAGGGCTCATGAGCTGGTGATTTCAACCCTCCCCCTATCTCCATTCCCATTGCCGGGTGCTTTAGGATGAGGCACAACCCTACTAAGTTTTACTGGTTTACCATCCTAGTGAGCAAAACACATGGTTGTCCTTTCTATCTTTAAATCATCTTATGGAAGACAAAAACAAACAGGCAAACAAATAACACTACCTGATAAGTTGTCCTACTCCAAAGGGGTGACATAGTCAAATAAGGGGATAAGCCAGAGATTCTAAACCGAAGGCTCTCAGTGCCCTTAGAAATAAAATGTCTTTTGCATTTGTACATTTGCATCTTTCTAGGGATGAAGGGTTTGCAAATGTATCCGTGACTCCAAAAATTTAAGCTTTAAACTAAAGTATGGTGGAATTAGTAATGTAGAAACAATCATAAAAGAATAAATTGGCTTTTAAAAGGTGTCCCTGGATTATCCAGATGAATTTCTAAGACACTAAGGTCTGATTTCACCAAACTTACTTGAAACATTTTAAAAAATGATTTTAGGGGATAATTTCAAATGAAAAGTTTTAAAGTGATTACTTATAGCCCAAAATTCTAATCTCAAAAGCTGAATAAAAATCCTGTCTCATAAGGAGAAGGGTGTTTTCTTCCATTTATTATTAGTGTATGGGTCTAGTTTCCCTTTGGTTTCTAGCTTTCCTTTTGGTGTCTGGCTTCCACGTTGCAAAAATAACCATTTAGTGACTCTGAAAAGTTCTGTGAAATTCAAGTGACTATGTATTTCCCCTCCCATCTTCAGAGAAACACAGATTTGGGAGAATTTGAGATCCCTTTCCATTTTTCTACCTTATTTGAAAATATACTCCACTTGGGTGGATTTTCTTTTTCCATCTAAAGATAAACCATTTCAAGTTTTCCTTATGTTTTTATACCCACATAAACCTAAGAAATATATTCCATAAAATAGTATATATATATATATTTTTTTAATATTTTTATTTATTTACTCATGAGAAACAGAGAGACAGAGAGGTAGAGACACAGGCAGAGGGAGAAGCAGGCTCCATGCAGGGAGCCCGACGTGGGACTCGATCCCGGGTCTCCAGGATCACACCGCGGGCCAAAGGCAGGCGCTAAGCCACTGAGCCACCCAGGCTGCCCCCATAAAATAGTATATTAATAAATTATGTTTTTCCATGTGAAACACCCTCTGTTGTGTATTATTGCTTTAGAGCTCTTTAATTTCCTTAAATATTATTGTCTTTATTATAACAAAACATCATTACTTTTGTTCTACAGTTTAACTTTTATAATGTTTCGGAGAGGGATAAGGCTGAAGTTAACCAGTGTGATTTACAATACCATCTTTGCTTTTTTATTTGTTTAACATGTTTTTTTTTATAGAGTAATTAGTTTTACAAACATCTCTATGTAAGACAGAAAGTACAATTTTGCTGAATTTGATAGAATGCACTTGATGCATTTGTTTCCTGTTTTTTAACAAATGAGCAAAAATGAGTTTCGTTCTTTAGCCTCAAAATGACAAACAATTTGCTTTACATAAATATTACATTCCATTCACATATATACATTTTTCAGAAAGAACTAAAATATTTTGTAGATTTTTAAAGAATTCATTGTCTCAAAATGTAAAAAGGGAGGGTATAAGAGCATCCAATGAAACCCATTGCATCTTCCTTAGAAGTCTCCTAATGAAGATCTCTCTTTATCCCAGTCCTGATGGAAAATTCTGATTGTCTAATTAAATTCTCCCCTTTCTCTCTTTCACCCATTTCATTTCTTTTCTATATTAGAATTACATAATGCGTGTCTGTTTTAAAGCATGTAATTCAAGTAATGTGATATTTATAGTTGTTAGAACCTAGGTACTTTTAAAATATATTTTTATATATTATATATTAGTTATATATTAGTTTCAGGTGTTACAACATAGTGATTCTGTACATTGCAAAATGCTTGTCACAATAGGTATGGTCACCATCTGTCACCATACAATGTTATTACAATATTATTGTCTATACTCCCTATGTGGCATCTCCATCTCTATCTCTGTGACTTATTTATTTTATAACTAGAAGTTTGTACCTCTTAATTCCCTTTACCTATTTTCTCATCTCTCTATCCCCCCTCCTCTCTGGCAAACACCAGTGGTTATCTGTATTTATGAAATTTTTTTGGTTTTTGTTTGTTTGTTCATTTTGTTTTTTAGATTCCACATATAAGTGAAATCATATGGTATATGTCTTTCTCTGCCTGACTTATTTCACTTAATGTAATACTCTCTAGGTCTAACCATGTTGTTATAAATGGCAAGATCTCATTCTTTTTTATGTTTGAGTAATATTTCATTGTATATACACCACACGCTTTTTATCCATTCATCTATAGATAGATACATTGCTTTCATAGCCATATCTTGGCTACTGAAACAATGCTGCAATAAACATAGGGGGAGATAGATGATAGATAGATAGATGATAGATAGATAGATAGATAGATAGATAGATAGATAGATAGATAGATCTCCTTTTGAAATAGTGTTTTTGTTTTCTTTGGATGAATACCCAGTAGTAGAATTACGGATCATATGATATTTCTATAATTTTTTTAAGGAACCTCCATACCATTTTTCCACAGTGGTCATGTCAATTTACATTCCAACCAACAGAAAGTATGTATTTTTTAAAATTCTCCTAGGGTAGAACACATTGCCTGGAAAAGCAGAAGGAGACACTTGATGGGGCAATGCCAGGCATCCAGCACTGCTCAGTCTGATGCTTCCCAGGCATTCCCCTGTACTTCTTTATTCTCATTTGTGACTTCCACCATTCTTGGCTTTCATTTGCCAAACTTTGACTTCTACATTCTGACACAGGGGTGATGGCATCTCATCTAGGTTTGATCTATTTTGATGTTCTGTCTTTGAATATGTGTCTGCCCTTTAAAACTGTGGTAATTTATTTTTGTTTTACATACAGCTTGGTAGCTAGCTTGGAAGTCTGGATGCCCCTTTTTATCCAATTTCAAGTCTATTCCACTTCTCTCCAGAAATACCCATTTGTGAATTCAGATGCTTGTTACCAACTTGGGTCCCACTAAGGCCAGAATTGTCTGAATATTTACTTTAATCACGTGGGGAAACACAAACATAACTTGTAATCATCTGTCAAATTTGTTTGTTTATTTATGGCAGTTTCTTTTATTTGGCAAATACTCAGAATGCATCAGATCCTATCCTAGGAGTTACCCCTATTGAAAAGAAAGGAAGAAAAGAAGAAGGAAGGAAGGAAGGAAGGAAGGAAGGAAGGAAGGAAGGAAGGAAGGAAAGAAAGAAAGAAAGAAAGAAAGAAAGAAAGAAAGAAAGAAAGAAAGAAAGAAAGAAAGAAAGAAAAGGACATTTTATTCCAATTCTTAAAACCAGGTAAAGGAGTGCTATGGACTGAATTCATACATTGAAGCTCTAACCTCCAACACAACTACATCTGTTGTGTAGTGTAAGAAATGGAGATGGGTCCAATAAGGAGATCATAGAGGTTAAATGAAATCATATGGTGGGACCTTAATCCAATAGAACTGATGTCCTTGTAAAAAGCGGATGATATCTGGCAGATTTCTCTCACTTCTCTCTCCGTATGTGCAGAAGACGGGCCATGTGAGGACAGTGAGAGGTGGAGGTCTACAAGGGAAGAGGAGAGCTCTCACCAGAAACCAGCCCTGAAGGAACCTTGATCTTGGACTTCTAGCCTCCAGAACTATGAGAAAACTGATTTTTGTTGTTTAAGTCACCCAGTCTGTGGTATTTTGTTATGGCAGCCCAAACAGACTAATATGTGGAAGATAAAAGGCACAAAAAGTTGTGATCAAAAATGGTATGTGAAAAATAGTGTAAGAAAAGAGAACTGAGGATATAAACAGGTTTCTTCCATTCCTGAAAAGAAAACTATTATTTCCTTTCCCATACCATTATTTCTCCTAAGTGTCAAGGCTAAAAAAGGGGCACCTGGGTGTCTCAGTTAAGGATCTGCCTTTGGCTCAGGTCATCGTCTAAGGGTCCTGGGATAGAGCTCCACATCGGGCTCCCTGCTCTTTGAGGAGTGTGTTTCTCCCCTCTGCTCCTCCTCCCTACATCCCCCCTCATACTCTTTCTTACCCTCTCTCTCTCTCTCTCAAATAAATAAATAAAATCTTTAAAAAAACAAAGACTAAAAAAATTTCAAGAAACCAGGAATAAAGGTATATGATCATCTGAAACTAAAAATAGAAAAATATTCTGTTCCTTTGTTCTTTTTTTCTTTCTGACTTTCTTTCCTCCTGCAGTGTTTAATTTTTAAATTTTTATTTATTTTTATTTTTTATTTATTTATTTTTTTGCTAGTGCCCTTTCAGGTACACATGGAAGTCCAGGTGTACAACAATCTAATTGTGGTTAAATGGTTATTGATATATGATGAAATAAGCAGCTTCTTTTAAAGAAATTGATGAAATAAGCAATTTCTTTAAAAGAAGCAAGTCTTGAAACTGGGAGAAACTGTCATCATCTCTAGTCTCAATATGTGTGACTTCTATACTTCTCCAATGTCAATTTATCCTTTAGAGTAGAAATGCCTAAGAAATTAAATGGAGTAATACCTGGGTTAAGAATAGGATGAAACAGGTCTTATAAAATTAAAAAAAGTCAGTGATAGAATCGGTCATCTCTATTTTTATAAACTTTGGCACTATTTTGCTTCTTGAGTTTCCCTGATTTTTTCTCCCATATCAACATTCTCATGGAAATTATGAGCCTGGGCCCTTGGGCTAGAATTTTGAACAGAGGCAGCATCTTTGCTGGTGTGGGTTGATGGTAGCTGGCAATATGGCAGTAGTGTTCAAAATGAGGAAAACAAGGGAGATATCAAGTATGACACAAAGAAGAAAGCATGGTTTTTTAAGCACCTGGGTTAGGACATGAATTCAAGTTTATTTGATCCTCCCTGGATGTGTGCATTTTGGCAGGTTATTTTTTTTTTCACTTTTAACATTATTGTTTATTTCATGAACCGTAATCCTGAGTGATAAATTCAAGAATAGCATTAATTTGAGACCTCAGTGTTTGCTTCATTTTGAATTCACAATAAATAGAAATTACACCGTTACCTTTTTCTTTTGATAAAGCATTGTAAGCAGTGCCAGAGTATTCAAGAATAGTCCATTACCTCTGATGTATATCATGAGTTACTCCAAAATTGAAAAAACACTTGTGTCTTAATCACTATCATTTTATTTCTTATTTTGATCCATTATTTTTTTTAATTCAAAGGCATTTCTGTTAATATTTTCAAAATAATGTCTTAATGCATAGAAAAATCACTCAATTTCTAAACATTTTATCAGGATGGAATGTAAGCAGAACTTGTTAATTACAAAAATTATTAGACTGATTTATACTACAATTGATTAGTGCCATATCACACAACAAGAGTCCTGTAATCTGTTAAGAAGGAGCAATGTCATTTCTATCATATGATTTGCCTCTGAAACACAAAGCACATAAAAACTATGAAACATGGATAAATGAACCAAGAACACAAAAGTGAGAGGATTAATAGCCTCTTTTCTGGTAAGTTTGATAAATCTAGTTGTCTCCATAAACTATTATTAAAAATAAAACATTTTATTATTACTTATTATTAGATAATTAATATTATTAATATATTTATTGTTGTTAAAACAAAATATAAAATTATTAAAATAAATAGATATGAAATTTTAATCTATTTTTAAAGTTCCTTTTATTTGAAAAATAAAACAAATTATATCTGCTATGATAGAACCTTTACACTGAGAAATTTAATCATTTCTCCTACTATCAGGAAAAGTAGTTTGTTCTATATAGGCATTTACTTAGAAGAGCACGCTCCAGCCTTTTCTCTTGGATAAAATGTTTTTGATAGTACTCTATAGTAGACAAGTAGAGAACAGATAATTCTTACATATTTTATTTGAAAATTCTGAGTTACACATTTTTGATGCTTTAGATAGTTGGCCACTGGGATTCTGTTAAGAAGTCCATTTTCCCAATGTTACTTCCCCTTTTTTGTATCAACATCGGTGCCTCTTACATTTCTAGGAAATATTGATCATCCTTAGTAAAATAAGTTTCCCAGTGGTTACAAATGACTTGTGGATGTGGTGAAAGAAAGTTCATTGATCTCAAATCCAATAACCCCATATGTGCAGACAGAAGCCTTTATGAATCCTATTTATTTATAGGTTTCTATTAAGTCACTCAGCTCACAGGACTCGAGGTACTGGTTTATCATTATGACTGTGCCTTTGAAGCCAATAACAAAAATACCAACAGCATATTATGAATAAAATCAGTTTTACTTAGGCCCATATTCAAACAATAATACTATCCCATTAAAATAATTGGTTTCTTCAAATTTCAATAAAAGCTTGCTTCTTTGGCGTTTTCATCTATGTGAGAAGTCATTTTTTCCTATTGTTGTATCATACACTTACTTAAATTATAGCTTCCTCTTTTTCAATAAAAGACCTTTTATTAAAAACAAAGCCAAACCATGAAAAGATGTTCTTAAAAACTATAGCATCACCTGAAACAATATGAAGAGTAGCATTTATTTATGAAAATGTCCTAATAGTTTTTTAACTAATTAATTGAGAGAAGTAGTTTCTGCTCTAATACATTTAAAAAATTCATGTCTTTTAAAAAATTCACTTTCCTTCACGGTCTATTCTTCATAATCTAACATTTTAATGTTGGAATGGAAGATGTATTTAGGTAACAAAAAGCTGTTAATAAGAAGGAATAGCTACCAGAAAGACTAACTAAACACTGAGTTTATTCTTCTAAAGATTCAACAGACTGGCAATTTCAAGACGTGGCCAGAAAATAAATGGCCCCTATTGTGCTCTAATTGTCTATTAGTCATCTTGCCAATGAAGTCCAGCTGTAGTGTTCTCGGGGTCATTGAACATGACCCTTGGGGTACATCTGCCATTTCAAGGCAAAAGAAAATTCCAACCCAAATAATTGATAGTCCAGAGTCTCTTCCTACATCTTTTCCTTCTTTTCTGCCCTGATCCTTTCAGATTTAATACTCCGGTTGAATGCTTTGTCTTAAAATTGATGCTTTGCTTATTCCTCCATTGCCTTTCCTTTGCTGCCATAATTCTTCACCTGTGAGGAAATAAAGCTCACATATGTAGACCTGTTCGCTGTACTGACAATGAGGTGGATGTAAGCTGCCGTTCAGGCAAGGTCTGTGTTTTCATGCTGAATCTCAGCTGAACTGCAAAGATGCATTTCTCTTAGTGACGGCATTGGAATAAAGTTGCAACGTGTTGCAACCAGCTGTTTTTCAGAGAAGTAGCCTCTTTATTTGAATAATATACATTTATTGCTAATACTGAAAAGTTAATAAAACTATTGCATGTACATATTTCAACAACTGTGCAAATGTACAGAGTTTTTAAAAACATTAATTATAAATTCAGACAACTCTGCTCAAATATACTGTCAAAACATGAAGAGGCAATATCATTACAAAAATAATAAAAGATAGGCCCTATATTATTAATACATATCATACCATATTGAGCACAAATGGAATTTGAGGCATAAAGAGAATTTATATCAAAATTATTTTGATGTGACAATCAACTAACTAATCAGTCCTTTAAGAAGGCTATGCTGCCAAGTGAAGTTTCTAGGCTGCTGTCAGCAAGTATTTGGCAGGATCAGTCCCTAGTTCTGAGCTAACAGCAGACATGGCCTATCAATCATGGCGCTCTTTCTTGCTGAGTCCAGATTCAGCCTTAGGTATCATCACAAGAGCCAAATCTATTACTCTTTGTAATAGCTGCCTGAAGAATTGTGTTGTGAAAGGTTTTATCTGTGATCTCAGTTTTGGGTGGCTCTTCTAGGCAGTTGAAGATCGCAGATATAAACAAGCGATGGCTCATTGTATATAAAAATAATTCAATTTCAATATCTAGCCCATTGAAAGAGACTAATTTACATCTCATAAACAACCAATAAGACCTTCTGATCAAAACTATCCATTTTCTCCCTTGTGATATTCTACTTTTCTTGTGTCCTTTTCACAGTCCAACCATCTGACACAAATTTCTTATATGTATTATCTATATTTCATGACATCTAATGCCCCAACCTTCTCCCATTTGGCCTCAACTGAACTTTTTTCACTTAGATTATCAATTACTTCTATGTTATTAAATCTAGCAGATAATTTTTTTTAAGATTTTATTATTTATTTATTTATTTATTTATTTATTTATTTATTTATTTATTTATGAGAGCAAGCAAGCACAGGGTGGGGAAGGGGCAGAGGGAGAACTAGAAGCAGACTCCCTCCTGAGCAGAAAGCCCAACCCAGGGCTAATCCCAGGATTCTGAGATCATGACCTCAGCACAAAGCAGATGCTCAAAGGACTGAGCCACTCAGGCACCCCTGGCTAGCAGATAACCTTTAATCTTTATTTTATTTACAAGCAGCCTTCAATACTGCCTACACTTCCTCCACCTTTAACCTCCTCTGTCCTTAATATTCATCATTCTACACACTACTAAATTTTTTCTTTGTCTTTCTCAGTTTCTTGTCACCTCCTAAATCTGCCACCAAATCTAAATGGTTGTTCTTCAGGTCTCTGTCCGAAGTTCTTCTTTTCTTGTCCCTTCATACATTCCCCCCATGTACATCTACTCTGTATCTTAAATTACCCCTGTACACCAATTCCCACTAAGTCTCTATTTATAGCATGAACATCACTCCTGGGCTCTGATTTATATTTCAAATCCTTACTTGGCAACTCTGCTTGATTCACAAGTACCTCACACTAACCAAATCAAAACACAATGCTCTGCCTTCCTTCAGAACCCCTGCTGTTTCTTCAGTGCACCTTATCTTAGCAAATGCACCTGCCTTTCTACCAGGATGCTCAGGCTAGAAATGGGAAACTTTCTTGTTGTTTTTTTTTTCCCCCTTTCCTATCACTGGCATTTTCATCTCTTCTGCCCCTTTCACTTTTTAGCATTTTTTTTTATTGATCCACTGCTCTCAATTCCCATGACCACTGGTAGAATTTTTCTTCCTATTTCTTTTTTTTTTAATTTTTTTATTTATTTATGATAGTCACAGAGAGAGAGAGAGAGAGAGAGAGAGAGAGAGAGAGAGAGAGGCAGAGACACAGGGAGAGGGAGAAGCAGGCTCCATGCACCGGGAGCCCAACGTGGGACTCGATTCCGGGTCTCCAGGATGGCGCCCTGGGCCAAAGGCAGGTGCTAAACCGCTGCGCCACCCAGGGATCCCTTTCTTCCTATTTCTACTTGTGCTCCATCCAAGCCAATTTTCTTCATATTGCCACCAGTGATTGTTGTAAAGTGCAAAAGCCACGTTGCTATTTAAAGCCCTATGATAGTGCTTTAATTATCATTTAGGTGTCATTACAAATGATCCAAGGATTGGATTGAATGTAAATGACATGAAATCACAGGTTTCTCCCCTGGGATGGCTCCTTTCTGGGTCTTTCACTGCATTTTTCAGCTAATCTCTCTCTCTCTCTCTTTTTTTTTTTCACCACATCTATACTAAGCTTGTCTCTGTTGAGTAACAGATCCTCATTGTCTTGCCTGAGGACCATCAGGCACGTTTTATGATTTCAACCTGGTGCACCTGTTACCCACCCCCACACTCCATTTTAGGCAATCCTTACTCATCTTTCAGGATTTAGATTATACACATATTCTTCAGGAAGGCCTTCTCTGAATACTGAACTTGAGTTAGTTACTCTTGTTGCATGCTTCTACAGCATTTTCGACTTGACTTTTGGAGACAATTACCACACTTGCACATTTTATTGACTCCATCAAAGCAAATTTCATATTTGTCTAGCTCTTGACTGTCTACAGCCTGTAGACATCAATCAACTGTAGACAGTCAAGAGCTAGACAGGCACTTCAGAAATGTTTTGGAAATATTGGTAGTTCTGGGAATTTTGTAGAGGAATTTGAAAATGTATTTTTCCTTCTTAAGAGCAGGACTTTGGCTTTGGAGTAATTATCTCTTTTCCATGGGATGCAATCCAGCGAGACTGTAAGCCTGGGAGCTTGCCTGCCCTCCTCTAGTCTGAGATCAGAAATGAAAACAAGTTTTTATGATTTGATGATTCTCTCCTGGAAAATGAATCATGAGCAGGGTGGCAAAAAAGGTAGAACCTGGGACTTTATTCCTCTGTAAATGCTCTTGGCACTCCTGTCTCTCAGCTCTATACCTTCCCATTTCCAAAAGTGCTATCCCTGCCCTGATGATACTTCTTAGGGCTCTGTATTTGTATTTCCTATTTCTTAAATTCTCTAAAGCTGTTTTCTATTATTTACAATAAAAGAAACCTGTCAGCTTTTACTTTGTTCTTTTCTTTTAACACTTCAAAGATGCATGATGACTTGCTGGGCATTCTGGATTGGAATCCTGGGTTTTTCTGTAGCTGATGTTTTAAAATGGTAACACTTAACCTATAGCCTCAATCCCTCTTTGCCTAGGTGCTATGTGGTTTCTAAGCATCTCCATTTCTGTCAATCCTATACTCATTCATTCCTTTACACAATTCCCCCCGTAAATATTTATTATACTCTCTCCTTATACATCAGATAGTGGCTAGACACCAGATATACAAAGGTGATGAAAACATATCACTTTGTATCAAAACATTACTGATAAGATACACTAATAAAGAACTTCAAACTCTCCAGATATGATACATTCTACAAAAATATTACATACAAAATAACTATCCTATTATGAGCAGTGGAGGACTAAGGTTCTGTGATAGCCTGTGGTATCATGGAAGGCTTCTCAGAGGTGGGGAAAGCCAAGCCATGAATGGAAAGAAAATATGTTCATGAGGGCATGTAGTAGAATAATTAAGAGCACAGCCTCTGGCATCAGACTGAGTTCAGACTCTGGCTCAATAACAATGGCATAGTTTTTTAAACCAAACCAAACAATATAAATACACACACACACACACACAATCATGTTAAATCACTTTGAAACTGACAGTTTATAGAGAATATGGAAGACAAAGGAATATATTAAATGATATCACAAGGATGCAGTCAGCAAAGTTCACAATTTGGAAAACTCCACAGAACAAAATGTGCTTTTTTGCATTAAATAAAGAGCCAATAGAAATCAGAGAGCAAGATAATCTATAAATTAAAAGAAACTTAAGAGACATAATAATCATATGGAAACTTTGGACCTTGTTTAGATCCTGATTCAAATAATCCAATAGAAGAGTACAACCATGGAAATTTAAATACTGACTGGATTTTGAAGAACAATTGCTAATTTGTAGCTTCAACAATGGTATTCTTGTTATTTTTGAGAAATATTCCTTATATTTCAGACATATATACAGAAATATCTATATTAAATAATATATCTGAAATTTGCTTCAAAATGATCCACTTGCAAAGGCAAGTAAAATAGGATTGTATAAAAGGCAAGGGTGGACATGAGTTGTTGATGAATGAACATTGGATAGCTAAATTACACTAAATTTGTATTGACATTTTAAAAAATAAAAATAAATAAAAATCCTGGATCTGCCACTTACTCAGACTAGCTTGTGACCTTTGATGAATTACATAGTATCTCTGTTTTAATTTTAATTTTCTGTGTTTGTGAAATAGAGGTAATAGTAAACTACCCCACAGGATTATTGTGACCATTAAACTAGTGTATGTAATATGTTTAGAGCTATGCCTGATCCAAACATATGCTATCTAGTATTAGTTGTATTTTTTCCTTATTAGTTGTATAGCAAGAGGATGAACTACATGAAAAAGAAGACTAGAGGAAACTGAATATACTAGAAATCTACAACAGGGATGGAAGTTAATAACGTGAGAAATTAAGTTTTAAGCAAGTATAATGATATTTTTAGGGAACAGTGGAACGCATTTGATCAATTCCTATATGGTGAATTTATAATTCTAGAATTTGAACTCAATATATAAGAATAGACAGAATAGAAAAATAAATAATTTTTATCCTGTTTGTTTTAATTTGTGTTAAACTGTAACACCTCTAGAAAAACGCAGTGATAATTTACAGTTAACATGGTTTGGTCATCTAAAAATCTTATAATGCATTTCTAAAGGGAGCTAGTTTCACTATGATAAAGTTTTTCAATGCTATTGCCTTCATGAGAACCACATTTCATAGTTCACTACCCATGATGCTTTTAATCTTCCAAGTTAATGGCTTTACCTAAATTCAGCCAACCTGTATAAATCATGGAAAACATATATTCCTTTCCATGTGAAGTATGATTTATTATATTATTATTAATATTATTATTATGATAATTACCTCTCTGCACATTGAGTCCATTTTTGGTTTAGAATGTTTTTGTCTATTTGTTGTGTTGTAAGTGATAACTTCAATAACCACCTTAGTTACTACATCATTGATGAACTTGCATGCTGTTGAAATCATTTTCCAGTGGTAATGTGTTTCTGGCCTAGCTTGTCTCATTGTTTTATTGAATGTATGAGAAATGTTGGAAATAGCAACACTTTAAATTAACAAAATGATCATTTGTAGTCATGTGGGAATATTGAAGATGAAAAGAACAAAATATGGCTATGTGCCTAGAATAAATATATAGACTTCTTTTTTTTGCATACAATATTGACTAATTTAGTGTTTATATAATGTGTCTAATGGAGACCATGGAAGTTATTTATAATTTTTTTAAAAGCACTATTCATTTTATTTTTTGCTTTAAAAGAAACTCGATATATTTTTTTTGCTTTCCACATAGAAAAATACTAAAAGTTAAACCTTCTATAAATATACCAGTAAGATCTTTACAAATAGAAAGATAAAGTTGTCTCATTATTTAGGCATATCACATTATATAAATTCAAGTCAAATTAAAATTAAATAAAGTCGTGTGTTTTATGGTATGAACATCTCACAGATATGAAAATTAACAATTCTCAGTACAGAAATAAAGGAGGAGAGTTCACTGACAGACTTTTTAATAATTAATATTAATAATTAATGATGCTGGTGTCACCACATAGACAGCTACTTTACCTAATCTCCCTTATACTAATGTTCCTATTCTCCTTTCTACTCGCCTGCTACAGTAGGTAATTGTCAGCAAAAGTTCAAATCACTAACCCATCCAGCTTTTTACATCCTACAAAATGTGGCTTTCATTTGTGCAATTTTTATAAGTCAGGCTTATTTTTCTCCTCCTTTTCTGGAAGCTACTACAGTAGCTTGATCCATTCTAGCTCTTTGAGTGCTTTCAGACTCATATTTTCCAGCACTAGTTTACCATTCCTGAAAGCAGGTGGCAGAAATCAGGTGAAGGGCAAGTGCTGAGGCACCACAGCAGCTCCCAGAAAATATAAGTGCATCGTAATGATTTGAGACAAAACCCACTTGTAAAATCTTATTCTGCATATGTATGTGCATTTGCAGTTGAGATATTTGTATCACATTCCTACATTTTATTTAAATGGACAGTAAAATTGGATTGGCCAGGCACCTGTGAATTATAAATGCTTTAAAATCAAACCCACTTTTTTTGGATGAGAGTTTATTTGCAGGGTATATTGCATAATGCTTTACGGATCTAAAACATAATAAGTCTAAATATTCTTTCAGAATTATGAGATTATTCTAATTCATTTAGGGAATGAATTTTTACTCTATCAATAATTGTTACAAAGTGACGTTAAGCCTTTCATTTTGAATAGGGTTGCATTTTTGCATGATCTGGTTATCTAAATAATAATAATAAATAAAATAAAAATGAAACATAAAGATTGACCTTTTACTTTGCTCCAATAACAATGATTATGATCTTTATATGTAAATTATAGAGTAAGAAAATAATACAGCACATATAAAGGGGGGGAGAGGTAATTGGGAAGAGAAAATAATGAACAGAACTCTACAGGAATAGGGAGACTATATTCTCTCTCAGAAAACCTTAACCTTGGTTTTAAGGCCTTCCAGGGATCCCTGGGTGGCGCAGCGGTTTGGCGCCTGCCTTTGGCCCAGGGTGCTATCCTGGAGACCCGGGATCGAATCCCACGTCGGGCTCCCGGTGCATGGAGCCTGCTTCTCCCTCTTCCTGTGTCTCTGCCTCTCTCTCTCTCTCTCTCTCTCTCTCTGTGACTATCATAAATAAATAAAAAAATTAAAAAAAAGGCCTTCCAATATATTCATTTGGGTCCACCTAGATTATCCAAAATCATTTCCCTTACTTAAAGTCACCTGATTATGGGCTTTACCTACATCTCAAAATGACTCCACAGAAACACCTAGATTAGTTTTTAACTGAGTAAGTGGGGACTATGGCCTAGCCAAGCTGGCACCTCAATAAAGCCATCACATCTGTGAATTCCCTTATCTTCCTTAAGAGTAATCACATTGTCAGATTTGAAAGTGTCTCTGAGCTCCTGCCTGTTCATATTCTTCTGCTTTTCCTTAGAGAACAATCATATTAAACCACCACATTGTATTACAAAATATTACCTTGCTTTCGTCCAGTCCTTGAAATTTATAAAAAGTGGTGATACTATATATTTATGTGAGGTATGCTTTTTCCAATTAATATATTTCTGAGACATTCTCAATTTGGTGTGAGTAGATGTTATCATTCCTTTCTAATGCTCTTCATTGTTGGATTATTTGACTGCACCAATTGTTTATTTATCCATTCTCCTATCTATGGCTATGTCATTTGTTCATTGTTATTTACTACTCAAACAATAAATTTTGAAGCTTTTTGTACATATATATTTCTTCACTTGTCTAAAGAATTCTCTGGATAAGCACTTAGAACTGGAATCCCTGGATCTTATGCTATAAATCCAGGTTGACTTTACAAGATGTTATACAGTGGTAACAGATACACTTTTCTGCCCTTAGAATCAAAATGTAGATATTTATCAATACATGGTTGAATCAGACTATGTTAGGTTCCTATTGGGGTTGTAACAAATTCCCATGGTTTAATGGCTTGAACCATACAAATTTGTTCTGTGAGGATTCTAGAAATTGTAATAACAATATCAGTTTCTCTGGGCTAAAGTCAAGGTGTCAATAGTGCTGATTCACTCTGGAGGCTCTGAGGGGAAAACGTATTTCCTTGACTTTTCAGCTTCTTCTAGTAGCTGCCTGTATTCCCTGGCTTGTGGCTCTTCCATTGCTCTAGAGTTAATATATTTCTACATAAAATACCTCCAAAGAATGATGGACGTTTTTTTCCAAACTTTTGGGTGCTCTATGAAATTCAATGCTATCTCACTAGTCAGGGCTTGGAAATTTTTATTTTACTTTTATAAATGAACTTGCCTTCATTTAATTAATTTAGGGATATTTGAATGTTAAAAATTATATTCTACCATGATTTCATGAAACAAAGTTACCAAACAATTATTTTTATTAAATGAAGGTAAATTTTGTGTAACGACATTGTTCATGTAAACATAAATACACACTTATTTTTAGTCTATTGATTTATTTCTAGCACGTTAAGGGCATTATTATATTTATAAGGTTAAGAATTTAAAAGAAAGAAAGAAAAGAAAGAAAGAAAGAGAAAGAAGAAAGAAAAGAAAGAAAGAAAGAAAGAAAGAAAGAAAGAAAGAAAGAAAGAAAGAAAGAAAGAAAGAGAAAGAAAGAAAGAAAGAAAGAAAGAAAGAGAAAGAAAGAAAGAAAGAAAGAAAGAAAGATGGAAAGAAGAAAGGAAGGAGGGAAGAAACTAAAGCTGTGATTGCAGGTATGGCTCAGGGGAAGAGCATTTGATCACAACTCAAAACAGCCCAGTTTCAAATCCCAATGCCCACTAACAATTTTTGCAAATGCATCACTCTGTTGGGAAAGATTATGGAACTCATGTGCTTGACATTTTCTTGTTCTTATTTTTGTTTTCATTTCTTTCCATGTACTGTCATTTGGAAACTTAGAGAAATTCTTGTCTTGTTATCTCACAAAATAATTTTTATAATGCTTTTTTTAAAAAATAATATCTGTTGTTGTAGTCAAGACTTCAGACTTGCAGTAGTACATAGAGTTAATCTCATCTCTATCATTTACCACATTTGTATTTTGAAGCAGATTTTGAACAATAAGCCTCATTTTGCTTATGACTAAAGAAAAACGATTCTTTCCTGTTAGAGTTCTTGTATTCACAGTGTTCATATTTTACTTAAGCAATAGTAAAATTGAGAAGATTATTTAAATAGTTTGTGGATTTATTATTTGTGCTTCAATTCCGATCACTGAAAACTAACTTTGGGGTACCTGAGAGGCTTAGTCAAGCCTCCAACTCTTGACTTCAGTTCAGGTCATGATTGCAGGGTTGTGAGATTAAGTCCCATATCAGGCTTCATGCTGGAATGTGGAGCCTGCTTAAGATTCTCTCTCTCCCTCTCCCTTGCCCCCCTCTGTGACTTTCCTTCCCTTTCTTACAAAACAAAACAAAACACACCTAACTTTGAATAGTTTTTACACAAAGAATTGAAAAGAAAACAAAGCTAGACAAACCAACAATCAACAAATAACCACAAAACCCTGAAATCCAAATGAATATACCACCTACTAGGAGGTAAGACATTTGCAAATTATGTGTTGAGATTTAAAATAAGTTCCCCTGAAATTTTGAGAACAAAACCAGATTTTTATTTTGAAAGTATGACTAGAAGTTTATATGTGCTGTTTTCATTCATTTTAGAACCTAAACAAGTTTTTGTACCTTCTTTATTAAAAGCTTGTTACAGGGAAATCACACCTCTCCTTTAGTCACATACATTATTTCTAATTGCGTTCAAGAAGCAGACTTACTAGGCAGCCCAGGTCGCTCAGTGGTTTAGTGCCACCTTCAGCCCAGGGCATGATCCTTGAGGCCCTGGATCAAGTCCCGCGTCGGGCTCCCTGCGTGGAGCCTGCTTCTCCCTCTGCCTGTCTCTCTCTCTCTCTCTCTCTCTCTCTCTGTGTGTGTGTGTGTGTGTCTCATGAATAAATAAATTAAAAAAAAAAAAAAAGCAGACTTACTCTTGTCGGAGTCAGAAATAATTAGTGGATTGCTGCATGTCTTTTCTTAAATGAGTCCCCAAATTCCCCAGAAGGATATCTTGAAATCATCCAAGATAGAGACACTAGACTGAAACTACCTAGCTTCATTATCATTATCATTGGCTGTTTGGAAAAATAAATTATTATTCTTAATACTAAGATAAATGCTAGATTAAGCATGCAGATCTCTGACCATTCCCTAGTTCTTTCAATTCAGATCCTATGTCTCAAAATATTTATAAAGCAAAATGGTTGTATATATACAACTAACATATATTTTTGTTTGGTATAATGCAGAGAACTTAAATTATTTCCTGCATTTTCTTACGGAAACCACAAAGGGCTACTAATTTATTTTGAAAATCAGGCTATTTCAGCTAGCTAGAGGAAAGATGTAGTTTAAGTGTACTAGCCAGAACAAAAATAAAACAAAACTCAACCTTAGTCTCCAAGGAGCAGAACATTTTTTAAAATATTTTATTTATTCATGAGAGACACACACAGAGAGAGGCAGAGACATAGGCAGAGGGAGAAGCAGGCTTCCTGTGGGGAGTCTGATGTGGGAATCGATCCTAGAACCCTGAGATCACACCCTGAGCCAGAGGCAGATGCTCAACCACTGAGCCACCCAGGTGCCCCCAGAAACAGGTTTAAAATATAAAGAATAAAATATGATTTTCACTTAAATACCAAACCATATAATACCTCTGCAAATTAGTTTGTTATCTGTTATGAATTTTAAGAACTATACAAAAATTTAATAGTGAACCTAATACCTTTTTCTCAATGAGGCCATAAGAAGACTTCTCTCGTTTGTTTATATGATTTTTTTTTAATTCATACAAAACTACTCAATTGAAACTAGTATAGCCTTTTTGGAAGACTATTTAACAACTTTTATCAAGGATTTTACCTAAGATAGATCCTTGATACACTAACTCAACTTCTAAGTTTTTTTAAATAACAACCACGAATCCATTAAAAGTTGCACAGAGTTTTGTTCTTTTTTAAGATTTATTTTTATTAAAAATAAAGATTTATTTTTATTTATTTGAGAAAGAGGGAGAGAGGGTGCATGTGGAAGTGTGGAAAGGGCAGAGGGAGAGACTCTCAGGCCAACTTCCTGCTGCTAAACTCAGACATGAGGCTGCACTCAGAGATTATGACCCCAGCCAAAATCAAGAGTTGGATGCCCAACCGAGGGTTTTGATTATTGTAAGTCTAAATAGAAATAGCTTAAATGTATAGGAACAGGAGACTTATTAAATATAATTTCTTCATGCAATGCAATATTATAAAGTATATATCTAAAAGTTATTTAAGGTCATGAGAATGCACTCACAATGTATTGATGATGAAAAAATATATTTTTAAAAGGTTATATACAAGTTATAAATCACCTATCTTCCTATATATACAAAAAACATGATAAAAATGGAAGAAAATTCAATGTAATTTTAAAATGCTTAGGTTTAAATGGAAAAATTATAGTTAACTTGTTTTTTACCCTTATGTATTTCCCAAATACTCTATAACAAATATTATGACAAATATTATGATAACTTTGATCACCTGGTGAAAATATTAAATTAAAAAATTTAAGTGTATAAAAAATTAAATATAAAAAGTTACCCTAGCCTCTCTAAGCATTTTGTAAATCTTTCCCATATCATGTTATATAAATATAATGAAAAACACAGAACAAGACTAAGGGGCCTTAGGTAAGCCACTTAACCTTTTGTGTCTTGGTTTGCTAATGTATTAAATGTGCCTTATGTTGCTCTCTGGAGTGAATGAAAATGAATAAATCTCGGTCCACAAACTCAGATGGGCAATAAATGGCTTTATATTTGAACTATCTTTCCATTTCATGCACCTTAACATTTCAGAAAAATAATATTCCCAGCAGAATAGCATCCAAATCTCAGTGGACAAGGTGTTTTTTACATAGCATCAAGATATTGGTAAAAAGGGAATTTAGTTCAGTCCTGGAGACATCCATGATGGAATCTATTATCTCTTGTTTTCTGTCCATCCAAGTTGTCATTGAGTTGTCTTTTTTGTCTTTTCCAAGACAAAAGACCTACAGATTCTTTTTCCATTCAATTACCTTCTTTTCCCTCCACTCTTACCTCAGTCCAAGACAATATTTTCTTGAATTGCTATAAATACAATAATTGTGAACCAGACTACACTTGGTTAGAATCCCAATTCCATCACTGAATGGCTATGTGACCTTTAGCAAGTTATATAACTCTGTGCCTCACTTTTCATATCTTTAAAATGAGAGCAATTACAGTGCCTATTTCATGGGATTACTGCAAGTGTTACATGAATTAAGTGCCTAGTCAAGTGTCTAGAATCATGTTTGCAGCACGGTAAGTGGTGAAGAAGTGTTATTATGTGTATTCTTAGTGTGATAAAGGAAGTGGAAGTGGGGAATGAAAGGCACAAAGGATGTTTTCTCTTTTAAAAAATATTTCATTTATTTATTCAGAGGCAGAGGGAGAAGGAGGACCCCACTATGCAACACTCGATCCCAAGACCCCAAGATCATGACCCCAGCCAAAGGCACGCTTAGCTGCTTAGCCACCCAGGCTCCATGGATGTTTTCATTATGTTCTTATTTAGTTGTTGTTGTTTCTACTGAACTCACTACTATCCCTGCATTTCCCTATGCCTTTGCCCTGACATGCATCTCTATGGCTTCTCTGTCCTTTATCATCTATCATGTCCAAGTTGGTTGTATGGGGTTCTCTTTACATTAACAACTTCAGTTCTTTGGAAGCTCTTGAAGAAGCCTGCATTTGAAAAGGAGCCTCCTCTGTGCAGGAACTTGGAATGTGTTCTACTTACTATGCTTTATTCCTATGATGTGCTGACCTTGAACCATTGTCCTTAGGCAGAATCTCTCTCAGCCCTGGTTACCAATCAGGGACCGGAGCATCCTTTTTATCCCTTTTTCCTTCGGAAGGCTTAATTCTCATGTTCAGGTCTAGATAATTGAGCAGTATTTCACCCAGAATAACCCAAAATTGTCCTAGATCTTTATGCAGGTAAGATTCTGGGTGATTCCCATTGGTAGCCCAAAGTTTCCCAAAGTGGCGTGTAAATATGTTTCTCCTCGGCCTTTTAGTACTAATAATAGTTGTAGAAGGATAGTCACAAGTATTTTCTTGGAACATACCTTCATTATTACACAAAAACATACAATTTTACACAAACGTTGTTTTTATTCAGAAATCACCAATGTTTGGAGTCTTTGTAAAGTATAATTTGGACTGGCTACATTTCTTTTACAATTTAATTCATCTAAATATCAATTAAAGTAAAGATCAATAGTCAATATTCGTAGAGAACTATCTGTATGTCAAGTTCTGCACTAATCAACATTTTAACAGTTAATCTTTAATCAGTTAATCATTATAACCTGTCTGTGAGATAACTGTTAATTTTCCTAATAATGATTTTCTCCCTAAATGAGGAGGTTAAGAAACTGGCTGATATTTAATGTTTGGTAAATAGTAGGATCAAGAATGAAACTTATGTCTAGCTGGATTCCAAACCCAAGTTTCAGATATTCAATTTTTTATTATTATTTATCCACTAGGCAACAATAAAAAAGGTAAAGCATCAAGGCTGTCACCTGAACTAATGGTACACAAAAATGACAACAGAATTATCTGAAGAACATAAGTTCTATACATATAAATCTTATTGTCTTTGGGTTTTCTTAAAGTCATTACCCATCTCATTTTCCTGCCTCTCAAATATTTATTTACTGCTTACTATGTGCAAGGCTTTAAACAAAGGGATATGTGCGAAGGAGTAACTGTCTTCCAGAATTCATATTTACTGAGAGGTTTTTAAAAAATCAACTAGCTGCATTAAAAATCGAGCTTTGACATGTGTTTTGGTAAAGGATTAACAAAGTTGTTAGTAGAATATAGAAGAGAAAAACTTATTTCAATGATTACAGAAGATTACATCAAAGACATGAAATTTCATCTGGGCCTTTGAGGTAGAGGAAGAATGAACACAGACAGAAGATTGGCAAAAAGAAACGAACGTATGTAGAAAGCTTGATATTTGATGAGGCTCAAAAGAGGTAAGAGAACATGTATTACAGTATTATCATGGTCTAAACAGTTATTGACCATTAAGTTACCCAAATTCTTGGCATTGTTAAGGTCTCTCAGGTAAGAATTTTTTTTGATGGCGGAAGATAAAAAGTAGAATAAATGATAGTACAAACACAGCTCTTAAACCAAACTCTTTGGTGTGACATAAAGCTTCTTAAAATGCTTTTTATAAAATATTGGTCAAAAGCACTTCTCAAAGAATGCTGACCTGAACCTCTATTACCATTTCCTACTTTTTGATCTAGACACAACAACATTTGGTTTAGAAAAGGTTCTTCTTGCTAATGGAGTATAATTCTTATTTTCATCAATATTTGATATTAATAATGCTTAGAACATAGGAGAATGGCACAGATTCGGGTGTAGAATGTCTTTCATCTTAAGGATTTATACCTTTTTTAAAAGCTGCATTTTCACTTTGAGGAAAAGGCTGATGATATAATGTATGGTTTGATGTAAAAGTTGGCAGGTGGAGAAGAAGGGAAGGGGGAGGTTGTGTATGGCTAAACATTAAAGTGTTAGAAAACATAAAATTAGTAATACCCTGACCCAAGTTATGAAGGATTTTGAAACAGTAGAAATGTGGCATTTTTATTAAAACTTAAAATATGCATACTCAACACCAAATAAATCAATGATGGGTTATTATAGCTCTCCTAGCCTGAAGGCCAATGTTACCAATGATACAGAATTTGCTTTGATAGAGCAATAAAGTAGGAATTCAAATTGTATCAAACTCCCCAATTAGCCAGTAAGAGTCAGATATGAGCTGCTCTGGTTATACTGATTCCAGTATAGACTAAAACTCCAAATAAAGTAAACCTTCAAAATTATGTTACAAAGCTGAAAAAATCATCCCCAGATATTAAAATTAGTAAGTATGAAAGATGGCATTCCTCATTTCAACAAACAGGTTCACTTAAGAGGTTTAGAATTAGAGTGTTACTGAGAATGGGATATTTCCGAGTGTCATCAGGAAAGCTAGAGTTTCTTATAAATTGGGAGGCTATTCCTTTGTACATTATCTTACCTTCTACTCGAAGTACATTCCTTTTGATATTCAACCTTCAAACACCTACTTCCTCTTCAGGACAGGTCAAATATTTCAACCTCTAGAAATTCTTTTCTAAATCTCAGATGGTTTTGTTTCTACTCTTGTGAGTCTCCTAATTATATTTTAATCACTACAGTAAATACGATTGGAAATTAGAAATGTGTGTGTGCCTGTCCTTCTTTTTCCTGAGCCATTCACTTTTTGAAAGCCAGAACTGACTATTTTTATCTCTGCCAATACCTAACATGGCAGGCAATATGAGTTTGTTGAATGAATTTTAAATAGGCATATAAATTGTTCCCAAGCATAGGCAGGTTGACAAAGATTTATCCTGAAAGGAAGTACACACACACACACACACACACACACACACACACACACACAAAGGATATGTTTAAATATATCAAAATATATTCAAGGTAACTTTGAACAGTGAAAAAAATAACGGAAATTTTCTATATGCTTTTGTAATTATTTTCATTTTTAAAGGGAACCAAATAGTATCATATGCATGTTTCTACTGTTCTGAAAGGGGAATGTATGACAAATGTTAAGGACTAGAATCAATTATTTGAGTGAAAATATCTTTCAAGCAAAAAAAAAAAATCAAGTTATGAGTCATATGTTGAAATAGCCCTAAACTATATGACTCTTGTTTTAGTCCAAGGCACATAGATCAGTCTTCTGTTCTGTAATTTGGTTATCCTGCATTGATTTAACCATCAAGAGGGAGGAAATGACAAGCTACTGTTTATCCTGCCAGATATCTCAGTCATTGTGAATGTATAATTGTCATTCTGGTCTAGGTTCTTCTTTGTGGGATTAGCCACCAAATCAATTCCTCAGAGCATAATCACTTGTGGAAGAGCTGATACCACAGAGCCCTCAGGCTGAATACCTGAAGGCTGAATGATAGATTGTGGAAATACTACTATTGAGCCTTACTTGAAGCAGTGGACCAGCCAACCAGCCTCCATTTATAGCAGCTCTTGGAAGAAGCAATTGGTATCTGAATGTTCCAGTTTCCAATCAAAATCTATGGAACATAATTGTTCCCATCAGAATTTCTTCTTAAGCCTACAGATGTTTGTAAATCTCCTTAACTGCAATTTGTGATATTATAAAGAATCACCATATTGTACACCTGCAACTAATATTACACTGTAGTTAACTAACTGGAATTTAAATAAAAACTTTTAAAAAAGGAATTACTACAATGAACATCCTTTTA
This sequence comes from Nyctereutes procyonoides, assembly GCF_905146905.1. NCBI lineage: Eukaryota > Metazoa > Chordata > Mammalia > Carnivora > Canidae > Nyctereutes > Nyctereutes procyonoides. The sequence goes on along the minus strand of NW_026575132.1, from coordinate 18,922,375 downwards.
CATGTCTTCTTAAATTTATATATATAAAATAAATTTTTAGTATTTTTAACATATATTATGTATGTGATATATACAGAAGATTTAGTTAGAAGATACATCAAGAAGTGGATTTTTTTAATCATGGAGGTGATATCCAAAAGTATTAATAGCCTGGATGACAGAGGTACTGTCATTCAGAGTAGCTGTCAGCCAACCAAGTACAGAGAATGTAAGACCTTAGAATTAGCCCTGGAAATGTGTTGCACCTTTATTGTAGATTACATTATCCAAGGAAGGTTATAACAACTTATTATTCTCCAGAAGTGGAAAATTTAGAGATTTAACTCTCCTTGAAATTTGCACATGCTCTCAGCTTATCCCATCACATTAGAAGATCTTTATTTCAGAGATATACTTAACTTGTATTTCCCAATGAAACAAAGGAAAAAAAAAAAAAAAAAAACAAGACAAATGTTGGTTAAAAAGTCCTGTTCTAGGGGGCAGCCCAGGTGGCTCAGCAGTTTAGCGCTGCCTTCAGCCCAGGGTGTGATCCTGGAGACCGAGGATCGAGTCCCACGTCGGTCTCCCTGCATGGAGCCTGCCTCTCCCTCTGCCTGTGTCTCTGCCTCTCTCTCTCTTTCTCTGTCTCTCATGAATAAATAAATAAAATCTTTAAAAAAAAGTCCTGTTCTAGAACCCATTCATTTTAATATCAAAATAAGATCTTTATACCAGTGACTTTTTAAACAAAACTAAAATTTAATTAAAAAGACTAAACTTGGAGGGGAGGGGCAAGATGGCGGAAGAGCAGGGTCCCCAAATCACCTGTCCCCACCAAATTACCTAGATAACCTTCAAACCATCCTGAAAATTTACGAATTCGGCCTGAGATGTAAAGAGAGACCAGCTGGAATGCTACAGTGAGAAGAGTTCGCGCTTACATCAAGGTAGGAAGACGGGGAAAAAGAAATAAAGAAACAAAAGGCCTCCGAGGGGGAGGGGCCCCGCGAGGAGCCGGGCTGAGGCCGGGGCGAGGGTCCCCAGGACAGGAGAGCCCCGTCCCGGAGGAGCAGGAGCTGCACCAACCTTCCCGGGCGGGCGGAAAGGGGCTCGCAGGGAGGTGGAGCAGGACCCAGGAGGGCGGGGATGCCCTCGGGCTCCCGGGGACACTAACAGACACCTGCGAGCGCAGGAGAGTGCTCCGAGCTCCCTAAGGGCTGCAGCGCGCACGGCGGGACCCGGAGCAGCTCGGAGGGGCTCGGGAGCGGCTCCAGGGAGGGAGCTGCAGGGCGGGAGCGCGAATCCAACAGCGCAGGCCCCGGAGCACAGGGCGCCGGGACACAGCCCAGGATCCGGCCTCCCCCGGGACAGGCAGAGGCCGGGAGGGCCCAGGACAGCGAGGACGCTCCTGCCCCGAGCTGAGCAGATCAGCGGCCCCGCCCCGGAGCCTCCAGGCCCTGCGGACGGAGAACCGAGAGCCCCGAGCCCCGTAGTTCCTGCGGAGGCTGAATCCAGGCTTCCAGAGTTGCCATAGCAACTGCGGCTGTTCCTCCTGGGGCCCCACGGGGTAAACAACCCCCGCTGAGCCCGGCAGCAGGCAGGGGCAGAGCAGCTCCCCCAAGTGCTAACACCTGAAAATCAGCACAGCAGGCCCCTCCCCCAGAAGACCAGCTGGACGGACCAGTGATACTCCCCCGTGTTCCAATACAACTTGTTTCTGGCCACTCTGCACTGAGCAAAATGACTAGAAGGAAAACCTCACTTCAAAAGAAAGAATCAGAAACAGCCCTCTCTCCCACAGAGTTACAAAATCTGGATTACACTTCAATGTCAGAAAGCCAATTCAGAAGCACTATTATACAGCTACTGGTGGCTCTAGAAAAAAGCATTAAGGCCTCACGAGACTTCATGACTGCAGAATTTAGATCCAATCAGGCAGAAATTAAAAATCAATTGAATGAGATGCAATCCAAACTAGAAGTCCTAACGACGAGGGTTAACGAGGTGGAAGAACGAGTGAGTGACATAGAAGACAAGTTAATGGCAAAGAGGGAAACTGAGGAAAAAAGAGACAATCAATTAAGGGACCATGAAGACAGATTAAGGCAAATAAACGACAGCCTGAGGAAGAAAAACCTACGTTTAATTGGGGTTCCCGAGGGCGCCGAAAGGGACAGAGGGCCAGAATATGTATTTGAACAAATCCTAGCTGAAAACTTTCCCAATCTGGGAAGGGAAACAGGCATTCAGATCCAGGAAATAGAGAGATCCCCCCCTAAAATCAATAAAAACCGTTCAACACCTCGACATCTAATAGTGAAGCTTGCAAATTCCAAAGATAAAGAGAAGATCCTTAAAGCAGCAAGAGACAAGAAGTCCCTGACTTTCATGGGGAGGAATATTAGGGTAACAGCAGACCTCTCCACAGAGACCTGGCAGGCCAGAAAGGGCTGGCAGGATATATTCAGGGTCCTAAATGAGAAGAACATGCAACCAAGAATACTTTATCCAGCAAGGCTCTCATTCAAAATGGAAGGAGAGATAAAGAGCTTCCAAGACAGGCAGGAACTGAAAGAATATGTGACCTCCAAACCAGCTCTGCAAGAAATTTTAAGGGGGACTCTTAAAACTCCCCTTTAAGAAGAAGTTCAAGTAACTCTGAACGTGAATGGGCTTAATGACCCCATCAAAAGGCGCAGAGTTTCAGACTGGATAAAAAAACAGGACCCATCTATTTGCTGTCTACAAGAGACTCATTTTAGACAGAAGGACACCTACAACCTGAAAATAAAAGGTTGGAGAACCATTTACCATTCAAATGGTTCTCAAAATATACCCTAAAAACTACAGAACACTTCTGAAAGAAATTGAGGAAGACACAAAGAGATGGAAAAATATTACATGCTCATGGATTGGCAGAATTAATATTGTGAAAATGTCAATGTTACCCAGGGCAATTTACACGTATAATGCAATCCCTATCAAAATACCATGGACTTTCTTCAGAGACTTAGAACAAATTATTTTAAGATTTGTGTGGAATCAGAAAAGACCCCAAACAGCCAGGGGAATTTTAAAAAAAGAAAACCATATCTGGGGGCATCACAATGCCAGATTTCAGGTTGTACTACAAAGCTGTGTTCATCAAGACAGTGTGGTACTGGCACAAAAACAGACACATAGATCAATGGAACAGAACAGAGAACCCAGAAGTGGACCCTGAACTTTATGCTCAACTAATATACGATAAAGGAGGAAAGACGATCCACTGGAAGAAAGACAGTCTCTTCAATAAATGGTGCTGGGAAAATTGGACATCCACATGCAGAAGAATGAAACTGGACCGCTCTCTTGCACCATACACAAAGATAAACTCAAAATAGATGAAAGATCTAAATGTGAGACAAGATTCCATCAAAATCCCAGAGGAGAACTCAGGCAACACCCTTTTTTAACTTGGCCACAGTAACCGGAGAAGGACAAACAGTGTATGTTCTCATTCATTTGGGGAATATGAATAATAGCGAAAGGGAATATAAGGGAAGGGAGAAGAAATGTGTGAGAAATATCAGAAAGGGAGACAGAACATAAAGACTTCTAACTCTGGGAAATGAACTAGGGGTGGTGGAGGGGGAGGAGGGTGGGGGGGTGAATGGGTGACGGGCACTGAGGGGTACACTTGACGGGATGAGCACTGGGTGTTATTCTGTATGTTGGTAAATTGAACACCAATAAAAATTAATTTATAAAAAAAAAAAGACTAAACTTAGTATAATGATTACATAATTTAATGATTATTATATATAATTTACTAAAATATCATAAAATAAATGCATCAATAGATTATGGTTCTGAAATTAAGTACAAATTTTTCCTTCTTAGTATTTCAATGTAGCATTGATAATGAATATAGATATTAATGCTTCTGTTTTAGTCCTGGTCCAAATGTTGTTCTTTTTATTGTATTTCTTTTTTTTTTTTAAATACATTCCAGATGGGTCAACCCAAGTCTCATTGTTTAATATCAAAGTGAACATGCGTGAATATTCATGGACAATCACAATATTATTTCAGGCTATGATCTTGTGTAGTTTTCATGTCTTTTCAATACATTTTATTAAAATTCTTTCTAATTCTGATTTTTCAATTACAGATGCTCAAGACAGGTTTTTCCAGAACTAGATAAAAGCTACTTACAAGATCAGTACCTGGATAAAAGCTACTTACAAGATCAGTACCTGGGTCCTGGAGTCACTTCAAATGAGAGCATCATTACCAAAGAATTCATAGTATAGGGCTTGAATAAATGAGATCAGAAGTCAAGAAACAGAATCAGATTCCAAAGCCTACAAGGTAACCAGTGAGCAAATTAGGTTAGTGGTATTAGACAACAGAATCAAAGAATGAGAGATTCAATCATCAGGAAACAAAAATAGTGAAGTAGATATCAGTAAAATATTTTTTTTAGAACAAATACCTACTGTCTATTGCAACTTTCAGTTGAGTATGGAAGATACAGCTAGACACACTACTCAGTAATTTGGAGAAAGGTACTTAAAGACCAAACCCGAGAGATGTAAATATTTCCAGAATAATCAGAATGGGACAGTGAGCTTATTTGAAGTTTAAGTCATTCTCGCATACCTCCAGACATATGGCTATTGTAAATATAAAAAATAATAATAAAAATAATGTTCCACACAGGAAATCAAGGTGTAGTTTTCAAGCTGCTTCACTATGCTACTATAAATAATTCATAGCTAACATCTTCCAACTCCAAACAGAAATTTAAAGTTAATGATATTATTCAGGATGAAAAATTCATTATTAATTTCCTAGTAATCATATCTAAAGACAAAGATCAGAAATTTCCTAAGGAGTTACATTTCAGCATTCCATATTAAAACTCACTGGTCCAACCCTGGAATCAAATGAAGGCTTGTTTACCTAAATACTTTATTTCTAAAGGCATAATAGCTTTGGCTATCCTCAAAATAACATAGGAACTAACACAGTTGAGTCGTTATTAAATTTATTCTGTTATTAACTAGTACTACAGGCATTCAAAAATGATATTTTGATACAATTAGCAACTAGAAACAATTGCTTCTTTGGAAAAAAGTAGAATATCATTACTACATCACTACATTTTGGCAGATGTTCTCAACTAAAAAGTTGAAAGGCAATAGTAAATTATTGAGTGAAATATGGAATCATATATTGAGATAAATACTAATCCAAATGTTTCATATGGATAGAGGAAGATAAAATTCTTCCATAAAATACCATTAGTTTATGTTCTTCTAGATTTCTGGGGGAAAAAAATCACACATTGAACTCTAATATAGATGAAAATAAGATAAATTTCCTGCTTTAGGAAACATTTTGTTTTCTTTCTAAGAAATTGGATTGAGTTACCAGTATGAGTTAATTAGAAGAAGTAATTACAAAAACAGGAGTAGCCAGAAACACAAAACAAAACTAATTCTTAACTCCTGGTTATCTTCTCTCACTGATGTTGAAATAACCAGTATCCAAAAAAAAAAAAAAAAAAACAGTATCCAATTCTTAAATCACCTAATCATGTCAATTATTTCTTTAGTGGATGTTCTTTTCCTGGTCTCACCTATGTTGAATACAATGAAACAAATAAACTATATTAACACATTTGATATATACATAAGAATTAAGTTGCAATTTCAATATTATCAAATGATCATATGTTACTTAGTTTTCAATAAAATATGAGCACAAATTCTTACAGTAACTTAAAACTGTTATTACTATAACATTTGAATAGTCTTACTTCAAAGTAGGTTACTCCAGGGGCAGCCCAGTTAGCTCAGTGGTTTAGCACAGCCTTCAGCGCTTGGTGTGATCCTGGAGACCCGGGATCCAGTCCCATGTCAGGCTTCCTGCATGGAGCCTGCTTCTCCTTCTGCCTCTCTCTCTCTCTCTCTCTCTCTCCCTCTCTGTATCTCTCATGAATAAATAAATAAAATCTTAAAAAAAGTAAGTTACTCCAACACATTCAAAAGTACTCATAATTCCTACTTAAGTAGAAGAGAATATGAAGTTCAGAAAATATTTATGTTTTTGCTTAAGGCCAAAAATGAATGAGAGGATCTGAAAATTTGAGATGCTATTATGTCAATCATTCTTTATTATTTGAAAGTTAAAGACTTACAGGGAGGCCAGATAATAAAGGAGAAAATGAATGACCAAGAAAAAAATAAGAGGGCTGCAAACACTGTCAATATTGCATGGGTTCCCAGACCCAGTCTGTACCTCCCATTTCAGTCTTCAATGATCAAGGTCAGTACGTAACAAATTTCTCTTGACCAAATACTGTCAGTTTTCCTAAAAGTTTCTGAATAAGCTGGAGAGTCAACAATTGTTTTTTTTTTTTCCTAATATACAATTATTTAAAAGCATATGTTGTTTTGGAGTACACTAAATAGTTTTTCAAATGGGACTCATATATGAATGCTTCTTAAAACATTTATTTAGCCTTTAAAAGCATTTAGATGCTTCTGAAATAATTTATGCTTGTAATATGTAATTATATTAATTGACTAACAAAACATGTTTAAATGGATAAAACCTCCATTTTATAAGCATAGAACATAGTACCTATCAATAGAAAATTAGACTTTCTATTAAGAAATTCTATAGATAACTTCCATTTTCATTCTTCAAGTATCTTGATAATGTCTTTAGCTAACATGCTTCTTATTTATTCCCCATAGCAATTTTCACTATCCTTCAAAGTATTATGGCATTAATTTTTAAGAGCTATTTCAACTTTTCTTAATTAAAAGTTGACACTTAACAAAAGTATAGAAATGATTTTAATATAGCCTTAATTACATAATTTAAGCAAAAATATCAGAAACAACTCTTGATAAAGTATGGAAACTATGGGAACCTGGGTGGCTCAGTCATTTGGCCATTGGACTCTTGATGTCAGATGGGGTCATGATCTTAGAGTCCTGAGGTTGAGCCCTATATCATGCTGCCCACTCAGTGGGGAGTCTGCTTCTCTCCCTCTCCCTATGCCCCTCCCCTGCATGTGCACTTCCTCTCTCTCTCGTTCGATCTCTCTCTAAAATAAATAAATAGATTTTTCGAAAAAAAGTGTGGAAACTATTCTTCATTTACCATAATAAAAAAAATGTTCAAAAATTAGTATAAGTGAGGAATGTTTTCTAGGTACAAAACAGTCATTCTGTATAGTAATTTCACTATATTTGAGATACAATCATTTGCTTCTCTGTTACTCACTTAAAGTGCATACCTCATTGCCTTTTCATCAAATCATATGTAAGTGCTATTATAATATGCATTCTTCAGGTTTAGCTATTGACTAGTATTCAGGAAACCAATTCAAATTGCTGCTGATATTGCAAATAAAAGTTATATAATTTGTTAGTCATATATATATATACTTTATATAAAACACAGAAATAACTTTAAACATGAAATAACCTTTAGATATGAAAAATAGAAGCAAAATAAGGAAAGGGTGGGCAAAAAACTAATATTTTTAAGACCAATCATAATGTAGTAGGTCACAGTCTAGGCAAATGTTTTACATTATGTTGTCAATTTCTGATACATTGTCACTTCAGTTCTCAAATGAAGAAGGTAGATCTGGACAAAGGCAAACATCTAATACAGATTAATCTGACTCTTTAACCCAGTTTTTTTTTTTTTTCTAACAAGAGAGTGAGTTTAAGAATATAAATCTGTGTGTGTGTGTGTGTGTGTGTGTGTGTGAAAGGAAGAAGGGGAAAGGTAGGGAGAAGGAGAGAGAGATGAGAGAGATAGATCTTGGCTTCAGAGTTCCAGTATGATCAGTGGGTTCACTTGAAACTAACAGTTCAGTTTATTTTTCTACCTAATCCTGCTTCCCTCACTTCCTTACAGGTGTTATTCCTAAAAGCACTCTTTAATAAATCACCTGTGGCAAATCTCCATCTCAGACTCTGTTTCCCAGGAAACCTAACTTATAATAGTTGGTGCTAAGAGTAAACCTAAAATGAAGAACCTAAGAAGGACTTTGAAGTTGAATCACCTGCTGGCTGGTTGACAGCAAGAGGACCCTATTACTGGTGGTAGGTGTAGCACAGATTAGCCCCTTGTACAAGAGAGCAGCTCAACTCCTACATCTTTTCCTTGTGGTTAGCTGGTATAGTACAGCAGTGAAAGGAAACGTACTGGAAGGTGTAATATCTCAGGCATTTGAGAGATCTAAGGGAAGTAATAATTATGAGAACTGTGAAATTAAATATTCCTTACTCAGCAATGGATATACTAGATAAAGACAATGGAAAGCTGAGGTTAATTAATCAACCTTTTAAGAATAATTATAAAAACTGAGAAAGACTAAATCTATTTGATAGATACAAATAGATTATCATATATGGCATCTAGAAGACAGAAGAAATTCCTGATCAGGCCTAGGATAGGCATAAAGAATAGCAGAGTCCCAGAGACAGTAAAATTCTCAACTCCAGCAAGATAGGATTATATCTTGAAGGAACATCCTGATTGTGAAGGAATGGGAGCCAGAGACTTGAGATGGGGGCATTTGGGTTTATGCACTCAAAATTTTTGAATTCTGTTTTACCTGAACACCTGGACCTGTGGAAGTGTTCCTCTCTTTCTAATAAAAACTTGTGCTTCCTTTGCATTGTTTGAAGATAATGTAAAGGAATCTGCTTACTAGACAAAATGAGCCCCTCAAGACCTTATTCCTCTTCTGAACACCAGATCCAAAACTGTTACGTCTAAACATAATCTGGCCAGGGAAGTGCTATGTCTTCTAGGGGAAAAAATGAACCATGAAGAATCTATAGAACCTAGCCAAAATATACAGGAATGCATAAAGCAAAATACACAAAATTCATTTTGTTTCTTTAATAAAAGTCAACTTTTAAATTCACCAATTTAACTCAACTTTGTTCCTTCTTTCCTGGAGGAGGAAAGTAATCCAACAATATTTTCCCAAAGACGATTGAATTGTAAAGATCTACTAAGAGGAATAATCATCAAGGAACATATAGAAGAAGACCTTCCTTGGTTGCTATATCTTTTCTTTTCCCTCTTCCATGGAAGTCCAATAATTAATGATCATCAATCAACGCAAGTCAGTCCTGAACTAAGCTCAAAGCAATGGCTTTTGGGACATATGATTATCATATGAGTTGTTCTCTGACAATCAGGGTTCATATGGAAAGTTGGTTTTAGTCTGGTAAGCTGTGTAAAAAATGCATATAACATGAATAAAACTTTAGTTTTAAAGGCCACAGTTGATAAAAATTTATAATACCTAAAGGACTCATAAAATTTAGACCTTCTAAGTACCTTCAGATTTATAGACATAAAAGGTATTCAGTCATGTTCATAGTTTTAGAGTTTCTCATATGCCATTATTGTTGACCACATGATGGTTTTAATATTGTCTTGGCTGAGGAAAGGTATCTGAAAGAGCATAATCATTTATAAGTAATTGCATTCAAATTTTGCAGACATGAAAATGAAGACTGGTTCTGTGAGTTCCAGTATGCACAGTTTTATACACCTTTCAGATCATCCATAGTAATCATATTTTAATTGTAGTACAAAGTGAATAGCTTTTATTCTAATAGGAAAAGCATTAGATGTTAATGAGCATCATGTAAGTATACTTGATGAGCTCACATTTTCTGAATAAAATGAAGTCTTTGGTTAGTTTTTCCAATAACTTTTCTATGTTGAAAGTTTGGACAAGTTATAGAAATAGGGAAGAAATAGTGAAATAGCCAAAATTCATGTTGAGAAGGAAGAAGTTGTGTTTCAAACTGATGCCCCTATAAGATGGTCTTCTTCCTACATACAATGAATGTGGTGGAAAACATTTCTATGAGCAATTATTATAATTAGTGAATTTTCATGGAAGGTAGGAAGATGTTGAACATTTGGGCCCGTTTTAAAAAGCAGCTATCAAAAATAGTAAGAAAAAAAAAAAAGAAAGGTAATCCTAATTACCAAGGGAAATTAATATTGCCAGGATTCATTAGCTATTTTCCAAAGGTGAAACTTATCGCAAATTTCATCTATCAATGTCTGTATTTATACTGAAACCATGATTAAGCATGTTTGTTTTTCCTTCTTCACAAAAGTTTCTGCTGTCCTAGGAAAGCCTATAAAATGTTTAAAAGGTTTATGACGCTGAAATTCCTGGCTTGAACTGTCTTTTTAGTGAATAATAGTCGGGACCTGTTGGATTATCATCTTTTCTCACCAAATAAATAAAGTATAAGACTATTTTATCAGCATCTCCAGAGACCAGTGACCTTATCATTTTGAGCTTTATCACTTTCTTCAGTCTCTCTAAAGATAATTTTGTTTTCCAAATTACACCACTAAAGTTTCAGGAACTTTTACTACAGTTGGTTTCCAAGAAAAAAAGTTTATAAAAGGAACTACAGTAGGAGTATGGTAGCAGCATAATTCAATATCTTCTGCCTTATTTTCTCCCAGATATCAAAACAGAACAGAGAAAAATAGTAAGAACAGAAACACCAAACCACCTCTACCAACCTTACAACACTATTTTCTGTGAAAGTACATTGTTGATAGAGTATAAATTGATGCATTTACAGGGGAATTTGGCAATATCCACCAAAATTTAAAATATAAATACTCTTTCAAATGAAACATCACTCCTGGGAATTTATCTTACTATTACATATATGCACAGAACACAATGTATATATAAAATTATTTGTTAAAAGTTATAACAAAAAGTTGGAAGTAATTTTAATGTTCATTAAAAGATTCAAAGTTATGACAGCCCCCCCCAATTTTTATAATGTGCTTGAAATCTTTAAGTGACAAAAACAAAAATAAGAATAATGTACTTTTATGTAAGAAAAAAAAAAGCTGCTTACATACAGAAGTTCACTCAAAGAATTAATGGAATTTCCTGGGCTATTGGGGATTGGTAGGTAGGAGAAGCCTGGTAAACTAATGCAGTCATTCTCCATCAGGGGCAGTTTTCCCTCGGGGAACATTTCACAATATCTGGAAATAATTGTATCATAAATGGAGTAGCAATGCTTTTCCTATCTAGGAAGTAGAGGTCCGAGATGCAGTCGATGATCCTAAAACATAGAATCAGCACACCAATGAAAAGGAACTATCCATCCCAAAATGTCAATAATGCCAAGTTCCCAATGTTATACTAGAGCAAGTAAGTTATTTTATGCCTTTTTTTTTTTTTTACAGAACTTTATTTATAAGATAGTGTCTTACCTTATGTGGCACATGCAGAATAGTTGATGTCTCATTTTGGACTTCCTTAGGGTACCAATACAAATTAAACATTAGTGCTATAGAAATATCTTGTCAAAAAATTATGAGCAAATTAGTCTTTAATGGGATGTGTGGGTGGCTCAGCAGTTGAGTCGTGATCCCAGGATCCAGGATGGAGTCCTATATCAGGCTCCCACCAGGGAGCCTGCTTATCCCTCTGCCTATGTCTCTGCCTCTCTCTCTCTCTCTCTCTCTCTCTCTCTCTCTCTGTCTCTCATGAATAAATAAATAAATCTTTAAAAAATATGTTCATTACTTTGTATATTAGATTGCTTTATCTTAAAGTTTGGCTTCATTTTTATTCTCAATTAACATGAGAATCTAGTTTTAAGCAAATTTTACATGGCCCTAATAGGAAGAATTTGATGTTTGGCATACATCTGGTCTAGCATTTCATTCATTTAAAAGCACTTGGTCTTTTCTTGGATAAAAGAGAATAGTAAGAATGATCATATTCTTTAACAGACAGCTCAGTGAATCTCAGTCTCCTCTTGCACATGTCAAGGTTGAGTTTATTTCTGGCAGATCCTTACATAGAGGCAGCATTTTTTGTTGTTGTTGTTGTTTTAATTTTTTTTTTTTTTTACGATAGTCATACAGAGAGAGAGAGAGAGAGAGGCAGAGGGAGAAGCAGGCTCCATGCACCGGGAGCCTGACATGGGATTCGATCCTGGGTCTCCAGGATCGCGCCCTGGGCCAAAGGCAGGCACCAAACCGCTGCGCCACCCAGGGATCCCGAGGCAGCATTTTGAACCAGCTTTTTAAATATAGCTATGGGGACATTTTGATGTTGAACCCAAAGCATTATTTTATAACCAGCATTGTGTGCAATAGATGTTCTTCATCAGGAATGAAATGGAAATCAGGCATGTTATACACATAATTCAAAAATATCTTGGCCTTACTAGACTTTGGGTAAATATGAAGACTCTTATACCTTAATATCCAGATTCCCATCATTCTTCAGCCCTAAATCCATAACAGCCTTCTTTCTGAGCCCTCCTTCACTGTCTACTCTAGGTTTGTCAATGTTATGGGAAGGGATATCTTATGTGTATTCACAAATCAACACAAGCTTCCATTTGCCAGTAATCCAACTCAGAACCACCATCATCACTTTCAGTGACCTTGGCTTTATTTAAGGATGTCTCACTGTAGACATCAATGCTTTTAGCATTTAAAGTGCTTAAAGTCTTTAAAGTGTTACATAAATTTGACAACATCTTGGGAAGAAAAGGAATAACTTCTCCCCTATTATTATTATTTCAAATGATGGAGTTGAGGGCCCTAAAATTGTTCAGATTTTAGGCAGATAGCTCCTGTTTTCATTTGCCATATGCCATTTTGTTTCCAAAATCAGAAATGATTTCACCTGCTAAAAGTCATGTATCACCTAAAACTACTACGCTCCTGTAACATTTTATTCTCTGTACCAATCTATGGTTCAATAGCACCCGAATGTAAAGGTCTCACATATATATAGTTGAAGTTTCAAAAAAGATAGAATAGGAAGAATGTAAGATAAGTAATATTTGAATATTTAGTGTTGGAAGTTTTTTTTTAAAGGTAGAAGCCATAAGGTCCCATATTTATGAAGCACAGAAACATAAAATTAAAAACAAATGACTTATAGATATATTTTAGTGGAATTTCAAAAAACAACAAAGATATGATCTTAAATTCATCCAAAGGAAAGGGAAAAATGTCATCAAAAGAAATATAAATAGAACAAACAAACGTCATTGTTTTTTGTGAAAACTACAAATCGGACTATAATTTTGAAACAAATATGCATAAAATGTGAAGAAGATATCTTGAAATCATTTTATTGATGTGAAGGTAAACTGAGCTATTGATTAATACTATGTTTTTGTGTAATCAATAGTATGACAGATGAAAACCAGAAATAGAAGTAATAACTTCCAATTTATTAAAAAATGGAATGTTTTAATTACAAAATAAAGCAAAAAAATTGTAATATGGGCAAATTAGATAAAAAGCACAAATTACAAATATATTAGCAATTACTATTCCTATAAATATAAAATCAGTAGTCTGTATGCCAGCTAACTTTCTCTGTCAAGAAGCAGATAATAAATACTCCATGGTCCGTATGGTCTCTGTCATGATGATTCAATTATGTCATTGTCTCAGCAATTAAGACATAAATGAGTGGGTGTGGCTCTATTCCAATATAACTCTATTTATAAGAACAAACAGCCTGCCTCATTTGGCCCGAAGGTCATAGTTTAAATCTACAAGTTAAAAGAAAAACATTACCTAGGCATTTTTCTTTAAATTTCAGCTAAATGATGTTTATAAGATAAAAATTTAAAAAAAGAAAAGTAAGCCTCAGATTTTGAAAATAATAGAATAAAAAAAGATCTGCCATGCAAATGTTTTAAAGTGAAAAAGTTGTTATACTAATGTCAAACAAAGGAGATTTTAAGGCAAAAAAAAATTAAAAATAGAGAATAGGATAAAAAGCCAGACTGAATGATATATAATTATAAATATGGATATAGCTAATAGCATCAAATATATGTATGTCCATGTGTACATAAATAATAGAAATTGACCATCATAATGGAAGACTTTAATATATTTTTTTCAGTAACGGATAGATGAGGTGGACATAAACTTAATAAGGATATGGAAAATTTGAGCAACACAACAACATTAATCTGAAGGACATATGATGTATCCTGCAGCCAACAATTAGAAAATTGATATCTTCACAAGCACATGGGAATATATTTGAAAACTGTCACATGCTATGCCATAAAACAACTTCAACAAATTGCAAAGCTTGGTATCTTAAAGATAAATTAAATACAACACAATAGACGTGGTATTATAAATTGAAAAACAATAAACAATTTAAAACAAAACAGCATGTATTTGGAAATAACAAAACGTACTTCTAATAACACAAAGCATTCAAAATTAAAGTCAGAAAATACTTCAAATTTAACAATGAAATACAATATACCAAAGTTTGTGGAATATGAGTCAGTGGTAATTAGGAGGGGAATTTACAACAATAAACATCGCTGTTTTAGAAAGACTGAAATTAACAAATTATTCAATGTTTTAAAAGTTAGAGTAAAAAACGAGAATAAAACTCAAGACAATTGAAAGAGAAAATAAATATAAGAGCAAAGATAACTGCTATATACAAAATAATAGTATAACAGAGAGGTTTAACAAAGCCAGCAACTGGTTCTTCGTAAAAACCGTTTGGTTCTATCCTGGAAGCATGCCCTAAGACAATGGGTAATTGTTCTACATTTTATTGGGGAATGTGATCCCTGAGTACAAGAGTGGGGGACAAGGGGTCTAAAGCAGCCAAAGAAAAGACACAGGGGAGATTGTCTTGTTCAACTGGCCACAGAGCAGAGTAATTCTTTGATTCCACAGACCATTTCTCAGAAGCCTTATAAACTAACTGCCTCTCAGAATAGTACTTCCTGAGAGGGAAAGTAGATTGGGAAAGGTAGATACCTATTGATTCCTATTCCCCTTGGGTTTTGGTTTAGCCCTTTCATTTTGCTTTCTCAGCTATATATTCATAAGCACCAAAAGTGGTCCTAATCAAGTCCCACAGCTCAGCACAAAAGGTAACCTAGAAAGAGACAGGAATTGCAAACACCAAGGCACTGTAAGGTTGAAGTTGGTCAAACTCCCATGTAGAGCTGGTCACTGTAGCAGGGAAAAATTGGCACAAGACCCCAGAAATGTTTCAGGCCAAGAGCATCAGAAGTTGTGTATAACAATTTTCTGACCAAAAAAAAAAAAAAAAAATATATTT
Source organism: Nyctereutes procyonoides (assembly GCF_905146905.1). Classification (NCBI taxonomy): domain Eukaryota; kingdom Metazoa; phylum Chordata; class Mammalia; order Carnivora; family Canidae; genus Nyctereutes; species Nyctereutes procyonoides. The sequence goes on along the minus strand of NW_026575132.1, from coordinate 18,907,224 downwards.
AAAGACCTTAACTAACAAAGTTTTATTCAATGAAGGAGAGAGAAAAGCAGAAGTAAAAAATATCTGGATCCCTGGGTGGCGCAGCGGTTTAGCGCCTGCCTTTGGCCCAGGGCGCGATCCTGGAGACCCGGGATCGAATCCCACATCAGGCTCCTGGTGCATGGAGCCTGCTTCTCCCTCTGCCTATGTCTCTGCCTCTCTCTCTCTCTCTCTCTATCATAAATAAATAAAAATTAAAAAAAAAGTAAAAAATATCAAAGGACACTATGCCAGTAAATTTGAAAAATAAGCAAATAATTTATTAGAAAAATATAAAACATTATATCCATTCAAAAGGAATTAGAAATGCTGAATAAAGTCATACCCATGAAAACAAATTACAACCACAGTTTAAAATCTATCCATCCCCATGGGGCACCTGGGTGTCTCAGTCAGTTAAGCATTTGCCTTTGGCTCAGGTCATTATCCCAGGGTCTGGGGATGGAGCCCCCTTACTGAGCAGGGAGCCTGCTTCTCCCTCTGCCCCTCCCCCACTGTGTGTGTGTGTGTGTGTGTGTGTGTGTGTGTGTGCACGTGCTCTTTATCTCTTGCTCTCTCTGTCAAATAAATAAATAAAATCTATCTTCCCAAATCAGCTTTAACTGATAAAATATTCTAAACCAAATTCATCTCTTTATGTATGTATGTGTTTGGTTTAATTCAGGAATATAAAAACATGTTAACATTGTAATCTATTAATGCTATTTACCAAATTATAAAAAAATAAATGTATAAAACTATATGATTATCTCAATAGATACAGGAAAAGCCCTCAATAAAATTCAGAAATAATGGGAAAGAAATTTAATTTAGTGATTATTCAAATGCAGAATGGAATATGGAGTCAGAAGTATTTCTTGAGTTGAATAGATAGTCCTTGATAATTTATGTGATCCTGAGAGGAGTGGGTAAGGAAAAGGAGAAGCAATTTTCTATCTAATCTACCAGCTGAGTATTAATTCCTTTAACATGAAAGAGAATACAAGGAGAAGAAACTTTGAGAAAAAAGATAATGGCCATAATTGTAGCAGATGAATTCAGAGTAGCTGTGAAAGAATTGATTAGAAATAACTAGTAAATAGTTTTAAGTATTGGTTCCCAACTTGGAAGAGAAGGCTGTGATGGATATATGGGTCCTCTCAGTTGAGGTGAGAGGAGTAGATAAGAATGCCCAGAAAATGTAAATTGGAAAAAAAATGAGGACTACAGAGAGAATTTCAGTGTACACTGAAATGTAAGATGCAGGCTGATTAAGGACATAAACCAGGTGCCACAGAGAGTTGTGAGAGAGGAATTCAGGGAGATATGGGACTATGTAGCAACAGAATTTTTAAAAAGATAGTTAATCTACTTTGTCAATGCAGCAACATCATTTTCCTTTCCTTTACACTCTCATCTTTAATACTAACAGATATAATACTTGGGAACCAGGAATCTTTTCATCTTTTATTATTTACTTAGCTCACAGAATAAGATTTTGGAACATAAGCATCAACTATGTAAAACACTCATGGGTAATTATTTATTCATTCATTCATTTATTCATGAGAGACACACAGAGAGAGGCAGAGACATAGGCACAGGGAGAAGCAGACTCCCTGTGGGGAGCCCAATGTTGGGACTCGATCCCAGGACCCTGGGATCATGACTTGAGCCAAAGGCAGATGCTCAACCACTGAGCCACCCAGGTGCCCCCTCATGGATAATTTTGTAATTAGGTCAGACTGATATTTAAATGAACTAGCCAAATCAAAAATTTAGGTAAAAAGTTGTCAAGAAAATAAATAGAAAATAATCAATTAATATTAACATTGTTCAACATTAGTCAATCAGTTAACATACATATCAAGTCACCAAGGATGTAAAATCGTTTCCTCTTTATCATTCTTTTATAAGGTCTGGTTCAGACCTTATTCCTAACAAACATGGAGGCATAGATGAGTTTAAAACCTGAGTGTGGGGGATCCCTGGGTGGCCTAGCAGTTTGGCGCCTGCCTTTGGCCCAGGGTGTGATCCTGGAGTCCCAGGATCGAGTCCCACATCAGGCTCCCTGCGTGGAGCCTGCTATCCCTCTGCCTGTGTCTCTGCCTCTCCTCTATGTCTCTCTATGTCTATCTCTGTGTCTCTCATGAATAAATAAATAAAATCTTAAAAAAAAAAAAAAAAGAAACCTGAGTGTGTCAGTTGAATGTAAAAGTCCCAAGTGTTAATCATTTCTCTTTTGAATTTGATTTGATGAAGAAGATTTATCTCCTGGAATTTTGTCAAAATCATTACCATGGTAACCAGCTATGATGATATCTATCTAGAAATATTATCATACGCTTGTATAGAAATTATACATATAAATAATATATACATAGAGAATAATAGTAAAAAATATTCTTAATTCATTTACACACCAATTTGCCCTAGAAAACAAGTAAACTTAAGTGAAAATATCTGCATACTTTCTTTACTAGAAATGTTCTGGAAAATCTTATGCCATTCTCTCCTCCTCCTCCAATAAGAAAGGACTTGTTACAGAACAATAGTTCAGAGACAAAGAATTAAAAATTAAAGTATATCTAAAGGCTTGACAATACCTTTCTGTGGCAAACAATTTGATCTCTTGGCACTGGGAAGTTCAGTAACAAACAATTAAAATACTCATTGTAATATACAATCGGTTTATTAAAAATCTACTTCAGGGATTTATTTTGCCCCTAAGGATTTGAGGTGAACTTTCCACTCTTCATTGTCATTCAGACTACCAGGCTTTGGGGGATAATCAGTTCATTAGCTGGGTTTAGGAAATGACCCTCATGTCACCTTCTTTGTTTGGTTTTGCAAAGGTCAGTATGCAAATGTGCATGCTTTGCACCAAGATAAGCTCAGAGAAATGGCTGAAACCTGACATGTCTTATGGCTCTGTGACAAGTTCTGCCCCTTGTTTTCCAAAAAGCCCTAATTTAGAAAGGTACATACTTTGAGGATACAAAAAAAATGTAAATAGAGCAAGTGGGGTAGCACTTAAGAAATAAACACAGGTAGAAATCACAGGACTTTTTTTCTATATTAATAACAAGATCTTATAAATCACAATTTAATACAAGAAAATACACTTAAAATATCACTATCTGCACAGTTTTTTTCATAAATATTTAAAACATGACCCATTTATCTTAGCCCACAGGACAAATTTAACTGAAGTAATCTCTTTGTTGTAGGAAACCATAACCTACTATATGGCTTCTCAGTTGATGAGAGCAGATGAACAGATGAAAACAGTGCAATGAAAATAGAAACTATATGCTTTTTCTGAACAAGTGATATCACTGTTTTGATCTATAATGGCAATGTAAAATAAAGTTATTGCAGTTATTTAGAAAATTCAGGCCCTTAAACCTCATATCACTACTCTCATCCAAAATTACCTTTAGGGAGTAAAAATGTACACTTTTGTCTACATTATCAGTAAAATTCCACAAATGCCTTTTAATTTATACAGTATGAAGTATATAAAAATAATTGCCTTGATGGTTAACAACAGCAACAACAAAATAATAATATATTTTATACATTAGAATTGATCAAATGTGTTCAGAAGTAGCTGAAATGTGAAGAAACAAATGAATCCAATTAAAGCATAAAATGAATGATTGGAACAAGTTTTTGAGAAGTGAATTACTATCAAGGTGCCTGGTGGCTCTTGATTTCAGATCAAGAGCCTAGGGCTCTATGCCTGGTGGGGAGCCTGTGTGAGAATTCTCTCCCTCTGCCCCTCCCCCTGCATATTCTCTCTCTCTCTCAAATCAATCAGTTAGTCTTCCAAAAAAAAGTAACTTATATCTCAATGCTATTTTTTTGTAACTCCTAAAACATCTGGAAAATAAAATAAGGAAAGAGGGATAGTAGAGTATACGAAATTTTTTTAATTATTGGGAAACATTTTATATATTCAAAATAGTATAAAGAATAGTATGAAGAAAAATAATATACCAATCCTACATCCAGCTTGAGAAATAAAACTTTGTAGTAATTAAAACCCCTCCTCCCTAATTATATCCTCTTCCTTGCCACCTTCCACCCTAAATCAATCACTATGCTATATTTTGCATATATTATTCAATTGTTGGATTATTATAGATCATCTTACTCTACTGTTTAATTATGTTAACAACGAACACTTTAAACTGATCATTACAATTATAAACACATACATGTTTTTTTTCTAGGTAAAATATTTCTCTAACAAATTGACTAGACCATTTATGTGTTTGAATTCAGACTATTATGTAAATAAATATAATATTAAATAAAGGATAAGTTTCCATCTGTAAATTCTATATACGTTTGCTGACTGTTGTAATATAAAGCTTCCACGTGGGTAATTTTCAGCAGAGTGATGGTGAGTGATTGGGAGATGCCAACAGATACAAGCAAATGGCATAAGTATTTTTTTGTAATTGAGATATAATTGACATAAAATACCCTATTAGTTTCAGGTATACATCATATGATTCGATATTTTTATATATTATGAAGTGATCCCCATGATAAGTCTACTTATCATCTGTCGCCATATAAAGTTATTACAATATTATTGACTATATTCCCGATGTGGTACATTACATCCCCATAACTTACTTCTTTTGCAACTGGAAGTCTGTACCTCTTAATCACATTCCCCATTTTGCTGGCTTTCTCTCACCACAACCCCCCACCACCACCACCAACCAATGGTTCACTTCCTGTAGCTGAGTCTGCTTCTGTTTTATTTTGTTCATTTTGTAGTAGACGAGCACTTACTTTCTTTAAAACTGACTATAAAGAAAGAGTCATATTTGGGGTGCCTGGATGGCTCAGTTGGTTAAGTATCTGGCTTTTGATTTTGGCTCAGGTCCTGATCTCAGGGTCATGGGATCAAGCCCCACATTGGGCTCCACATACAGCGGGGAGTCTGCTTGAGATCTTTTCTCTCCCTCTCCCTTTGCCCCTCCCCTCTCTCATGCTTTCTCTCTCAAATAAATAATTAAATCTTTAAAAAAGGAAGAAAGAGTCATATTCTCTCTCTTAGAAGGACAAGCATCCTTTGCTTTTAAGCTCTGGCTGAACACCCAAGACATACCTAAACCTGGTGAAGATCTATTCAGACATTCCATCTGCTCTTTTTTTCTAATACTCTACTCTCCTGATCCCTTTTGACTAATTTTGAAACTCCCTTTGCCTATTGATCCCGGAACAAGGAACTAGTAATAGCTCCAGTATATTCCTCAATGCTTTGAACAGAATGAGTGAATGTAGGGTCAGTTTCTCAGGGTCAGTTACTAAGAGCACATCCCTCTATTGTGCCCGTACTTGATACGTTTTTCTGTTAGGTGAAACGTGTGTTTGAACAATTACATGTCCTGATAGCTCAGGGTCTGTAAGAGAGAAAAGAAGACTATGTCTTACACAGTGAAAAATACAACAGATATTGAGCCTTTTGATTGCCTTTATCATGAATTGACAACATTAAATGGTATATTGCAAAGTTTAAGCAAAATAAAGAAATTGCATACATTTTGCTCTTCTACTTTTAAAGGTTTATTTTGTTTTGAGTAAGTGCAGGGTATTTTGCTTACTGATTAGACAGGTAAGGTGTTTTTTTCTTTCCTATAGTATATTGTTAAAATAACACTTCCCATATTGTACTAATTTATTGTTTTCCTCCATATGACTATGTGAAAGAGGAAATGGCTTTGAAGTTTAATGCATAAGGCAATACTTGACATATAGGAGTTGACAAAATAACAAAAAAGGAAGATGTGGGAGGAGATAAGCTGGAGGAAATGAGAGGGAAAGGGAGGAAGGAAGGAAATAAGAGAGGAAGAATTTGCTTAAGATAGTTGAACTTTGCAATTGATAAACATTTTCATAGGTGTGCTGCTATGTCTTTGGATTTCCTCCACATAGTAATTGTCAAAGCAGTCCAAAGCAATGTTAGAGCATATGACAGAGGCTGATGATTGGGTTTTAATATCCATTCTGTTCTTTTTTCTTTAGTAATAGAAATTGTAATTTTAGAAGGGCTTATGCTAAAGACTCTACTTCCTAGTCTGTCTTGCAGCTAGGTGTGCTCATATAATTAAGTTCTTATAAATGGGGGGAGAAGAGGAAGTGATATGAGCAACTTCCTGATCATAGTTTTAAGGATTTATTTATTTATTTGAAAGAGAGAGAGATAGAAAGAAAGTGCGAGTCAGGGGAGGAGCAGAGGGAGAGGAGAGAAAATCCTAAGCCAATTTCCCGCTAAACACGATGCCCAACTGGAGGCTCAGTGTCTTAATGTGGAGATGATGACCTGAGCTGAAATCAAGAGTTGGATGCTCAACTGACTGAGCCAACTAAGTGCCCTCTGGTCACAGTTTTGAAATGAAACTGTGCCCTCCACGGTTCCTCTTCCTCCTGCTAATGTTGCTAGAGGAGCCATTTAAACTACAACGTGGGAGTTGCATATTAAGAATGGCAGAACAAGAAAGAACCTAGATCTTCAAAACTGCAGCTACAAAACCTGCCACACACTGGTTAAGTTTGGAATATTAGTGAGAGGGAAATTCATTTGTATCATATATAGTAGTTATTTGATCTTTTTTTTAAAGATTTTATTTATTTATTCATGATAGTCACACACACAGAGAGAGAGGCAGAGACACAGGCAAAGGGAGAAGCAGGTTCCACGCAGGGAGCCCTTCATGGGACTCGATCCTGGATAGCGCCCTGGGCCAAGGCAGGTGCTAAACTGCTGCGCCACCCAGGGATCCCTTATTTGATCTTTACTTTAGCAGTCAACTACTTCTGCATCCTTACTAATACAGAGTTTAATATATATTTAAAGTACACATACACATATGCACAATTCATTTTTATTCTAGTTTTAAGGCATCAACATTGCAACAGAGATACAGTCATAAGCAAGCTGTGGTGTAACTACTGCCATTATAGGTAAACGTTTCAGAAAGTACAATAGAACAGAGAAATCATTTTCTGGTTCATTTTAATATCACAAAACTATAGAAATATAGAAGGGTTGTTAATTAAATCAGAGCCCCTGAGATAAGCATTCTAAAACTTTTGTGGAGCACACTTAAAATTGGAGTTCTCTGATTAAAAGCATTTGTAATTAATCCTAAATAAAAATTAATAAGATGCTGTGGTTTTGTTTTTATCAACCTCTCCTATATGAAATTGAATTGGTGCTATGGGATTCTTTCATTCACTGACTTGGCCACACAGACCATTAAGATGCATCATATTGTTGGCAATTTTACCCTGTCAGTAGCAGCTGTATGATTTCATCGAGGGCACTGCCACATTAATAGTCCCACATGTGTGAAAATTTGCATGAAATAAGCGGTCATCAGCAATTACAATTTGCCAGGAAAAGATTCTTTAAACCTTTCTCAAAGCCAATGACAGATGTATGTTTTCTGATTTTAGGATCTAATTTACTGTAGCACTGGGTAGTAATATAAGGAAAACATATGGCGTATCTTACAAATCAGTTCCCTCAGGCATACTAAAGGCAAGGCTTATCAAGAGAATAAATACAACAAATATATCGAATGTTCTTATTCAACAAGTGTGAAAATGATAAACCTCTGTTGCTCCCAAGGCTGAAGGAAGGACAATATATATTTACACACACACACACACACACACACACACATACACACACACACACACATATATATATATATATATATACACACATTCATATATACAAAGAGATAGAGAACCTAAATGTTTGAGTTCTTTATTCAATAAATAGAAAGACCCAGAGGGCAGCCTATAAAACTTAAATCATAAAGTCTACCTGCCTGGTAACATCACCAACAAAATATTCCATATTTATCATAGCCAACACGTCCGAATCGTATTCATTTTCAGATAAACATGAGCTCAGGAAAAGAAATGACTTTGAAAGGCTAAGACCTATTTCTGTTATTTTTCTTCAGCGGGATTGAGAATGCCTTTGGGGACTGTTGGTAGTGTTTGTTTGCTTTCATGGTTAAGAAAGTCCAAGTAATCCTTTCTGATTATATGTCAGGAGTGAAAGTAGCATAATCAGATAGTACAGTTAAGAAGATTTCTTTCTTCTACCAAGGGAGAGGGTTAAATTAAAAAAAGGTGAAAGAAAAGATTCACAAGTTTTAGACAGAACATAGTGAGTTAAGACAGCACAGCATGGTGTTGGTGCTGATTCCGAGTAAGTTTTGCAAGTGGCAAAATCTTAATTTTTCAATAATTCTATTATGTCCAAAGTGAGGGTAATACAAAGAGTATGAATGTTCCCCACCTCATTATTAAGAAGATAAGACAGTAATAATAATTTTCAGGTTTGTTTTTAATGTAAATGTTTTCTAAAAGATGAGAAAAAAAGGGAAAAATTTTCTGCTATCTACTGTAATTTATTGGCATGGATTCTACTGGGAAGTAATATGCATATCAAGTTTCAATTAGGAGATATTTTAAACAAACCGTGTGCAATAACCAACATGTTTGACCCCAGTATTTCATTAACACATGTAAAACAAATTTTGACACAACCCGTATTTACCTTGGAGGTGGGCAAAAGAGGTTAAAAGTCTCCAAGTAACAAAAACAGCTTCTTTCTTTTATCTGTTTATGTTAAACCAGTAAATGAGCACATCATAGTGCTAAAGAAGGACAGAACCCAGACTCCAGCAAGTTCTCAGACTGGTCTAGATGGACAAAAGCACTGAATTTCATCCTATTTTACAGCTCCGATAGAGGTTGTAACAATTCACAGATATTTAGTGTGCTAGTCAAACTAATGGCCCTCCAAAGATTTCCAGATCTTATCCTTGGAATCTGTGAATATATTACCTTCCATGGCAACAGGTACTTTGTGGATGCAGCTAAGACTTTGAGATGGGGACATTTTCCTGGATTACCCAAGTGGGACTGATGTAATCAAAGGTCCCTACAAGAATGAGGTGAGAGGATCAAAATCAGAGGAGATATGATGATGACAGTGGAAGAAAAGACCATGAGTTAAGGTGTGCAGGTGGCTTCTAGAAGCTAGAAAAGGCAAGATTGTCCCCTAGAACCTCCAGAAGGAACACAGCTCAATAGACATCTTGATTTTAGTCTATAGGATCTATTTAAGACTCCTGGCACCCAGAACTGTAAAATACATTTGTGTTTTTTCTTCTACTCTGTTTGTGGTAGTTTGTTACAGCAGCAATAGGAAACTAATATAGTCTATAAAAGAAAAGAAGGGAAATCTTACTGCTTTTTTCTTGAGAAGGAAATATGTTTTTACTCTCCTAAGGACCAAGAGTCATATAAAAATTTCACCTTTTGTAGAAAATGCCTGGTTCTTTCCTACTGTCTTAATGTAGGCTATAACTCCCACATGGTTGACTTTCAGGAGTCCTAGAGTGTGCCTACTGTATGCCCAGCCTTCTCCAAGCCAGCCTCCACTGCTGCATTCAAAGATGCAAACCTGGTCCTACCACTCCTCTCTTTAAAATCCTTGGACATCTTCCCCAGAGTGCTCAGGATGGAATGCACATACTTGAGATTCCTCCTGAAAACCCTCTGTACCTTCCTCAACTCCTTTCATCTCCAACTCTCAACCTCTCTCACTCTCACTGTGTGTGTGTGTGTGTGTGTGTGTGTGTGTGTGTGTGTGTGTGTGTAAATTCTGGTATAGAATAGAGAATTAATTACTTGTAGAGTTATTTCTCTTTGGATTTATATTGTTTTGTAGCTTCTAATTCAGCAAAATTAAAGTAAGTGTCATTTTCTTAAGAAAGATTTGGTGCCTTGTTATGATTATTTTATAATGTAAACCCCCATTTTTCTCTTCCCACTGAACCCTTTACATCATTATTATAAGACTTATCAATTGCAGCTGCAACAAGGCATCATGCATTTCTTACAATTAATTCTCTGATAGCCATGATTGAATCTCAATTCTCAATTTCATATTGGACCATCTCCCACAGTGTTAATATTCTATATGGTCAATAAATCTTGAACAAATGAATGAATGTTGTAACCATGGAGAGGGTGCTTCTCTTTGAGACTAGTAATTATTCTTGAGAGTTTCAGTTGTTTCTATGTTTTTCAGTACAGTGATGGTTAGAACTATTCTTAATCTCTTGTTTAAGCCTTCTGGTAAAAAGTACTCTTTCCAAGACAATTTATGGGGGAGAATTTAGATTGTGGCTGCCCTCTGGATATTTTGTGTTTATAAATTGACCATTGTACCTTAACATGGGATTCTTCACTTGTCAGCATTAAGTATCTTTCATTCATTTATTGATAAGAAAGCAACATAAAACTCTTAGGAAGAGCCCTTCAACAAATGTAAATGACCAAATGTATCACTGTAAAGATAAATGACTAGAAAATATGAAGCAAATACATGGTCAGAATAGACTATGCTAGTCTAGGAAATAATTTTGGGAGAGATTTCTTGTCATGGAGTCACTTAAAAAGACATTGGAACTCTTTTTATGCAAAAAGGGGGGAAAGGACTTGAAGAGTTGTGTAAACGCACATTCTTGAGTTGCAAAGGTCCTAGAAATGTATTGGCCTTTATAAAGTCTATAGAACTTAGGAGAAAGCAAAATGTGTGAAGTTGCAATGGAGAAAGGATTTGTCTAGACTGGAGGATCTGAGAGGAGAATCTGAGATAAATGGACCAAATTATTGCTTATTAATATACATTAAAAACTTAACTGTACTTTCTGACATTATTTTATCCTGGATAAGAATAAAATTATTATTTCATTTATTTATTTTTTTAAAAAGATTTTATTTATGTATTCATGAAAGACACAGAGAGAAGGCAGAGACACAGGCAGAGAGAGAAGCAGGCTCCTTGTAGGGAGCCCGATGTGGGACTCTATCCCAGAATGCCCTGAACTGAAGGCAGATGCTCAACCACTGAGCCACCCAGGTGTCTCTAAAATTATTATTTCATTTAGCAATGAAAGATCAATTTGTCTTTCTTAAAAGACAAAAATAGCTCAGTGATACTAAGAAGTACATCCATAGGGTATTGCTCTTACATTCTTTATTTTAAAAACAAAGATCCTCTTTCTTGTTCACATAAATAGACTATGGAAAGTGGTATAATCAAAATCTTAGTTTTACTCCTTATGGATAATTGGAACTTCTCTACTTGAAGGCAAGTAGATAATGTTACCTCTTTCCAAATGTGTGTTCATTCCACTTCAAATTCACTGCAGTAGAAAAATAGACTGGGAAAGTTCCCTTAATGTCTATATTGGGATCATTTCTATCAACTTCCAAACATGGTGAAACATCTCCCATCTGAATAAAAACTCACCCTCAATCAACAACCACCTCCAGCTCCCTACCACGCATGTCTGCTCTATAAAAGGCAAAAGTACTCAAAAAAAAGTTTATTCTAATTCACTCTACTTTCTTTTTTTTTTTTTTCATTCTCCCATTGAGTAACTTCATTTCAATGACTCCACTCAAGGTTGATTGACAGTGTTACCACCAACGTCTATCTGGCTCAAGCCAATGTTCATTTATTAATCTCCATTGACTAATATGACCATACCTTCCTATTAGCAATACTTCCCTTAGCTTCCAGAACATCTAACACTCCTGTTTTTTTTCTCCAACTGCAATGGCAGATCTTTTTGAGTCTCATTGCTCTTTTTCCTCTTCCCAACCTCAAAAACCTTGGAATATCTCAAATTCTTGGAATAGTATATCAGGGATCTGTCTTTGGCCTTTTTCTTTTCCTTATGTGTACTCACATTTTATATGGTCTTATCTGGTCCTGTGGCTTTAAATCCTATCTAATCTTATTCTGATTTCCTCCAGAGTTCCATACTTATAACCTCTGTTTACAGTTCTACTACAATTATAATAATAATAATAAATTCTTATGATGTACTGGAAATCAGTTTTAGTATTTTTTTAAATATTGATTAACTAATTTAATCCACACAGCAACCTTAGAAGGCAAGACCTATCATTATATTTAGTATAAGATCTTAGTAAGAAACAAAAATGTTAGACCACTTGTCCAGCTGATAAGTAGTGGAGCAATTAAACTCTAGAGTTCCAGTCTTTTTTTTTTTTTTTTTAGAGTTCCAGTCTTAAACATTACTCATAGAAGCCTCAAGTTTAACTTGTTCAAAACTGAACCACTGAACTTTCTTTTTGTCTCTCATGACCGTTCCTCTCCAGTCTTCTCCATTTCTTTAAAAAATTCCTGATTGATCATCCTTGACTCACTTCTTTCTCTCAAAATCACCATTCCACTTGTCTGTCAAGACCAGTCCACTCGATTTTTAAAAAATTCCCAGTTTGACTTTAAACCACCTCCACTGCTACCACTCTACTTTAAGCCACCAGCATCTCTTTCTTGGGTAATGTTTTGCTCTCACTCCTAACTTATCTCTATATTCCTCTCATTCTCCCTTTCATTTTCAGTCCACTGTCAGAATCCTCTTTAGAAATATCATGAAATGACATGGATCAGATTGTATCACTTCTCAAAAAACCCCAATAACTTGCAAGTCAATGTCATAGCTTACAACACACTACTTAACTTAGAAGCTGTTTATTCTGCTAACTCCCTTTTGTTCCATCCTTCTTGACTTTCCTCAAACATTTTTTTTTATGGTTAACATTTGCTGTCTTTTCAGTTGATCCATTCACTGGAAAACTACTCTTTTATATTAATATGATTACTCTAGGGGTGGGACAAATTGTCATTTGTCATAGACTTAAATTCTCTAGGAAAATACTTTTGGTAAAAAGCTTATTCATTTATTGTCTCATTTATTTATTCAACAAGAGAATAAAATACCTAATGTACATATATATATAATCTAATATATATAAAATCTAATTATATGTCAGGAATTGTAAGAGTTATGATAGCCTATGATAATAAACAGATCAGTTCTCAAGGATTATACCTTCTATAAGTAACAGTTCCTCAGTCATAGGCAATGACTTTTTTCCTGAATAAATAATAGAGACATTGATTTTGTATTTTTCTGGCCAACTTAGGGAAAAATATTACAATAGGATCCAATAAAATGCCAGGGAATCTAAGTGGCACCCATAGAAATGTAAAGAATGCTAATGCATGCCTGTGGACTCTTGGACAAAATTGTACTTACAGCTAACAATCAAGACCAGAAGTAGAAAAATGCAGGTACAAGAGAATATGACAGGAGAAACATTCCCAAAACTTCAGTAAGCAGAAGTTAGTAATATCTGTATTATAGTATTTTTAAATTCAGTGACTTCATTCCATCCCCCAATATACACACAGAAAAGTTTGAGACTGTGGTTTTCATGTTTGAGGAGCACTTTTGTCTTTGTGACTTTTTGCGGAAAAAGAAGATAAGGAATAACTGCATCACAGAATCTTTTGATCACAACAAAAGATGGTAATTTGTATGGTAACTTACAGTCTTCCACATTTAGCCTATGCATTTATTAAGCAGGGCCATTCTTATGGGAGTAGAGAATAAGTCCAGGACTTAAATTCCCCAGAATTATTTCAAAGCTCTTGAGTTTAGCACTCTCCATCATCTCAGTCATTCATATCTATGTCTATATCTGTTAACTATCATCTATATCTGTATCTATATCTATTAAGTTGGGTGAAGAAAATAGCATATGAGAGACATGGTAAAATATGAGATCAGATAATAGTAAAAAAATGGTTGGAAATAGGGAGCAAAAAGGGAAAACTTTTTCTTTGCAAACAGATATTAGGCATCTAAAACATTGGTCTCCTGGGCACACTGAGATACTCTCAGAGCTCCCCAGGGGATACAACACACAGTTAAAGAAATATTGATATGATTAGCATGTTGTCTTTATGGTTCATAGCAACAACAGAGGCAGCTGTCACAGTAAGCATTTACTGACTGCTGCTATGCACTACACATAGTGTTAGGTTCCACAAAGAGACAAATAAATATGAAATGTGGTCAGTGTAGCCACAGTTTGCACAATTTGTTAGGATACTTGTAGCAATGGAGATCCATCATTTGCAGTGTTGTGGTAAGTGTGCATAGATGAGGTGATGCTATAAAAAAGTATATAAAGCTTTTTCTTCTATAAAGAGAGTTGGACTCAGCAAAGAAAAAGAGGTTGCTTTCTTCATTGGGAAAACATATCTAATTAGTGACAACAACAATAAATTTTGGTTCCTACTATGTGTTAGGTACTATAACATTGCCTACTCAATCAGTGTAGCTGCTGACTGAGATGCATGTGTAAACCTCATCTGTGACCACAGGATCTGCTTAGCATAACCTACCAAGAAGTTTGCTGTGCAATAAAATCTAGCAGACACAAAAAGTAGAGCTCAGAAGACATTCATTAACCTTCCATATTCAAATGATCGGGTCAAGAATGATTGGGACTTCATCAAGATAAGAAGCTTTTGCACAGCAAAGGATACAGTCAACAAAACTCAAAGACAACCTACAGAATGGGAGAAGATATTTGCAAATGACGTATCAGATAAAGGGCTAGTTTCCAAGATCTATAAAGAACTTATTAAACTCAACACCAAAGAAAAAAACAATCTAATCATGAAATGGGCAAAAGACATGAAGAGAAATCTCACAGAGGAAGACATAGACATGGCCAACATGCACATGAGAAAATGCTCCGCATCACTTGCCATCAGGGAAATACAAATCAAAACCACAATGAGATACCACCTCACACCAGTGAGAATGGGGAACATTAACAAGACAGGAAACAACAAATGTTGGAGAGGATGCGGAGAAAGGGGAACCCTCTTGCACTGTTGTTGGGAATGTGAACTGGTGCAGCCACTCTGGAAAACTGTGTGGAGGTTCCTCAAAGAGTTAAAAATAGACCTGCCCTATGGCCCAGCAATTGCACTGTTGGGGATTTACCCCAAAGATACAGATGCAATGAAACGCTGGGACACCTGCACCCCGATGTTTCTAGCAGCAATGTCCACAATAGCCAAACTGTGGAAGGAGCCTCGGTGTCCATCGAAAGATGAATGGATAAAGAAGATGTGGTCTATGTATACAATGGAATATTACTCAGCCATTAGAAACGACAAATACCCACCATTTGCTTCAACGTGGATGGAACTGGAGGGTATTATGCTGAGTGAAGTAAGTCAATCGGAGAAGGACAAACAGTGTATGTTCTCATTCATTTGGGGAATATAAATAATAGTGAAAGGGAATAGAAGGGAAGGGAGAAGAAATGTGTGGGAAATATCAGAAAGGGACACAGAACATAAAGACTCCTAACTCTGGGAAATGAACTAGGGGTGGTGGAAGGGGAGGAGGGTGGGGGTGACTGGGTGATGGGTGCTGAGGGGGGCACTTGACGGGATGAGCACTGGGTGTTATTCTGTATGTTGGTAAATTGAACACCAATAAAAAATGAATTTATTATAAAAAAAAAGAATGCCACTGAGATATCAGAGAAAGAAAAGAAGGTGAAGGTACAAGAACACAATGTTGACATATACCCACACCTAAAGAAGTGAAAAGAAGAAGGAAAAGTGGCAAAATAAGAAAAGGAGTCAGTGACATGGCATCCTTCAATACATTCTGATTTTATTCAGCATGTTCTTTGCAAAGATCCAAAAATTTCTTCTTCTTCTGGTAACCCCACCACACACCACAACATTTATCTAAGGAACTCTTCCCCTATTAAAATTTCATTTGCCTCAGGTTCCCAGTGTGGTTAGCACAGCCATTTGAGGACCACATTCTTCTAGACACTGATTATGGAATGATCAATTAGCAAACAGACTCAATTACCAGGAAAAGGATTACTTTTTGAACTCTTGGCTAATTACTATTTTATGATATAATTATCATTTTATGACAGCCAAGGAAATTTCTTATGAATTCCTTTTTCTTAAACGAATATTCTCTTCATCCCACACCAAAATTTTAAAAAACCTGAACCTATGCCATTGTTTTAGTTACTTATTATTTTCAAAGAAAATACTTTGGAAACTAAAAAAGAGCCCATATGCAACTGGGAGAAGTTACATACTAAAACAAATACAACCCTGTATAATATATTGATATAATTATCAATAACATCCAGGTGACCCAAGGTCAGTAAATCTTTTCCCCAGATGCTTCTTTAAAAAAAAAAAGAAAAGGTTTATTCATTTATTTGAGAGAGAGAATGAGTGCTAGCAAGGGGAGAAAGAGAGGGAAAGGGCACAAGCAGACTGCACTGAGAACATAGCCCAACGTGGGACTCTATCCCAGAACCCTGAGATCATGACCTGAGCCAAGAGTCAGATGCTTAACTGACTGAGCCACCCAGGTGTCCCTCCCCAGAGGCTTCTTAAGTACAAAATTAGGTTTTATTTATTTTGTGTCCCGTATTTTATTTTTTAAAAAATATTTTATCATGAGAGACACACAGAGAGAGGCACACAGGCAGAAAGATAAGCAGGCTCTCTCCAGGTAGCCCGATGCAGGACTCGATCCCAGGACCCCAATTCACAACCTGAGCCAAGGGCAGATGCTCAACCACTGAGCCCCCCAGGTGCCCCTATGTCCCATATTTTAGTAAAGATGGATCGTTTTCTAGTTTTAAGGTTACAATGATTTGTTAAACAATTTCTTTTGGGGATCAGATCACTATTTCACAAATTTTTGACTTGAAAGTGAGTATTCTCTCATCAAAGTACTCACCAGGCACTCTCCCTGGGTGCATGCACTCTTGTGAGGCTGGTTTGGTTGCAATAAACAAGCAGAGACCTATGCCCCCGACAAACCTTAGCCTACCATCGCTGGACTCAAGTTAATGCTTGAAGGAAATAAACATTCGTATTTCCAAAACTCAGTGTCAACTTTTCCCTTTCGAACCCAGAGGGTAACTTTCACGGTCCAATCTATTGGCATTGCTATTTATGCTTCTTAAAAGAAACCAAGTCACATAGTTGTTGTCCGTAGTAGGAATATCCTTTTGACCATGAAGAGACAACCCAATTTGATTTACAGTCAGGAGACTTCTCTTTAAAAAGAATGACAATTTTCCAGACGTTTCCCCCAACATATACACATTAACTGGCAAGGATTTGTACCCTTAGGAATTCAAGTTTCCACTCCACAGCCCCCATGTTAAAAGATAATTTAAAAATAAAGTGTATTAAAGGAATGTAGGTCCTTAAACCATCTAACAGAACAGTTTTCACAAGCTGAATCCTTTCGACTGTAGCTACAAACTGGATGAAGTTGGTGTTCAAGGCAACAGAATATTCAAAACGGGATCAAGAATAAGTGAGGCAAAATAATACTCTTTTTGCTTTCCAGCTGGCAAGAATCGAAGGGAATAAAGCCATAATATTCTAATGATAGAGAAAGA
This sequence comes from Nyctereutes procyonoides, assembly GCF_905146905.1. Classification (NCBI taxonomy): domain Eukaryota; kingdom Metazoa; phylum Chordata; class Mammalia; order Carnivora; family Canidae; genus Nyctereutes; species Nyctereutes procyonoides. Next base: position 18,889,788 of record NW_026575132.1, on the reverse strand, counting down.
AAAGAAAGAAGCCAAATCATTCAGGAAGAATTGCCATATGGCTAGAGCTGAAAACAAATGTGGGTGTGACTTACATGTTGGACAGTTACGCAGGAGCGGTGCCATCAATAATTGCGGTCACTACGACTGAGTCTGTAGATTCCATTCCAGATTCCTCCTCTTTTCAATTTATCCTTTCGAGAAGTATTTATTATTTTCTTGGAACAGAGTTAATGAGAGTCAAAAGAAGTTATTTATATATAAACAATTAAAGTTGGCATCACACACTTTTAGATTGTAACTGGCAGCCAAGTGTACTACATTTTTAACAGCTGTATTTTACCATTTTTAATCAATCTTGCTCTCAAAAAAACAAAGTATTCTAGAAGTACAAAAACTGATCCACTTTGACAAAGTACGCAAACTTAAGCAAATTCCGTTACCAATAGCTCTATAATTAATTAAATTAAATCAACTTTGAAAATAAATCTTTTTTTAAATCAGCCACCTGGGATTTGAAATCCAAGCCTTGAGAATTCACACACAAAAAAGATACTTCGATTATAGCTTATCTGACGAAGTATCTTATTTTGTATATAGCTATATATGTATATATCTAAAACTATTTCCCCCAAAGTAAAAGAATATTCATACAAGGAAATAAGTTTCTAATTTAATAGAATTCAAAGGTTATTGTTTTTCTCCTTAAAGTATTTTTTCAACCTTTTAAAATCTTTTTTTTTTTTTGAATCTCTACACCCAACAGGGGCTCAAACAACCTGAGATCAAGAGTTGCATGCCCTACTGACTGAGCTAACCAGACATCTTTCTTTTTAAAATAATTATTTAACTTTGTAAAATATTATTAATAAATGCTGTAAGATATATATTTATGCAATATATAATACACAATATTTATATATGTGTATATGCATATATATATATATATATATATAAAGTGAGACATGATTTTTGTTGCTTATAAGAGTGATCAAAAATTTTAAAAATCATGAAGGAAATCGTAGTTTTGGTTTCCTGGGAAAGCTCTCAAACAAAATAAACACTTTATTCTATGGTTCATTTGTGAAGGCTGAGTAAGGTTGGATAGACAATCTCCTGAGGTTCCTGCCATCTCCACTGGTCAGAATACTTTTGACACATTTTCCCTAAAACAAATGTTGCCCAAGAAGGAATAATAGACATTTTATAATGTAATGAGCTAAAATTAAATGATTGTATTATAATAATGATGATAATGACAACAGTTGTAGTAGTGGCTAACATTTATTGAATACTTACATGCCAGGTACTTTTCTAAATGTATTTCATGAAAAAAAAATTTAGATCTCACACAGATGCTATGACATGGGTACTACTATTGTGACGATCTTGCATATGAGGAAATTAAAACAGAGAAATTCAGTAACTTTGCCCAGGTCACAGGGCTGGTAAGCCTCACAATCTGGGATCTGATGCCCATGCTCTTAAGCACTGGCGCCACTGCCTTTTCTGTACTGTAATAAATTTGCTAATTAAACAGGACTATGAGAGATACTCTTCACAGTCTGAACATAACTTGATTTTATAGAAAAATAAACATGGTTAGCATTTATCATTACATATTCAGTTTTAAGATAACTTTTAGCTCGATTCAATATAATTATGACTCTGCTTTAGAAGATAAAAAGAAAGATAAAAGAGGCAAATTTGCAGCTCTGAGTACCAATCTCTAATTTTCTTAAAAGGAGCAAGTAGACCAAAAAAAAAAAAAAGAACAAAACAAAAACAAAAAAGGGGCAAGTAGACAAGAATGTTGCATTCCCCTGAAGTATACAAGCTTGAGTGTCTTAAAACCTTCCTGTATCTTGGGGAAACAGTGTAAACCAAGAAAAACAAAGCCAAGACTAGTGGGTAAAGGATGTTTTCCTTAAGCAAGCTCCACACGGAAGCACATTTTTCACCCCCCCAAAATCTGACTCTTTGGAAAACCCTCCAAAAAGCCATTGAACTTCTGCCAATAAATATCCCTTAACACTCTGGAATAAACACGAGCATCTGGCACTACTCCGTGTGAGCTGTCACCTTTACTCTGCCTGTTCATAGACTTTCTGGAAAAGAAGGTGATGCTTCCATCTGGTCACAGCAGCAAAGGAAGCAAAAGGCACTGAAGCGCTTCCACTGAGACTCTGGGAGTAGATCCTGCAAGACTTTGAAATCTGAGGGGAAAAAAAGAGCTTTGGATCCTTCTCACAATGAACAGTCCCGGTCTAGCGCCTCTCCATGGAGTGCTGCAGTGTTCACAGAGGGTCACCAACAATCTCCGCACGTGTAGAGAGGCTCATGTTATACAAGCTCAAGAGTTGTTAACCATTCGTGATTTTCTTTGTTAGTAGTAACATAAAAGACTTTTGAAGTGTTCTGAAGACTGCAAGGTGAACAGTTTTATTGGCTTTATTTGGATGGCCAGAGCTTTAGCATTTTTCTTTGAAAATGCCTTACTATAACTTAAAAAATAAATAAATGACAGATCAATTGATTTTAGATAGATGATAGGTGAATACATAAAATAGAGAAGAAGGAAAAGGAAGGCTGGTAGAGAATAAAGTAATTTTAACCTCAAAATTGAACTCTACTTTGGCGATGGGAATGATGTTTAAGAAGTATGTTTAAGATTTGAGATCACTAGTTGTTATTTCTGGGAATGGCATATTGAAAGAGTTTACTTCATCTTAGGGAATATAACTCCCATCTGGAGTTATGTGTTTGCTGACACAAAAACCTAAGCATGTTTCCTAGAGTAATAACCATATGTTCGGGGCTGCTTTTTTTTCCTCTCCCATTTTTATCCACTTTCTTTAGACCAAGCATTCTTAACTTTTGGCCTTTGGGCTTCCTGCAATTCTATGCAAAATCTGCGCAAGCCAGTATGCATACTGTGTGTGTGTGTGTGTGTGTGTGTGTGTGTGTTCATTTTTCTCCAGGAAGAGTCCAAGGCTTTAGAAGACACCAAGGTTTTTAAAAAATACTACTTTAGGGACACCTGGGTGGCTCAGTGGATGAGAATCTGCCTTGGCTCAGGGTGTGATCCCAGGGTCCTGGGATCGAGGTCAGCATCAGCCTCCCCTGCCAGGAGCCTGTTTCTCCCTCTGTCTATGTCTCTGCCTCTCTTTCTGTGTCTCTCATGAATAAAATAAATAAATAAATAAATAAATAAATAAATAAATAAATAAAATCTTAAAAAAAAAATACTACTTTAGAATCTTTCCAATCACTTGGCTCCTTGACCTGAGATAGAAAATTTCTTTCCTTGCACCACACCTGAAAAAATCTGTGTGGGCTCTGATAAAGGCTTAGTGAAGAGAAAAATGTCAAAAGTAAAGAGGACAGCAGTGTTACAGTTACAGCCTTAACAAAATCAAGTGTATTTGCTTAAGCTAATTTCAAAGAACTATTTGTGTGTATGTGTGTGTATGAAGGTACTAGATATCAGCCAAATTTTCCTGATAATCAGTTCCATTTTATAAAGGTAACAGGCCTAAGGGAAAATAAACTGAGATGCCCTGGTAAGACCTTTGTATCATATTCTCATCATGTCAATAATATTATCTTCAGAAAAGCAGGGAAGCAGCCTGGGAAAATATAAGTAGGGAGCTATTCTCTTTCTACTTGATTTCCGGGAGCCGTTCTGTTAGTGCTCTAAATCTCTCAATGTCAACAAATTAAGAAAATAATATACTTAAAGGAGTCAGGGGATGGGTTTTATTCTAGTACAAGCACTGTTACTAACTGGGCATATGATCTGGGACATATCACTTGGGCTTTCTCTACTTCTTATCTCACACGGAAAAGGGTGGGTGATTTTTTTAATGTTTTTCTAGGTATCTCATTTTATGATTTAATAAAAACAGTCATAGTATCTTAATCATTATATTTTATAATTCTCAAAGCCCCCTATATTTATGGGTGCATTTGATTCTTTTTTTTGGTGCATTTGATTCTTATAACCACTTTTGTTAAATGGGCAGCAGGTTGTACATATTTTTATTTTAAAGGTGTAAGTGTGACGTGTAAAGGGATTTTGTCGAGAGCACCAGGTTAAGGAGTGAAAAGTAGAACTGAAACCTGAAGCTTGAACTTTCTTGCTTCAGGACCCATTCCTTTACATTGTTCTGACTCTTCTTTGACTTTCTAACCCTTTGACCTAAACTTTATCAAAATAAATAGTATTTATGCACATATTGCTTGCTAGCATTTATGTACATGTCTATAAGTATATCTGCTCAATATGCTTCCTAATTATTAAATATTTCTTAGGATTCATTTTTTTTATTTGCAAAGTATATTCTTTAGAATTCATTAAGTGAAGGTCCAGTGTTTGTAAATTCTGTCTTTGTTTTATCTGAAATGTGTTTATTTCACCTTTGCTCCTTTTTGAAATCTCAATCGTGTATCTCAATAAATTTTTAAAGCAGTTTTTACAGCCCAGATCACAACATACAATCTTCTACAATCTTTTCTATCCCAGAACACTTTCTCATGTGTTCTTTGAGTCCTCCAAGGATAAACTCTATTCTGTCTTCTAACACTGTAATTTTAATTATTTTTGAAATTTTATATATAGTAGGTACACTTTCGTCCTTGATTTCTTTCACTAAACATTATGTCTGTGGAATTAATCTATGCATTTCAGTGTAATAGTAATTTATCCCCATTTGTTGCCATGTCTTAATTTATTATATAAATATATCACAATTTTTACCTTCTGTAATTGAGATAATTCAGGTAGTTTCCAGTTTGGGATAATTACAACTAAATCTTCTATGAACATGTACATTTTTTTTTTTGGTTAACATATACACTTATTTTCCTTGGATATATGTGCAGGAGTGGAATTGCTGTGTTACAGTTTACATGTAAAGAATATGTTGGGTAAAACCATTTTCTAAATTATTTCTACCAATTTACAATTCCACAGTAAATGTAAGATTTCTGATTGATCTACAGCTTCACTGAAAGTTTGTAAATTCTGCCCTTATTGTCCTTTAGCTTATCTTTTGAAGTGCCTATCCAATCTTTGTACTTTTAAAAATTGGAACCTTGACATTTTTATTGATTTATAATAATTCTTTATATATTATGGATATAAGTACTTTGCCATATGTAAGTACTGCAAATAGTTCTACCTAATGTATGACCTATTACCTTTGTAAAAATATCTTTGGATAATCCTGATATTCACCTATCAGTTCCCTTTCTTTCTTTAGTAATTTCTAAGAGTTTATTTGAATTATCAATTGAGAATTCTTGTTAGAATTTTATATTTTTTATTCTAGAGGTTACTCTCTTTCTCTTTTTTAAATGTATCTTGTATCTTAGTTTGCTCAGGTTGTCATAGCAAAATACCATAGACTAGGTGACTTAAACAACACGAATGTATTTCTTTACAATTCTGCAGGCCGAAAAATCCAAGAAAAAGTTCCAACAGAGTTAAGTTTCTGGTAAGAACTCTCCTGGCTAGCAGTGTCCTCCCATGGCTTCTCTTCTATGCATTTGATGGAAAGAGATCTCTATCTTCTCCTCATAAGGGACCAATTCCATAGGATTAGAACCCCACCCTTATAACCTCCACTGATTACCTCTTAAGAACCCTGTCTCCAGATACCATCACCATGAGGGTTAAGACTTCAACATATTAGAATTTGGAGAAACACAATTCAGTCTACAGTAGCTTGTTAATTTTAAGTTTCTTGTTGTGTGCTCATTTGTGTCAGTTTCTGTTTTATTTTCTTAAACATTCCATATATGTTTATTTTTCTTTCTATATCTGATCATTGCAGTATCTCAAACCCTTAGGAATCTTAATCAGTGTCTATATATATTTTTTTTCTACTAACTTTCAATCATGGAAGCTATTTTCTTGCGTGTTTGATCATCTTTGGTTATAAGTTTATATTTGAATATTTCTGTGGAAACATGGGAATCTAATTTGAGAATCTTTTCCTCTAGAGAGGATCCATGTTTGTTTTCACCACCCAACCGCCTCCCTTATCTAAGATCACATCAGCTCACCTTCATTTTCCTTGTTTATTTTGTATTTTTTTAAAGATTTTATTTATTTATTCATGAGACACACAGAGAGAGAGAGGCAGAGACAGGCAGGGGGAGAAGCAGGCTCCATGCAGGGAGCCCGATGTGGGACTCAATCCCAGGATCCCAGGATCACGCCCTGAGTCAAAGGCAGGCACTAAACCACTGAGCCACCAGGCATCCCTACTTTCCTTGTTTAATAGAGGAATGTGAAGGGCAGTAACACAACCTGCTGCTGATATCGGTATGTGTCTCCATGAAACTATGCATTTGAAGTGTGCTTACAATTCTTTACCACCTGCTCACTTGTTGCTGCTGGCAGAGTAAAGATTCCAAAACTTCCCTTTCTTTACTTACTTTGAGCCTACCAATGCCTTAAAAGGTCTAATTTATCTATGATTAGGTTGATTTGTAGCAGGAGCTGCCTTGGAATATATTCATAGTCCACAATACTAGAATGTGAAATTTAGGACTCCTGTAGGTATCTTGCAAATTCTGGATGGTGCTCATTTTGTCTCATAGACCTAGAACCCCATGGTTGAAATCAAACTTGGGCAGCTGACAATATTTCTATCTGACCAAACTTAGTTCCCAGGGAATACAAAAACGTATATCTAAAATACAATGAATGTATTTGTCTTACTAGCTTCACCTTGAAGGAATATCTTGAAGACAAAGGGCAAAACTTGTGCTAAAAGAACAAGATTACACCTTCATAATATTGAAATTGATCAAATAAGAGCATTCATACCCAATAGATATGACTGAATGGAGACAAATGGGCTTCTCAGAAATGTTGTCTGTTCATTGTATATATATATATATTTAGAATTACAGTTATCTTGTCTATGTACAGAAATTTTGTAGAAGGTCACGAGAAAGAATCTTTAAGAAACATAACTCCTTATCTATGGTATGTGGCCTTTCCTACAGTTTGGTCATATGAAGATCATTAGTTTTCATATAAGATTTAAATTTAGGGATGGTATTAACTTACATAGAATGAAGTATATAGCCTCAAAGGATTTCAAAAATCAGAATCAAATTATTGTCCTTCAAAAAAATGAGGCAACAATTTGCTGAGTAGTTATGTAATAATTGGAAGTGGTTAAGTATATTGCAAAAAATACTACCTCACTCCTGGGAAAGGCTTGACACTAGGGTAATTGGCAGAGATTATGGCTACTGTCATTGTGGCAAGCTTTTTTTTTTTAAAGGTATTTTTGGTATTTAGAATATAATTAATGTTGAACTGTCACTACATTTTCATTTGTATATTAAAAACTGAAAAGACAATTTAATGTATAAAGCAAAAATCACATTTATTTTTAAGAAATAGCTTAACTGAAAATTGCAGAAATGGTTTTCTCTAAAACTTAGAGAAAATCAATAAGTTGACTTGGAAACCTTGACTGAATACCAGAGTCACTCTAGAAAAAGAACGTGTTTGAATTAATCCTATTCAAACTTCCATTTAAAAATTTTTAACCTTTCTTTTTGGAATAATTTCTAATTTACAGAACATTTATAAGAGTGTTACTGAGAAAGACCATGTACTCTTTATAGAGAGTCCCAAGTTTAGAACATTTGCCACATTTGCTTTTCATCTTTTCTGTGTGTATATACATATATAAATCTATATGTACATATATTTTTTTCTAACCATTTTTAACCATTGGATAATTTTTCTATACATCAGAACTCTTTAACCTTTAACACCTCAGTGTATATTTCCTAGGAAAAGGGTATTCTCTTACATAAGCACAGTATAGTTATCAAATTTGGAGAATTTTACTGTGGCACAACACCTTAAGCTACCATTATATTCCGTTGTCTATTACCTCACCTCCGCCTGTAGTATGCTGAGATTCAGGATTTCTGTTGCATTTCTCTTTAGTCTCTTTTAGTATGGAACAGATTCTCAGTCTTTGTCTTTTAGATTTGACATTTTTGGGCAATACGTGTTATTTTGTAGACTACTCAATTTAGGACTGTGGGATATTTCCTCATGTTTAGATTCAGATTATGCATCCTGAATTGTAGTTCTGCATAAGTGATAGTTTGTTTTTTCCAGGACATCATTTCCAAGAAGCAATTATATATGCAGCTCATTGGTGATGTTATTGTTTTGTCTTCTTATTTTAAGATATAATTTGCATAGAACATTAACACCTGTGTTAGAGTACAGTTTGATTAGTTATGACATTTATATATGTATATGTATATTATGTGTGTGTGTATATATATATATATATATACACACACACATGTGCATATATGATGTGTAATCACATCAGAATCAAGGCATAGGACATTTCTATTACCTCAAAAAGTTCCTTTGTGCTTCTTCCCTGTCAACTACCTCCCTCCTTCCTGGCTCTGCTGGAAACTACTGATCTGCTTTTTATCTCCATAAATTAGTGTTGGCTATCTGAGTATTTTTTAAAAATAGAATCATACAGTATGTCATGTTTTGTGTCTGGCTTCCTTCACATAAACTGATAGTTTGAGATTCATCCATATGTTTTATCATCAGTAATTCATTGATTTTTAATGCTGAGTAGTATTATACTGTAAGAAATAATTTGTTCATCTTTTCACCTATTGATGGATATTTGGCTGGTTTCTATTTCAGGATTTATAAATAAAGCTTATAGCTTTTATAATCAGCATGTATAAGTCTTTGTATGGACTTATATTTTGAATGTTCAACTAGGAGTAGAATGGCTGGGACTTATGGTTATTGCATTTTAACTTTTTAAGAAATTACCAGGTTGTTTTCCAAATGTTCATAAAATTTTATATTCCCATCAATAGATGAAAGTTCCATTCACTCCTTATCTTTGCCAAACCTTTGCATTGTTAGTATATATATATTTTTAATTTTGGTCATTTTAATTGATGTGGGTTGCCATTTTATGATGGTTTTAATTTACATTTCCTTGATGACTAATAATGTTGAGCTTCTTTTCATGTGCTTATTGGCCATTCATATATCTAATTCTGTGAAGTGTCTGATCAATACTTTCCTCATTTCTTAATTAGGCTGTGTGCTTTCTTATTACTGAGTTGCAGGAGTACTTGATATAATCTGGATACAAGTGCTTTGTCTAGGTATGTAATTTGCAAACATATCCTCTCAAAATTTTTTTGCTGTTTCATTTTCTTTGAAGTTCATTTTGAAGAGCAGAAGTTTTTAATTTTCAAGAAGTTGAATTAATTACACTTTCTCTTTTTCGGGTTCTATTTGTATCTTAATTAAAAATCTTTGCCCTAAGTCACAAATATTTTCCCCTATTTTTTCTTACAGATGGTTTCCCTAGAAATCTATCAAATAAATTCCTTTGTTTATTTATTCATTAGTGCCACATGATTTTAATTGTAGAGATTTTGTAGTATATTTTAACACCTGGTAGAAATGGTCCTTTCTAATAATTCTTTTTTTGCAGCTTTCCTGTCTATTTCTGAATGTTTCTTTTATCCATATGAATTTTATTTTAAGCTTGTTTAGTTCCATTGACATCTTTATTGGGATTACACTAAATTTATAAAATGACTTAGGGAGAATTGATGTATTTATATTGTTGGGATATTGCAACCAAGAACAAGGAAGTTTTTTCCATTTGCTCAAGTCTGCTTCTTGTGTCTTTCAGTATTTTATAGCTTTTTGCATATAAATTTTAAATATTTTTTGTTAAGTTTACTCCTTATTTTTTGTTTGCTTATTGCTATTTTGAATGGGATTTCTGTTATCTTTATATCTTCTAAGTGGTTATTATTTGAGCATATGTATGCTATTGATTTTTGTATGTAAATGTTGCTATTTTGCTGAATACTTTACTGTTTGAATTAGTTTTATCATTGATTCCGTAGCATTTTGTGTATACCATATCATCATCTGAAAACAATTTCATTTCTTCATTTCCAATTCTTAAGTCTCATGATTTTTCCTGTCTTTAAATCACATTAGCTATTACCTCTATAAAAAAAATTATTACTAGAGATGCCTGGTGGCTCAGTTGGTTGACCAACAAACTTTTGATTTCAGCTCATGATCTCAGAGTCCTAGGATGGAGCCACATGTCAGGCTCTACACACAGCACAAAGTCTGCTTGAATTTTTCTTCCTCTGCCCCTCCCACCTACTCTCTCTTTTTCTCCTCTCTCTTTCAAATAAATAAATAAATAAATAAATAAATAAATAAATAAATAATAAATGAACAAACCTTTTAAAAAAATTATTACTGGTGGGTATAATAAACATCCTTGACTTTTTCCTGACCAGAGTGAAAATATTTTCTAGTGCTTATTATATAGGATGGGCCATATACCATTAGGCTAAGGAAAAAGCTATCCATTCTTATTTTCTCAAAAGTGTCTAATAAAAATGAGTTTTGAATTTTGCTATAGGCCTTTTCTCTATCCATAAAGATAATCATATAATTTTTCTTTTAGATCTATTAATATGGTGGATTATGTTAATGGATTTTCTAATATTGAGTCATTCTTTCATTAGTGGTATCAAATCCTACTACATCATGACTATTTTCTTTCTGTGGTTTTGTAGTCCGTTAGTTAACATTTTATTTAGAATATTTGTACTGGGACACCTGAGTGTCTCAGTGGTTGAACATCTGCTTTGGCTCAGGTCATGATCCTGGGGTCGTGGGATCAGGTCCCACATTGGGGTCCACACAGGGAGCCTACTTTTCCCTCTGCCTATGTGTCTGCCTCTCTCTCTGTGTCTCTCATGAATAAATAAAATCAAAGTTCAAAAATCAATTACTTAGAGTACTTAGAGTCTGACATTCTCTGGGGCTGATTTTGTCTCAGTATTTTCTATGACTTCCTCTCCTCTCTCCTCTTTTTTGTAGGATATCTATGCCTCATCTCTTTTGCTCTGAATTCAAAGTCTTATAGTTCAGCCAGAGCTTTCCATGTTCACTCTGTTAGAATTTGAGGTTTATCATCTACTTACAAGTAATTTGAAGTACTTGATATTCTCGGGCTCCTAGTAATAATGAAGAGTCAAGTGTCGTTTTATTTGCATTCATTATTGGTCCAAGATTCCTTATTTTGTCAGATGGGGAGACATTCAAATTCAGATAACCACCATTATCCTCCAGACATTTTAAAAAGCTTTAAAATAATTCCATATAGACATTTAATAATCATAAAATCTGCTTGGGATTTATTAACTCACTATAACTTTAATATGTTGCTTAAGGCTTTCTATCCATGATAAATGTAATGAAAAAAATTGGGAAATCTGAGGTGAATCTTTCAAGTTTACCAACATGACAGTATTATTTTGGTGTTTTGGTTTTGGGTTTTTTTGGGAGAGGGGCAGAGAGGGGCAGAGGGAGAGAAGGAGAGAATCTTAAGCAGGCTCCATGGCCAGCATAGAGCCTGACCCAGGGCTTGACCTTACAACCCTGAGATCATGACCTGAGCTGAAATCAAGGGTCAGACACTTAACTGACTGAGCCACTCAGGTGCCCCCATATTCTGGTTTTTATTTAAGGAGATACACATGCATCACATTTTCATATTTCAGTTGACTATCACATTCATAAATTCTAAAATAAGTTACCTATGTCAATAGTTCTCTATCATTGTATTTATATACTTTGAATAAAAAAAAAACGTTTTCAAGTTCAAGTTTAATAGAAGATCCAGAATATTTATTCTTACATATACTTAAGAACTGATCAGGCATTCTTCAAGTCAATTAAAATATGAATAATAGTTGTTTGGGTTTAGGATTTAACTTTCAGCAATAAAATTATAATACTTAAATTATCTTCTTTCTTTTGGAGAATAAACAGTTTTTATAAATACATTTAGGTTACATATAACATTGCTAATACTAACTGTGATAGAATAAAAAAGACCACAATTTACTAAAATCTCCTCCACTGAGTCATGGAACATATTTCCCTATCCCTTGATTTTGGACTGACTTGAACTGAATAATATAATGAAACTAAAGGGAAGTTATGTGACTTCTAAGCAAGGCTTTAAGAAGCCTTGAAGTTTTTATTTTGTCTTTTTATGATACTGCTATCCTCATGTAAAGGGTCATTCATATGTCTTTGACATATGAACAAAAATATCCAGGACCCATCAAACTTCAGTTGTCCTATCTCCTAACTGCAACTGTGTAAGGGATCTAAGAGAGTTAAGAAGCATTTAGCTAAGCCCAACCCAAAATAAAGACACATGCAAACAAATGGATGTTTTTAAACACTAAGTTTTGGAGTGACTGGTTATGCAGCAATAAGACTGATCACTGATGATTGTTTGGATAATAAAATAATCATTATTTTGCTGTTTTTATTTAGAAGTGGGTTTTCAGTAATTCTCTAAAAAACACCTGAAAAAGCTCACTGCGAAATTTTGGTGTATACCAGAAAAAGAATGTTGGGGTTGAAGAAAGATTTTACATTGACATAGAATTTTGAAAATGTCTAGGAACATTATTTGCTAAATAACTTAAAGACGATGAGCTTAAAAGCAGAAAAGCTAAGTCTTTCTCCCAATTAAAAAATAGAGTTTTATAAATGCATATACATTCTTTTAATGTATTTAGTACTTCTAAACTTTGTGATAGATGAAAGAATGACTATTTTAACTTGCTTATAGCACTTCACTATGCTTATGTGAATTGAATATAGGCTTGAAAAACACTTCTAGGAACTGAATTAATATCAGGAAGTGAAAATCTACATTATTGCAAATAAAAATGATAAACCTCAAAGATGAGAAGACTACCCTAATTCTGTAAGAAAAAAAAATGTATATTGATTGATTGATTGATTTGATTTGATTTATATTGTTGTTGTAGAGATAGTTAGACTATTAGTAGTCCACTTACCAAGTTAAGTGCTTTAATTTTTGTAATCTCTCAAAATGGCAAACTGATGATACAGTCCAAGTAACAGTGGGTAACTTTGCCCAAATGCATCTTCTTTTTTTTAGACTCCATGCCCAGCATGGAGTCCAACACAGGGCTTGAACTCACAACCCTGAGATCAAGACCTGAGCTGAAAGCTGAGATCAAGAGTTGGACACCTAACTGATTGAGCCATCCAGGCACCCCAATATATTCTTTACTAAAATTAAAAATAGGGGTGCCTGGGTGGCTCAGTAGGTTAAGTGTCTGCCTTCAGCTCAGGTCATAATCCCTGGAATAGAGCCCCATGTCTGCCTCCCTGCTACTTCTTCTCCCTCTGTCCCTCTCTCCTGCTTGTGCTCTCTTGCATGTGCACTGTCTCAAATAAATAAATAAATAAATAAATAAATAAATAAATAAATAAAATTTTTAAAGATAAAAAAGAAAGAAAATAAAGATAGCAAGAGAGAAGATATATTCATTTTATTGCCTGCTGCTTATCTCCCTCCTGAAGCCACATTTCATGTTACCTGAGATTTAGTCTGCCATGACTCTGTTTTCTTATTGAAGACCAAGAACTTCTACTTGATAAAAAGAACTTCAAATGTTCTTCTATTCTGGGGACAATGAAGTTCAGTGAAGTTCATTAAAAACATGCTGCAATGCTGAGTGGATGGGATGTTGGTTACTGAAGTGACAGGGATCCAATGATAGGAAGCCCACCTCTGAAGAGCCGTAACTTGGTGTTCAAGGGCAACTTCAGCACAGACAAGGGTGATGTCTTTCTTTTCTAATTGAACAAGACAGATAATTGATCATCAGAGTTGTTAGAGATGCTGTTATAATCAAAATGCATATCTATATCTGGAAGAAAAGTTTATGCTCAATAGCAGCACTTGAGGGGATAGGATATTATATCTACCCTGATTTTTATATACATCACTATTAACCCAAGTGGTATTTTTAGATTTTCAACCTTACAACTGCAAAGATTTTGGTGAGCCTCCTTGACCACTAAGATTTATATGCAATGGTCATTATCTGCAAAGCAAAGACCCTTGTTGCAGACCATGCAATTTGCATGTGCACAGAAGCTTTCTCTTAGATCTGCTCTTTCTATTATTCCTTCTCACATAACTGCTGAAAGCAAACCATGTACACAGATATAACTTTGCCACTTAACTCTTCAACTCTGCTTGCCTGACTTCCAAGATGCCTCATATTTCATCTCAGGTGATATGACATATCACTGAAACTTTATATAATCTTAAAAAAGTATTTGTCTTACTTTTTGTAGACATGTTTCCTACATCAGTTTTAGATGATGCAACCTGGGTGCGTTGTTATAGCCCTCACTGAGGAAAGTAGGAGTCATATGTGATAAATAAATAGTGGTAATTCATGGAAATTCAGGTGCCTGGGTGGCTCAGTAGTGGAGCATCTATCTTTGGCTCAAGTCATGATCCCAGGGTCTTGGGATGGAGTCCAGCATCCCAGGATGGGGTCCTTCCTGCTCAGTGGGGAGTCTGCTTCTCCCTCTATCCCTCCCCACTGCTTATGATCTCTGTCTCTCCCTCTCATACTCTCTCTCTGTCTCTTAAATAAACAAGTAAAATCTTTAAAAAGAACCATGAAAACTCATCCCTCTTATAGACATTTCTTGGTTCCTTCTGTCAACTATCCATTCCCTGAAAAAGCCACCAAAACAACTTCTTGAAAAAGCAAGATAAAGTAACTAACTTATAAGTAAGGTTGTTGCTTGCCAACAGAAGGAAAGTCATTTCGTTGGTAGAGTCTTAATAGTATTTGGAGGTGGAAGAGAACAAAAACAAAATATTTATGAGGTTTTGAGGATTGATTTAAAGTAGGCTTTTCACTGTGAAACGCTGTTGGGATTGGGCAAAATTTGATAATACAGCATTGTGAACACAGTAAGCCCAGAGTTCTAAATCAAGTCTTGAGAAGTAAACAATAATTTGATGAGCCTAGTTGAGCTAGCTATTGTTCTGAGTCCTCTTATAAGGCTTGGTTGAGTCTTCTAATGCCCAGATAAATGGATTTTCAAAAAGACCTTGAAACAACCAATAAAGCCATTTGCAATTTCATCTTTCCGGGCAAGAAAATTTGGGAATAGTCGTCATGTTATTGTACATAATTAGCTGAGTGATTGCAGATTATTTCTCTTCTCACTTTTAGAAATCAGAAGAAACCAGTTTTTTACAAACTTTAGAAAGTTGAAAATAGGTACAAGCCTGTCTGAAAGTTATTACGTAAAAGTTTATTCCCTCTGGAATTTTTGGACAAGCCCAGGAAAGGACTTAAATTTAACCTAGTACAAAAAAAAATTGCAATATCAAGAGCAAAGAGAAAGAAACCACTAAGCTATGAAAACTCTTCAAAGGCCTGTATCATTTGTTCACTGAGCACTCAAGGCTATATAGCATTATTTGTTACTGACTCTGCAGACAAGGAAAATATAACAAAATGTTTCTGAGGAGGCAGCTTGTTCCAAGGTAAGACTGAGTTTAATAACCAACATTGTTCTTGGTCCAAATGTCAAAAGCTTTGTGTTCCTCTTCACTGTAATTGAACTAGTACTGAGACACATGAGGAAGAATAAGAAAAGACTTTGGAAACAAACAAATACAGATTTTTGCTTGAATAAAATTAAACTTAAAAAAAAGAAAACTCTTTTGAGAATCACAACTCATTACATGGAAACCTCACTATAAATATGACCAACAATAACATGGAATTCATTTGGATACAGCTTCTCTATCCAAAAATATTTAATTATTGAGATTATTGCAAGTATTTTATAGCAGTAAAGTTTTCATTTCTATATAGTCCAATGAAATAATTAATCCTATGTATAATATTATAGTACATTTACTTGATTCTATTTATACCACTGAGACATTCTGCTAACCTAATGTTTTTCTTTTGTTAAATGCGATGTCTTAACCAAAGAGAAATGTTGCAGTGATATATATAGAGAGACTTTTAGGCTGCCTAGGAAGAAAAAAAGAATGAGAGATACTCTGACAGCCTGAGAATAGGAACTATCAGGGGGTGGGGATGGTAGGCACAGAGAACAGAAACATCAAATAGTTTGTCATAGGCAGCCTATAAGATGACCCCCAAAGATCTAAACCTTCTAGTATTCACATCCTGTATAATCACCTCCTTTGAAGAAGGGCTCAATTTAGAGACTCACTTCTATCCGACAGACTACCGTAAAGCAATGAGATGTCACTTTCAAGATTAGATTATGGAAGGTCTGTGGGTTTCCATCTTGAGGGATCTGTCCTCTCTTTCTCTTAAATTCCTTCATCTTAGAGAAGCCCATTGCCATGTTGTAAACAGCCTAAGGAGAGACCAATATGGCTCAAACTGATGCCTCTGGACAGTAGTCAGTGAGAACCTGCCAACAGCATGTGAGTGCGCTTCGAGTTCAGGTGACCACAACCCTAGTCAACATCTTAACTGCAGCCTTATGAAAGACCCTGAAACACAGAACTAAGCCCTGTCCAGATTCTTGGTTCACAGAAACTATGAGGGGAAAAAAGTTGTTAATTTCTAAGCCAATTAGGGGTTTGGAGTAAATTGCTACACTACAACATGTAATGAACACAAAGGTATTTGATTAAGTTTTGCTATGTATTTAATGTGAATTCTCTTTTTCACTTCTCACAACTCCCAAATTTTAAGTAAAAGATCCATCCCTTATTAATTGATTTTGGGATGTGCGATGAAAAACTGAGTAATTCCTCCTTATGAATGAGACTTTCAAGAGAGGCTAATTGCATCTAGGATATACATCTCTAATTGGTTATTACAAAATCCAAAGAGATCTTTTAGGGACACAAAAAAGGACAAGGTATGTAGCAAAGTCATTTTTGAATGAGCTGGCAAGTTAAGATGTGGTGTTATCTTGCATAAATCTACATCTGACCTTTTACATTCTAAAGTTTAATCAATGCTTTAGAAAGGAGCAATTACACTTAACTAAATAAAATAAGTCACTGAGGCAGCAGTGATTTTTCTCTTTACAGCTTATAAGCAATGGCCCTAGAATGTCACCAACCTAAGGGGAGTTATGACCAGTATCTTACATTTTTAAAATACAGTAACTGAATTCTTATATTAGGTAAAGAAATTAAAAGCATGTATGTGGCAACAAATAGAGAATGTTATGCTTTCATTCTGAAAATAATTTATAAACTTAAAAAATAATAAAATCTATGATTTTTGTTAGGAAAAAAAAATCCCACAGTATAAAATTGTGTGGGAGAACAAGCCAGACACCCATTCCCCAGAAGTAACCAGCAGAAGAGTGAAGATTGTATCCTTTTGGGAACATTCTATGCCAAGAACCATGGATGGCACAAAGAAGGCACTCAATAAATATTTGTCTGATAAGTAGAAAATCTATTTGCTGGATTTTAATTGAGAGTTTTTATTTGAATGTGAATGTTATCTGAAGCCCCAAACCTATAAGAGAAGTAATTTCACATTCTTAAAGAGAGGTTCTGAATGACCTTGTAGGATGTGAGATAGAGGAATGCTCCACCATTTGTGTCTAGAGGATTTTGGGTACAGAGGAGCAAGGGAACCCTCTGCCTCTTGTAGGAAGGGCTGTGGCATTGCTCTCCCAATCTATAAGGAGAGGAGTGAGCTGCTTGTCCTACTTCCACCTCATTTTCACTACCTCCTCAATGCCCAACCCCACCTCCAGCCCAGTGAGACTTTAAGAAAACCATGAATAGAGGAGACTGGAGGAGAAACTTATTCATGCTGAGCCTCCTGGCTAGATGCCTACTGAGTTTCAGGCCATAAGGCCAGAGGAGGTAAAGTTTACAGAGGTCTTGTTCAAGTTCCAACTGTTTTTCCTGGAGTTTGGGGATCCCCCAAAAGAGGACTTCACACAACTCCACCTGGAAAGCCTAAAGGAAAGAGGTAAATTGGAGCTGCTTTGATAGCAAGAAGGAAAGATGATAGTTGCCTTGGGAGAGGCCCAGAGGCTCCAATCCTGGCAAAGTCCGTGTTCCCACAACATGGAAGAGAGCTGGGTTGGAGACATCCTAAAGAACTCCCCTGTTGTGATGTATGTGTGACATTATGTTTACATTCCTTAGTTTAAGTTTTAAGTTTATGGCTGTCTTTGTTTTGTTTTGTTTTTTCTCCAGGATATCTGCCAGGAAAGGCATCTTCAGGCAGCCCATACAGAGCTGCTTGGCCCAGAGGGACCTGGTGCTGTAGGGGCTTGCACATGAGTAGGAGATCAAGTCTATGAGGCATTGAGAAGGCAGCCTAGGGAGGCTGTGTAGAGATCAGAGAAGGGAAAGAAAAACCTTAAGAAGTAGATAGAGCTGGGTTATCCCGAATTACATTTTTCATTTTGGGCCAATTATGTTCCCACTATAAATGTCAAGACTTTAGTGACCTTTAGAATGTGATACTATGAAAAACTGAAGATTCATACTAGCTCACAGTGGTTGGCTTGATAATCCACCATTCATACTTGGACCATTCTCAGAGCACAAAGAGATGGTTGAGATTGGACTGCTCCATTCTTTTCCTATCTCTTCATATTTCCCAGAAAACAATGAATATACATTCTGAGGAATGCTTTTGTGTGTACCCTAAAGAATAACTTAAAAAAAAAAATCAGAGTCGAGTTTTTCATTATTCACTATGGTAGCCCAAGGCCATGTAAGACTCCTTAAATTTAAATAGTTTAAACTTAAAATTTAAAATTCAGTTCTTCAGTTATCCTAGCTGCAATTCAAGTGCTCAGTAGCCACATGTGGCTGGTGGCTACTGTATTGGACAAAGTCGGCATAAAATATTTTCATCATCACTGTTCTACTGGACAGTGCTAGTCTAAGACTATAATCACCATATTCCCAATTTTTGAAGAATGGAGGAGTATAATGTTGAAAATTTTGGACTTGGGAGCCAGAGCTTGAATTCTTAAGTTTGAATTCTAAATCCTGTTTTACCAGTCTGCTGACCATGAGCAAGTAACAATTTTTCTACACCTTAGTTTTTTTGTCTTTTAGATGGGGACAGTAACAATAACCTACCTCAAAAGGTAGGTTTAGAGATTAAATGTATAATATATACAATGTGTTTAAAGCACATAGGAAATGCTTTTTAAATATTGAGGTGAAATTCACCTGAAATAACCATTTTAAAGTGTATAGTTCATTGGCATTTACTATATTCACATTGTTGTGCAACTCCCACCTTCATCTAGTTCTAAAACATTTTTATTACCCCCAAATAGAACTCCATATCCATTAATTAATTAATCCATTATCCATTATGCTATATCCCTATCTCCTATTCTCCTTTACCCCAGGCTCTAGAAACTACCAATCTGTTCTCTGTCTTTATAGATTTTTCTGTTCTAGATATTTCATATAAATGAAATCATACAATATGTGGCCTTTTGTGTCTGACTTATTTCACGTAGCATGTTTTAAGGTGTATCCATGTTGTAGCATGTATCACTAGTTTATCCCTTTTTGTGCCTGAATAATATTCTTCTGTGTGTATATACCACTTCTTGTTTATCTGTTCATCCATTAACAGACCTTTGGGTCATTTCCACATTCTGGCTATTATGAATAGTGTTTCTATGAATGTGCCTGTATAAGTATCTGTTGGAGCCTCTGATTTCAATTCTTTCTAATATATTTAAAAGTGTAATTGCTGGAACATAGGGTAATTCTGTGTTTTTTTTTTTAAGAAAAAAAAATGTCTTCCAAATGTTTTAAAAAAATGTTTTCAAAAAAGAAAGACTTTTAAACTGTTATTACTCTCTCCTACAAAAATCTTATTTTAAAATTTATTTTTAGTTTCCTTTGTTGAAGCAAATAAAAGAGGAATCATCTTCCCTTGATAGGGTCTGCCTCATTATCATGTAGCCTCGTTAATTATGCCCCCTTCCCAACCATGGTAAGAACCTGGCCATGAGACCATCTTTGTCCATTTACGTTAAAGCTTTTCTCTTGCTTTGAGAATCTCATTCATTTGTTTAGTGATCCACCAGGAAGATCCATCACAGAATGAATGACCAGAACCAAAGCTTGCAATCTCTCAGATTTCTAAAAACTGTTCAAAAATATCTTAGCTTGGATAGAATAAAATTTGATTTCACATCTATTACAAAGCCATTTCATCTAGGGCACTAGTTTTTTAAGATCAGGGGGACCTGGGTTAAAATCCCAGTTCTGTGTTTTACAAATAGTTTGACCTTAAACAATTTGCTTAACCACACAAAGCATCAATTTTCTCACATACAAAAAGACTGTCCTTTAGAAAATTTTTTATTGCAAGCAAAGGCCATTGACTGGTAATTTTAAACAGAAAATGATTTTTACCCCAGATGGACATTGAGTACCTTAGGAAATCAAGGGTGATTGAGACTCAAAAAAAAGTAGGAACCAGTACTTATCAAGCAGTGAGTAAATATGAGGATCTTGTCTGGGTACTGTGGCTATTCAATCACTCCAAACAAGATTCAAAGTTCTGGGAGGAGTTCAACTCACTTAGCTTAGTCATATACCCATCATTTAGTTCGGTAAGGACAAAGTCAATTAAGAACTCCTTCAAGCTGAACTCACCCAGAGAAACAGAAATCCTCAAAAAGCAAATAGAAAGTTGCCTTGTAAACTCAGTCAGTTAAGCATCTGACTCTTGGTTTTGGCTCAGGTCATGATCTCAGGGTCCTGAGATGGAGCCCCACGGCAAGCTCTGCACTGAACACAGAGTCTGTGTGTCTTTCTCCCTCTGCTCTCTCTCTCTCTCTCTTTCTCTCTGTCTGGTATAAATAAATAAAATCTTAAAAAAAAAAAAAAAAAGCCAAATAGAGGCACTTCACCTAACAGACACGGGAAGTACTTCTGGTTTTTAATGAGAACTAAATGAGATTATACATTTAAAGCATTTAGACTTATCATTACAAAATAATTACTCATATATAGCTGATATTATTGCTAATATTACTACTACTACTACTATTTGCAGTAGTCAGCTTATTGATTTAGTATATACCCTGGAGCGAACTCCTTCAATGAGTGAGATTTAAGCCCCTGGAATCTGATGAATGAGCTCTTAGGATAGATTTAAATGTCTATTTCCTATAAGATATATAAAATTCAGGGATCCCTGGGTGGCGCAGCGGTTTGGCGCCTGCCTTTGGCCCAGGGCGCAATCCTGGAGATCCGGGATCGAATCCCATGTCGGGCTCCTGGTGCATGGAGCCTGCTTCTCCCTCTGCCTGTGTCTCTGCCTCTCTCTCTCTCTCTCTCTCTCTCTCTCTCTCTCTCTGACTATCATAAATAAATAAATAAAAAATTAAAAAAAAAAAGATATATAAAATTCAGAACACACCTCTTCAATATGCTTGATCTTAGATCTCTTATCTATTGGTTGTCAAGGAAAGGAATTTGGGCAGATACAAGGCAGGGGCTTTCTCTTTCTTTTTTCAAGTGTTGCTTTCTTCTCTAGTAAATCTGAACATGGTTATTTTAACCCTTGCCTTCTCCTGGCAAAATGTATTCTTTCTGCTTGGACATATATTAACTCTGGCTTGTTCATTACAGAGCCAGCCACCTCTGGGGACCCGAATAGTGGAACAGGCAACCAGTATATTGGGATTCCATCCGGAACTGTTGTGTAATGATTGATTAAGTTGCTGTTGGCCACAAGGACAATTATAATAACCTAAATTGAAAGTGTGTTACCAAACTTACCTATAAACAGAAACTAGTGGTGGATTGTAGCAAGTGTAGAAAATCTGAGTAGTTCACATAGACATTTTCATCCTGGATGTTAGCATCACAGATTTAATCAAATCATAGTCCAGTTGGTGTTTATTGCTACCCCTAGGTCAGATATTTTGGAGATTGTAGAAAGCCATTACTTCTTCTTATTTTTATTCTTGCATTAACTGCTCTGGAATCCATTAGTACTCATTACTGGACTGGGAAGGTTAGTTGCTGAGAAGGATAAGGTGGCCTGAGGGTTTTAAAAACTCAATTAGATAATTTATACTCAAAAAGAATATCTTAAACTTTCATGTAGTTGCCTCAAGAGAGATATTTCTTGTGAGTTATGGGCTCTATATCATTCAAGGCCCAGCCAGGAAAGCAGAAAACATCAGGTATTTGTAAAAGAGATGATTTGATACAAGGAATTGGTTATACAAACGTGTTTGAAAGTCACGAACGTAAAAATAATGCTGCAGTATTCTAATATATTAACTGCAGGAAGCAGCTGCTACTACCTGTGGTTGGAAGAACCAAAGGGAAGAGATAGAGCCACCAGACTGCTGGAGCTTAAAAGAGGGGCCCCCACAAAGCTGAAGTGTGAACCTCTGAGAAGAGCAACACCCAAATAATGTGTCAAAAGCAGCCGGAGGCTGTAGCAGTCTGCTACTGTTGGAGGCAAGTGACAGGACTTGGAAACAGGAATAGAGTCACTTTGTCCTGTGTCCAGCTTCCCAGTTTCCTATAAGAACTTCTCACCCGCAGAACCTGACAGAAAGTCAACTGTCAAGAAAGTCTAGTAAATATGCTTTGGAGATTCTCACAAAAGCATACAGAGAGATAGACTTGGGCCTAAGAAGCAATAGCTACATAACTAGCACTGATCCTAAGCAATTTGATTTACAGGTATGGTCTTATTGGTTGAACTGAGGGGATAGTTATATATTTTTTAAGACAAAAATGTTACTGTTCCCGAATTATCATGTTCTCACCTTATTAAAAAATTAATTTATAATGTTTACTCTCCCACTGAATTTCATGGGTGCTTCCTACTGTAAATCAAGACGTTGTATATGTGTGGGTCCACTCCTGGCCTCTCTTCTGTTCCCTTCAAATATTTGTCTATGTTTATTCAATGACACTGTTTCCATTACTACAGCTTTAGGATTGGTCTTGGTGTCTCGGTGTTTTTTACATTTTCATATAAATCTTGGAATTGGCTTTATACTTCTACATTTATTGGATTTGGGGGTTACATCTATCCTATTTAGATAGAACTTATATGTAACAGAGACTTTCAATCCAGAAATATGGAATATCTTCCTATTTATTTATATCTTTAAAGTTTTAAAGAATTTTTTCTATATCTATAGCTTTTATCTGCAGTTGTCGGAAAAGTCCAATATTTAGTTTACTAATACTATTCCTAGATATTTTGTTTTTGATGAAATTGTAAAGGTTATTTAAAATATTTTAATTACCAATTGTTGATGGTTTAGTGAAGTATAATTAACAATGTATCCTGTGAACTTGCTAAATTCATTTTTTAATTCTTTCAGTTTGTATATTTCTTTGTTTTTTTTCTGAATTCACAATCATAATACTTATACTTACTTTTCACTTACTTCTTACTTTTACTTCTTACTTTTCACTTCAGGTTTCTCTGTCTCTCTCAGATTTTCTCTGTCTCTGTATCTCTCCTTTTTTTCTTTCCTTCTTTTACATTATTCCATGAACTGTGACTTCTAATATAATGTAAAATAAAGATGATGATCATGTACTTTTTTTCCCTTTCACCTTAGAGGAAAAGTGTTCAATATTTCATTGTTAAGTCTGATGTTTTGTTTGTTTGTTTTTTTAAAGATTTTATTTATTTATTCATGATAGACATATAGAGAGAATGAGGCAGAGACACAGGCAGAGGGAGAAGCAGGCTCCATGCCAGGAGCCCGACGTGGGACTCAATCCCAGGTCTCCAGGATCACGCCCTGGGCCAAAGGCAGGTGCTAAACCACTGAGCCACCCAGGGATTCCAAGTGTGATGTTACCTATAGGATTTTTGTAAATACTCTTTATCAAATTGAAGAAGGTTCCTTCTATTTCTAGCTTGCCAAGAAATTTTTTTAGTGGAAGTTGCTAAACTTTATTAATACTCCCTATATATCTAAGAAAATCAATGCTTTTCTTCCTTTATTATGTCACCAAGGTAAATTACATTAATTATATTTTTAATGTTAAACCCAGCTTGTAATTCTGAAATAAACTCTTGGTGATGATAATTTATGCTTTTAATGTACCACTAAATCTTAATTGCCAGTACTTTGGTTAATATTTTTGATTAGTACATTTTTCATCCATGTTCATATGGTGCATGGACTTGTAAATTTCTTTTCATGTAATGCCCTTCACAGATCTCGGTATTAGTAATTTACTGAACATATTAAAAGAAGTGGGAAATATTTTCTCTTTCTTTGTGTTCTGAAAAATTTTGTGATAGAATGGTAGTTATTTTTCTAAAATATTTGGTAGAATTCACCAGTAAATTCATCTGAGTCTGGAATTTTGTTTGTTTTGAGAGGAGAATTTTTTGAACTACTGATGAAATATATAAAAGCATTTAGCAAACATTGGGTTATTCAGATTTTTCATCTTGTGCCAATTTCAGTATGTTGCAT
The DNA here is from genome assembly GCF_905146905.1 of Nyctereutes procyonoides. NCBI lineage: Eukaryota > Metazoa > Chordata > Mammalia > Carnivora > Canidae > Nyctereutes > Nyctereutes procyonoides. The sequence continues at coordinate 18,865,373 of NW_026575132.1, read as the reverse complement.
CTTCTAAGGTATTTGCACATTTTCAAACTCGTGAAATTTTTGACATGATTTATTTATATCATCCTTTTATGACTGTAAGTGGTGAGTTTCCGTCTATCATTTCTGATTTTCTATTTTTCCACATTCTTAATGCTTCTGATAAGGTTTTACAATTTGTTATCAGTCTTTACAAAGAAGGAACTATTGTGTTGTCTCTTTCCTATTTTATCTATTTCTATCCTTATTTTCATTATTTCTGTTGGTTAAGATACTTGGATATCTTTTTTTCCAAGATACTTGCTAGATAGATATCTTACTATCCAAGATACTTGGATATCTTTTTTTTTTTTTTTAGTTTCTTGCTATTAGAACTTAAATAATTGGCTTTAAAGGGCTTCTTTTCTAATACATAGATTTATAGTTAAAAAAAGAATTCCCTATAAGCATTGCCTTAGCTGCATCCTAAAAACATCAATATGTGTGCAGTGAGTTTTTTATTATTTCGTTCATAATCTTTTCTGTTTTCATTGTTATTTCATCTTTGGGAAATGGATTATCTAGACATGTACTGCTTAGTTTTAAATCAGATGGGTATTTTTCTAATTATCTTTTTTGTTCATGATTTCTCTTTAATTCTTGGTAGTAAGAGAACATACTCCATATAATGTCAATTTTATGAAATTCATTGATATTTGTTTTGTGACCCAGCATGCTCTTTTGGTGAATATTTTATGAATACTTAAAAATAATTCATATATTGTAATTGGTTTATATAGATATAAATGTGAATTTGGCCAACCTCTTTAGTAGAGTTTCCCAAGTATTTTAATAACTTCCTGATATTTTGTCCTGATATTTTTGTTTTGTTTAATTTTTGAGAAAGACATTTTAAATTCACAACTATGATTATAGTCATAGCCAAATCAGCCTTCTTGTAGGTAATTTTTTTGTGTGTGGTATATCTCTTTCTATTTTTTTTACTTCATCTATCAGTATTCTTGTATTTACATAAGCATATCTTTATTCTAAATAACATGTTTTTGTTATTATTTTTAATCCAGACTGAAAATCTCTACCTTATCCTTGATATATATATATATATATATTAGTTTTTTAATTGCTATTATAACAAATTACCACAAAGTTAAATGTTTAAACATCACAGATTTATTATTCTACAGTTCTAGAAGATAGGCGACCAATACAGGTCTCACTGAGCAAAAATAAAAGTGTTATCAGGGCTGTGTTCTTTTAGGCAACTCTAGGGGAGAATCTGTTTTCGTGCTTTTTCCAGATTCTAGATTGTACCTACATTTGTTGTCTCACAATCTTATTTCTCCATTCTGAGAGTTAACAATATAGCATTTCTTTGATTTTAATTTTAGCATCACATCTTTTTCTCTGACTGTAACTGAGAAAGATTTTCCATTCTTTTTTTTTTTTTTTTTAAAATTATTTTTTTGTAAGTTTTTTTTTTTATTTATTTATGATAGTCACAGAGAGAGAGAGAGGCAGAGACATAGGCAGAGGGAGAGGGAGAAGCAGGCTCCATGCACCGGGAGCCCGATGTGGGATTCGACCCCGGGTCTCCAGGATCGCGCCCTGGGCCAAAGGCAGGCGCCAAACCGCTGCGCCACCCAGGGATCCCCAGATTTTCCATTCTTAAAGGCTCATGTGATTATACTGGTTCACCCCAGATAATCTAAAATAATTTCCACATTTCAAGATCCATAATTTTAATCATATCTTCAACATCTCCTTTGCTAAGTAAGGTAACATAATAACAGGTTCTCAGGATTAGGCATAGACATCTTTGAAAACTATTATTTTGCCTCCCGCAGAGTATTGGTTAACTTTGGTGTAATTGTTGATATGGTTAAGTTTAAGTCAATTATTTTTTAAGTTTCTCTATTCAGTTTCTGTCTCAGTCGATTTGGGCCACTGTACTAAATATACCATAAATTGATTAGCTTAAACAAACTATTTCTCACAGTTCTGGAGGCTATGAAGCCCAAGATCAGAGTGCCAATATGGTCATGTTCTGGTGAAAGCACACTTCCTGATGTGTAGATGGCTATCTTTTATTTTATCCTCACATAGCAGAGAGCAGAGAAAGAAAGATCATCTTTCTGGCCTCCTCTCTTGTAGAGTCATCAATCCTACACATGAGGGATCTACCAAAGTCCTCATAATCTCCCCAAATCCTCACTTCCCAATACCATCACAATAGGAGTTTAGGCTTCAACATGAATTTTGAAAAGACACAAACACTCATTCCATAGCAATTTCCAGGTAACTCTTCTGTTTATAATTTCTTATGGTCAGATTTGAAAAATTATACTTTTAAAAAATTATTTTAGTGAAGATTTTTAAAGTGCTATTTTAATATAAGTCTTAAATGTTCTCTAATTTTCTCTCAAGCTGCTATTTATGCATTTTAAAAATTAGTTAATTTGTTTGAAATTTCTCAAAACTTTCTTGCTTTGATTAGACAATGTGCTGTATAACTAACTGTATGTTCATTCCAAAGAGGAAGCTATTTAACTGATTTCTTACTTCTACCACCATTTTTGTCCCTAAAGCGTTACTTTTAATGATATCTTTATTCTTTCATTTTAAGACTCATAATACTTCCTTACGGATAAACTTGACTCTTCCCAGTGCATGCTTCTCCCTTTCTCCAAGCAGAGAAATAATTTCTATTTATCCTTCTGTCTTTAGTTACTCTATTTAACAACGGCGAGATTAACCATCTGCTCCAGAGTCTACATAGAATAGCTGCCCAGCAGATAATTGCTAAAGAGGGTGCCCTTAAGTTCATTTCTCAGCAATACTTTAGGGAAACATAGTTTTGAAAGAGTTCTTAAATGTCAGCCACCTACCCATTTCTCTAAATATCATAAGCTCTCCCCATGGTTAAAACAACAGACCTACAGAGAGTTACATACCTGGGTCATATCATTTTTGACCTGCTTTCAGGTCAAACTGCTTTCAGTGAATTCACTTTGGCATGATGCAATTGACTTACACCGAAGAATGTTAAAAACAGTCTGTGAACCATGCTGTAGTGTTTCCTCCAGAGGTGTGTTTGCAGACACTATTTGCTGCATTTTGGACAGTTCTTACATGAGAAAACAAGAGACCAGATTTTTTTCCTCTGGATCAGTATGAGCAATAATATTCCTTCTGAGCAAATGCTTAGTTTTTATCTTAAGAATATTCAACATGCACAACTGGTAACATTTTCTTCTTGTTTAGATGTCCAGAAAGTTCTTCATCAAAGTTGAGGTACTCTTTTTATAAATCATAGCAACATGTACACCATAAATTCACTAAAAGTGTGCTTGCACTTTGTTGTGTAGTGCCTATTCTAAAAACTGTCTTCTCTTTTTTATCCCCATTTCTTTCTTTCATTTTATTCCATGATTTTCAAGCATAATACAGTTTTTTTCTATTAACAACTGAAAACTTTCCTGATTATTTTACAAATTACACAATAAATATAAGACAATTCACTAATAAAAGCAATTTCCTTTCCAGTTTTTCTCATTTATTTTTAATACTCATGATTTACATCCTATGTATGAGGTAAGGCAAATGAACGAATGAATAATTAGAAAGATGACTATATTAGTTTGGACTCTTAAACTGCAAACTATAGAAATTGAATATGGCTAACTTCAATAAGAAAAGTAAGCATAGTGACAGTTTATAGTCACAAATTTTAAAGGATTTTTTTTTTTTTTTTTTTTTTTTGGAAAATGATGGAAACTAAAGCTACACTGAAGCAGGAACTACAGAAATAATTTTATAGTAGAGGCAGACTGCCATTGGAATCACATCATCTCCAAATTATCCTGTGCCTTCCATCCCTTAATCAAAACTCAGGGCTCTGGTGGAGAGTATTTGATTGGTCAATCTTCAGCCACGCAGCCATGCTGACATGTGCTAAAGTGGGGAGCAGAAGCACCCTACCACTTCAGCTTCCATAGTGGAAGGCAAACACTGGTTTTAACACTCCACCTGGACTACATAGAGAAGAAAGAAGAAATCGATGTGCTGGTAGGAAGAACCAATAGACACTGGGAGAACTGAAACAAAAAACGTCATCCACAATAAAGTAAGATACGCTTTTATTTGTCACCACTGGTAACCAAAAAATATGAAAAAACCCAAGAAAGGAAAGTAAGAGGCATAATATATGAAACATGTCCTTCCTCCCAACTTGACTATCCATAGTGGAGGCTCAAAAGACAACAGCAACACAGAAAACAGTGCTATATTCACCTGGCTGTAAAATAGAAGAACTTTCCAGGCTGGAAAATTAATGTATGGAGGCAGAGAGATGAAGTAGGAAAAACACACAGTTTGGAGTCAGAAGCTAGAGATTTTAATTCAGCTTTTTCTTTTTATCAGCTGTTTGACTTCAATTATTTATCATCTCTGACCCTCAACTCCAACATGTATAGAATGGGGACAACTCACCTCACTTGTTTGTTGCGAGAATTTAATAAAATTCTTGACGCATATAAGCTCTTCATTCCCTGCTACACATCTGACCTTCATTTTTGCTTGGGATGGAAAATCAGATACATACAGATTGTTCTTTGCTCATGAACTTTGAACTGACTTCCACAGCTAAGTCCCAGGGTAAAAACCTGTGCTATCTGCTCACCATCCCACCTTATTAGCAGTCACATGTGTCAGTTTTGTTGCTTACTATCTCTAGGGCATTGTTGTATTTAGTCATATCTTTAAAGGATTTTACAAAGAGTATTAATTCCATCATGTTCAATGAGTACAATAGTAGTGTTAATGCCAGCAGTTCTATAAGAATAAGCTAAAATGATAAAAATAAGATTAGAAATATTTTCCATAAAAAAAAGAAATATTTTCCATGAAATCAGTAAGAGAAGGTCAAATGTTTTGCATATCGTCTCGTAAAAATTTAGGAAGATATTGATACAGGAAAGATGTTAGGGTTCAGATTCCACAACCAAGAAAGAATTCTTGAGATGTCTTTGGTGCAAAAACGTGGTTTTATTAAAGCACAGGGACAGGACCCCTGGGCAGAAAGAGCTGCACCAAGGTCATGAGGAGTGGTCCATTCTATACTTTCAAGTTGGGAGGGGGTTAGGGAGAGCATAAGTCTCTAAGGAATTTTGGAAGCAAGGTTTCCAGGACCTTGAGGGGGTAGCTATTGTTGGGAAAAAGTCATTTATTACTGTCTGATAAAGTCATGAGACCCTTCAGATGTTTATCAGTGGGTCATATACTTGGGGGATGATCGCCAACATGTATCTTGTGGAGGTGCGGGGGTAGCGATAAAGGAAGTTTCCAAAGGAATTTTATATGTTAAAGTTGGGCTTTAACAAACCCAAGACTTGTTGGGCTGAGATTGCCTCTTGCCTTTAGCAAGGTATTAACATTAAGGCAGTTGAGTCCCTAGAGGAAATGTCACTCTGCCTGTTTCAAGGACTTGTTAATGGGCTGTAAGTAGTAAGGGAATTTAATATTTTTCTATTACCTTTGTTTCCCACATCAGATATGATCTAACAGATTGCATAATTAGAAATAAGATGTAAAATTTGCCAACATTTCAAGGGAAAATTTAACATTTAATGAAAGACAGAAATTGCCCCAACCCCTTATGAAGACCAAATTGTTGACACCTCTAGAGTATGATAGAAATGCCCAACTCAATATCTTTCCCTGGTTTAATGCTCAACACTTAAAGCCAAATAATGTTTACATTTTACATATACTCTAGCCTTCTACAGCCCCGTAAGATATGTCTGCATCACAGAGGGGAAGCTGGGAACCACATTTCCTAGAATCCCTTCTCCATCGGTTTCTAGTTAGAGTCAGCTAACAAGACACTTGCAAGTAATCTGGAAAGTAAAAATAATGATAAACCATTAATCTCCAGAGACAGTGGTGAACACACATGTGGGCTGGTGTCAGAGGTCACATTTGAAGAAAAGTTGAGGTTAACTCCTTAAGAATTGGTTGCTTAGGTGTTGTACGCTAGAATTGCTGTCACCAGAAACTCTGTTTCTTAGGCTCTTACATTATTTGAGCAATTCCCAATTTTTTTTTTCTAATTCTACATCCAAATATAAATCAGTATACTGGAATACATAAAGTAGTTTCTTTTTTCTTGATGGATCCCTGACTGCAAGCAAAAGTTCCCTTTTGTTAAAATGAGGGAGCCGGCTGCTGATCTGAGCTTTTAAAATAACTTCAGCAGTAGAAAATGACATTAAACAAAAACAAACAAAATTGCTGTGACATGCAACTGTGTCCACTTCTGCCCAAATTCTGTGACTGTTGTGAGAAGTCTGGGTGAGAGTATGCTGAATCTGTTAGTTCTCCAGGATGATTCTGATGCAAATGACCTAAGGTTACCATTTAAGATAAGGCTTTGAGCTCTATTAAAATTCAACTCTTTCAAAAAAAAAAAAAAAAATTCAACTCTTTCCATAGAGCTTTAGGCCTTTTCAGTCCTTTCTTCCTTCAAGTGAATGAGGTTGGTAAAGGATCTTAAACAGGTTGACAGGAGAACGTAAGGAGAGGGCTTGTATGCCCTGGCAATTTAGTGGGTAGATACATTTTAAAAAGCTCAGGATTCCAGAGATTGACTTTTTCAAGTTGTTTTTTGTTTTTTGTTTTTTTTCTCAGATAAACAGAAAAAAGGATGTTGGACAACTAGTAGCAAGGCAGGTGAGAAAAATATAAGTAATAACACAATTCCCTTGGGAACTTCTAGTTTTAAAATAGACTGGAGGAAAGTAAATGCTTCCACCTACTGACATTTGTCAGTGTCCATCGATTTATGGGAGTTGAGAAAGGAAGAAAAGCTCGAATTTAGAAACACCCCTAGGTAAATTATCTTTTGCCACAGTAATGTTACATTATAAAAAAACCTCAGTGGCATATGGTAATAAAGTCTTATTTTAGCTCATGGGTCTGTGGATTGGCTAGGAAGTCCTGCTAATTTAGGCCAGATTCAACAGATCTCAACTGGCTGGATTTATTATGCATCTGGGTCAGCTGATGGGCTGGCACAGGGCCAGTCATCTAGAATGACCTCAATTTTATATCCTCTGCTCCACATGGTTTCTCATCCTCCACCAGACCAGCTTGGGTTTATTTGATTGGTTGAGGGATGTGTTTGCTAGAGAGTGGTAGAGAGAAAGGGGGAGAGACAAGGTGTTTTGAAGTCCATGCTTGCAAACTGGAACACCATCACAAGTGATGTGGGAGCAAGAGAAAAATTATTAAAGGCAAGAGAAAAGGCAAGAGAAAAATTATTAAATTTCCTTACTACTTACAGCCCATTGACAAGTCCTTGAAACAAGCAGAGTGACATTTCCTCTAGGGACTCAACTGCCTTAATGTTAATACGTTGCTAAAGGCAAGAGGCAATCTCAGCCCAACAAGTCTTGGGCTTTAACAAGATAAAAGTTCCTTTGGAAACTTCCTTTATCGCTACCCCCGCACCTCCACAAGATACATGTTGGCGATCATCCCCCAAGTATATGACCCACTGATAAACATCTGAAGGGTCTCCTGACTACGGGTTTATCAGACAGTAATAAATGACTTTTTCCCAACAATAGCTACCCCCTCAAGGCCTGGAAACCTTGCTTCCAAAATTCCTTAGAGACTTATGCTCTCTCTCGCTAACCCCCTCCCAACTTGAAAGTATAGAAAGAGCCACTCCTCATGACCCTGGTGCAGCTCTTTCTGCCCAGGGGTCCTGTCCCTGTGCTTTAGTAAAACCACATTTTTGCACCAAAGACATCTCAAGAATTCTTCCTTGGCCATTGGCTTCAAACCCTGACATCTTTCCCACATCAACTTCCATCACTTTTTTTGGCCAGGTCGAGTTAAAAGGCCATCTCATTTTCAGAGGTTAAAAAAAAAAAAAAAAAAAAAAAAAAAAAAAAAAAAAAAACTCCTCTTGATGGGAGAAGCTGCAAAGATGTTGCAAAGAACAGGGAAATGGAGAAAAAGAGTAGAGCAGTTTTATAATCAATATACTATTGTCTAGATGGGGTTAAATTGGGGAAAGAATGTCCTGTCTAAACTACAGCCTTCCTCTGCTCTTCATATTACATTTCCCTTCTCGTAATCCAGAAAAATATTTTTTGCCACGTGTGTAACTATAATTCAATAAAATGATTTTCTTGTCTAGCTAATAGAGATGAGAGAGAATTGAATAATAGCACTTCAATTCCTCTGAATATTTAGGGAAAGAAAAGAATCGCATTTCACACATAGGCTTCAGTGGCAAGTTGACAATAGCTACAAATAGCACTCTCTGCCTGTAATTGATGTTAGAGTCTAACTGCCAAATGATAGACCCTTGAACTATGTTAAATTTTAGAAACAAGTGAAGTAAAACATTCATGTCTTCTAAAGAATTGAGAAAGTTTTCAGAAGATCTGGTTTATTTACTAGAGCAAAGGATCAGTAGACCATTGTAGCTTGTAGCTCTCCCAGCTTGAGTTGTTTGTTATTGTTGTTATTGTTTAGAGTATAAATTCAGTCTTCATTCTCTCTAAGGAATTTTCTGTAGTAAAATTCCCTCCCCTGAACTTCAGCATGGATGGGATGCCTGTTAAACTAACCCAGGCCTAATTTTTTTAACATAAAACTATTTATTGCTGGGTTTATGTACCCAATGTCCATAGCCACAGACCATTTAAAAACATTAGCCTCTACTACTGTCAATGGCAAATCCTTCCACTTACACAGCCTTCTTTTTTGTTCTAATTTTTGTTACCACTTCCTATGTGTGGGATTGTTGACTTGTTCTTTTAATTTGGTATTTTAAGGAAGACATCGATTAATATACAATGAAGCACAGTACTGGCAACGATGCCTCTGTTGCATCACTTCTTCCTGTCTCCGATTCCCCCACCCTATCCCATAGCTCTCAGTGTATTTTTCATCCTGCCATGATTGTTTGTCATAACATCAAAAATAATAATAAGAAGAAATAACCTTAACATAAAGTGACACGCAATTGATAAACTTTAATAAATGACATCCACACACTTGGTGTTTATATGCCAGAGAGCCCTAAGATAAAGAAATAGGAAAACTGCTGTCATCCACAGAGACCTCACTAGGCTGTTAGGCACCTTCATATGATGATATATATATTTTTTAATACGGAACATATTTGTGTTGTCCCTCACTCCATATCCCTAGTCACTCTCATTATTTGAGTATTTGCCGTAACATAAGTACATAGAAAAATAGTCACTCCTGTGGTCCTGCTCTTGGCCTCAGCCATCCCTACCCTCAAAACAGAACAGGAAGAGGAGTGCCTGGGTGGCTCAGTCAGTTTAGCTTCCAAACTCTTGATTTCGGCTCAGGGTCCCGAGATCTATCCCATTGGGCTCTGCAGCTCAACATGGAGTCAGCCTGAGATTCTCTCCTTCTGCCTCTGCCCCTCCTCTTCTTTGCATGTGCTGTCTCACTCTCTCAAAATAAATAAAATGTTTAGAAGAAAGAAAGAAAGAAGAAAGAAGAAAGAAAGAAAGAAAGAAAGAAAGAAAGAAAGAAAGAAAGAAAGAAAAGAAAAGGAACAGAGGCAACAGTGAGGTTCAGCTTCCACTTAACTTCATCGTATCTCTAATAAATATCATAATTCATCGATCCATAGTGGTCCATAAAATAAAGGTGTACCTTGTAACCAATGGCATGTGAGATTCAGCAAAATACAGCGTTGGATCTATTATTTCCTCCTCTTTTCTCTCTCCACCTACATCTCCCCAGTGACATTAACTGCAAAGCAACCTCACATTAGATGGAAGAGCTGTGTAAGTGAGCTGTGCACTGATTCAAGAAAAACGCATGTTGGAAAAAAAAAATGATACAGCAACATTTAAAATATATATAAATATATAAGTTAGCTTCAATTTAAATAGTAGATCTGATTGGAATCTAACATGTGCTTCTTTATAAACACTGAGTTTGGTTAAGATGCCGTTTTGGAATGTTTCCCCAGATTACGTATTTCTAAGAGTTTCTGAAAGGGCGGTTCAACAAGTCCTATACGGTGGTACTGCCTTAATATTTGAAGGGCTTTAGGGTAAAAGATGAATTATTCTGGGGAGTTCCATAAATGTAACTGAGAGAGAGGCACATTAGCTATGAGTAAGCAGATTTCAGATCAATATAAAATGGAACTTTCTAGCTTTCTAGACAAGGCAGTATAGAGTGATCTTGTGAAACTGCAAGGTCCTTATCTCCTCAGGCATTTGTAGCCGAAGCTGTCTGTGCTTCTCTCAGAAACTATGATGAGCCGATTCCTGCTCCTGTGATAAAAGTAGGACTAGAGGGACTATCCCTTCCAACCTCAGAATGAAAGATTGTGTAGCATGACACTAGGTAAAAGGTCATACAGTCCATATTTAGAAAGCAAGTCCAGACCATGAAAGCTCTACATTTGCCATTTCTGGAAGGAAAAACTAAAGAACACAATCAACATTTTTTATTTTTTTGCTATCTATGTCACTCTGTTTTACATTCAAATATGGCCTGTTTCCTCCATATCTAACAAGAGAAAACAGTAAAGTGTTAAAATGTACACCACCAAAGATGGGTCTTTAAAAATAGCTTTAGGGTACTCTGTAGAAACTGTTGACTTCACCAGAATAAAAATAAAAGTAAAAACTATGACTCCTGAAGTAGGAGCAACTACTGTTCAGAATACTGCCTTGATGTGGTTGGGGAAAAATTTAAAGTGTGTATTACTGTGAAGAAAACCCAGTAATACCAAGATACAGAAGAGTATATGACTCTAGTGGCTAATAAAATTCTCCCAAATCCTGACCTGCATTTACAGCCTCATTCACAGTTTTCCTGCTTCATTTCGTTCAATATAACAGGTGAACTGAGCTCTTCTGTATCCTACCTTTCCGGCTTCTGTGCTGTTTGTATTCTTATATATTCCTCCCACCCCACCTCCTGCCTTCCTGCTTAGCTTCCTGTGTTTATCAAACGTCTGCCACCGGATTTGCTCTCTGAAACTTGTCTTATTGAATACCGATTGCTACGCCTTCAGATTTTTCACCTGACCTATTCTAGTGGAAATGTGATCCTGCTCAGTGTGGGAAGAAAGCACCTGGCTGAAGACCGCTGGCCACGCCCACAGGTCAAGCACCATTTCCAGAAAATCAGTTTTGTTAGCAGATGCAAAATAGGGGAGCTGAGTCACACTGACCAGCCCCCCCCCCCCCCCCCGAGGAATCTGGCCTAAGCACTCCAATGTGAGTATCTGTATTTACAAGGTCATGCGTGGTTGTAACCTAAATCCCTGCTAAGAAGTTAGAATGTTCTATTCTGTTTCCTGTAGAATGCCCAAAGGGCAAAATACCTATCCTGAAGGGTTTGCTTGTCTTTCTTGATAGGATCTATAAAAAACAAAACAAAACAAAACAAAAAAACATGATACATCTACAACAAATTTGTAGTAAGTGTCATCAGCCCATTTTGTGGATCTCTAGATCCATTGTTCTTTCTTCTTTTCTCTCAACTTTTTACTGCTTCTCCAACATCTTGTACTGAATCTGATTGGTTGCAGGATTCTTTCTAGGATATCCAAGCTGAAACTTCTCTGATTTTGCTGAAAGGAGCAGCCCAGTCCACCACCAAGCATGCTGCCAATAACTGAATGCAACTAAATCCCCTCCACTGTACCCCAACTACTGGTTCATCCAAAACCTTGCTTCTCTGTCTCCAGAACAAGTCCTCAGAGTGGTTTGTTTACAAACTAGATCACAATATGAATGGGATGATTGACAAACCTATCTTTAAAAGCATAGAATTCAGGTGTTTCTGAGCCCCTGTAGGGGAGTCTGATGCTTACCCACAGACTGCCGTATCTGGGGTCAAGGTGAGCTGTCTTCCCAGGCATTGGTGTGTGTAAGGACAGTAGAAGCCCACCCATGGGAGGTGGCCGTCCCGCTAGAGATCCATAAAGAGTAGGCATGTCTGGCTTGTGTTAAATTCTGACTATATTTGGCTCAGGATGGACTGATACGGTGGGCTTTCCTGCATTTGCATTTTACTAACTTGTGGGGCCTCCTTGAGGGGCTAACAACCTAATACTGACTAGGGGTGGACTGTAGTTGCTTTGGAGCAAGAAGCCATTTACGGTTTCCTTGAAGGTGTGGTGAGCCTGGCCCAAGTCTGCTGATAGCAGCAGCCAGATCTGTTTTTTGGTTCTTTCTTTCTTTCTTTCTTTCTTTCTTTCTTTCTTTCTTTCTTTCTTTCTTTTTTAAGGTTATGCATTTGGGAGTCTTTGGAAATGCTAGTTAATTGTCTCATTTCTGTGGCAGTGAGTAGTAGTAGCTCAGGAGGTATTAAACACTCTCAATAACCGGTTGACTCCTTTTTCTCTCTCTCTCTATACAAAGCTTTTTTACAATGTTTTGAATCTTGAGATACTTAGATTCTTGCATTTGAGGTTTTAATTTTCTATTATCCCCCCCCTCCCCTGCCGATTTGACCTTACAAAATGTTACTGGAAGGATCTGAAGTGGATGCCCCCCGACGGCTGGACTCCTAGACAGTGGCTTCATTCTCCAGGGAGTCAAACCGACCTCGCTGGCATTTGGGTCGGCTTCTACCAGTGCAGTGGTGGCCTGACCATCGCAATGGGCCCTAAACCCCCGTAGCGCTTTGGCAGTTGGTGCTCTACAGTGCTGAGAGCTCCTAGGCCATGTCTATGGGTGGTCTACATTCAGTGAAGAGCTTGATAATTTCTTTGGGTGTTTTAAGAGGTACTAGCAATAGGTGCTCACGCTGTGGAAATCAGGCCATTAGATCTTGTGCTACTACATGTGGGACCCATAACATCTCCAAGAATATGAGGATACAGTGTGACAACAGCAAGGTGTGTGACAACAGAGGGACTGTGGGCACAGGCTGCAGTTGCCTTTGCCAGGAGCCTAAGCTTCTGCAGCAAGGGTTCCCTTAGCAGACAGGTTAGAACTCAGAGTCCTGGTCCCCTGCACCAGTCAGGGAAGGAGAGTCTTCCTCTTCTCATTCCAAAGGCACTGTCCCAAATCTTTATTTGGTGGCCCACCCTTGAGTAGGAGTTGCCATTTGCATGTTCCAGGCTGTTGACTAATTCAATGGGACCTTGTACAGATCTTAGCCAGTTTGGCTAATGGTCAGCTCCAGGGGCTGTGCTTAGTTAGAAGTCTAGCACACACTGGGAAAATTTACCTCCCATGAGGTGTTAGCAGGTGGAAGACACATCTGCAGCCCCCCATTGTGCAGAGTTTGGAGGTTCTGGAGGACTCTGGTGGCTTTCTTAGCAGCTGCACTTTGGGATGGGAAGCTATGGCAGTGCTGTGCATAGACAGTACGCTGCAGCACAAAGTAGCACAGAGGAATGCCAGCAAGCAGTGGACCCCTTCCATATAGAATGGTCCACCTGGGAGAGCCAGGTAGTCAGCTATTTGCAGCTAAAAGGCATTTCCCCAGGTCAACTGCAAGCATGACTCTACCAATCAGCTCAACACCAGTTATTACGACTTTGTTAATATTTGTTAAGTAGAAATGGGATGCTGGCTGGTGAGCCTCCTTCAACAAAAGACTGTAAGAGAAATTGAAATAAAGAAATTTATTATTCGCAAGTCCTTAGAAGAAGTATGGGCAAACCTGGAGGGCTCGCATGGAAAGGTCAAGGCAGAGTGGAGAAAAAGAAAGAGCCTGGGGCACATGCCTTTATTAAGGTCTGTAGGAGGAGTGCTTTGGGCTTCCTACTATGGCCAGACTGATCAATTCAAACCAAAAAGAGCAGTTTTGGTAAGTGTCACAGGGTCTTATGAAAGGAGTGTATATGTTGGGAAAGGGCTGTGAGGGACTGTGGCTCACAAGGGTTTATGGGGGAGTCATATCAGGAACTGTTTGCTTTTTGCTTATGATTCTGCAGGCTTTTTGTAGGGTACGAAGTTGCATGGAGCACTAGTGTCCACTTAAGTTCCCACAGGCCACTCGGCCAGACAAAATGCATGCCGAGGCAGCAATACCATGGAGCCGCTTAGCAAAACTCTGGACACATCTGTTTTTATAAAGTTGCATTGTAACACAATCTTGTTCATTGGTTTACCTACTGCCTACGGATGCTTCGGTGCTACAGAGAAGAACCCAACAGTTGTGAACGGTTTGCTAAATCCAAAATAGTTACTATGAGGCTACTTTTCCAGAAAAAGTTTAGCAACTCCTGTTCTACAAGTCTACATGAGACTCACACCACGAGCAGAGTGGGTGACACAAAGCAGCTGTCAGCCAGCAGAGTTGTCCAAGCCAGCAGCTGAAGAGCCACTAGCATCAATCCAGCAACAGCAGCCAATCTTCTTGTCCACATCTTGCACCAATTTGCCTTCCTGTTCATTTTTCACCCTCGATCTGCTCTGCTCTGGACTGTGGCACCCCTGCCAGCTTCTGAGTCAGTTAGCTCTCAGCTGGGTCAAGACTATGAAAACAACCAGGGGGAGGTTAGAGGTAGACAAAGAAGCTTGGGTGTTTCTCTACTTGGACTCTGCTTCTGGAAGATTCTTGGGCAGTGGCTGTACTCTTCCATGAATCCAGCTCCTGAAGGAGGCTCCTGTGGTTGCAGTTTTCACTTCTTAGCTTCTTTCTCCTGCCTCCATTTAGATGTACACTAACTTCTTGTCCTTGCTAATCTTAGGGTTGTTCATGGTCCCTTGTTGGATTCTCAGCCCTTATGTCACCTAAGGAGCCCCTCCCTTACATTAGATTCCCTTTGTTGTTAATAATTGAAGTGATAGATCTACTTCTCTTGACGAGGGTCAGCAGCTGAGAGGAAACAAAGCAGGTCTGTTTCCGTGCTCGTGCTCCGTTTGTGGTGCTGCCAGGATTCTAGCAGCTTCGGGGATCTGACTCAGCTACTGGGGATGGTGAGTGATAACCAGGCTCAGTATAGGATACACTGAAGTCACCTCTCAAGGACTCTCAGAAACACTTGTGGAATAATAACATTCCCGAATGAGCAGGTGGGAGATCGGTTTCAGTGAAACTCAGGCACAAGTATTAATGAGACCTCAGTTATGTTTATGGAGTGGAAAAAACTGGGATGTTAAGGTTACAAAAACTTTCCATCCTGCACTGTAGTGCTATAGATTTGTCGTTAGGTCTAATGCCCGTCAACATCTTCCTTGAAGCTAATTAACAGAGATACCATTTCTTCTGTGAAAAACAAGAGGAGAAACAGAAGGGATTTCAATCTGATGGTATTTTTCATTATTGTCATTAAAGATAGACGTGAACTTTCAGACACCAATGTCTATTCTCAGTTCTCCGAGTCTAGAGGAGTCTGGAGACCTGCAGAGGCCGCTGTAATTTCAATTCATAGTTTGATAGGAACAGTCAGCCCTAGTTAAATGCCATCAACAGCTAATGCAGTTTGGACAGTTTAATTATGTACTTGTCTGAACACTTGTCACACTTCTGGTGACTTCAAAGCAGCGTAGTTGTCTTTGGCACTAAAATTTGCAAAGTGTTTTATAATCATTTTTATTAGTGCTTCCTCACATTAGATCGCTAGACAAAAAAAAAAAAAAGAGATATGAAGAGGTTAAGTAACTTGACCACGGCCAGACTGAATTGACAAGAAAAAAAAATTGAGAATTGAAACAATTAGCTAAATATTTGGGGAGGGAGAGGTGGGAGGAGTTTAAATTACTAAGCTAATTATCTGGTAATCACTGAACTCTCAGATCTAAGAATAAAATTCATGATCTCCAGTCATTGTTAAAATACTTAGTGTATTGCTTAATGCTCTGTTTTTTGTTAAAATTATGAGCTTTGTATTTTTAGAGTCAGATGCCTTCTTCTGGAAGTGTAACATATTTATATCGCCACCTAGTGGGCTCGTTTATGAGAAGGCAGGCATATGGCTCAGGGAGAAAAGGGGAGGAACAGATGCTCCTCCAGTCATTCATCCCTTGTGGACCCCTTATCTCTCAGTTGCTTCACCTCTAATGTTGAACCTGAAAATTTTGTCTGAATATCGACTCCCAGAGAAAGAAATTCAGAATCATGTTATTAACAGACATGTCTTGCCTCCTCAAGGAGAAACAGATGAATGAAGTTCCCAGTGGCCAGGAAAACATGAACATATGTTAAAGTCATTAATGGCTGTGTTGCTTCTGGTTAGCAGCAAGGTATAATGACACAACTAATTTGCCTTTTCCTCATTATGAGGTGTTAACAAGGAGAGTAATTATGACAGAGAAGATAGAAATGGTGGTATTCTTTAAATTAGAGGTAAAGGGTAAATCTAATATACAACACATTTTCTTTTGCTAAAAACAAGACATTTTACTTAAAAAAATGGATTTCGTATTACCATTATGGGATATATCTATTATGTCCTTAGAGGTTAATTGGGATTCTGTTTTTGTGTATCCTTTCTCATTTTCCTAGGAGCACTTTAGGGCGGTAGCTTTTACTTAAATAGCTGGCTTGTATAGGCCTGTTTCCACGTTGGACAATTTTTCAGGTCATTTCTGTAGGATACTTTTTTTAAAATGTAATGCTTCTTGTAAGACAGTTTTTCAGGGTCATTTCTGTAGTATAGTTTTTGAAATGTAATATTCCTCCCATGTCCTAGGTACTAAGAGTTTATGCCTTTGCCTTTAGAGACAATAATGTTCTTGTAACTGATAGTCATCTTTAAAGGAAACAAACCTCTTTCCTTTGAATCAGCCCCTCTACATCTGTTCCACTCTTTTAGGTTGTAACAAGAATGACTAAGGGTATCCTACGTGTCATTTAAACTTTCCTAGTAATTATGAGAGCCAATAAAGGAGCCCAATCCTCAACATTTACATTGTGATTGTTAGGTTAGTACAAAATTTTGTCTTAAAAATGAAATATATTTTGTCTCATTACATTACCATTTTACACACCTTTTAAGAAAGATTTTATTTATTCATTTGGAGGGGGAGCATGAGCAGGAGGAGGGGCAGAAGAAGAAGTAGGCTCCCCGCTGAGCCGAGAGCCCAATGTGGGGCTGGATCCCAGGCCCCTGGGATCATGACCTGAGCCGAAGGCAGATGCTTTAGCTTAACCCACTGAGCCACCCAGATGCCCCTACACATTTTTTTTCTCCTAT
This sequence comes from Nyctereutes procyonoides, assembly GCF_905146905.1. Classification (NCBI taxonomy): domain Eukaryota; kingdom Metazoa; phylum Chordata; class Mammalia; order Carnivora; family Canidae; genus Nyctereutes; species Nyctereutes procyonoides. The sequence continues at coordinate 18,848,224 of NW_026575132.1, read as the reverse complement.
ATTTTTCACTCCTTTTCTAATTATTAAAAATTAACTAAGAAGTACCTGGTAATTACAAGTTATATAGAATATTGAAAATTTTAAATTGGTTGAGACATCAGGCAAAGATTTCAGACCCAGCAGTTTCCTTCAGTGTGCTGGCATGAGATAAATACAAAAAGTGTGCATTTGCATTTGGAAGTACTGGCATTTGCTACTAAGTAAATGACTTTTTAAAAGGATTGAAGTCTGACAATGCATCTACTTACAGAGGTATCTACTTAGAGATATATCATTAATTTTAGTCTCACCCATGAAGACGTATCTTGGATAATCTCACATTTACTATTCAGAGTGAAAACAGTTCTTTGGGCAATATATTTTTTAAAAATATATGTTTATAACAAAGAATTCCACAGGATGTGAGACATTTAAAAGAAAGTTGGAATACATAAAATAAATGTTTGATACTATTATTTGGCATCCTACTAACTCACACTCTTGGTGATATTATATTTTTCCCTTTTTATCTAAAACCTTTAATTTTAGCCTTAACTTCAAACAAAATTATAGCTGTGAATAATTTAAAACAATGAAAAGGATTTTTAAAAATATTTTATTTATTTATTTGAAAGAGAGATTGAGAGCACAGTGGGGAGGACAGAGGGAGAGGGAGAAGGAGCCTCCCTCCTGAGCAGGTTGCTCAATGCAGGGCTCAATCCCAGGACCCCAAGACCACGATTTGAGCCAAAGCCAGACACTTAACTGATTGAGCCACACAGTTGCCCCCAAAAGGATTTTTTAAACCAAAATATAACAGTCCCCGACTTGCTTGCTTCTATTTCCTTTTCTCCAGACCACAACCAGTTGATCTCTTACAGATGATAGTTTTGATATTTACATTAATGTCTTCAAATACTGTAAGGTTGTATAGGAGCAGGTCATCGACAAGATGGTCAGAATATATGGAAAGACATTTGAGTCCATCTGCAAGAATCTGAGACAGTCTTCACTGTCTTGCACATCCCAGCTCATAAGACACAGACACTGTCTGGCAATCAGGAAGCTGATGCCCTGCCTTGGATATGAGCCCTGGCAAATGACCCTTCAGGAGATAGAGCAGACTGAGTGCATACAAAGAGTGGCCATCCTAGTGTCCAGGTGCAATGACATATTGCCAAAGATGCTGGACTGCCCTTGAAATACAGTGACTTGGTTAATGCAGTAACAGCATGTCTTGTGTGCTCTAAACGAGTCCAGGACAACTGCCAAAACGAATCAGGGGCCATCCACTGGAGTTCCCAACTGGTGAGGGATTAGTAAATTGATTATATTGGTCCCCTCCCTGTAAATGAAGTTTCTAAACATGTTCTGGTTTGTTGGACACTGCATCTGGTTTAACCCAAGCTTTTTCCTATTGCTGTACAAACCAAGCTGCCACCATTAGGGGATTAGAGAAGCTGAATAGCATGTACAGATACCCTCATGGAACAGCGATCAGGGGTCAATGATGTACAAGACTGGGCAAAAGAACATGACATTGAATACAAGTTCTCTCTCCCCTGTAATCCTCAACAGTTTGGTTAGTACAAAAGAAAAATGAAATATTAAAGGAACAGAGTAAATAACTAACATGTAAAACCACCTTGACTGTGTGGACTAAAGTACTGTCTCAGGCTTTACCACAAATGAATGCCTGTTAAGGAATGTTGCCCCATATACCAACCTGGGGCGTCCAATACTGTAAAGGGGTAGAAGTCTCGGGAAAGAATCATTGGTTCGACTTACCATAGATCAACATGCGATGCTGCTGAGAACATGCATCATGCCTAGGCAAGGAATTATCTACTGGAATTTGCAAGGTGGTGACCCTTGGGTATAGGTGACCTACTTTACACCTTTGGGTGAGAGGGAATGATTCAATCTCCACTGAGACCTTTGTCTTGCTGCCAGCTGAACCTGCTGAAATATACTATACCTGGAAGGGAGCACACACCATTGAAAGAGGGGAGAAGGTGGGCACCCTGGTCTGGCATATCCCATCCTTAGTCCCTCTCCTCACACCTGATGGTGCTGCCTGCCCCAGCCACCTGGCATGGTGTACACAACCAGATCAAGTTCCTAATGCTGCCCACCTCCCTCTCCTCAAGGCCGGGTGACCAGGTTCTGTTTCCCACGTCTTTGTTCCCTCCAATGGCCTGGAGGATGACATAACATACCTAAAAGCCCTTACTAAGTTCACCCAGAGAGCCTTAAATGATAACCAAGAAAACCTGTTTTTCCTGAACACTGACATGTCTCTAATAAAACTGTCCTCCAAAATAGAATGGCCCTTGGCCATGATGACCGCCATGAAAGGAGGCACCTGTGCCATTATTCAACTAGAATGTTGTGTGTTGGGGCAGCCAGGTGGCTCATCACTTTAGTGCCGCCATCAGCCCAAGGTGTGATCTTGGAAACCTGGGATCGAGTCCCACATCGGGCTTCTTGCATGGAGCCTGCTTCTCCCTCTGCCTGTGTCTCTGCCTCTCTCTCTCTCTCTCTCTCTCTCTCTCTCTATATATATATATATATATATATATATATATATATATATATCATGAATGAACAAATAAAATCTTAAAAAAAAAGTTGTGTGTTCATACTTGATGAGTCTGTTAATGTGCCATCTTTATCAAATCCCATGAAGACCCAAGTGAATGCCTTGAGCTATCTGTCTCAAGGGGACTTGGTAAATCAATGGTTCAGACCATGCAGCTCTGGGTGGAAAAATTTGTCACTGATTTTGGGAATTATTGTCTTAACCTAATACTTTCTCCTGCAAGTACCTGTATTTTTGCTATAGCATCTGCCTCCAGTGTAGCCAGATAACTGCCACAAGAGCCACTTCCCTATGAGTGTAACTCCTTGCTGACTACACAGGGCACATTTTGGAAGAGGGTGGTCATGAAGGATGTCATCAAAATGATGTGACCACCCATTGACCCATAACCCAGACCTGGGCATTTGGAGGTTCTCTACCCCCTTTCCTGTTCCTGAAATGTGTGTTCTGCTTGTCTTCTCTGCTCCCAAAAGCTGCCCCAAGAACACAACCTTGAGATAGTAATGTACCATTGAGATGACCTGGACAGTGTATGTATCTAACCCAGTTAAGGCCTCTTATGAACTTTTAAGATTTGGTAGGCAGGTGCAGAGATCTATTTGTTTTGTGGCTGCCTAAGACAATCCTTTCACAAAAGTTCCCTTGCTTTTACTAAAACCTGCCACCTACCAATCTGGAATGGTCTGTCTTTCTTTAGTCTCTTCCTGCCCTCCATGTAATGGCAGTTTCATCTTACACCTGGAAACCTCCAGAGGTTGCAAACCCACCAATTGATATCCTGCTATGGAAGCGAGAAATCTGTCCTTTCCTTCTCTCAACCCCACAGCCTGGACTTTCTTCCCATACTCTACATGCACATTCATAATATCCGAACATTGTCATTTTGTATAGATCATTTTCCAAGCTCACATTATGCTATCTTAATTATAATTACAACTGAGCAATGCGGTAAGAGAGGATGACATTTATTTTCCTGAACAATTTTTTTATCTCTCTCCAGAGAGAGATTAGTGATTGCCTTATTTCTTATTAGTTTAATTTTCTACGATTTTTAAAATAATCCACCTCAAAGCCTTTAGCCAATTGCCTATATATTCTCTCAAAAGCCCATATGCATCAGCCCATATGAATTCTTCCTAAAGAATTCTCTCCAGAACCTTCTGCCCTGCCTCAATCTAGCATCCTGAAATTTCCCTTCATCACTTCCCCAGGCTTGGATCTTGAGCTTTATCTAACCCTGGCTTTCTTCCTGGATTACTCTATTTTGTGTAGTGTGTTCTAAGAAAGGATACCGGGAGGTAAAATTTGGAGGCTTTGCCTGTCAAAATACTTTATTGTTCTCTCACATTTGATTGATAGTTTGGCTGTGTGTATAATTCAAGTTTGAAAATGAATTCTTCTCAGAATATTGAAAGCATTCTTCCATTGCCTTCTGGCTTCCACTGTCCCTAGCGAGAGGTCCAAAGGCATTATGACTCCTGATCTCTTGTATAAACTTGTAGAAACTTCTTGTTCTGAATACTCTGGATTTATATGAAAGTAGGCTTTGTTGGATGCCAGTTTTAATCTGCTGGGTGGACATTTACAAGGCCTTTAAATCTGAGAAGTTATTTCCTTCTGGGAGAGTTTTCTTGAACTATTTTATTAATGTTTCCTTCCACTTTTTCTCTTATGTTTTGATGTTAAACTTCCTGAATTGATATTCTAACTTCCTTATATTTTTTAAGTTTCCTATCTTCGTTCTTTTGTTCTATTTCAAGGTGATTACTTCCATTTTATCTCCCCAAACTTTTATGTTCTCAGAAGAAATCTTTACTGTGTTCTTCTGTTCTCATATTACAGCTGCAAAATCTGTTCTCATCACTCTAAGAATATTAGTGACTTACTATTTTTTCCTATGCATAGCCTTCATTTTTGTCTAATGTTTTATTTTTTCCCTCTACTTTTAATGTTAAAGGATTTCCTCAAATATCCAGTAATCATTGGTTGCCTGTTTATATATAACACTGAGACACCAATTGATGAGAAGGTCACAAGTGGAGCTTGCAATATATGCTTTGCTGTGGGATGACTTAAATGAGCCTTTTAGCTGAGGAATTTTGATGTCAAACTTTGGCTGATTAGATTCCTCAGAAAAGAATCTTCGTGTCTCTTGCTGAGAGACACACTGCACCCTGTGTTTTGGAAGTTAAGGGGGAAGGGAGGGCGGGGGATGTCAGCATCCAGGGCATATGCATTTACTTAATCCTTAGTTTTCCCTCTCATACCTTTGTTCCTAATTGTGTTGATGTTTTCTAGACAAGTGAAGAGATGTTTTACTCTTTCCAGAAAATAAAGCTCTACTCTTTTTTTGTAGTAAGGGAGAGGCAACATCCTAGCGTGTGGAACAGTGGACAGTTATCTTCTCCATAAACAGATCTTTTTTTTTTTTTTTAAGGTTTTACTTACTTATTCATGAGACATGAGACATGAGGCAGAGAGAGAGAAAGAGAGAGAGGCAGAGACACAGGCAGAGGGAGAAGCAGGCTCCATGCAGGGAGCCTGATGTGGGACTTGATCCTGGGTCTGCAGGATCAGGCCCTGGACTGAAGGTGGCACTAAACCGCTGAGCCACTGGGGCTGCCCAAATCCCCCCCCCCCCGCCCTTTTTTTTTAAAGCAGTCCCCTCATTTCCACTTTTAGAAGTATCTGATATGGCAGGCCTCCCACTGAGAGATGAAGCTCATATCCTCTCTCTTTGAATCTGAGTGGATTTGTGATTGATTCAACCAGTAGAGTATGAGAGATCTGAGAGCTATGTGATTTCCTAGTCTAGATCACAAAAGGCTTTGCAGCTTCCATTCTGCTGGCAAAAAAAAAAAAAAAAAAAAAAAAATATTTCACTCTTGTAGTCCTAAATCATATAAAAAGTCGAACTTCCTTGAGAACACTCAAGAGGCCATTTGTAGACATTCTAATCAAATACCCAAGCTGAATCTGTCTTTGTCTAATCCAGCTCAGTCATTAGGCTGTAAGTGAAGAAATCATCTTGAAAGCAGATTCTCTGGCTCTGGCTGTTGTGACTTGCAGACATTCAAGTCATCCTCCTTTTGGTCCCAGACATCATGGAACAGAAAACAGCCATCCTCACTGCACACTTTCTGAATTCCTCATCCACAGAATTTTTGAGCATAATGAAATGGTTATTGTTTTCTACTACTATGTTTTGGAGTCGTTTGCCAGGCAGCAACATATAACCTGCATGCCCAGGACTTCTGATTCATGAGCCCTTGAGAATTCTGGTCCAAGACAAATGGATTCTTGGAATTCTCCCCACAGGCTTAGATTCTGTTTGCTTAGGTCTGTTAAGTTCTTCGCCACTAATGTAAGTATGGTTTCCAAAGTCTCTTTTCTTGTACTCTCAGTATTTGTGGGTATAGGCTTTTAAAAATAAAATTCTTCACGCTTACTTTAGAAGAAGGTCTAAAGAAAGGATACATATAAGGTACATACATCCACACTGGCATCTCACCCAAGAGTCTACTATTTTTTTATCTATAAATATCTAATCTGGCTCAGACATAGTCTACCTAGTTGAGCTGCGTGCGTAAAGCCTACCATGAGATTTATTCTCTGACCTATTTGTGGGATTGAGTGCATTTGGTACCAAAGTAATTCCCTATGTTCCTGGTAGGTGTTGCTGCTGATAATCCTGATTACTTACTATTGTGAATAACCAGGGCTTTCTTTATTTGAATTATGTCTGAAACTTAGAGATATATTATGCCTTATAAAATTATTTTAATTTTGAAATAACCATCTGAAAGTGTATCAGAAAACAGTATCATGGAGATGGGTGTCCCCTTGTTTGTTCTTTTTCACTAAGACTGTAAAACACCTTAAGCAGTATGTATATTGATTTCATTATAACTTTCTTGTAAAAGAGAATCTTAAAAGCAGTGCATAGATGCCACCATTTCATTTTCTGGAAACTTCCCTAAGATCTTTTTCTCTCAGGTAACACTTCAGCTTGATAACCAAATTCTACATCAGCTAAGCTCATTCATGAGATTTAACCTGAAATTTCACTTCTGGTCAGATTGTGTCATAACTCACCTATACATAGAAACAGTGATCCCTTCTTCAATGTGTGTGTGTGTGTGTGTGTGTGTGTGTGTGTGTGTGAGAGAGAGAGAGAGAGAGAGAGAGAATATAGTGGAAAGGGTAGGGCTATTAAAACATTTGTATGCAAGTGTAATGAATTATTTCATTTTAAACCAAATGTGAGGTGACCAATAGTAAGTGTCTAGATCAGTATGCTATGTATATCTATCTCACATCTGGCTCCATTTCATATTTTCACATTTGTTTTACTTTCTTGCCTCAAGAAATTCATGTAAACATGTTTTATTTGATATGTCCTTGGAAGAGTTTTGATTAAAGATGGATGTAAATTTTAAAATGTATTAAATTCCTTAAAGAAATATGTTTCTAGACTCTAACTAGGCATATTTAAGAGAATGAATACATTTTAATGTCTGTTGTGTATCATGACATGTATTTATTACATGGTCTCAGAATTATTTCCTAAATGTATCGTATGACTATTGTATTCCCAAATTAATTATGATCAATTTGAAGATAGAGAAATTGCCTCGTGGACTTTGTTTTGTCTTTCTTCCAAATCCAACTGGTTTCAGATGGGCAATAAACAATTTTTAAATGCACACAAAAAGTTATTTGGCAAAGCATTTCCCAGCAAAATGCCAGGTAGGGAATTCTAGGTAGAGAAAATCGTTTATCTTACACTTCCTACATATGACTCAATTTTACATCAATCAGGGTTTTACCATTTTCAGTTAGTGCAGTTTCTCCAACTTTCTTACCAAAATATATTTTCTACTAAATACATTCTAGTTTTATATACAAATATTTACTCTGGCCTCAAGTGAGTCATTTTCAACTGGTCTGTATTTGCTTGAACATTTGCTTGTTGATTCCAAAACAACATCCACCACAACTATCTGAGTCTGTCCATATTTTTTTCCACTGCATTTGAAGCCGAGTATTGACACTGGTCTGTAAATTTGAGACAAAATGGTAGCTGGCAGAAGTTTGCAAATCAACCACAAAATACTATAAAAAGGAAGAAGTGATCCTAATATTTCAAAATAGTTAACATCTAGCCTTATCAGCATAATGATGCATTGTCTAGATAGCTTTAAAGTGGGCTATCCATCCAAGTTAGATTTTACAAGCTGGAGATTTTCCTTGGAGCAAATTCACAGTCAAGAATTGGCAAGAAATGCTTCCATCATCTTATTTATGAAAGAGAATAGAGCTATGAATCTCACCAATCACAGAAGCTTAATATACAATGCATATTAATTCACTTTCTGGGTGGCCAGCCTTAAAAAAGTGTTTTCTTCTCCCAAAACATGTTCTATTTTTCTGACTCCAACTTTCAGAATGGAGAGGTTCAACCTCAAAACAAAGGCTATTTGAGAAAGCATCTCTAATTATTATGTATCTTGTGAAAGGCCCAGTCTACTCTTATTTTAGGAATGTAATTTTGATATTCACACATTTTTTTGGGCAATAGGTGACATGCAAATACAAAGAATCATGAACTGCATGACATAGATCCATTGTTAGTGCCCTGCCACACCACTCATCTTCATCGTGGAAGCCTCCAGGCTTAAGTGGATTATAATACAATAATCTAATTCAATTAAAAGTGCATCTGGAGAACAATGTAAATTTACATTTAGTGTTCATAACTTGTTATGTAGCTTTCAATATTTCGTATCATGTACTATTCATGACCCTCTTTGTACTCTACCGCTCAATACTTTGCTGTTTCTCACATCGGTCATTCAATCTAAATTTTTAGCCAAGTGTTTATTTCTTGTTTGTAGCATTGAATGTGAAGAAATCAAACCACATACCTATCTAGCTACACAGATTAGATTTAAGCTTTTTCCAGAACAATCCTTGTATAAGATTAATATTTAGTTAGTGAAAGGTATGACTTTTTTTCTATCAATATTTAAAAGAAAAGAATTTGACTCTGCATTCTATTCCCTGATAATTAACACTCACTTTGATATTGTAGACGAAAGGATTTTGTATTCATTTTGTCGACAGGATGATTTGAGACCAAGGAGGAAATGCCGGTTGACAACCTCTGCATATTCTTCATTCTGGGGAGAAATGCATTCTGCTAGCTGTCCAATCAATTATGTAGACAAAATGAATTTCATCATAATTCTGTCAACAAAATGCTAACTTGGTTAAATTATTCTCTCCACAAAATGAATTAACTTAAAAATCCTTTTGTCCACAAAATAGATTTAAGCATTTAGTGGAGCCTTGTAAATACTATCGTCTGTTAGTTTAGTATGTGTAATGCAAATATGTGGACTGGCTATGTCAGCATTTCTAGTTCTTTAGAGGTTATGGACCTGTGTGTTGTAGCTTCCCTTTTCATTGAAGGTCAAATGGAGAGCAAAGTCAATTATCCAGAGAATAGCATATGGTAGATAAATGTAGCACTGTCCAAAACTACTATAAGTTAGATCCATTTCAACACCATGCATTTTTATAAAGTATAATTTAACAAGCTTGCCAACTAATTAAGTCTTTAATTAGGGCTTCAAATTCAACAAGTCATTTCAGGGATAATTCTTCATAAAGAAAAGAAACTGATGGTTCAACTTCTTGACATGTTGCTGCTAAAGAAAATAAACTGTTAAACGTATTGCAATATATCATTTAAAAATTATTCAGTATCATCTTCTATGATTTTGTTCTCCTCTTCAGGCATATAAATATTTTTAAATAAATGCTTTGGTAAATGTATGAGATGTGGATGGTGTAATGTATTTCTTTTAAATAAAATTATTAGTTGGCTTCAGCTTACATTACTTGATAGCAAGTTTTTAAAAGCGCTTACTCAATGTGATGTCGAAGAACATATGACACTCATTTATTTTAAAGCATTAACTTTTTCATTAAAATGTGAAATAGTAGTATAAGAGTAATAGTTTTCCTTTTGATTACTCTATTTAACCAATCATATGAAGTGACGTGCTGCACCAAACCTAAATCCAATTAGAATACAGAGTTTTAAAACTATTAAATTTTGTCTTTGATTTCTATAAATATTTTATTAGCTTTGGAAAGATAGTATTGTCTTGTCTCATTCCAGTATTAGTCAAATTATTTAATTTGAAAGATGGTCATGTTTCACATCACATCTTCATAAGATTCTTCTTTTATTCAATTGGAATAGAATGAAGTAGGCAGTAGGCAGAAAAAGAGAGGTAATAGGAAAATTAATAAGGTAGTTTTTTTTTTTAATTATTTATTAGAGAGAGAGTGCACAAGCAAGGGGAGAGATAAGGAGAGGGAGAGGCAGGCTCAATTCCAGGACCCTGGGATCATGCCTGAGCAAAGGCAGAGGCTTAACCAATTGACCACTCAGGCACCCCAATGTAAGATAGTTTCTTACACAAAATATTGTTCATCATCAAGAAACATAAGGCTTAGGGAAATTCTAATTTGTGACTATATGAAAAAGAAGCAGCTTTCCCAAACAATGCTTTTTTTAAAATAAATTAATACAGTCATGCTGTTTTTAAAAGCAAAAAAATGGTATCAAGGTATCATTGTCAGAGTCAAGTAGACATATTGCTAATAAATGGTGTAGGGACCAGTAGATTTTTTTTCCTGATTAACAAATAAGTCATAGAGCCATTTAAACAGAAAAGTGAACTGAATTTTCCCACTGAGTGTAGAGTAGGAGCAAAATGAAAATCAATACGGGAGATTTTTTAAAAAAATAAACAACTCCATTGCTCTATGCCTAACGTGAGAAGAGTGACTGGCACTTAGATGATCAGCCATATTTGTTTAATAATCAAATAAAGTCTCATAAATCTCCCTTCCTCAAAGTACACAAGATTTTATGTAGCTTAATCAAGATATATAATATTTTGCTTTCCCCTAAAGATGTTGACCTCTTGTCATAAATGGCAGCAGTGTGTGAAGAAAAAGTAACATCAAAAAAATGTATTGCTGTACTTGTCTATTTTTGACAGAAGTGGCAAAATTCTCATTTACAGAAATAGAGGCTGGAGTTCTAATGTGATTTGCTCCTGTTTGGGTCATATGTGTGTATCTGAATAAAGGTCTCCTTAGTTTTCAGTGACATCCTTTTGTAATCTATTTTGTATAGAAGACACAGACTTCCTGAACTATTGGATTTTTTTCTCTATTATTTTTTATTGGTGTTCAATTTGCCAACATATAGCATAACACCCAGTTCTCATCCCACCAAGTGCCCCCCTTAGTGCCCGTCACCCAGTCACCCCAACCCCCCGCCCACCTCCCTTTCCACTACCCTTTGTTCATGTCCCATATTTAGGTGTCTCTCAGGTTTTGTCACCCTCACTGATATTTTCACTCATTTTCTCTCCTTTCCCCTTTATGCCCTTTCACTATTTTTTATATTCCCCAAATGAATGAGAACATATAATGTTTCTCTTTCTCTGATTGACTTACTTCACTTAGCATAATACCCTCCAGTTCCATCCACTTCGAAGCAAATGATGGGTATTCATCATTTCTAATGGCTGAGGAATATTCCACTGTATACATAGACCACATCTTCTTTATCCATTCATCTTTTGATGGACACCGAGGCTCCTTCCACAGTTTGGTTATTGTGGACATTGCTGCTATAAACATCAGGGTGCAGGTGCCCCAGCGTTTCACTGCATCTGTATCTTTGGGGTAAATCCCCAGTAGTGTAATTGTTGAGTTGTAGGGCAGTTCTGTTTTTAACTCTTTGAGGAACCTCCACACAGTTTTCCAGAGTGGCTGCACCAGTTCACATTCCCAACAACAGTGCAAGAGGCTTCCCCTTTCTCCACATCCTCTCCAACATTTGTTGTTTCCTGTCTTGTTAATTTTCCCCATTCTCACTAGGGTGAGGTGGTATCTCATTGTGGTTTTGATTTGTATTTCCCTGATGGCCAGTGATGCGGAGCATTTTCTCAGGTGCCTGTTGGCCATGTCTATGTCTTCCTCTGTGAGATTTCTGTTCATGTCTTTTGCCCATTTCACGATTGGATTGTTTCTTTGCTGTTGAGTTTCATAAGTTCTTTATAGATCTTGGATGCTAGCCCTTTATCTGATAGGTCATTTGCAAATATCTTCTCCCATTCTGTAGGTTGTCTTTTAGTTTTATTGACTGTTTCTTTTGCTGTGCAGAAGCTTTTCATCTTGATTAAGTCCCAATAATTCATTTTTGCTTTTGTTTCCCTTGCCTTCATAGATGTATCTTGCAAGAAGTTGCTGTGGCCAAGTTCAAAAAGGATGTTGCCTGTGTTCTCCTCTAGGATTTTGATGGATTCTTGTCTCACCTTTAGATATTTCATCCATTTTGAGTTTATCTTTGTGTCTGGTCTAAGAGAATGGTCTAGTTTCATTCTTCTGCACATGGCTGTCCATTTTTCCCAACACCATTTATTGAAGAGACTATCTTTTTTCCAGTGGATAGTCTTAAAGCTATTGGATTTAGGAGAGTTCCAGAGGATACATAATCCAAGTCATACCATGAAGGGTAGCAAAGTTAAGGGACATTGACAGAGAAAAATATGCAAGTGTTTTGTAAAGCACAGACCATGGCAATGGGCCAGTTGAGTCAAGTCTTATAACACAGTTCATAAATTCTAGCAAGAAAGAATGACCAGCTAGGAGGTCATGGGCAAGGTCTAGATGTACATGGAATAGCATTGTCCTCAAACTTGAATACTTTGAAACACTGTTAATTCTAAACTATTATTGTGACTCTCAAAATCTTTGCTAGAAAGACCATATCCTCTTTTATTATTTATAGCCACAAGTTAAGAATTAATGAACTGTATAATACAGATCTTTCTCAACTTATGATGGGTTTACGTCTCAGCTGAAATCATACTTAGCCTCATTTGCCTCCAAGATGCACAGAATATCTACATTAGCCTACTATTGGGCAAAATCATCTAAAACAAAGCCTATTTTATAATAAAGTGCTGAATATCTCATGTAATTTATTGAATACTGTACTGAAGGTGAAAACCAGACTGGTTATATGGGTACAGATTGATTATAAGTATATTTATTCGTTGTTTACCCTCATAAACACTGGCTGACGGGGAGCTGCAGCTGGCTACCGCTGCCCAGCATATGAGAGAGTATCATACCACATATCACAAGCCTGGAAAAAGATCAAAATTCAAAAATTTGAAACACAGTTTCTACAGAATGTATATGGTTTTTGCCCCATAGTAAAACTGGAAAATTGTAAGCCGAATCAGTAAATCAGGGGCTGTCAGGAAGTACAAATGTAATACTAATTAATTCCCTTCAGTAATTAATACATAATTAATATGCAATATATAATCCATGGTGATAATATATCTAATTAATTAATGTATAATAATATACAACATAATATGTACTATGTGTTCTATATATAATTTGTCTATACCAAGAAACAAAGCACAATATAAATATATAATTACACAAAAATAGATAGATGATAGATAGATTACCAAAAGTCTATGAGCCACTAATGATTAAATGTGAATTATATGGTCCAGAGGCTGATTCAAAACATATCACATAAAAATTCAAAATATTTTATCTTAATTTTAAACTATAGATGATCAGCATTGTGAAAACGATTGTATGATAATAGCCGTTTTTTGTTTAATTTTCCTCATATATTCTGTTTCCTTACAATAGTACATATTGCTTTTTAATTTTAAATAGCATTCAAAAATAAGATATATATTTTAATTAAAATATATTTTAATACACACATTATAGTAATATATATATATATAATACATATTTTAATGAATGACATTAACAATAAATTATTTTTCCAAGCTCATATTTTATAGTACACACAAGTTTATGTGAGTATTTTTGTGAATGTGTTGCAGCAAGTACAATCTGGAGCACTCTGCATGCTTTTGTGTTCCATGCAATACAAAATATTGATCACCATTTTACATAGGAATAAAACCAAAATGCTTGTAAATTTTAAGGGCCACGTATGTTTAATTTGTGGCTATATTAACCCGTAATGCAGGGTCTTTAATACAGTGGATGGAATGATAACACCTGAGTCTTCCCCTGTACGTACATATGTGTATTAGGGACAATACAGATCGGCACTCCTTCACCCTTGATTCAGCCACTTGGCTGCTGTTTCTCATGGTCATGTGCTTTGCTCCTTCCCCCTCACTCTCAGCACTACTCTAGCCAGCTCCTAATTTCTTTTTGGAACTCAAGAACTTTTGTCCCCCTTTGGTGTGACTTGTTTCTGCTCTGTTAGCATAGAAGTCACTCTTCTACCATTTTAATTTCTTACTTCCTCTCAAATCACCTTCTACAGCTATTTTGGCAAAGTGTAATTTATCAAGGTGTGGAGTTCCTGAAGGCGAAAACAACATAAGGAAAAACATACCCGAGTGTAAGCTAAACACAACTGTGACAATAGTCCAAGAGAATGGAACAAAGGCTAAAGTTACATTATCCCCTAGCCTTGTTCTTCTGCATTAAGGCCAATAAATTCTTTGGAATTGAAGAGAGGAAAAAAAAAAAAAGTCTTTGTTACAAAGCTTTTGCCCTTCCTCAGGAGTTCTTTCTCATTATATGGCTTAGTCTTAATAAAGGATTGTCGTAGGTCAGTTCCCTGGAAATCAGACTCTGAGGTAGAATTTTGCACATAGGATGCTTGTGAAGAGATGCCTTTCAGAAATCAGCTTCCATAGATGAAAGGGGAGGAAGGAGGGGTGGGCAGAAGGAGGAGTGAATCTGTGAAGCAGACCTGAAGACTGGCCAACCCCACAGGAGTCTATGGAGCCAGAATGTCCTTTCAGTGTGGTGTCAAGTAGGGTCAGGACAAACTTCTCTATAATAACTTATACTTGGGCATCAGTTATTGAGGATGGGCCTCCCAGGGTAGAGACATAAACATGAGCAAAGTTGCTCTCTGAACTCAAGAAAATCCCTGATAGGACTGTCTGCTGACAGAACTCCCAGCAGCCGGGGAAACTAGACCTTTAATGATTGAGGACCAGGAAGAGGCAATACAAAGTCTATAATGGATTTACCCTAACCAATTCAATCTTTAACTATAACAATATAGAACAATAAATGTTCTAAGGACCAACCACCTTAGTCTAAAAGGAAATACACAGAACTGTGTTTGTTTGCATATGAGGAAATGTGAAGAGCAGGAGGGAGGTTGGGGTCTTTAAATATGCATTCTTGAACAGGTTTGAGTACTTCAAAATCCCATACTGTCTGAGGTTTCCCACCAAGTTTGATGTAAAAAAAAAAAAAGTTTCTCTTCATTTTTCCTAGGCTTCTGGGTCATAATTATTCTATTAATGATGCTTTCACACACAGTTCCCCAAACCAATAATTCATAGAGATGGTAAAGTCTAAATCCATACTGAGAAAGGGAAATATTTTTCCTAACTGTAGTATTAGCTACACCTGTTTCCACCCAAAAAATAATAAAAAATTTTATTAACATACTCACCAGGTTTGGTGCCTTATGTTTACTTTTCTTCTTTGAGACTGTGCCTTAGAATTGATGCATAATAAATTATGTCTCCTCACCTTTATGTCCCTGGAAAAATTATATTCCTTCTCCAGGACTCAGCCTAGGTACCAGCTCTCCAGTGAGTTTTCCTTAATTTTCAACATGAATTGAAGCTCTGTCCTTTGTGTTCATACACTAGTCAGTGAATAACTCCAATCATTTACCTCATCAGCTAAAATTGCCAGTTTGTGTGAATTTGTTACTCACTGAAATTAAAATTCCTTGAATGTAGATTCTGTATTTTATGTGTCTTTTGGCTTAATAGTAACTAGATCACTAGTTGTCACAAAATAGGCACTGAGTCAATAGGTATTTGTTATTGAAGGAGAGAATGGTAGATCCTGCACTACCTCACTCCTGGCTGAAAAATATGCTCCCAAACAGAGGATTTTGGGGGAAAAATTGTTGTGTAATATCCAGTGTCCATTAGTTGAAAGCTTACTACTAGATAACGGGCTGGGAAATGGTGTTATATCATCATTTTGCATCCACAGGTCAATTCTATGATAGATCTGCACAACAAATGTAGAAACTGATTCTTAAAAAGGTTTTAAAAAGTTGAGGATAATATTGCAAATGAAGGGCAGATACAAAGCCAAATGACCTGACATTACATGAGGCAAGACCTGAATGGAGCTACTCAGCTACCCAAGATTGGTGAATTTTATTGTTGATTCTTTAGCCAATATGAAGGTCAAATGAAATATTGCATGTGGAACTGGTCAACCAGTGAAATTTTAAAGCTCTAAAATTCCTAGTTGTCATAATTATTTTTGTTATATTATTATTATGGGAAGCTTTGCACTTAAGGCTTTTATTATTGAAATAGCTTCCATAACTAATGTCCTGTTCTGTAGGAAAGGGAAATCTTGATTAGAAAAACGATTTCTATTATACTTTCTGTCTTCATCAGAAAAAGAAGCAAAAAGTGCTTCTACACCAATGTTCTCTATTTTGTATTACAATTACATCCATTCCAGCAATTGTGTCTTTGAAAGGAGTAATAGAAAAGAAGCATGCTATGGTAAGCAAAGAAGCGATAACTTCATGTGAATAGTGTCAGTCTTTTGAGTTGCTAGCATTACACAATAAATAGCATGTGGGAGCTAATATGATAACTTGAGATTGGCTACATTATATCACTAAATACCATTGCTCATCTACATCTTTTCTTGTATAAGCTGAGAAGTTAATGTTTAGCAGAAGTGAAAGTGAACAATAACAGGAGCAAAATGTTGCATTAATATTTAATGTAATGCTTTTTCAGAGTATAAAGGGAATAAAACCATTCAAATGCAAAGCAATCTGCAAGGATGCTTTCAATTGAAACGTTTTGCTAGGAATACTTTTATTTTGCTGGAGTTTTGCTTGTGAGAAATAAGAACACAGTAAATAACTGTAAGCTTAGCTTCTAACATTTCAATATGAATCTATGATGGTGTCCTCACTTTTCCTAGTTTCTCTGAAACCATAGTTCCTAGAACTTTTGGATTCACATATAAATTGTAGGTTTGCAAACTTTTCATTTTGACAAATAAAAATGCTTTTTTTAAAGAGCTATCATATAATTCCAAACACAGTTTTATTAAATAAAAGAAATTTTAACCCAATATTTATCCAAAACAGATAGTCCTGTAATTGAATATATCTGCTTTTATAAAACACTATTCAAATAATTATCTTTTTCCCCCTCTTATTAAAAGACACAATATCTCGGTTTGACACACAGAATAATTCATTTTCATCTCCATGGGAAAAAAAAGACTCACAGTTTGACTCTGGACTTGAGATGAGTATGTTTCTATGACCTAGTCCATTTTAAGTGGTAATATATGTTATATTTTAATTAAAAAGTTAAATACCTGAGAGATTTCACTTTGCTTGATATTTCCCAGACTTTACTTAAATCAATATATTCTATGCCCCATCTTCCTTGATTGCGTATTTCAAAAAGTGGATCCTTACTGAAATGTTAAATTTCAATGAGAAACCAATGCTCTGTAGAAGAAATCAATCAGACATTTTGTAACTTAGGAAAATGAACTATTATTTTAAGGGATTTGAACCAGAGGGTGCTTTTTAATGATAAAATCATTTTATCTTTTTCTTGTTATTTACAGAACGAAATGAAAAAGACTGCCCAATTCCCCAAGCTATTATATCACAACATCTGAATTTATGCATATGTTCAAAATGGCTTCACAGGCTTGCAGAGAAGGACATTAATGCCAGTGGGAGGTATGATTCACTAGTTTAATATGTTCTCTGTATGGATTTCAAGACAAATAAAACATATATGATTTCCAGTAAGCAACTGGGTAAATAACACTTGAAATAAAATGGTTAATTTTCTCCCTATTCTCTGTGATTCTGTTAAACCCACTGCTGGAACCTGTGTTCATTCTGAGAACAATGAAAAACAAATAAAGAAAGAATCCGAGAGATGAGCAGAAATAATAATTAAAAATTTTGATGAGAAAAAAGAGAAGAAGTAAAACACACTTGGTCAAATGGTAACCAAGCAGAGGCGTGTGTTAACAATTATGATTTCTTAACAGACACACACACCAAAGAGGAAAACAAATGATTTGTCAGAGTACACGGAATCATAGGTGGAGACCGCTAAATTCTAAATGGTTTCTAAAGAAGATTGGAAAGATTATTTTTTTTCTCCGAGATCCATAGAAGTAGCTAATCAATACTGAACCCTGAATCAAGCATTTCTGTTCCAGGGGATTCTAATTTCTCATTATTCACATAACACCAGCCAGGAAAAGAGAAGTCAAAGAAGTCTTTGAGCTCTTCCTATCCAAAGTTCTGAGCTGCAGTATTTATACATTGCAGGTTGCTTGCAAAGCCACTCTGGTGAGGATGTAGGCATCCAAGATCTTGCCCTTCTGCCTTTTACAAATAACTTCAGGACCAGGTCATGCTAATTAAGTGTGGTTAGTAAGTAGCAGAACTAGCTTTTCCTGGAATGAATGGGATCCAGAGAGCAGACAGCTGAAGGAACATGTCAGAAGTAACAGGTATTTGAAGGGCATGGGGATGTCGAGCTATAGAGAAAGGAAATGATATAGTCAAGGTAGAAGGTCATCCATATTTGAGATGAACAGTAGATAATGGCATAAACAGTGTCAATGAAGCAGAACACAAGATTATGACTTTTAGATCCAAGCAGGAAAACTGGTATCAGAGAAATGAAATTCCTATAAAGACACCTGATCTTGTAAGAATATAAAAAAGACTTGGGGTGGGGCGCCTGGGGGGACTCAATCAGTTAAGTGTCTGCCTTTGACTCAGGTCATGATCTCAGGATTCTGGGGTCGGGTTCCCTGCTCAGTGAGGAAGTCTGCTTCTGCCTCTGCCTCCCCCTTCTGTTCGTTCCTACTCTCTCTCTCTCTCTCTCATAAATAAATAAATAAATAAATAAATAAATAAATAAATAAATAAACTTAAGAAAAAAGAAAAAAAAAATATCGGAACCAAAGGAGCTGAGACAGATTTTAGGAAACCAAAGCAGTGAACTTAGGACACAAATATAGACTGGAAGTGCTTTGCTGGGGATATGGGAAAGAAAACTGGGGCTTAGTCATAGGAGAATAATGCAAAAACTCAGAGAACTAGTCACAGTAGATCAACAGTGGCTGAAAGAGACAAGGCTGATTCATAAGCTATTAAAACATTATTCTGAGTTTTCCTACTTGCTACCCTTCCTCCAATCCAAACTGAGCTCAGATCTGTGGCAACTATGAACCAGAAAATGAGACTTAACTGGCTCCATCTTTGAAGATTTTAATCTCTGTGTCAGTAGTGCAAAAGCTCTGTAATATTCCTCATCAATCCAGAGAAACAGTCTTCCTTCTAGCATTCGAGCTATCTATCTATCAGCAAAGTAAATTAGACATTACCCAATTCTTCCCAGAGATCTATTGGAGGAAGGGGAAACTGGTCATAGGTAGTATGAGTAGTACTAGCATAGAAAGTACCATATAAGCAGCCCTACTTTCTAAAGCATCTATAGCAGCATGAATTGATATAACAGCTACAAGTTACCTGGTAAGTATACTGTTTATATTGGCAATATTCTTACCTCTGAAGAAAATATTAAAGAGAAATGAATTTAACTCATTTTATTCAATTTGCATTTATTTGATTATTATTATGTGATAGGCATTGCATTAGGGCTGGGAAATATAATATGAATAAAACAAAATCATAGTTCTCAAGAAGCTTGAGTCTAGCAAAGAAATACACATAAACACACATTTCAAAGCAAATGTTTATGAATCAGTTATAAATGCAGCAATAGGACTATGCACACAGTAACAAACTCATTAGCGAGCACAAAAGTACAGAACGGAAATGGTTAACTCTGTGTGAGGAATATTGACAAAGGGTCAACAATGAACTTCATCATTTGACATTAAAAATTTCCTAATCTCCTAAAAAGGGCAAAGTTGAGCAGAGTCTTAATATCATAGGTTTTATTATTAATTTCTTAACCAGGTTAAGGGGTTAGGGAGACTTGAGAATACGATGAATTATTTCGTTAAGTTTTAGAAGTCAAGAAGAATTCACTAGCATTTCCAGACTATTGCTTTCTTATTCCCTTTTCCCATCCACTCTGGTGCTATAAGTCATGATACCATTTCATCCAGAGCAAATGCACAAAAAGCTCATAGTTCATTTCTAGTGTCTAATCATAGCCTTCAGCTATGGAATAGAAAGTTTCAGGAAACAAAAGAGATATTTCATGGACAAAGAAGGCAAAGCAGAAAAGGAAATCCTGAAATCCCTCAATTCTTGAGACAAAAAGAACTGATTTGAAATTCTGTTTTTCCTTTTTTAAAAAATAAGTACAATTCAAAACTAAAAACAAATATGATTTAAATTTGTAAGAATTTATTTATTTGTTTGTTTGTTTGTTTGTTTATGTGAGAGAGGGAGGAGAACTGGCATGAATGGGAGAGGGGCAGAGGAAGAAGCACATTCCCTGCCGAGCAGGGAGCCAGATGAGGGACTTGCCAGGATGGTGACCTGAGTCAAAGGCAGACACTTAACCAACTGAGACACCCAAGCACCCCTGTAAGGATCTTTAATTAGAGATCTGTAAAGCTGCCTAGGACCAAGTGCAGTGTTTGGTATATCATATCCCTTAATAAATATTCATTGAATTAGTTAATGGGTGAATGAGTTGAGGAAAGAATTACACTGGATAACACACACAAAAAAGTGGAGATCGAAAGGATTATTTTAATATCCCTAACCCACGCTAATGGGATTATTTTTGACCTTAGGAACACCATCAAAGTGGGGTGTGACTACAGCATTTTTAACAGCGGAAGAGAGAGCCTTATTTAATTCGAGGAGGTGAAAGAGACGATTATGCTTGCCAACCTATTGAAATGAAGAATGCAGAATTATACTCTGACCTGCTGCTGCATTGTTTTGCAAACTTGTTCAAATCGCTTCATCCCAGTTTCCTCACTGGGGAAAGTACATAGAATTGACAAGCAGTTTAATATTCGGGTAGTTTTAGATCTCAGTATCTTATGCCAAAATAAATAAATAAATAAATAAATAAATAAATAAATAAGTTGTCAGTGTTTTAAGAACCTCTGACGGAAAGGTATTAATAATGGCCCGTTATTTTTAATTCATTATCAGTTTTTAGTTGTAAAATATGGAATTTGTTTATAAGTTCAGTATGAAGGTATAACAGTGCCAAACAACAGAATTGGTATCACCGTTTAGAAATTTTCCTTCACAAAGACTTTAACGGGCCTGTCATTTGAAGTTCATGGAGAAGTAGTCTATTTCAAACAAAAAATATTGACCTTTTGGAGCTTCAGATTAAACCTTAGAGTG
Source organism: Nyctereutes procyonoides (assembly GCF_905146905.1). Classification (NCBI taxonomy): domain Eukaryota; kingdom Metazoa; phylum Chordata; class Mammalia; order Carnivora; family Canidae; genus Nyctereutes; species Nyctereutes procyonoides. Next base: position 18,827,123 of record NW_026575132.1, on the reverse strand, counting down.
AAAAAGAAGCAAACTTAAGTTACTGATGACACACTGTCACTAAAAGGTTATTTGCAATTTCTGCAAATGGACAATGATAAGGCGAAGCATGTGTTCCACTGAAGCTGCAGTGTCTGGTGTTCAGGCAGAGATTCTCATCTCATCTTGCACTCTGCTGTTGATTGCTATTCTTCGTGTTGTGGCTACAAAACCCCAGAATAGCAGTTACAGGATGAAAGATGCCATCAGAGATTTTAAAAATGAATCCGACTTTATATAGCATCCTTCGTGCACCCTGTGTTTTAAAAATGGAAAAGAGAGCTCATGAAAGATACTTTGAATGAAAGAAACAGAAATGAACACTATTTGTGGAACGGATATAGTCCAGTCCCATGGCAGTGGAAAACTTTCCCCACAAGGATAAGTGAAGCATAGGCAACTCCAGAGTCATTTGCACGCATTGGAAGACCTCTGTCTCCATGAACACAGCCTTTGGCTGCATTCTAAAACTGCTAATAAGAATGCTGAGATCACTTCTGCTTTATTTTTATGTGGGCAGAGTTCCACAGAATTGTTTAGAAAACACTGTTTTATTGACATCCTCATTTTGAATCAGTAGATGAAAATAATATCCAAGCTGGTTTCTAGGACTCACGACAGGACAACAGGGAGACCAAGACAGCACTCATTCTTTGAGAGTTAAAGAATCCCAGTGACATTCTTTAGGAGTTAAATTGCTCATCATTGAGCCAATTATGTTAATACTTTGTAATACCCAACCATAACATTTTTAATTCTTCAGCAGGCTAGAGAGGGGTTTGGAAAGTCCCAGTATAAGCTGGCTTCTCTTGTCCTTGTCTTGTAACCTATCATAGAAGGTACCTTGAGAGCAAAGAAAAACATAATTAGATGACAAAGTGCCTTTTGCTAAAAAACAATGAGATAATATTGACCTACTCATATGTATATTCTTCAGGATAACCTTCTCTAGACACCACCACCCCTCTAATGAGGTCAGGATGCCTGCTGTAGACTCTCACAACATTGTACTTCATGGCACTTGAAATGATTGTAATATTACATCTGATCAGTCTGTCTTGCTATTAGACTGTAACTTCCAGGCATTGCTTGCCATCGTGTCACTAGTAATTAGTATAGAGTACATTCAGTTAATATTTATTGAAATGTTGAATAAATTATTTAAGAAACAAGCACCCTTTACTCCCCCCCCAAAACACAATTATCTGGATCTTATTTTTAAATATATCTATTTCAACAAGAAACTATCTTCATTTTAGATCCTAGAAACTTAGCCATGTTAATTAGAACAAATTCAGTGAACAAAGGTATCTAAGACTTTAAGAGAGAATTTCCAGTCAGTTCACTTTCCTTTCCTTTCAGATCTTTATTGTCGATTCCTGCATACGCAATTCAGAAAGGTCAGGTGCCCCTAATCCAGCTGCTTTCCAAAGGGAGACACTCTGCTTCACTGAGAGACCATATTCAGCTAATTTAAAACATTTCTAGACAGAAGGGGAAGAAGCAGTCAGTATAGCTAGGGGGATTCACCTACAAAAAGATTTCCCTGTAAGTAACAAAAATTTTAGGACAGAGCTGTGGTAATAATATTTTAAAGATGTAATTATAATTATACGGTGCTTTTCTGCCTAGGGGTTCAAGACATTATTACATTTGTCCTCCCAGGTAGCTTTTTAAAAAATTATAAATGGCTCATCACACAAAAGCCAAAGAAAAAGAACAATATTAACACTCAAGGACCATTTTCTTGATTCATGTAGGTTATTTATCCTCCCATTAAAGCTTCATCACCCAAAACATACCAGTTGAAAAACCACACTTGTTCCTACTGTTTCTTAAATAAAAATTATTGGAATCCATAGCTCGTTTATCCTAATAGTGATTTTTCATAATTTTCCTTATTCTTTGTCTCAGATTCTCTGTCAAAAAATGATACTGACAAAAATTATCTAGAGACTTAAGTGTATGTAGGTTTTTATTCATGTTTTAAGGAGAGATCGGAAGAGAGGTAGAGACAGATGTTAGAGAGAGAGAGAGAGAGATCAATTGATCGATCTTTTAGGATTCAACTTTGAGAAAGCTTCATCTATTATAAGGCTTAGTTAGAGCAGCATAAAAAGACCCCATTTTAATGTGGCCCTCCCTGGTATAGACACTGAGTAAAGATTATAGAGAGATCAGGGTGTTTCAATTTCCCAGTGAAAAAATTAATTAAGAGTTTAAACTTCTCTTGTAGTATTCACAAAGAGCTCTTTTACCTGGATAAGGCCTCCGAGTCCTGTTTATTTGTTATTCATGTCCTGAATCTCCATAACTTTTCTAAAGTCTTCATTGTTCTGAATGCTTCACAGTAGAGAGATCTTCTATTGCCCTTTGTTCCACTCTCCCACTTTTGCAAACTTTATGTACTTTATTCAGAAGGTTAAAATGTTTCAGAAAATTCAACTTACATATTTATTTGGAATTGTAAGAGCAAGGACATTGGTTAGGCTTAATTGGTTAGGAACATTTTGACTTATTCTCCAGTTGGAAATATGCAGTTTGTTACTATGATTATAAGCAAAGCCTTTGCCAAATTTTGAAAGTGAATATATTGGCTTCTGACATCATTTTCCTTCAGAAACTTCACACCTGTTCAGCTCTTCTACTACTGAAATCATCAATGCAGAAAGTGTCTGGTTCTTCCACAAATGAAGGAATGAGCAAAGGTGACTAAAATTTAAAAATAGGCAAAGTTGGGACTCGGGTGGCTCAGTGGTTGAGCACCTGCCTTCGGCCCAGGGTGTGGAGCACCTGCCTTTGGCCTGGAGTCCCTGGATTGAGTCTCACATCCCACATCGGGCTCCCTGTGTGGAGCCTGCTTCTCCCTCTGCCTGTGTCTCTGCATCTCTCTCTCTGTGTGTGTCTTTCGTGAATAAATAAATAAAATCTTTAAAAAATGATAGGCATTGATAATCTTTGTTTCCACAGTATGTCCACTCAGCTGGATTTTTTCTTTTCTATCCCTTAGAACTGCTACCCAATATCCCTAATTATATCCTCTTGTGATCCTGATATTTTCTCCATGCTCAAAATAGAGAAGTGTACAAAATCTGTCATTCCCTTTGATTAATATGTTGTCAAATATATTTGAAAGATTAATATTTAATTGTGTGACAAAAGCAAGAAGATAATCAAGAAGGAGATAAAACAAACAAGATCCTTGATTTAACATTAATGAAAAAGCGACACTATCTAAGTGGCAGCCACTGTGTTATGAACTTGACATCCATGATTATGTTGAATATCTACAGTAACCATGTGCAGTAACTATAATCATCTGTATTTTGCAGATGAGAAAACTGAAGTCCAGTGAGGATAAGTAAATTTGCTTAGATTACAGAGCTGTAAAATGGCTGTAAATTGTGAAATCTGATGAAAACCTAGCATTGTGATTTCAAAGCCTGTACTTTTAGTCACTGTTTTATGCTAAATGACCCAGAGAAAGCAGGACTCCCTGTTATCTATCTAGCTGCTACTTTTTCAGTTAAAAAGAAAGCTTTTCAGGATATAAAGCTCAGAACTACATTGATACTAGAGAACTGAAACCCAAGACCAGAGAATGGATCCTAAGAAGAGAGGGCTGCCTGAAATGGGCTTGTCTTCTAGGTCCAGACTATTTACTTTCTTAGGATACCAATAAATTCCAATCAAAATCACTGAATTATTTTTTATGACATTGGGTAATTTAGGATATTGACAAATACTGAAAAAAAATGAACGTAGAATAACAAGCTTTGTATTTCTAAACTTTGGCTTTGATACTAAGCAAGATTATCTAACACTAATAGAAAGATAGTTTGTGAACAGCAAGGTAAGTAATCAGTAATTAACAGGATGCAATAGAGGTCACATTCATTTCTACTTTTTTTTTTTCCTTAAGCAAACACATTGTTAGACCTGAAAAAACATGATGGGGAAGGTGTATTTTGAGCTCAGCTACATACTTGTTAAAATATGTAATATCTGGAGGGCGGGGGGTGGGGGTGAATGGGTGACGGGCACTGTGGGGGACACTTGACGGGATGAGCACTGGGTGTTATTCTGTATGTTGGTAAATTGAACACCAATAAAAATTAATTTATTATAAAAAATATGTAATATCTTTTCAGCCAAGATGGAATGATATGAGATGTTTGAAGAAAACATTCAAAAGATAAATACTTGGATGAAATAATAATTGTATGTTAGTTGAAACAGTGTCCTATGGCTTGTCATGGCTCTGGAGTGAGCACTGCCATAATAAAAATTATCTGGGTGTTCACTCAGGAGAATATATATATATATATATATATATATATATATATATATATATCAAACTTAGGTATGAAATAATGCTGAGATGGTTTTACAAGAGATTGAGAGAAAATTTTTATAGACTGTACTGATGAAAGGAATCCAATAAAATGATGATTACAAGAATAAAATGGTTCTTAAAATAGAACACTACAAGTATAGAATTATACAGGTATGGCATAGTAATAGAACATGTAGGAAAAAAGAAACTCAGGGATTTTTACCCATATTAAGTTCAGTATGATTAAATAATAAAGGAGGACAGCAAATACTGATAAAGTAATTAATAGGATGCATTAAAAGAAATATCTAGATATCTAGAATGAGTCAAGTAAGAGTTCTCTTTTCTGTGTGATTCTAGCTTTGCCTGGAATATTGGGTTCAACTCAGGGTCCTACACTTTAAATAGAATTTAGATAAACCAGAAAGTCTTAAGAGAGACAAAAGCAGAATAAGGAGAACAGAACAATTATATTTAAAAAAAAATTGAAACGAGTTTGTTTAGTTAGGAATGCAGGAAATTAAGATAGAAATTTGCAGGTATCTTTGAATGCCTTGATGAAGTGCCATACAAATGGATTAATGAAGAGTTAGGAAACTATTCTATTTATGGATGTACTGAATGCTAAGCAAGATTAGCACCGCCCAACCAAGTTTCTAAAGATGAAGATCATGAAGCAGGGAGGAGCAGAGTGAAAGAACCCCAAGCCAGCTCCCACTGTGCATGCAGAGCCCAATGTGGGCTGGATCTCATGACCCTGAGATCACAGCCTGAGCTGAAATCAAGAGCCAGATGCTTCACAGGTAGAGTCACTTGGGTGCCCCTAGTATTATTTTTATTACTGATACTGTTACTATGAAATAACACTCTATTTAGTAACATTACTATAAATAGCTAGTGTTGAATTACTTTTTCTTTTATCTCTAAAAATAATTTTATATTTTCTTTGTGCTTAATTTCTAAAAGCCACATCTTCCTTATAAATCTACTACACTGCTTTCAAGACTTGGTTCAACATCACCTCTTCATGCAAGCTTCCCTGATTTGCCATAAATCCTTTAATTTCACAACTATTTAGCCCTTATATATGTATTCTCATTATAAATGGTTTAACATGTTTAAAAAACAAACTGTTTGCACACTGGTTTTTGAACAAGGGGGTCAAGGAGAGACTGAAGAGATTGGTAGAATAACATTCCAGATTGGTAGGTGGTAGGTTCAATAAACAAGGAAACTTACTTATGAGGCTTGTCCCATGAGGCCAAAGGATGAGCCACACCTGCCTGCCAAAATCTTAAGTGTTTATATAGGAACTTTACCTGGGTTTAATCGCATAGACCATCCACATGGTCTCAAGGACACAGGGCTCTCTCAGAGCTCTAAGTTTGAAAACAGCTCCCACTGTGAGAATAGTGCGTAGAATACACCTTCCAAAAGTAGGGGAGGGGATGACGGGGGTAAGGACCCTCTAAGGAGCCCAGTTCCAGCTCCAGGGTCAATTGGCAGTCTTATTCTCTCAATAACCTCCTCCAATCAAGCTTCTAATTTAAAAAAATATATTTTATTTATTATTTATTTGAGAGAGAGAGAATGAATGGGGGAAAGGGCAGGTAGGGACAGAGGGAAAGAGAGAAGCAAGGAGCCTGATGTGGGGCTGAACTCTAGGACCCTGAGATGATGACCTGAGCCAAAGGCAGAAGCTTAACCAACTGAACCACCCAGGTGCCCCCCAACCAAGTTTCTAAAGATGAAGATCATATCTGTATCTCTTTTGAACCTTGTTTCCCAGGTGTTTTTTTTTTCCTTCACAGAAGACATCCAACAAATCTTTGTTGATTAAAATTTGTATCAAGCAATTTTATACTGGAATTGTAGACCTTACATTTTTTCTTCATAAGATTCTTTATTAAGAATACTAAATTCAACTCCCCAGATAATTAAATAGTTTGCTTTTCAAAGAAGCAGAAAAATAGTTGCAGGTGAGTGGAAAAATTTACCAATAATAAGACAAATAAAATTAATTCCAAAGTAGGACTGTCTGCAGTCAAGCAGTAAGTTGTCTTGACATGAGCAAAAGGAAAAAAAAAAAGGAAGAAGAAAAAAAAAGATATGTTGAATGATAATCCTTAAACTAAAACAAAAATTTAAAGTTATCGATATTCTTTTATTAAATTCTAGAATTTATTTATTCAATATTCAACAGTTATTGAATTCCCACTCGTGTTTTCAACTCTATTTTGCTGCTTTTGTGATTTACAGCCCTTAATCTCAAGTTTCTCATGTTTTAAGACATAAGAATCATAATAAGTAATATTTTGGCATGTAATTTAATTTGGGAAGTTTTTATTAAGGGCTTAATAAAAACCCAATATCAGCCTAACTCTATGCTAAGTATATTGGAGATAGAAAAGAATTAGAGTCCGTAATACCAAGAACTTATTGTACTTTGGAAAAGTAAGTCTCACATAAAGTAATTATAGTAAAACAAATAGAAATATTGACAAATTATGATATAAGGCAACCTTTAGCAAAATTTCATATCTGAGATATAAATTGGTTGCTTATGAAAGAGAGTTAGCCATGCTGATAAGTAGAAGCGAGGTGTCCTACTGATGACAAAACCAGACATAGTTCTAAGTTTCGTTAAGATTTGAAAAAGCAGAAACAAGTGAATATGTTAGAGGTAGGCTAATTCCACGCGCTAAGCACAAAGACCCAAATGACGATGCATCTGGGAAAATGCAAGGAGTTTAGACTGACCGCAGATGTGGTAGTGATAGGAAGGAGCTGGTTCACCTGGTGGGTGGGTAACCTGGGTCAGAATATGAGGGAGAGATCTATTGCTGTAGTACAGGCCCCGCACAGTCTGGGGGCAACAAGAAGTGAATGGAAAGATTAAACCTTTCAATTCCCCCACCTCCCCAGTTGCCAACAATTTAATTGGGGATTTCTGTAATAAAGGGGGAGTAGCCATAAAGAGATTTATGATTTAGGGATGGATATTTTTGTGGTTCCCAGGAGATCTAAAGGGAGGGAGTGAGCTCTAGGACAGGTGGAATTAAATTTTCTTGGGATAAAATACAACATACTAACCCCATTGTTTAAGAGATGGCTTTAAAAATAACAGAACACATATGAGAAGTTTCTCTTCCTTATTAGGAATTTATGTGTTGTATCTGAGAATTAGTTTTGTCCTTGTGAGGCATGTGCTTGTGAGTGTGCAGCGACAAAAAAGGGGAGGGTAGCCTTGGAAATGTGGGTACAACACATTAAGAACACCCCAGGAGGAGTTACCTCTCTCCGTGCAGTGCTGGACCTGACTTATTAGCTGGTCAAAGCCCACTGGTGGCGAGTTGTCTCTTTCTAACTCGCATTAAGTGTTAGCACAGTGGTAGGTTAAAATCAGTCACAGTGGGAGGATTTGGACCACAGATATGGACAAGTCCAGCAAATCTGTTTTTTTTTTTTTTTTTTTTGGAAATGAGTTGTTAAACATTTGCCATCATAACACTATCTCTCGGGACTTTTCTCTTGGACCAGGCCGGCGAAAGTCATATATTGTGGATTCCTTTGCACATTGTAATTCGGCCACTGTCCTTAACATTCTTGTATAACATTTGATACGTCCAAAAAACGTGGAGGCTGTGTGGTGGATATAAATGAGGAAAAGGGCAATGAAGGTAAAGCCTATGACAACCAATATTAAAAGAATCAAGAAAAACACCTTCGTAGCTGTTCATTCTGGTATATAGTCTGTGTGCCTCAATGCTGGAATGATTACATGAACCCTTAGGCAATAAATAGTCTTTTCCTCATCTGCTTCTTCTTCCACCAGCTGTCAGTGTCTGCTGTTTGCTTCAGGGTACAAAAGGAAAGGGCACATATGGAAAAAATAATAATAACATGCTTTTTCTGCTCCTTGGAGCGCTTGGTCACAAAAACTGAGGTAGTCATTATCACTCTTTCTGGATCTTCACTATCCCATTTTGTGTTGGGATTGCATTTCCCTGTTTGTTTTTTTTTAAGATTTTATTTATTTATTCAGGAGAGACACAGAGAGAGGCAGAGACATAGGCAGAGGGAGAAGCAGGCTCAATGCAGAGAGCCCGATGGGGGACTCGATCCCAGGACCCTGGGATCATGACCTGAGCCAAAGGCAGACACTCAACCACTGAGCCACACAGGTATCCCTTCCCTTGTCCCTTGTGATTAGGAGTAGACAGGTCATTGCTTGGTGACTAGTTCTGGCCAAAGACGTGTAAACAAAAGTGGCTTGTATCACTTCCATGTTAGCACACATCACTGTTAATGTGATACTCTCTAGAGATTTCTATCCCAGTGGCAATGTTCAAGATGGTGGATGTTCCATTACCCTGGATCCCTAAGGGGATTTAATGAGAAAAGTCCCTCTACAGACCTGCAATATGGACATGGAGTATGAGTAAAAAGTAAATCTTCATTAGGTTACTGAGATTTCATGATAGTTTGTTATTGTCCTATAATCTAATGCTTCTTCTGATCAGTGCTCTTGCCTAGAGACGGCTGCATTCGCAAAGATACCGAGTTCAAGTTCTGCTGTCCCTGGGCAGTCCTATTCAAGAGGAAAATGCTCAATCTACAGTGAGGAAAAAAAGTCATTAGTGAAGCTAACCTTGTAATAGATATAATTCTGGCTCCCACTCATTTATATGAAACTTTAAAATTAGCTTTGATAGGTATTTGGTATCCTATTGTGAAAAATCTCTCTAGTATTTAAAAAATTATTAAAAAGTTCAATTTTTTACAGATAAAATGTATATTATTTGACTTCAGAAAGTTAAAGATCAAGGAAATAGCTTGAGATAAATAACCAAAACAAACAGTATTATCTCCTTCCCCCAAATAAAACTGTAGAGTGAAATTTTGCGTTCAATTTCACTCCCAGTGCTTTGGCTGTTCCATTTCAGCAAGGTAAGTATGAAATAATAAAAAATAAATGAAAATTTATGAGGAAATTAGCAATTACATTCATAATAAGAAGGAAGTAAGGGTAACGATTATTCTCCTTAGTAGGTGAAACATTATTATATATTTATGAATTTTATGGTAACATATATTTCCTTTCATGATTGATATATCATCTTTGGCTCCAAATTGGGAAATATCTTGATAAAACAATGGGCTTTTAAAAAAATATGACTTCAGTAGCTAAATGACAATTTCAATTATATATAGAAACATTTGAACTTGGAAAATTTTCTAAAAGTCAAGATATTTGGTCTTCTGCGGCTCTTGCTATAAACACAAATGGACAAGACTGTTCTGAATGCATTGAACAAGAGTCAGGGCTTCATGATTTCAGCAAGCACAGTTCATTTTAAAAAGAGAGAATTTTTTCTAAATGCTTTATAAAAACTCAAACCTGTTGAGTGGTCTTAAATTATGCAGTTTATAGCTGATATTTGAGACAGCACATCAACATTTACTCTCAAAAGTTGTTTAGTCAGCCTAAAAAAAACAGCTTAAAAAATCACAGGTTAATAGTTAACAGACTCCCTAGAGTAAAAAAAGAAATACAAAATATAGACATAGGAAATATAGTTTAAGGTCTCTTGGCTATAACTCTCACATTTAAGAAAAGCTTAATTAAGGAAATGACCACATCATTAAATAACAATAGCTCCTGCTTCTAGGCCCCTGGCTTCAGGGATTTCCCAGAATTTGACATATTTTTGAGTCAAGAAACTACCGTGAATGATATCAAGGGCAATAATTATTTTGTTTAGTTTGAAGAAATCAATGTACTTGACATTGACAGAACTATGTGTATGTATATATGTACGTGTGTATGTATAAATGTATATTGTACTTACAAATTAAGAGATGCTAGATAGATGGATGAATAAATTGATCTCCCCATGACAATTTGATTGTCCAGACATAGCAGATGCGTTTTTTAAAGAGTAGATCCTTTTATTCTCATTTTATAAAAACGAAAACAGAAAAAAAAATATTTGCCTAAGATCAAACAATGAAGTAAATATCCCTACATGGAGTTGAACTAAAATATGTCTCCAAAGTATAATGGTAGTTGTCAGGGGCTGAAAGAAGGGGTTGATGAAGAGTTATTGGTTAATGGGTACAGAGTTTCAGTTTTTCAAGATGATGAGTTCTGGAGATGGATATTGGGGATGGGTTGCATAACAATGTGAATGCACTTAATGCCACTGAAGTGTACACTCAGAAATGATTGAAATGATGGATAATATTTTCTGTATATTTCATCATGACTTAAATAAATACAAAAAGAGACAAACAACACACAAATCTCCCTCTAATTCTAGTGATTTTCCACTAGATTCCACAGAGCACCACTAACAAATTTAGCTTGCCTCTGATTCCATGACATCTAAATAGAAAAAAAAAGGGGGGGGGGATTGCCTAGTCTATGCCCCCTCATGCATGAGAATGACACTTTGCTCTTGTATTTGATGGTAATAACCAGATCTGAACACACACACACACGGTGTGATGAGGTAGGCAGTTTTAGAGAGCACCAGGTTCCTATTTGCATGCCACCTTTGTAATTCCTTTTTACTGAGACATGGAATGGAAACATACACTTTGTATTGAAAGTATCATCAGGTTAATAAAGATGGCAAATAAAGAGATAGAAGGAGAAAGGCACACATCCCTAACTTAACATAATGACTGACATACCCCTGATGCATAGACCATTCTGGCTGAAAGAGAATGTTGACATCATTTAGTCCATTCCAAAGGAACCCTCTGAGTTCTGTAATCAAATACATGTAGAGAAATACTTGCATAATTTACTCACCTTTCATCTCTTGGAGATTCATATTAAAAATTACATAGCCAAATATTTGGGAAAATGCTCTTGACAAAAACAAAAATGCAAAGCATGTTAAACTGGCACTTTCCTAATTTTCTTTTCTTTTTCTTTTTAAATAAATGTTTACAAAGCTCCAGGTAGTCCAGTTATAAAATGCTTTCTAGTAGAATCCTCACACTTTCTAGATGAGATTAATTGACAGAGGTTTCCTGTTGTTCAAGGCAAAATATTCATTTACACTAGAATCTAATTTCCTAAGTTACAATCCATGTTATTTTTATTGGACAACACATAATCTTATGTTTTATGCCTGATGGCAGAAAAATCTAATTTTAGCAGGATTTAAGGTAAATGCAGAGAATTTGTGTTTTCACTTTCATAAAAGTATATAATATACTTTACTGGTGTTTTACAGGATACATATCAAATAGTAACTTGTAATATCTTTTTCACTGGCAAAGATGTCTCTATACACTCTTATTTTCATTAAAATCATTAATAGAATGATCACTAGACACTCAAGATCATCATAAAATCACTAGTCCTTTTCCAGAAAGTTTCATTTTCACTAGCCTATAACAAAGTTTAGAAGATTCAATTGTTATTAATTATTAGTAAGATCATTAATTATTATTTTTAAAGTTTTTATTTATTCATGAGAGACAGAGAGGCAGATCATTATTAATTATAAAATTACTGATTTCAATTTTCATTTACTTTTACAGTATGCTACACTAAAAAGTCATAACAATTGTCAAAGGGTAAGCAGGCTTTCTTTAAGAAAGACTTTGCAAAATAGGTCAACTCTACCCTCTGTGGGATGCTTTCTCATGGTAAAAAAATAATAATAACAAATGTGTATAGTATAAAAAATGTAAACCTTTCTTGAATTACCTAGCTCCACTGTTGTATAATACTAAGGCAGTAATTTCTGCTGGCAACTTGGTTTGGAGTTTTTCTTACTGTTTTTCTGCCCTTAAAAATATACATAAAGACATGCATTTTTGCGTTTATTCATGTTTTATACATATTTTTACATTTTAATGTATTTTATATATATACTTATTTTATATAATTTCTGCAATCTGGTTTTTAAATTATTTTGAAGTAACCATAGATTCATTTACTTTTTAGCTGTTTATTGTTATTATTTTTGGCTTAAAACAATAGAAATTTATTATCTCATAGTTCTGGAGTGTAAAAGTCAAATTATGGTGATGGCAGGGCCATGGTCCCTCTGAAATCTGTAAAAGAGAATCTTTCCTTGCCTCTTCTAACTCCCAGTGTTTGCTAGCAATCTTTGGTGTTCCTTGGCTTATGGATGCTCACTCCAATCTCTGTGTCTTTTGTCCACGGTCTGTGTGTTTCTTCCCTGTGTGTCTCCATCTCCATGTTCCTTCTTCTCTTTTTAGAAGTCTACCAGTCATACTGGATTAAGGTTCACAGTACTAACTTCATTTTTAAAAATTTATTTTGTTTTTTAGATTTATTTTTTAAAGATTTTATTTATTAACTTGAAAGCGCGCACGAGAGAGAGAGAGAGAGAGAGAGAGCAAAAGAGAGAGCAAGCAAACATGAGCAGGGGGAGGGGCAACAGGAGAGGGAGAAGCAGATTCCCCCTGCTGAGTTGGGAGCTGGATACGAGACCTGAGACCCAGAAACCCGGGATCATGACCTGAGCCAAAGGCAGATGCTTAACCAACTGAGCCACCCCAGCACCCCAACATCTTTTTTTTAATTGGAACATAGTTGACACAGAATATTATATTAGTTTCAGTTACACAATATAGTGATTTGATGAATCTATATTCTATGCTGGGCTCGTCACAAGTGGAGCTCCTATCTGCCCCCATACAACACTGTTACAGTACCACTGACTATTTTCTATGCTGTACCTTTCATCCCTGTGATGCACTCTTTCCATAATTGGAAGTCTGTATCACTCCCCTTCACCCATCTTGCCCACCCCTCTACCCCCAACCCCTCTGGCAACCATGTCACAAATGGCAAGATCTCATCATTTTTTTTGGCTGGGTAACACTCTAGAATGTGTGTGTGTATGTGTGTGAACCATATCTTCTTTATCCATTCATCTATTGGCAGACACTTGAGTTGCTTCTGCATCTTGGCTATTGCAAATAATGTTGCAATGAACACAGGATACATACATCTTTTTTGAATTAGAAACAAACTACTTTTTAAATTTAACAATGTAATTGGAGATTTTTCCTTAAATATATAAAATTCTACGTCATCCTTATAATAGCTGAATACTTGTTAATAATTGAATTGGCTATGATTTATTTAATTGTTTTCAGTCCTTCATGTGAGAAAGACCTGAGGAATAGCACCCCTGGTAGATTAAACCATGGATACAAGGGATTGCATGCCTTGAGCTGGTGAAGGGGATGGGACATTTTAGGAACTGACCAAAGGCCATAAGACAGAAAGTAAAATACCATAAGGGGCAGAGAGGTATAAGATGAGAAGGGGAGCTGAAGCAGGGGACAGATCACACAGATCCTTGGAGACCTTGGCAACAAATTATTCTAAAGGCAATGGGAAACCATTCAAGAATTTTAATCAGTACTGCAGCACAATCTCCTATGAACTATTTAATACATAGATATGGCTTGAACATGAAGAATAGACTGGAGGGGGGCAGGGGTAAAAGAGGAACACTAGTTTAGAATGTATTCCTGTGACTCAAGCAATGGATGATGGATTAAACTCAGGTGATAGTAGTAGAGACATTCACAGATCAGACACATGTGCTTTGAAGGCACAACTGGTATAAATAGATTAAATGCGGGGGACCAGAAAAGGTAAAGGTCAAGAATCATTCCCGGTTTCTAACATAAGTAATGGTGGCAATAGTGCCATTTATTTGAAATATAGAAACAGTGGGAATTATTAGTTTGTGTGAATGGAATGGATGTGTCTTGTGTTCAGTGTACAAATTTGGAAGTTCCTCTGGTACATTCAAATAGGCAAGTTAGTTGTGTATATAAATTTAGAGCTCAGAAAAAAAGTCTGGGTAAGAAATATAAATCTGAGTCACTAGCATATAAATGATTCTGAAAGTCACAGAAATGAATGAGATCACCTAGCCAGAATATCGTAAAAAAAGGAAAATGCAGCCCAGAACTGAGCTTAGAGTACTTTTAATGTGGTTAGTTAAGTAAGGAAGAGAGCAAAGGAAACTTAGAAGGAGAAAGGTAATAGGAATAAAAAATAAGAAAGCATGCTATCTCTAAAGCAGAGACAGGGAAATGTTTCAAGGAGGAAATAGTCATCTGTGTGAATCATTGCTGAAAATCTAGCAGGGTGATGTCAGAAAGCATTCACTGAATTTGTAGGTCGTTAGTGATTTTAACAAGGATGTTAGTTGAGATATGGGCATGGATACCAACAGAAAAGAAGATTAAGAGAAAATGAGAAAGAAAGAAATGGAAGTGTGTGTGTGTGTGTGTGTGTGTGTGTGTGTGTGATGTGGGTTTCTCATTTTAAGAAAGAGCCTAGAACTGCACCTGAAGGGGGGATTTTTTTAGGTTAGGAAATGTGCTAGAACACATGTTTATGATGATAGAAGTGTTAAAGAGTGAGAAGGGGTAAGGATTGATGTAGGAAAGAGAGAAGATGTCTCAGGAAATAGTCTTTTGGTAAGTTAGAAGGAAAGGCATCAGAATAGGATGGCCATGCATTGTGGTTTCCCTGGAATTGTTCCAGCTTCTACTTGCTGAACTATTATTAATAATGTTCCCCACCCAACTCCCACTATGCGATTGGAGAAATCAGTTTCCTCTGGTATGCAAGGGGAGAATGGGTAAAGGAGAAGATAAAAGCATAGATTTCATGGTGGGGAATCATGGTTTTTGATGTTGGGAAATGATGTCTCAATCATAAGACATATAACAAAAACTGAACTTGAGGTCTGATGCCTAAGAATCTTTCCTTCATAACATCCTACCCTGTAGAAATCTGTGGACTTTATGGATTCTTAGTCTGAAAACCAGCATGCAAAACACAGCCACATAACCATTAGAGTCCCTGGTTATGGTGACCAGAGAAAAATGATCACACTCTGTGTTCTGGCCCTGGTGAAGTTTCCAAACATTGTGGCAGGCAAAGACAAAAAAGATTCTAGAGAAATAGATACTCCAATGATTCTATTGTTTTGTAATCTCCCAGGAGTTCAATCCTCAGTGCTAGTCAAACCTATACCCTGAAGCTTGAATATGTTTTTTCCAGAACACTTTTCATAGTGGCTTACTAATGAGACTTCACGTGACCCATCTGAGCTCTTATCAGTATATCTCCATTGATGCATAGACAGTGTAGAGGATACTTTGCCCACATTCAGCTTACCTTCTTGCAAGTCTATCTTATATATGATATAGGAATATAATTTTATTCATAGCTGCTACTTTAATTTTTGTAATATGTAGTAATATCAGTGTACTAAGTAGAGCCATTTCCAATCCACTATACATAATAAATGTGTGCTTTATCAGATATAGTTTTGGGCCACTCCATGAGGAGTCCACAATGCATTCCCTCAACGGCATCCAAAAGATCACCAACTACAATGCTGCTACGTATGGCTCAGCTCAATAGCATAAGCAGCATTATCTTTTTCAGGCTGTCGTTTCCATTCATGAACAGTCAATCTCTAAACCACAATTGAGGACTTGGGAAAAGTAGTTTTTCAAAATTCCCAAGTCTATGTGTTGCCTTAAGATAGAAAGGAGATGAAATAAAACAAGCTATTAGGATATCTTGCTGATACATGTTCCAGTTATCTGTCGCTGTGTAACAAAACCACCCCAGAATATAGTGGGTTGATAGAATAAAGTGACAATTTATAGTCTTGTAGTTCTGCGAGTTGAAACAAGTGGTTTTCATTTTTGGTTTTTGATGCAAAAGCTTTCATACAGCAGGCAGATCTGGAACTAACTAAAGGCTTGACTGGGCAAGCATGACTGAGACTGCTTATTTGCATGGTGGACCAGTTCTAAATTTCTTGACTCGGTCCCAAATTCTCCCTTTTTGCCTGCTCTGACAAATTGGATCTGAGTCTTATAAATATTTTTTTGTTTGCCGGCTAGCATTGAAGCTTTGTCAGTGGAAGTCACTGGAGAGACATTGCAGGAGAAATGGGTTTTGCTTCCATTTTCTGTGTGCTTGCTCAATAGGCTTCTGTAGTATGTACAGCTCTTCCAACATCTGGCTCCTGTAATACACGGTGGTCAGCAGCACCCAGCAAAAGCAGCTGTGTCCAGCACACCTCTTGAGTAGTTTTTTAGCAGAGCACTTCCGGCAAGACATTTCCTTGTGAAGTTTTCCCTGGCTCCCTAGAGGACAGATTTCTGGCAATTTACAGAAATTCTCTGCCATTCAGTAATTGTACATTCTCCAACAAATTCTCTTGGTCTCAGCCCAGGCCAGGGATGGGGGTGGGAGGGAGAGGAGAGCTGGCTCTACTTGGGGCACTTTTCCCGAACCCTAGTGGTAATTATTATTACATATATCACACTGAATAGTAAATCCGCTATTGTATTATATGGTGTCTCTGATATACTTTCTATTTTCCTTGTTTCATACTAAATCAACCCCTCATATTGCCAATATTTTGTTATAATTTATAATTCTTTTAAAAAATATTTTATTTATTTATTTATTTGAGAGAGTGAGTAGGGGAGGGGCAGAAGGAGAGAGTATTCAAGCAGATTCCCACTGAATGGGGAACCCGCCGCAGGGCTTGATCTCATGACCCATGGGCTAAAACGAGACTTGGCTGCTTAACTGACTGAGCCTCCCAGGTGCCTTATAATTCATAATTCATTATGTTAAATTTTCCCTTTTCAAATGCTTGTATGTGTGTGTGTTTCCTCTCCTGATTGGCCAGGAATTGATGCTGCTTGTTTTTTTTTTTTTTTTTTAACTTGGGGGCTCAGTTGGGGTTACCAAAGACATGGTACATGGTATCTTCATGTGGTTTAGGTTTCTCATGGCATGGTAACTGAGCTCTAGAAAAGAATATTCCAGGAAAACCAGGCAGGATATGCAATGTTTCTTATTAGCTAGCCGAGAAGTCCGAGAATATCACTTCAGCATTCTGTTGATCAAGCAAATCACTAAGATGAGAGTTTCATCACATCATGACAGAGTTTCAATGGTAAAGAAATAGCAAAGAGTTGGTAGTCACCTCATTTGTATCTACCATTCCATCTGAGTTTACCTATGGTAGCTATTTGTACAAGCATACATCAAGTTAATAAATTAGTTCATTCCCTTGTTATTATCTGGTTCACGTTTCCTCTGATTCTTTAATGCATTCAATAATCTTCATCATGTGTCTTCTCCAGGCCCAGTTTTGGAGAGACTTTTCCCAAAGTAAGGATCCCCCGTCATCCCTGACCTACCCTGAGTGAGCTTTAAAAAGTGTCAGGCAGGTGAAATTCCTGCATAATTAGACCCCAAACAATAAAGTGTACCATAAAGTGTTAAATTGAATGCAATAAAGTGTCCAATGCATAAAATTGCAGTGAGACCAAGAACAGATCCCGGGAGTCCTGACTTGCAGCCCAGTGTTTGATTTACCAAAAACAAAACAAAACAAAAAACAGTACCTAATTGAAAATAAAAGGTCTGGTCGCTGAAATATTTCAGAATGGGCATCCATCATTTTTGCATGTCAGAACCATGTCAAGAAGTCCCAGGAGAAATTTTTTTCTGTGGAAACATTGATTTTCTTGCCTTTGCTAAAAATTGTGTCACCATCTCAATCAACAAATACAAGAACTGTTGTGATTAGAAGCTTCTCTTGTAATCAACTGGCATCCAAGCCATGTCCATTTTTGGCAGACCATGTTTTATTGACTTTATCATTTTTAGCTCAAAGGCCTGAAGGGACTAAGAACCACTATACTAGTTACAGTAATTTTAGAGATGCAGGAAAAGCAAACTGCAATGTATACCCAAACTGCAATGTATACCCAAAGACAAAATTCCAAGCATCAATAGGCATTTTTTTCACTAACAAAACTAGAATTAAAATGGGGGGAAAAGCTATTTAGTTTTGCTAAGGCCATTATTTTCTTTACATATATTCTAGAGAGTAATGAAATTCTAAGCAGCATTAGAGCTCTTTTCTCATATCAGTGATAAAAAGACTGGAAAAAATCCTATCATATGATCTGCGTCTAAGTGAGGAGATAAAAGTAAATTGTAAAATGAAAGCCTCACCTGAGACTCCTGCTAGAAATAAGGCTTCTCTGAATGAAGATCAGGAAATCATCTTCTACTAAGGAAGCTACCTGAATTCCACTCAGGGAATTTGTTCTAGGAAACAGTTGTAAGGAAGACACATTAGCATTTAAAGAAGGCCTTTTGAGTGGAGTGCAGAATGCTACCAAAGAATGATTAAATTTCTCTGCTATACACTTTTGTGAGTGTGGGTGATGAAGAAAAAAATTTCCCAATATACTAGAGTAGCACTGAACTCCCCAAGTGTATCCTGAAACCTTGGCCAACTTCAGATTGCTACAAAATTTCTTTCTATCTCTCCTCCTTCATCTCTCCCCACTCCCTACCTTCTGAGTATCTTAAAATACCAAATGTATTTAGAAAGACTACAACAGTCATTTATTATGTATTTCCCCCTCCATCATTAAGGGTGGCACAATTCTCAGAAATAAGCCTGAATTTTGGCTTCAAATAAGCATTCATTCAAATTCTAATTAAATTACTTCACTGAAACCAATTTGAAACAATTAGCTGCCGAAGCCAGTAGTAATCAGAGTTACATACACTGAATTTTCATGCAGGTCAGGATTTTGAATAGGTTGTACAATATAATAAAGAGGACTACATAAGAGGCATTACAAAAAAATCAAATGTTTCCCCTTTTAAACTGGTATTTATAGTGAATATGATTTCCAATATGATCAGATCTTGTGTGTGTGTGTGTGTGTGTGTGTGTGTGTTGGGAGCTGGAGTGTACAGCTGAAAGACGTTTGGATGGGCAGGAAGAAAAAATGGAATGAAAAAAAAAGTCTGTGCACTGTGCTTAAGGGAGAATGGAAGTGGTATGGTCAACTGAAAGCAAGAATGTGCCTGACATAATGACATAATGACATTTGTCAAGAGGCAATAATACCTGGAGCAGGGAAGTGTTTCCATGATCCCACTGGAGTTTAACCATGGCTCACTGAGAATATTGAAGTCATCCATGTTCTCAATCAAAATGGCTGCAGAACTAAACCGATGGTCTATTTTTACTTTGATAATGATAATAAAGAATGTCATCAACTCTTCCCTTCCTTCATTCTTTGGGCTCTCCAGTCTTGTTTGAGTAAGTTTTCTTAGCCATATCAGTTCTTATAGGCTAAATTGACTCTATGAGTATTGAGAGAATGAGAAGCCATTCTTTTTGTAAGAATTCAAATACGCAACTCTTCCTGACAAGAATGAGCTCTGAACTAGATATTGAAAGAGTTGAGAAGATGAAATATAAGAGGGCATTTTTAGGAAGGACGTTAAAAATGAGTGAAGATAGAAAACACAGGTCTTTTGTCAAACTATTAAGATAAGCTAGCTCCTTTATTAAAGATTTTATTATTTTATTTTCAAATATCCCCTCATCTCCCAAACTTACCCTCTTCATTAGTAGAGCTACCTACATGGAATCAGTTTGCCTCTCGAATGGCTAGGATACTTAATGACCACATTTGAAAATAGTCTCCCTTCTTGCTCTTGCTTGTAGCCTCTGCATTCATCTTCCACTGGACCTGTCTGTCCTATAGCTCTAGATGCCTCTGAATTTATCCAGAAAGATGTAAATCTGATTGAGATAAAATCAGAGTCACTTATTACGGGCTTCAATGATATCCCACAATGATGAGGTGTCATGAGACGAAAGTTTGTTATCATAGAATTTTTCACCACTGTTACAGTCACATATTTATAAAAATCCTATATTTTAGCTAGCTAATCCCATATGTAAGTGGAGAGAGAGATTGAGGGAGGGAAAGAAACACTCTCTTTAACATAGTGATTCCTTGAGACACTTTCTGTGAAATACATCTCTATGCATCTTCCATCATGTTTGCTGTTACCTGTGTAATATTCTTATTCTTTTAACAAGTGGTCAAGTACTTCTTTGCTCTAGTAAGTTCCTTCCTTTAAATAAGCTTTGCTTTTTTTTAATATAAATATGGTCATCTGTAATGCATTTTGAGATTTTGCTGCATCATTCCTCTGATGTATTCTTTGGTTAAGACACTCCTGGACTTTCTGAGAATTGCACTTTTGAAAGAAACAACTGTCAACTAAAGGCTCCAACTGAAACTTTTCTGCCAGCAATGGGAATCAAATACAATCTAAGTAACATGATAAAGTCAAAAATAGTGGAAAATTACTGCTACAAACGTCACAGAGATTGCACAATCAGAGTGCTTTCTGTGAAGCCCTCACATATAAAGATGTTTGCTAAAAGTCCAGAAAATGATGAGACAATTATTTGTGGGACACCCTCAGTACAGCTACTTTCAAGAATAACCTTATCGGCGAGCTTCACCCCTATGTCTCCTCATTCACTGGTTGTGGCTTTTCCTTCCTTCAGACTCAAAAGTGAGAAGAGAAAGCCAACTCAAAATTCCAACTGTTCAAGGCTCAAGATCATGAAAATGCACTGAGTCAGCAATTAGTAAACAGATTATGTAAATACAACTCCTGAACCAAGTGCTGACATTCAGGTACCGAAGCTTACCTAGCCTTGGGCTCTTCAATTAATTGCAGCAAACTGAAAGGTAGACTGCTAAAACTTCTCATTTCAGAGTGCCTCATTGGTTTATCCAGAAACGATATTAACTTGTCCATGAAATTATTTATGTCACTCCACTGAAATTGTTTGTGTCACTCCGTATGGCCTGGCAAAAAAAAAAGAGAGAGAGAGAGAGAGAGAGAGAGAGAGAGAGAGAGAGAGAGAAAGGAAAGGAAAGGAAAAAAGGTGGAAAAAAGAATAGCCTTTCATTGAAACATTAAAATCAGAGGCTCCCTACAGACAGCATAAAAGCAGTCGGCTTTTTAAAGGCAATTTAAAGGTGACCTGTTCTTAAAACACTTTCTTTGCACATTTCATACAGATTCTGCCATTTCAGGAGTTACTTTTTCTGGGGTTATAGTATTCAGCTGTGACTCTGTGTCATCTGGAGCATGCAAATCTCTTCCCTTAACACTATTTTCGGTCCATGAATAATTATAAATCATCCACCAGGAACCTGCACCATGCCTGCATCATAGGAAAGAAAGACATTGTTTTACACCATTAAGAGCCCTCACTTTTTCTCTTTGAAATCCTAGAAGATTCTATATTAAGGATGGAAAACATATTCCTTAGCTACAGAAGAAAGCCCTATTTCTTAACAAATGATGATTTATCATTTTTGAACAGAAAGCTGCATTAGCAAACCAATGAAAATGGCTAAGAGTGTAACCACTTTGCCTGGCAATTATATATGTGACAGATTCATTTATCTACCTGTATAGAGCCTTAATTTACGCCGGCACTTAACAGCTAATTGTTGAAGTGCACTTTTCTGCAATAATAATGGAATTTTTAGAGTATCCCAAAACAGAAAACACTTTTAAATAAACACCTATGCTATTAATTATCCGATCAAAACAGCACTGAAAAATGCCAGAGAAAAGAGATAACAGAAATAAAAGAGGTAAAATGCCATTTGTGTAAGGAAATTAAAACGTCAATTATTGAATGAGTAAATGATATCATCATGTTATTTCTGGACCAATGGATAATGAAGTTTACCAACAAACAACCTTGCAAGAAACTTCTTAAAAAGTCTTTATAACAATGGTATTGCTCATATTAATTCAGGATTAAAACATTACTAAAAATCTTTAAATACAAACCAAACCTTATCAGGATTTTCAATATTCTATATTCTTCTTCAGTTTTCTATGTACATTTTCTATATATACTTTTTCCTTATATTTTATTTTTTTTACTGTTACTCAATGAAACTCTCTTACATAAATAGATGAATGATAAGAAAGGTATTCCATCAATATTAGCAGCTTTTATGCTGCTTGCCTGGTGAACATAAAATATGGGGCAAGAAATTTTATAAATTCTAAAATTGTTTATGTATCAAGTCAGTAAAAATTATAATCAGAAGAATTTGAATAAGATAAATATTTAGAAGTTTTTCATCATATTCAGAAGCTTCATTATGAATTTTAAATAACACATTCCCTGGGTATTTAACGAATACCTTGGAAGAAGAAGAGGGATTCCCAAGGTGATAAAGGATGGTCATGGGGTGCCTGGGTGGCTCAGTTGGTTAAGTGTCTGTTGTGGCCTCAGGTCATGATCTCGGGGTCCTCAGATTAAACTCCAGCTGAGCAGGGAGCCTGCTTCTCCCTAACCCCCAACCCCTGGTCTTGCTTTTTCTCACTCTCTCTCTCTCTCTCTCTCTCTCTCTCTTTCTTGAATAAATAAATAAAATCTTAAAAAAAGGAAAAGGGAAAGAGTGGTCTGAGAAACCTGCGGCCAGACAACATTGAACATGAATGCTGACTTCAACTTACTTTCTGAGTAGCCATAGGCAAATAACTTAAACTCCACAAGCTTCAATTTCCTCAACTCTAAAAAGAAGTTAATAATGCTTTCCTCAAAAGTTATGTGAATGTGTGTGTATGTGTGTGTGTGTGTGTGTGAGAGAGAGAGAGAGAGAGAAATAGAGGGATGAGCTCTAATACTGCAAACCACCCATTGCAGTCTCAGCTGCTGCTCAATACAGACAATAACCATGGCCTCCCCCTACCACGTCCCTCAGATTTCCTTCCTTTAAGATTATCAAGAATTCAAGCAACAGATAGAAAATGACACCTATGAGCCAGGAGTCTATTAAGTGTTACGAAGATTAATAAACCATTAAAAACACCATCATCGGGATCCCTGGGTGGCGCAGCGGTTTGGCGCCTGCCTTTGGCCCAGGGCGCGATCCTGGAGACCCGGGATCGAATCCCACGTCAGGCTCTCGGTGCATGGAGCCTGCTTCTCCCTCTGCCTATGTCTCTGCCTCTCTTTCTCTCTCTCACTGTGTGCCTATCATAAATAAATAAAATTAAAATAAAATAAAATAAAATAAAATGACTAAATTTAAAAAAAAAAACACCATCATCTCTGTACACAAAAGACCCTCAAATTATGTCCCCTGCTCGTTTACCTTTTTCCCTCCTTCTTTGCTACCACTTTTGAATGTATTTTCCCCACATCTTTCCAAACTGTCAATTACTCCTACTGTTTTGCCTGTCAGTGAGGAAGAAGTGGCCTCACTGCTTCTTCAAATACTTGAGGTCCTCTTCTCTTGATCTAGTTGCTTTACAAGCAGAGTCTCCACACTACCACTCAGTTGTTGCCTTTGTGAGTCATGCTTCACTCTGATCCCTCCTCCTCTAGGGGCAGATGGATGTACCAAGTGCCCCAAGGATCAGAGATGCATTTTTCTTGCCCAGAGCTATTATATCAAAAGCAGAATCCAAAGCCATATCTAAGGAAGACAGAGGGAAACTGTGAATGACCCACTTGGGGATTTAAAAGAGCACTAAATTTTCCTGCTCTTGAATATACCTCTTTCCCTAAAGCAAGGTTTTAATATGGGTCCCAAGAACGCAACAGATTTGTATATCCATAGAGACTGAGCTCTCTTATTGATTTTTTTCTACCATCTTTTGATCTATAATATGCATATTTACTAAATTGTTCTTAGGTTTTAAATCAGGATATTCAAACTAGATAGAACTTTATATGTCATCTGAAATACATGCTCATCGTACAGTTTTAATTTTACTATGAGGAGACTGAGCTCAAAGAGATAAGAGAGAAAGAAGCTAATATTTTTTAAATACCTGATTTGTATAAAGCATTAGAAGTCTGACTTATAGAAACCTTCATTTTACAGATAAGAAAACTGAGGATAGGGCATCTGGGTGGCTCAGTCAGTTAAGAATCTGCCTTCAGCACAGGTCATGATCTCAGTGTCCTGGAATGGAGCCTATGTTGGGTGCCCTGCTCAGTGGGGAGTCTGCTACTCCCTCTCCCTCTGCCCATCCCCCTGCTTGTGCACATGCTCTCTCTGTCTTTCTTTCTCAAATAAGTAAAATCTTAAAAAAAAAAAAAAAAGAAAAAGAAAACCAAAGTTCATAGATAGAGCTTCTGGGACATCTCTAAAGTCATACAACTTAAACCAATAAATACAAGAATTGGAATTGCGCAGAGTGATATTCAAGTATTTTTAAGATTGCCTTTTGACATAGGGGAAACTTGCTAACTAGACAAGTAAACATGACTTGTCCTCATACTCTAACTAGTTAGGTTAAGAGATAAAATCCGTAAATTCAATCTGCTCTTCTCCATTGCAGAACATGCCAAAGTGCCTGCAACTTTTAATCTGGAAATAATTCAAAAGCCACAATCACCATACCATAAACTCTAATAAATCTCTTTATTTTTTTTTCTTTTTGGGATTTTCTTTACTTGATTTATTTTATACAAGTTTTAGAGCATAATTTTTCAATGTTAATTTGTTTTTAGGTTTTGTAAAAAGGATTACTTAAAAATTCAATTACGACTAACTTTTATTAGTTTTTGACATGAAGAAAGCTACAAAATATGCTAATTTTAGGGATCGATGGTCCTTATATATTCTTTGTTGAGGCTAGAGACATATTACAATTGTCTAGACAAAAATGACTATTAATGAGGTATTTACATACATTCCACTAACTTATATTTTTTAATTTAAATAGCTTTAAGTAACAAAAGTCTTTTTAAAATGAATTCTATTGCAGTGGGGAATTTTGAGGATTTTTATTTCTGATTTTCTGCGTATCCAATATCTTACAGATTTATTTGAGGAATAAATGAGAATATGTAAAGCTTTTAACACATTGGCATGCCTATGGTGCTCAGGAAAGTTTGGTTTCATTCATTTATTGGCTTACAAAATATCCAGGATATCAAATTATGATAACACAATTTATTAAAAGTGAAATAAATGTAAAAATCAAGCCATACAAAAGAATAAAGCTGTCTGCATCATTATCTCATTCCATATGCAACAATTAAGTCAAGGGGCACCTGGGTGGCTCAGTGGTTAAGCATCTGCCTTTGGCTGAGGTCATCATCCCAGGGTCCTGGGATTGAGTCCTGCATCAGGTTCCCTGCAGGGAGCCTGCTTCTCCCTCTGCCTGTGTCTCTACCCCTCTCTCTGTGTCTCTTGTGAATAAATAAATTAAATATTTTTAAAAATTAAATCAAAATGGATCAAATACCAAACTGTAAGAGCTAAAACGATAAAGTTATGGGAAGAAGCAAACAAAAACAAATCTCCATGATCTTGAATTTGGCAATGTCACTGTTAAGTACAAACAGCAAAAACCCAAATAGATAAATTGGATCAAAATTTAAAGCTGTGTATATTAAAAGGCACTATCATAAGAGTAAAAGGATAACTCACAGAGGGAAAGAAAATCGTTTACAAATCATATATCTGAGAACATGATTTACAAACAATATACCTAATAAGACTGTAGTATCCAGAATATATAAAAACTCTTATAATTCAACAACAAAAATATAAGAAATCCTATTTTAAAATGGGCATAGGATTTGAATATATATTTCCCCCAAAAAAACGATATACAAATTGCCAAGCATGTGTCAAAATGCTCAATGTCACTAGCCATTAAGGAAGTGCAAATCAAAATCACAATGAGATGGAACGCTACATCCACTAGGATGACTATAAACAAACAAACAAAAGCAGGAAAAAACAAGTATTGACAAAGTTTTGGAGAAACTGGAACCTACCTAACATTGTCGGTGGGAATGTGAAATGGTGTAGCCACTGTAGAAAAACAATTTGACAGTCCCTCAATAAGTTAAGCATGGAATTACCATATGACCCAACAATTCTACTTCTAGGTATATACCTCTAAGAATAAAAAATTAAAAAAAAAAAGGAAAAGAAAAGAAGAGAAAAACAATCGTAAAGGAAAGATTTGTATACATACATTGAGAGCTCAATATTCAGGATAGCCAAAAGGTGGAAATAACTCCTATGTCCCTCAACTGACAAATGGATGAACAAAATCTGGCATATATGTACAATGGAACCTTATACAGGCTCCAACAAAATATAGCATCAACACATGCTACAACGTGGATAAACTTTGGAAAGATTATGCTAAGTAAGAGAAGGGACCAAACGCCACATATTGTATGATTCCATTTACTTGAAATCTCCAGAATAAATAAATGCATGGGAATGGAACACAAATCAGTGGTTGCCCAAGGCTGGGGGAGAGGGAATGAGGATCACTGTTTAATGGGTACAAGTTCTTCCTTTGAGCTGATGAATATGTTCTGGAAATAAATTGTGGTGATGGTTGCATGACATTGTGAATGTATTAACCACCATTGAATTCTACACTTTAGAATAGTTAAAATTATATATTTTATGTTTTGTATTTTACCACAATTTTAAAGCACACACACATGCACCTCTTTATGTATGTAATATACATAATATAAATTATATATACTTTCTGTGTGCATATGTGTGTGAATGCAATCCCCTATGAAGGTTACTGATAATTTGATAAGGCTATTTTATCATAACAGTTCATTATTTCTCCATTTAATTGATGACATGCTGTGATTACTGACCTTTCCAGTATAGCTAATCTAAGGATCCAGTTATGAGTTATAATGTCCTGTTACTACACTTATTTACATTTAAATACATGATTCATTGCTAAGTACCAAAGGCAACAGCAGAGTTTTGAGAATTTTTTTAAATTTTTAAATAAATACTTATTCCTGCCATTTTATTAATAGAGACATACAAAATGGCATATTGATAAATTGAATATCCACAAATAAAACTTTGTTTTCATCTATTCTTCACCTTATATTTTTCCTCGGGTAGTTTTGCCAAATGTTACCTGCTAATATTCTGTTAGGAATCAAATGCATGCAACATAGTACCCTATTTTAAAATATGTGAGTATATTTTGTACCATAAAAGCACAGCTCACAACTGTAGTTTTATTAACTTAATCTTAAACAGGTATATAGGGAAAATCTGTAAATGCATTGCTTTTGACACTCATCCAGCTAGATATTTTTATTTTTAGATTAAGAAAAAATAAAAGCAGTGCATGCTTAAAAATATCTTAAATACAGAAGCGTTTGTAGTAAAAAAATAAAATAAAATGAAGTGATGTAATGAGCACTGGGTATTATATAAGCCTGATGAATCACTGACCTCTACTTCTGAAACTAATAATACGTTATATGTTAATTAATTTAATGTAAATAAAAAATAAATTAAAAATTTAAAAATTTAAAATAGTACATTTTTAGAAATAAAATGTACTTCCATAAATATACACCCATCCACATGTAATATTTTTAAGCAATCATTGCAATAATGATGAATATATATCATTTATTATGAACCAAGCACTGTTCTAAGAACTTAATATAACTATCTGACTTAATCTTTATAACAATTCTATGAAGTACTTAGCATTATTTTCACTTAATTTACAGGCAAATAGAGTCAAAGGAAAGTCATGATACAAATAAATTTCTGAAAACTGCTGTTTTTTGGACTCAATTATATTTCAATATTATTATTCCAAGTAGTATACAAATAGCTATTTTCACTATGTTTGGCAAAGGTTCTTAGACATTCACCAGTATCAAAAATCCCTTTATTTAAAGTAATACAAATTTTAATTGGTCAACTGACCATCAAGAATATTGATTACACTCTTGGCCATGTGACTAACTTCTGACCAGGAAGATGTTAACAGACATATTTTCCTGTAGCTTCTAGATCATTCCTAAGACAAGCCTTGATCCCTTACCCTTCTTCCTCTTCACACATTACTCCAGTCTACATATGGAATGTAGTTATTTCCAAGCCAAACCATGAGGGTGAGAGGCAACACCATGTGGATAATGGCAGTGAAATAGATAGAGTTTGTCACACTGGGCAATTAATAATTGATATATAGATATATATGTAGCAAATATGACACACATATATACACACACACACATATACATACACACATATATGACAGAGGAATCCATTTCTAACTTGTCCATCCATTCTAATTTTATTTTTGTTTCGTGTTCTTGCTTTTTTGTTTCCTTCTACTTGCAGTGGAATTCAATTTTAAACAGTATGAAAGTATCAAACTTTATTCAAGGGACATCTTAATGGCTTAATTAGTTAAGCAGCTGACTTTGGATTTCAGGTCAGGTCATGATCTCAGGGTCCTGGGATTGATCCCCACATCAGGCTCTGCCCTCAGCAAGGAGTCTACTTTAGGTTTGCTCTCTATCCCTCTGCCCCTTCACTCTCTCTCTCTTTCTAAAATAAATGAATAAATCCTTTTTAAAAAGGCTCCTCATTTAAAAAAAAAAAAACTTTATTCAGCATTCCGCTACTCCTGAATATGTTACCTTAAATCTTCTTTTTTTCTGCTAGAACATATGTGGAGTGAATTTTTTTCACTTACATATTAATACAATAGTATTCTAGTAGTCTACTATTGCCATTATCTAGTGTTCCAGAATGGATTCTTAGAAGCGGAACTACTAGGGTAAACAGAGGGCAACTTTTAACAATGTAATAGGTCTGTTCTTTGAAAGGCAGTACCAGTTCCAACAGTATATGAGATAAATCCACTTCCCAGGCTTTATATATTTTTAAATTTTGTTTTCATTTCTGTGACTGACAGATAAAAATCTATTTTGTTTATTATTTTAAAATACTAAATACTAAATTAGAAACACTCAAATTACTTGTAAAAATTTAGATTTCCTATATTGATACACATTTTTGTTTTTTACTCTATTTGCCTATTCACCTCTATGACTATTTTTATATGGAATTGCATTTTTTGAGATAAAGTTGTTAAATTTTATTTTTTTACTTATGTGTGAAATTTTTATATTTTTAAGCTTTCTTTATATATCTCTTACCATGTTAATGTCTTGAATTTGTATTTGTATTTTTTTCCTTTATAGCTTTCTGTCAGGCTTAGTAGAAAGAGAATTATAATGTTCTCCTACATATCTCTCAGTACATTAAATTTATTTTTAAATGTAGACTTTATGAATGGGGGGGGTAAAAGAGCAAGACTATGATCTATTTTTTTCCCTTCATTAGGTAGACACTTACTCCAGCACAATTTAGTGACCAGTACCTTTGTCCCTACAGATTTAAAGACCTCACATATATCATTGTACAATGATTTATTACTCTGAACAATGCCATGTTTATGGATCCTTATAATACATTTTGAAATCTAGTGAAAGAAAAAAAGCTTCTTCCTTGTGAATCTTCTCATTCCATTCTTTCTTGGTAACTCTTGAATAATAATAAAATGTAAATATATTAATTATTCTCCATGATCATCTACATTTTGTACTTTTCTTTATTTAAAAAAAGTACATTAAAAATATCTCATTACAATCTATTAACTCCCAGAGTCCAGAACTTACTCCTCAGTCTTGGCTTACTGATCTTATAGGTTCCTACCATATGTATTTATTTTCCATAGATATGCCAAAATATATGTAAGAGAAGCCTCTCAATTTACTCCTTCATCTGGCCATTGTGGTTCTTACAAGAAGGGCTACAGTTTAAATAAAAAAGCATTTGATCCAAGGTTCTCCTCTTCTTTGGCCTCTTCTCAATTTCCAGATCCACATCCTTCTAGAGAGACTATACCAGGAATGAGGATCCTGGGCAACATCTCTGAGAAAAACTTTGGCTTTACATGAACACTCCATTTTAGCAATAAGTATCAGCACAATAC
This sequence comes from Nyctereutes procyonoides, assembly GCF_905146905.1. NCBI lineage: Eukaryota > Metazoa > Chordata > Mammalia > Carnivora > Canidae > Nyctereutes > Nyctereutes procyonoides. The sequence goes on along the minus strand of NW_026575132.1, from coordinate 18,797,004 downwards.
TAATACTCAATACTAATACTAATATTAATACTAATACTTCATAATACTCAATAATAGAAGTTTTTTCATATTATAATAAAAAAAATAGCCCTCAGTTTCCTCCAATGGCCTGCCTTGCCACCCGCACGCTCTGCCACTGTCCTGCAGAAATGTTTCAACTACCTGCAGTCCTCCACCAAATTAGGCCAGTGTCCAGAGCACTGGCTCTTCATCTCACTTGAGCCTATGCCAAGGATGTAAAATTTGATGCCGATGCCCAAGCCTTAATGCTTCAAGGTATAGATCTTTTAGCCGATGCCATGGCCGTTACTATGGGGCCAAAGGGAAGAACAGTGATTATTGAACAGAGTTGGGGAAGTCCCAAAAGTAACAAAGGATGGTGTGACTGTAGCAAAGTCAATTGACTTAAAAGACAATATAAACTTGTTCAAGATGTTGCCAATAACACAAACGAAGAGGCTGGGGATGGTACCACTACTCCTACTGTCTTGGCACGCTCTATTGCCAAGAAAGGCTTTGAGAAGATTAGCAACGGTGCTAATCTGTGGAAATCAGGAGAGGTGTGAGGTTAGCTGTTGATGCTGTAATTGCTGAACGTAAGAAGCAGTCTAAACCTGTGACAACCCATGAAGAGATTTCTCAGGTTGCTACGATTTCTGCAAATGGAGACAAAGAAATTGGCAACATCATTTCTGATACAATGAAAGGGTTGGAAGAAAGGGTGTCATCACAGTAAAGGATGGGAAAACACTGAATGATGAATTAGAAATTATTGAGGGCATGAAGTTTGAAGTTCGAGGTTATAATTCTCCATACTTTATTAATACATCGAAAGGTGAGAAATGTGAATTCCAAGATGCCTATGTTCTATAGAGTGAAAGGAAAATTTCTAGTGTCCAGTCCATTGTACCTGCTCTTGAAATTGCCAATGCTCACCATAAGCCCTCGGTCATAATTGCTGAAGATGTTGATGGAGAAGCTCTGAGTACACTTGTTTTAAATAGGCTAAAAGTTGGTCTTCAGGTTATGGCAGTCAAAGCTCCAGGTTTTGGTGACAATAGAAAGAACCAGCTTAAAGATAGGGCTATTGCTACTGGTGGTGCAGTGTTTGGAGAAGGATTGACTCTAAATCTCAAAGATGTTCAGCCTCACGACTTAGGAAAAGTTGGAGAGGTCATTGTGACCAAAGATGATGCCATGCTTTTAAAAGGAAAAGGTGACAAGGCTCAAATTGAAAAACATATTCAAGAAATCATCGAGAAGTTAGATATCACAACTAGTGAATATGAAAAGGAAAAGCTGAATGAACGTCTGGCAAAACTCTCAGATGGAGTAGCTGTGTTGAAGGTTGGTGGGACAAGTGATGTTGGAGTGAATGGAAAGACAGTTACAGATGCCCTCAATGCCACAAGAGCTGCTGTTGTTCTGGGAGGGGGTTGTGCCCTGCTTCGGTGCATTCCAGCCTTGGATTCAATAACTCCAGCTAATGAAGATCAAAGAATCGGTATCGAAATTATTAAGAGAACACTCAAAATTCCTGCAATGACCATTGCTAAGAATGCAGGTGTTGAAAGATCATTAATAGTTGAGAAAATTATGCAGAGTTCCTCAGAAGTTGGTTATGATGCTATGCTTGGAGATTTTGTGAATATGGTGGAAAAAGGAATCATTGATCCAACTAAGGTGGTAAGAACTACTTTATTGGATGCTGCTGGAGTGGTCTCTCTGTTAAGTACAGCAGAAGTAGTCACCGAAATTCCTAAAGAAGAGAAGGACCCAGGAATGGGTGGAATGGGTGGAATGGGAGGTGGTATGGGAGGCGGCATGTTCTGATTCCTAGAATAGTGCTTTACCATTCTTAATGCACTGTGAGAGGAAGCTCAGGCTGTGTTCCTCAACCAAAACTTCAGAGAAGTCAGTTGAAGGAAATGACTGAAGAAAAGGCAGGCTGATGTTTAAGAAAATCACTATAACCATCAGTTACTGGTTTCAGTTGACAACATATAATGGTTTACTGCTGCCATTGTCCATGCCTACAGATAATTTATTTTGTATTTCTGAATAAAAAGACATTTGTACATTCCTGATAACTGAGTGCAAGAGCCATGTACCAATGTACTACTTTCAACTTAAATCACTGAGGCATTTTTACTACTATTCTGTTAAAATCAGGATTTTAGTGTTTGCCATCACCAGATGAAAAGTCAAGAAGCCTTCCTGTGGAGAGTATGAAAAATTGTTACAAAGTAGAAAAATATCCAATTATGTGACAACCTTTGTGTAATAAAAATTTGTTTAAAGTTAAAAAAAAGAAAAAATAATATCTGGGTTTGATTCCTGGTTCTGTCACTTGCTAGTTAAGGGAATTTGTAAATACTCAAGACTCCTTAGAGCTTCAGTTTACTTATCTATAAAATGAGAATGATAATGCCACTTTGTCAGGCTGAAAGTGTGCTAGATGAAACAATAAGCATAATTGCCCACTGTAGTGCCGGGCATATGTCACACTCAGTGTTTATACACACTGATATTATTGTGCGCTTCTTCCCAATTCTATGTCCCATATGTAAGTTTGGACATAGAATCCCAGTACTAGTCTCCAGGAAAAATAGGTTAAACAATTTTATTATCACAAAAAATAAAATATGCATATAACATCTATAAGCTATAAGCAAAAATTTGAATTTTCAAAGCAAGTATAACTTTTAAGTCAGAATTCTGTTAATTTCTAAAGAAGATTTTAAACTCTCAAGGTTTATAAAGATTTAAACGGTTTGAATTCAACACCTAGTAGCAAAGAATAAAGCTTAGCTATGTAACTGATAACTGTACTATACAAAATTTCACAGAAAAGAAGCAAAATATATATTTTTTATTGTGATGGTGGGGCAGAGTACAGATTTTCCAGAAATTGATATTGATTTGGAAACAGCATGAGATCCTAAATTGAAAAATTTAGCTTCAAATAAAAATGTACGGGTTAAAATACAATGTATAGGTTAGAAAATTTGAAGCAACTGAACCCTTCTGAGATTTGAAAAGGTGAACTTAAATGATTTGCTTTTCATCATTCAAAATGATTCTCCTAAGGGTTTTTTTTTAAAGGAAACTTGGAACTTTTTTTTTTTTTTTTTAAGATTTTTGTTTATCTGTTTGAGAGAAAGAGCAGAGGGAGGAGCGGGAGAGGCAGAGGGAGAAGCAGACGCCCTGCTGAGGAGTCTGATTTGGCTCAACCCCAGGGCCCTGGGATCATGACCTGAACCGAAGGCAGACACTTAACCGACAGAGCCACCCAGGTGCCCCAGAAACTTGGGACTTCTAATCAAATATATGTTTATAGGGACTAAACAGTTATTCCAATTCCATTGTGCATACTGGATAGAAGATACACAATGAATAGATTATAATAATCTAAGCAAGTTTATAGAAACTAAATCAAGTGCCTAATGAAGGGTTCCCAATATTTCTTAAAAAGAAAAGAACATTGGTGCAACATTCAGACAATGGAATATTAGTCAGCACTAAAAAGAAATGAACTATGGAGCCGTGAAAAGACATGCAGGAAACTCAAATGCATCTTGCTAAGTGAAAGAAGCCAATCTGAAAACGCTGCATATGCTGTATAATTCTGGCTATGTAACATTCTGGAAAAGGCAACACATGGAGATAATGAAAAGGTCAAGGGTTGGCAGGGTTGGCAGGGGTTGAAGCTGATGGGAGATGAATGGACAGAGCACAGAGGATTTTTAGGGCAGTGAAAATACTCTGTAGGATATTATAATGATGGATAGATGTCATTACACATTTCACCAAAGCCATGAAATGTAAAATATCAAGAGTGAACCATAAGGTACATCATGGACTTTGTGTGATTATAATATATCAGTAAGCGATGCATCATTCTGGCGAGTGCTGTAGAGGAGGCTTTGCCTTGGGGAGGGGGGCAGAGTTATATGGGGAATCTCTATACTTCCTCCTCAATTTTATTATAAATCTACAACTTCTTAAAAAACAATATTGGGAAAATGCTATAGAAATAGAAGGCAAAGGAAGAAATCACATTTATTTCTTAAATATATCAGTGGGAGGTTTTTTTGTTGTTGTATGTGGGAGATACAAACAACTTGGGTTTTCAGATTTTCACAGAAAAAGAAAAAAATACTCACAAAACAATAACCTTGAGAGACAGGCATCAAAGCTTGTGTTTTTCTTTTAGCTCTGGCATAATATAAATAATTAGCGTATTCCCAAGGAAATGGGATTTTGTTTCTACTTGTTTGTTTTGTCTTGTTCAATTTCCTTAGTTGAACAAAAAGCCTTCAAAAATCTTTTCATTTTCACTACTTACAAAAAGAATAATCACCTATAATTTTTGCCCCTGTTCTCCATAATAAGGTTAAGTTCAGTTCAAACTACTTATACAAGCAAAGTCGGTATTTCATTGTCCAGCTTTTGCCCATAAAATCGACCTGGATAGTCTCTTTTGTAACACATGTCAGACCAAAAAAACAAAAACAAAAACAAAAACAAAAAAAAAAACCTAAAATTCCACTGATTATCATGACCAAGTCTGTACTTTTAATGAGATGTTTTTACAAACATCTTCATTTTGCTTTGCAGAACTTCATAGAGTATCTGTATTTGAAAAAATGATCCTATTAACATTTTCTTAGTAGATCTTAAACCCCCTCAAATATTCTCCATCTCTCCTTTCGTCATGCTTTTGTTTTATTTTAGTTTTGCATTACCCATTTTTTTAACTGTGAAATGAACATTAGTGAGGGCTTGTTGTCTTAGAAATTGCTTGTTCCTCTCTTTCCCTCCCTCCCTCCCTCCCACTTGCTGCCAGATGATCTTTCTAAAACCTTGTTCAAACTCTTTCATTGCTGTTGAACCTAAAAATTCCTGATTCCTTCACCTCCCCTGGCAACACACACACACACACACACACACACACACACACACACACACACACACTGTCTAAAAGGTAGTCAAGAATTCTTAGTGTGGCAGAAAATGCACTTTTAGCCACATTTCCCATAACTGCCTCAGAGGCAAGTCTTTGCTCCAATCAAGTTGATTTGCTCATTTTTTTCTCCAAACACAGCTGGAATTTTCAAGTCACTGTGCCTTTCTACATCTTGTTCCTATGTCCTGGAAGTTTCCCTTTTCCTCATGACTATCGCTTTTTCTATGGAAGTATCACAGACTCCAGCAGGCAGTTTTCTGTGTCCTTTCCTATCTTCCCTAGTTGTATTGCTTTTATCATACACCTTAGATGGTTTTATATCAAAACATTTGTTGCCTCTTGCCGATGAGATGGTTTCTGAGGGACTCCCTATTACACTGATCACACATTTGGCCATACTATCTGCTTTATCCAATGGAATGAGAGGGGCATGGGCACTTGGCACTTCTAAAGCAGAACTTTGGCCAAAGGCAAATAACTTTCTCTAATTCTCAATTTTCCCATCAGTAATATGAGACAGTGAAAGATAATATGGATAAACTGTTTAAGATAGTTCTCAGACCATAGTAGTTGCTTCACAAATTCCTAAAATATTTTAATCATTACATAATGACCATGATTGTTCTCTAACTTTACAAGATGAAAAGAAGCATAAAAGGCATACATTCAGTCAACAGTAGAATAATAATGATCTGTGACCACTTATCATTTTCAATGCAAGTTCTGTGCTCCTAATAATTTCTAGCTAGGATATCTCAGCAGGCTTTATGGGAATTATGAAAGCCCTAACAGGGCAGTAAGGATAGTGGATTGTGTCTCTAGTGATTCTGTAGAACAGCAGCATAAAAACTGGGTGATCTCCTAGCTCTGCACTCTAGTATTGTACATGTGAAGATATAAAGAAAGAGCTATCCTTTTGTAACAATACAATCTAGTATTTACCTTTAACATTAATCCTATTTGTTCACTGAGTGCCAACATTTGTGTAAGGGGGAAAATGAAAACCAATACCAGTTGGTCAGCTCTCAAATTCACTGCCCCAAAAAACTTTCAGATCCATCAGAACATTCACACAATGACATGTTATTCAACATCTCCCATAGAGTATGCATCGTCTACTCTCCTTCAAGCAAAAAGAATGATGAAAAGGAAGTAAAAGCAGACTTGTTCAGGTTCTATAATAGAATCCATCTTCTGAACCAAGGTCATGCTTGGCAAGAGCAATCATTGTCCAGAAAACAATAAAGCCAACTTATGAAAAATGTTCTTGGTTTCCAGCATACACTGAACTGTAAATCACTATTTATGAAGTATCCAATTTACACTGGTATTCCATATGATCACCACAGTCAATAACAAATAAAATAGTTGAGAAACTAATTTAAGTTTTTAGCACCAAGAGATGTGATTCCTATTTTTTAATGTAAGAGTCACTGACAAAGTTTATATATGTAACTAATCTACAAGATGGATATACATACTTTTGTTTTGTCACATAATAAATTGAAATTTATTTCGTGCATTCAAACAGGTATTTAGAACTGATTGGAATCTGGATTGAAAGATTAGTTTGGGTTAAATTAGCTTTGTTTCCCTTCAAATAGGAAGAGTGCACTCATTGGTTATAATAATAAATTTATTGAAAATCTATTAATCTGTACTCCAAATTCAGTAGGGCATACCGAAATCACAAACATATTCTTCTTTTCCTTCTCTCTTTTTAGAGAACCCATAAATAGCATTTTATTTATGTATATTTTTATCTTAACAGTATTATGTCATATGTAGTTGCTGGATCTTGGTCTTCCAAGGGCATGAATCAGTCTAGGGAAAATCTCTCTCTCTCTCTCTCTCTCTCTCTCTCTCTCTCTCGCTCTCTCCCTCTCTCATCTTGAAGGACTTGGGTGGGAAAATTAGGCTATCTGAGCAGAATGAGTTAGGAACAAATGAAGCTGTGGCAGTGTGACTGTGGTAAGAGAACCCTGTTAATGATAAACTCTGAGGTTCAGTCTAAGAACCCACTAGGAGAAGGTTATTCTGGACAAGATAACTCATGTTAAATCATTAACATTCACTCTCTGCCCTCTTGTGGTAGGTATTGCCAGCCACTTATTATGGGCTTAAGGTTATGAATCAATCAGCAATATTGATAATGTGTAATGTTCCCAACACAGTGCTTATTAAAATGAATGTGTATTTGTATTAAAGTTTTTTTTTCATTTTCTCTTAATGATACTTTAATATAATTTTAAATATAACTACTTTAATTTTGCAATTGTATTATTCAAACCCCTAACATAAAAGTGCCTGATTGGAAATAAACCAGATCTAATTACAACCCCCAGATGCTGAAGCAGTCTTCCACTTTTCTGTTCACTGTAATCAGATGGCTTTGTCGTGCTCATATAGCAATACAAAGAATTTGAGGAAACCAGTGTGTTACATAATCGCTGCATTTATCTACACTTATTGGTTGTATTTTGAAATACTTTAATGCCTGACAATTCTGCTTTGAGGGATAGATTTATTTTTCAGACATTGCTTTTGTTCAAACATTAATTGAATGTCTACATTTCTTTGCATACAGCACATGTAATTAGTAGCACTTTGCCAGCCTCCCTTAAGAGAGGCCTCATATGAGAACTTTATGAAGCTGGTTATGTGATATGATTACAGGAGTAATGAGAACTATGTTTTATAGGCTTCTGTCATAAAACTCCTTTCTTGCCTGTGTATTGGTGAGTCAAATGCCACAACTGTAGATTAAATTTCCTGATGCATCTCCAACATTTAAGAGGCTATACTCCCAGGAGTGGCGGGGGCAGACTGCAGGTGAAATCGCACGCTCTCTTGCCCCACCTCTTGCTCTCACTCTCTCTCCTTCTCTCTTGCTGTCATCCCCCTTTTGCTCTCCACACCCCCGACCTTCCTGAACATTGTATGATTCAATTTGTACACACAATCTTTGTGTGAAATGACTCCTCTTTACAACGGACAGGACAGGCTGAGGGCTATGAATATTGTTGCCTGTGGCCTTTCCAGCAGCAAGGAGAGGAAAGAAGTTCCCCTTCCCAGCTGGGGCAAAACGTAGCTAATGGTGCTTGCAATTTATTAAATACGGATAAAATAAAATCAGACTTAAGCAGTTTATGGTAAAGCGTGCTAACTTAAATCTAGTTTGTGACTTTGTTCATTTCTTCTCTGCCCTTTTTACTGGCCATCCCATGCTGTTTCTTTTTTTCTTTTCTTTCTTTTCTCTTCTCTTCTCTTCTCTTCTCTTCTCTTCTCTTCTCTTCTCTTCTCTTTCTTTTCTTAAAAAAGAAAAGCCCATGAAGCTTTTCTTAGCTTTTCAAGATTCTATTTATTTAATCGTGAGAGACACAGAAAGAGGCAGAAACACAGGCAGAGGGAGAAGCAGGCTCCCTCTGGGGAGCCTATGCAGGACTTGATCCCAGGACCCCAGGATTACAACCTGAGCTGAAGGCAGATACTCAACCACTGAGCCACCCAGGAACCCCCATCCCATGCTGCTTCTATTTGCTTGGTTTCATTTAGGAGAAACCAGGATAGGATGGGTAGTGCTTTGCTAGCAAGCAGTTCCAACATCTCAGCAATGATTTATGTCTCTCTCATAGCACGTACCCACTAGGTGTCCGCTAATCACAGTTATCCAAGCTGACACAGCAGCCTCCTTCCCAATCCTTGCCAAAGCCAGAGTGAGAAAAAGCAATGGAGGCTCCGGCTTTTGCAATGAACTGCTCTGCCCTAGAAGTGGCATAAATAACTTCTATTCACACTTCATTGGCCAAAACCATGAGGACCCTAGGAAGTACAGTTTTTTCATATGCCTGGGAGGGGAACAACCTAGAAATACGTGGTAAATAATATTAATAACTTCCTCATATACCTCCTCCAGTAGTACCTCCCAATCCTGGAAGACAGCTGCTATGGTTTGCTGCACCTTCTGGAAACTGTTAGCACACTGTAGTTCTGTCTCCTACTGCGTATTCAGTTTTCTTATTTTCCTAATTTGCCACTGAGCTCATAATATTTCTTCTATTTCCTTGCACTTCCAATACTCCCTATTTTCAAGGAGCTAACATTCTGGAGGAGGATAGGAGCATGTAAGTTAGAAATAGTATATAGAGATTTCAATCCAGTGAAAGGAAAAATGGAGGGAAGGGAGGGAGCATTAAGAAAACTTCCAAAAGGGTGATATTTGAATTGAAGTAGAGAGATGAGAGATTATTCCATTAAGAGTGAAAACAGGTTCAACTACAAAGAGACGTGATAAATGCAGGAACTTGCCAATTGTTCAGCATAGCCATCTAAAAATCACATTTTCAGAAAGAGTCTGATTGTGTCTCTTCTGGATTACATGCCTATCACTTAGCCAAAGAGAGCAGACCATCCTGATTGGCAATAACATGAATTCTATTTGCAGTAAAGAGGATTAGTTGTTACCAAATTGATAGATGATAGATAGATAGATAGATAGATAGATAGATAGATAGATAGATGATAGGACAGATAGATATGGATAAATGAGGGGGAGAGAAAGACAAAGAGAATTAATATTAACATTGGTCAAGAAAAAATATGTAGTTGTCCGCTATAGCAAAGTGGTAACAGAAATGACTAAGATTTTGTATGTACCATCAAAGTGTCTGGAATTCATTCTTAAGGTGATATAGGACCAACTAAAGCAATCTTAGAATTGAGTGATGAATTCAGGCTGCAGTGTAGCAAGGTCTCTCTTTCTCCCACAGTATAGCAGAAGATAAATTCAGTGGGACTTGAAGTTATTGTTCTAATTTAATTGAGATATGGGGAGGCCAAAAAAAAAAAACACCTGTAATAGAAATAGAGGCAAGGAGGTCAAAGATCCAGGGTAAGTAGTGAATATATTAGAAGTAGCATATAAGGATTTGTAGCATGATGTTAGTACAAAGGAGAAATGCAAGATGACTTGGTTTTCTGCCTCTTGCAGATGGATAGTGCCCGCTGCTATGGTGGGCAGAGGAAGGAGGGCAGGTTTCCATGGATGGTGAGGGTGGTACTGAGCTCAGGCCTTCACAGACAGCCTTCTCTCCACGGTCTTTGCATCCTGGAAGGAAATATCTCAAATGGTAAAATTATTTTATTATGAGTGATATCTTACAAACAAGACATTAACCTGACTCATACCATTCCCAGGAGGGGGGGGCAGGGGTTCCATGTTACATATTTGATTGCATTGGATTGGTTTGGTTTTGTTTAATATTTATTTATTTATTTTAGAGGAGAAGGGGGAGAAGTAGAGGGAGAGAAATCCTCAGACAGACTCCCCACTGAGCTTGGAGCCCATTGTGGGGCTCCATCCTAGACACTGAGTTTATGAGCTGGGCTTAAATCAAGAGTCAGACACTCAACCCACTAAGCCACCTCCAGGTGCCCCTGTGTCAGTTAGTTTTTAAAGAATATATAGTTTGCACCTACTATAAGATTTAGAAGAATATTTTCAAAGAAATAATCTGTGGAAACAGGTTAAAAACCCCCAAATATTGAGTGTTGATATATAAAATAGTAATTGATTAGTAAAAAGCATAATTTTCAAAAAGGAAAGAAAAAAAAATCTTTCATCTGTATCCCTACCATGAAAGGCAGAGCAGTGTGTTTCATCCATCACAGTATTCACTATGTGTACCTGCAGGCACTGCCAGTGTCAAACATTTTCATTCTTCCTTTTAACTAATTTCATAAATTAACATAAATCCTAGACTTCATAACGAATTCTTACCTTTCTTTTTTATGGTCATGCTTGGCCACAACACTGTAAAACTGGTTTTAACTGTCTATGCTGAGAGACAGTGTAAGACTTTCCTACATTTTCCTATATGTCATGGCTGGGTACCCGATCCTCATAGCCACCTTAATTCTATTTTAAGGCACCCTAGGGTATTCAGAAATAATCACTTCCTAACAAATTCAAACATAAAAGAATTAAACTTCATCTTGAATCTAAGCTTCAATTATGATAATTTGAGTTGAATTTAGAAAAATAAATTCATCTTTCATTCATGTATTCATGCATACATTATTTCAGAAAATATTGAGACCTCTCTATGTGTAAAACACTGGGCAATAAAAATACGATTCAGAAAGTGAAATATAATATATTTGAGTAATAAAAATGTAACATAAAATGTATACTGAGTAACAACAACTTGAGATAGCAAGAGTAAATTCTGTTATATCAGTACCTATCCCCCAAAGAGCAAGTCACTCTTCCGATTTACTGAAGATACCATGCAGTAAAATTTGTTTTGTTTTTTTGGAGAAATTTTTAAAATGAGGGAGGAAGTGAGAGGATAATTTAATTGTGGTGAGGTCTTGGGTAAAATAAATGTAAAGCCTTTTTTTTTTCTTTTAATGTAAAGCTTTAAGACATGGTTCATGTGACCCCTTATAACAGTCCACAAGCACACTTGCACAAGTGCCTTACTTTAGCCAGGAGGTAATCAAGTTACCGTAGTCAGGTCAGGCAGGTATAACAAAATACTACAGGCTAGGGGACTTAAACAACATTTATTTCTCATAGATCTGGAGAATGGGAAGTCCAAGATTAAAGTGCCAGCAGATTCAGTTCTTGATGAGGGACCCCTTCCTGGAATGTCTGCTCACCTTGTCTCTGTATGCTCACATAGCCTTTCATTGATGTGTGTTGAGAAGAAAGGTCTCTCTGGTTGTTTTTTTTCTTTTTATAAGAGCAGTAATTCCATCATAGGGGCTTTACTCTCATGACGTCATCTAAACATACTTATCTCCCAAAGCCCTACTTCCAAATATCATTGCACTAGAGATTAGGGTTTTAACACAGGAATCTGGTGGGGTGAGGGGGGACACAAATATTTGATCCATTGTACAAGTCAAATAATTCCCCATTAGACAAGAATAAAAATGAAAAGATGACTTCAGTGTTTGCATCTAGTCTTAATCTGGAATTATGCAAGTCTTTAAGAAGCAAGGGAGCTTTGGTCAAATGAGATATAATTTATCATGTAACGCTACCTGTACAACACAAAACGTTTTTAATAAATTCCTATTTTGACATCAGTTCCATGTACAGGAAAATTGCAAGAATAATATAAGAGGGTGCCTGGGTGGCTTACTCAGCTAAGTGTCTGCTTTTGGCTTAGGTTATAATCTCAGGATCCTAGGATCTAGCCCCATGTTGGGCTCCCTGCTCAGCAAGGAGACTGCTTCTCTTCCTCTGCTCCTCTACTCAAGCTCTCTCTCTCTGTCTCACACACACACTCTTTCTTTCTATCTCAAATAAATAAGTAAAAATATTTTTAAAATTAAAAAAGATATCTTGAACAGATTATAATTTAGTAGGGAGCAAAACAGATTTATGAATATCTACTCTGCCTCATGCCTAAGTGCTTCAGGAAGTTACAAATAAACATTATAAATAATTTTGTAAGAAGATATTTAATCAAGGTCGGATGAAATTATGTTGTTAAAAATTTGAGGTGTAGGAGAAAAGCATTTCAAATGTGGTAGAACACAGTAGCAAAAATAAATAAATAGATAGTAGACAGAGAGATAAAATGAGGTCTTAAGATATTTACAAAAGAGATAAATCCAGTTAGAGATGTATATATATATGTTCTATAGGAAACTTGGAAAGGTAGGTTAGGAAGATACAGGTAGAGAACTTTGGCTAATCATCATCATCATCATCATCATCATCATCATCATTATCATCATCATCATCATTATCATCATCATCATCATCTACACTTTTTCACTAAGCAATGGAGAGTCATTGAATGCATTTGACCAGAACAAACTTGTGATTAGTGTTGTGTTTAGAAATAGGAATGTGTTTAGAAGAAACTAATTAGGGGAAATCAGTTTTTAGAGTATGACACAAGCCCAGGTGATATATGATCAGTGTCATTACTATGGTGATAGCAGTGGGAATAATAAACATCATACCCACTGTGCAGCTAGACAATTGAGGAAGGATGTGTGGATGTGGGTATAGTAGACAGTGTAGTGCTTGCACACATCCCATTTACATGGCCAGTACACCCATCAGCTGCTATAAATACCATCTCCTAAAAGCTCAAAACTGCCTTATGTCTCAGAGGGCTTGCCTTCCACTGAATGAGAGAGAGCATTCATGGGAAGTTTCCCAATCCATTTCTGGAAGTGCCTACAGTCATTTACAGATTGATATTGGAGCACAGAAGGCCAGTTCCTGTGCTCAAGGGAAAGCAACTCTATGATTTGGTTTATACTTCAGAGCCTCATCACCTCCTTTTACTTAAACCACATTTTTGCTATACTCCTTTATCTTTTCTATTTTGCTTTTCTCATGTCTTTACATATGTTCCCTGAAGAGCAACAAATCCCTGTCTCAGGCTCTGCTTCTCAGGATCCCAGTCTAATACAGTGAATGTGTGTCACCTTTGAGGGTAAAGAGACTGGAATGCTGAGTAATATTGGGGCCTTCAATAGAAGTGGAAGTGGAAGGGATCCTTGGGTGGCTCAGCAGTTTGGCGCCTGCCTTTGGCCCTGGGCGTGATCCTGGGATCCTAGGATCCAGTCCCATGTCGGGCTCCCCATGTGGAGCCTGCTTCTCCCTCTGCCTATGTCTCTGCCTCTCTCTGTGTCTGTCATGAATAAATAAATAAAATCTTTTAAAAAAGGAGAAAGAAATGGAAGAAAGAAGTGGAAGACTTGGGAAAAAAAAGATGTAGATATGTTGTATGGGAGTCTGGATATAGAAAGGTGGTGAAAAAGGAATAATAACAGAAGAAAGGATCTCAAGAGATGGTTAAGAAAAAAAGAGAGAGAGGGAGTAGATTTATGAGAGGAATCTTAAGGACGGAGAACAATTTGGAGATGGCAAGAGGAAAAGAAGCCTATGGAGGCAGTTCAGAAAATCAGTCTCCAAAAGAAATGGGATTTTCAAAAAGAAACAACCTAATATATTTTGAATAGGAGGCAAAAAGAATAATATCTGTCAAAAGGTGAATACTTTGGGCAATGAAGAGGATGGTCAGCAATTACGATGTGTTAGTGGAGAAAGAAACCAAGGCTGTGGGGGGTTGCATGCACCGTAAAGATGTAAGGCAGCTGTAGTGATCAGTTTTGCCAGAAATTTCCTTGGTTGCCAGTTTAGAAAAGTCTGTCATGTTTCTCTAGCAATTCCAGGACAAGAGAACTTGAAATTAAGCAGCAAATGGGCAGTTTATAGAAGTATTGGAAGGCTCATACTGATTTATTCCCTGGGGCTTCAGAGAGAACATCTCAGGAAGTCTTAAAGTCCTGAGGGTTTGCCTCTCCAATTTATTTGTACCATCTTGATTCTCACAGTCTACTCTTGATTTCTCTTGTCTTTGAACAGCATCAAAAGAAGACACCAGAAAGTTGTGCCTTGTCAGAGTCATTTCCTATCCTTCATGTATAAGAAATGGAAATAATCTCATCTTTTTTCTTCAACCTCCTTCTGCTACTCTGTAATTTAAGACTGAGCAAAAAAGGTTCATCTTAAAATGACCTAGAACATGAACTTCAAACATTAAAATATAATCTCCTTAATGCACTAGTTCATCTTTAAACCAGCATAATTTCAAAAAGGTCAAAACAGTGAAAGTCATGTGTTAAATTTTACCAGCAACACAAAGGCTTTTACAGATGAACAATTATGAAAAAATATCCTAAACATTTGCCTATGGTACAGAAGTAAATTAATTTGCCTTAAAATTCTACTTTAAAATGTACACTCTCTTCTGTCTCATTTCTAAAATTGATAGCTTTAAAGTTTCTGTGACCCAAGATGCTCATAGCATTATCGTCTTTAAATAACTATTAAACACATTTCAAATGATCCAAACCTTCAACAAAATCAGGGTTTTTTTGTTTGTTTCAAGAGTTGTAGTAGTTATTTAAACAAAAAGCCATCCTCATTTTTAAAAAAGATTTTATTTATTTGAGAGTCAGAGAGAAAGAGAGCACAAATGGGGCCAGGGGGACAGGGAGGAGCAGAGGGAGAGGGAGAAGCAGACCCCCCAGTGAGCAAGGAACCCAGCACGGGGCTCAATCCCAGGACCTTGAGATCATGACCTGAGCTGAACACAGATGCTTGATCAACTGAGCCACCCAGGCGCCCCTGCCATCCTCATTTTTTGAGGACAAATGGTTAATGGTTAATGGTCTCACTCCAAGCCTGCTTTTCCTAGAGCAGGGCTTCATTCAACATTTCCACCAAGAAGATGTGATAAAGAAAACATACAACATGATTCTCAAGACATGGATTTGCTCACCTTTAAAAACTGATACCTACAAATAAAAAAAAATAAATTCCTCTTTTGCTCTACAAACAAGAGCACTGTTAGTTTTATTCCCCCAGGATCAATACTAATCATGCTATATAACCAACCCAGAGCACTTGGTAACAAGCAGGACATAGTGAATTCAATTCCATTTTTTTTTTGTGAGAGAGCTACAGGTCAATATGTTCTGAAGACAAACGAAAAAAAAAATCTAATTTTTAGGCAAGGCTATAATGGGAACACATTAATAATACATCAATCTCAATAATGTATACAAAGACATTGCATGGGTCTAGTTGATGCTAAAGTATTATACTCCCCACTGTCAAATGTAACGTATCTCTCATTGGTGAGAGTTATCACTCTATCTGGCATATTATTTCAAAACATGTTTTCATGGCCTTCGCGTGTGTGTGGGGGAACACTTGAGGTTTGAAAGGTTAAAGGGCTGCAAGATCTCGGAGTAGAAACAGGAAGGTCATATGTTGTTTGGCAAATGCAGGAAAGAGAACAATAGAGAAGCAGTGGAGTTAGAGGGGAATAAAATGCAACTTAGGAAGACAAACCCGGTGGAGAAGAGCAGAGGGTGAATGGTGAATTGATTTTACAGAGAAGCATAGGTCTGCTCCCAATGCACCCTTACAGTATCAATGGAATCAGTGTTTACTGCTTTCTTTTCCACTTGGAACGGAAGAAGACACATTCATTAAACTATATGAGCTTTTCTGAGAACTTTAGCCACATGATCTCAACCAGCAAAGCAAGAGTGCTATGTGATTTTTTTTTATCAATAAAGCATATAATTTAATACACAATTTGACAAATGTTCTTATTGGGCCAACACTGAGCATTAGAACTGGAAGATGATTTATAACATCTTCTAGATCTTTTGTATTTTGTCCTTAAGTGGCAATTCTCTGGTTGTTTTCTTTTTTTAAAATATTTTATTCATTCATTCATGAGACACAGAAAGAGAGAGAGAGAGAGAGAGAGAGAGAGAGAGAGAGGCAGAGACACAGGCAGAGGGAGAAGCAGGCTCCATGCAGGGAGCCTGATCCAGGACTTGATCCTAGGACCCCAGGATTACGCCCTGGGCCAAAGGCAGGTGCTAAACCACTGAGCCACCCAGGGATCCCCATCCAATTGTTTTTAATGTTTACATTTATTGTTCATATTTGTTAGTTAAAGTCAATTAATGATTGATATGAAACTTTATTCCAGATGCCTTTTCTCAATATTTTTGAAAATATATAAATTTTCTGATATTTCCTAAATTAATTCCACTTTTGGTTGTTTATTGCCTTTAAAAAGCTAACATTAGCTTTGCTGATTATTGATCCTGAATTTTTTTTAAATTTAAATTCAATCAGCCAACATATAGTATAACACCCAGTGCTCATCCCCTCAAGTGCCCTCCTCAGTACTCATCACCCAGTTACCCACAAATGTTATGTGCCTTGATGCAGAATTAGTTTCCATTCTGTTTGATGTTCAGTGGGTACATTTAACATTTTTTAACTTTCCTCCTAAAATACAAATGGTTCTTAAACTTATAATATTGACCTAATGAGTCTTTCTCCTTCCAGACTGTGAATAAAAACTAGGAATAAAATTATCTCTTGGCCCCAGTGTCCTCAGAGCAAGCATTATTTCACAAATTACTTCTGTTTTTTCCTTGAAACTTTAATGGTCATCACTTCTAATCTCCTCTGGTATCATCACTTAGTCATTTAAAAGTTCTTACCTTTTCTTTGATTCCCTAGGTTTAACTGCTTTCAACTCTCTCCTGTTTAACTATCTCCTGTATGAGACTCTCCAAAATCATTAAAACTGACTTTTGGTCTATTTTGCATTCAAGGACCCTAGTGGATGGTTGGGGGAAAAATACTATACATCTGACTATTCCCTGATGTGTTTCAGACACCGATTCTGGATTTTCTTTAGGAGGTAATCATTTGCTGAGTATATCAGTGTAGGGGGACATGGGAGGGGGTCAGTCTGACTCAGAGGACTGATCAGTTGAAGCAATCATGCAACGGGTTTTCAGAAGCATTCAGAAGAGATCGAAACAGTCATTTCCTGCCTAAAGCTGCTAAAGCACCATCCACACCACTGTTAATGTTCACCCCATGGTGAGCCCCTGAGACTTGTCTAGAAATAGCAGTATCATAGAATTTAGAACCAGAGTGAATATAAAGACAGGAAATAAGCAGAAACTTCCCTTGGATTTAAAACAAAACAAAACAAAACCCAGAAGAGAAATTGTTTTTAAAGAGAAAAATATTGCTTAGTCTTTTTTTTAAAAGGTTAGTGTTATACGTGAATATAATGAAAAATATGCCGATATGATTTGCTTTGGAAAATCATGTCATAGTGTTTTATATGCAGTAAGAACTTTTTTCTCTCTATTCTGGAGCTTTAAAGAAAGAGATTATTTTTAATATATATTGCATAAAAACAAATAACAGTCACAGTACAATTCACCAGATCAATTTTCTGAAACTTTACCTTACTTTGTTTTTCCGAACAACCTGCAAAATTAAGGTTATCAGATCCATTCAATCTGAGTGATGATTTAGCTTAAACTCACATCCCAAATACTTGTCCCACATGTGTACCCTATCACATCAAATGGAAAGTAAAGATAAATTATGTTCATTCTCCATTCACAAGAAAGTAGATGTATGCATTTTATGAAGATTGCCAACAATAAGGAATGAAATAAAAAGCTTTCCGATTTATTCTTATTTACCCAGAAAATAAACATAATCAGAGCACTTGTTCCACAAGCAAGCTAGCCAGCTGATATTATATTACACTACCTGGGATTTCAGTAGCTGCTACTGGATACCAGAACTACTGGAGACAGGAACTGTACTTCCTAAAGCAACACAAAATTTGAAGATCGAGACTTGCGTTCAAGAAGAAGAAGAACAAATATAAACTAGTGCATCTTCAAATTCTTCAGTATTGCGTCTTCATTGGACAGTAAAACTCTTTTTCTGTCTTGTAAACCTATACAAAGCTCACAAATATAAACTGAAACTTGCCTTGCAAAGATTACCAATGACCAATAATCATGCCTTAACAAATTGAATGATGCCTCCTCATATATTTCTCTGTCTTGCCAAAGACACTGCTGATTATATTCTGTTTAAAATTGGATTTTATATCAATAGACTAATTTAACACTTCCTGGGTAAGTGTGGTTCGTCCTCTCTCAGGCTCAGTTCACCCATAAAGGGCCAGATTTCTTTTCAGTTCAAGGCCTTATTCACATCCCACTCACATTCCAAACTTTTGGTTTACCAAAATGTTTTTGGTTTATTCTTGACTTTCATTCTCCAACTCTAGCTCATCCTATATAATAATGCTAAATATATTCCAGACTCCCACATAGCTTCTCTGCATAGAATCATATCTGAAGGGGGGGAAAACTGATTGGGTGACAGGTACAGGGAGGGTTAATCAGATTAGAAACAGCTCACCAACATTCTCATAAGAACCCTTAGACTTAGAAACTTCCGTGACAACCCTCTTGCTTCTCCCTTTCTGGAGCCTCATACTGTTGCCCAATAAACTTCACTATCACTCAATAACTACTTTGCTACCCACCTCTCTTCATTGGGTCTACTTCATTCTTCAAATGGGTGTGACCAAGAACCCAGGCATGGAAGGAAAAGAAATCCTGCAACACTGCCGTAACAAATTACCATATCTTCACACCCTTAAATGACATATATTTATTGCCTCATAATTCTACAGATCAGATGTCCAGGCTGAACTTGGGTTTCACAAGGCTGGAATCAAGGTGTCAGCCAAACTTACCAGGTGGTTGATAGAACCCAGTTCCTTAAGGATATAGAATTGAATTCACCATTTTCTTGCTGCCTGCTGGCCAAAATTGGTTCTTCACAGGAAGAGGCACTAGGATCCCTTGGTGTGGGGCCCACTCCAGCTTCAAAGCCAGCAAAGACAGATCCTGCTAATGGAACAAGAGGGAAAACCTAAGCACACTAAATTCTCATGCCTTGAATCTCTCTACTCATCCCTTCAGCCTCAACCATCTAATCGCTTTAGTTTTTAACTGATTGTGTGATTACATTGGGCCCACCCTGATAATCCAGGATAATCTCCTTGTTTTAATCTCCCTATCTCCACCTGATTAGTAACATCTGCAATTACATATGCAAAACTATTACACATGTAACCCTACATAGCCGTGGGTATGTCACAGAAAGCCAAGGTCATGGGAACCAAAGATCTGCCTACCACACCTTCCATTACCAGAATACCTCACAGAAGAGGATCAAGTCAGTGAAGAGAATTATACTCTTTTCTTTTTGTCTCTCCACTTCTGTTTCTCTTCGCCTATTCTTTCAAGTCAGTATCAGGATATGCCCCGGGGGCAAGACCGTTTAGATATGAGGACAGAAAGATATAAATTGGCAGTGACATGTTTATCTTTAAACAGTGAGGAGACAAAGAAGGGAATCTTTCTGTAAATATTCACATACTATTTGTCTTTCTTATCACATTAATTATGTTGGCATACCTTTTTTAAAAATATTTTTTCTTCCTTTCCAACTTTACTATTTTTTAATCATAAAGCTCTGCCTGTGAATTAAAATTGAATCCAACTCTATCCTCCCCAGATAGTCAAATGACCTTGTTTCCATCGAGAGTGCCAAGTCTATTTCTGTTCTAGTTTTAAACACTGAAATCAGACAGGATAGTCCCAGGATAGCAGCATAGGGCAGATGGGATACGGAATGGAATCAAAACCTGGACAGAAACTCATCACCAGGGTGAGGTAGAAGTAAAGGATGGCTCCTGTCATTCTATATAGAACATGGCAATAAATCAATAAATGTTTAATAAACAAAAGTGAGGAAAATATGATTATAAAGTTTAGCTTGAAGTTTCAACAACTAAGAAAAAGCATTGTGCCTAAAGGACAGCAAGTATTTGAGATGCCCTATTTGATGCTGATATTTCAGAGGCCTGACTCAAATCACAGAGGTTTGAGTCAGAGAGAGCTGAGTCTGAGTCTCCAGGCTCACTCTGCCTAATTATTTACTTCCTGTGTATCTGTATTCACTTGCACAATGGGAATAACACTGCATTAGCCAAATGTTTATTTGCAATAACGCAATTTAAGAAACAATCAAAAAATCTCAATGGCTTACAACAATAAGCATACATTCCTCAGCCATAAGTCTGCGGGTAACCTGAGTCAGTCCCTTTCCAACTGTGGGTTACATCTGGGACAGCTCTGTGGCTCTCATTCTGGGATGCAGGCTTGAAGGTATCAGTTACTCCGGGCATTTTCTTAGAGTGGAGGACAGAAGTTTCTCAAGAAGCCAACAGAAATGCAGGATGTCTAGGGTCAGAGAAAAGTCACACTGCAAACCCAACATCAATGGAACCCTGGTGAATTTTGCTGAGAAGTCTTTTCATCATCTCCTTCTACATAAGTTAAGAGAAAAGGAAACTAGTTGCTGAACTATAATATAGTCACCATAAACACTGACCTTGGCAGTTTGTCATTTGTAAGGCAAGGTGGCAGTAGACTTTTGTTCAGTCAAGTAGGTGGAACATAGTGGAGAACGTGAGTGAGAAGCAAGTGGAGGTTGTTGTCCTCTGACAGATGTATCCTTGGATAGAATAAGAGAGGTGTGGGTGTAGGACAAGGTCTCCAGGCCTAAGGGAAGGATAGGGTACCAGGGTAGGACAGTGTGACCCATGGGTTAAGTAGGGGAAATGTTCCACAAATAAGGGAAAATGGAAAAAGAGTCAAGGGAATTGGTTGGAACTTTCTCCTTTGAGAGACTGAGGATTGGAGACACATGCCAAAGTTTAGAATCAAAAGCAAGGCTGATTTATATGATCCTGCAGCACCAGAGATAGGAGTCTGATTCTCAATGATGAAAACTTGGAAAGTAGGTTCTGAAGAAGCAGCTGAAGTTAACTTTGTCCATTAGAAGGACAGCTGGGTGGCTCAGTGGTTGAGCATCTGCCTTTGGCTCAGGGTGTGATCCCGAGTTCCAGGACTGAGTCCCACATCAGGCTCCCCAAGGGGAGTCTGCTTCTCCCTCTGCCTGTGTCTCTGCCTCTCTCTGTGTGTCTCTCATGAATAATAATAATAAAAAAAAAACTTTGTCCATTAGAAAAAGAGGCTGAACTTAAAGATAAGTGTGTCATATGCACATTTAACTTAGGTAAATTAGGATATGCATGGTTACTAAGGAAAGGGGAACGAAGAAAAAGGAAGCAAGTACAGGATGAGCAGTTGCTTCTAGCCACTTCCTTTATGGGCATAAGATTCTGAGTGAGTGGAAGGTGCAGGTCATGAATCTGCTGTTTCCTTGGACTGTCTCGGAGACCAAGTGGTTCTCACAGAGTATTTGCCACACTATCTGGGATTCTAGTGTTGTAAAATGCATAGGTTTCATAAAATATGACTCTTAAATGTAAGCTAGTATTGTCTAGTGCTCAAATCAAGAAGCAGCAGGTTTTCTAACACTGGGGAAGAATTCTGTTTGTAGAAGAGACTGAGAATTTGTGCAATATGGCTTGTTTCCAAGAGCTCTTCAAGGACAGTAATGGGCTGACGGTAGAGAGTGAACCTCATATAAAATCAAGTTACACAGTTCCTTTGCCAGTCAAGAAATAATTATCTTGAGTTACTGCCACTGGAGCTCAGTTCATGATCAACTACTTCTCCACATCCAGAAAAAATAGAAATCTTGTTGGCTTTACCTTCAAAATATGTCAAGCTCATCTCCAACTTAGGATGTCTAAGTTCTCATTCTCTTGCCTAGACTACTGCAGTGAACTCTTAACTAGTCTCCCCGGAATCTTTTTAAACCATCCACCAAAGTTTTAAATTTCTTGTAATGGCTTAAAGCCTCCAGAAATCTAGCCCTTAGCCTTCTCTAGGGTCCCATCTCTTACACCTTCACTTCTCCAGCCTCACTCACTCTGCTTCAGACACTAGTCTTCAGTTGTTCTTTGCACACACCAGAAATGCTCCTGTCTTAGGGTCTTTGGCACACTTCCTGGAGGTTTGTCAACATTTTAGTAGTTTCAAAGAATTATATTTAATTCTAATAATTCTATTCTTATATATTAAAATATTCACTTTTATTTATCTTACTTTAGTTGATGCTATACAATTATTATTATTCTAACTTCTTATATCGGATGCTTACTTTCTTTTCAACTTTTCTTTTCTTATTTATGGATTCCAGCTTATAAATTCTTCACAATAACTATTTTTTGCATTCCCTAATTTTGCTAGAAAGTATTTTTGTTATCATCCAATTCTACGTCTAATTTCTATTGAGTTTTTTTCCTTTAGTCCATCACGTATTTAGAAGCACTTTTTTTTTTTATGATAGTCACAGAGAGAAAGAGAGAGAGGGGCAGAGACACAGGCAGAGGGAGAAGCAGGCTCCATGCACCGGGAGCCGGATGTGGGACTCGATCCCGGGTCTCCAGGATCGCGCCCTGGGCCAAAGGCAGGTACCAAACCGCTGAGCCACCCAGGGATCCCCTAGAAGCGCTTTTTATTTTTATTTTTTGTATTTTTTATTTTTTTTAGAAGCACTTTTTAATGTAAAACATACGATTTAAAAAATATTCTTTTGGTATTGATTTCTAACAATGTCATTGTGTTTAGAAAAAGTGGATTGCATTTTACTGAGTCTTGGAATTTTTTTTTATTTGCTTTATGCTTAGAATGTGATAAAATTTTATAAATATTCCAAAGTGCTTGAAAAAGTTTTTGGGCTGCAATGTTCTTTAGATGTCCTATTTGACTAAGCTTGTTAATTGCGTTGTTGGAATCCATATTCTCATTGATTTTTTTTGTCTGCTTGATCTATCAATAAGTAAGAGAGGTGTGTTAAAATCAATTTTTTTCAGTTCTCCTTTTAATTCTTTCAATTTTACTTGATAGGTTTTAAAGCTATATTATTAGGTACATAGAACATCAGGATTGGAATATCATCCTGATAAATTGAATCTTTATCAAATCAGAGTAGATCTCTTTATTTCAATTAGTGCTGTTCTGCACCTAAAGTCTTTTTGGTCTGATATTAACACAGAAGCACTGGATTTCTTTTAGTTCTTATTTACTAATCATATATATTTCCCATATATGTTTGCCTATTATTAATGCTTGTTGGTTTGTCTCAAAATTCCTATGGCTTTAAATTTATTTGTGCCTCTTTTAAGGAACATATAATAATTCTGAAAAAAAAAATCCTATCCTTTTCTTTTAGTTGGACTCTTCTAAGTGAAATTTTTTTTCATTTATTTTATTCTGTTAGAGCATAAGCTCCATGGAATCTAAAATTTTTGTTGTTTTACTTATTGGAAGCTCCGCAATGGCTCAAATGGTATTTCGCAGAATAATGGTTTAATATAGATTTGTTGAATGAATGAGTGAACAAATGGTTATGGTCAATTTGGATTTATTTCTACCTTGCCTCATTTTCATAGAAAGGCAATGTTTTGGTGGTTAAGAGTATGCTCTGGAATCAGACTACATGGGTTCAAATTCCATCTTTGGTATGTAGCAGTTCTATGATGTTGAGGGATTAACTTTTTCTCTATGTGCCTCAGTTACTTCACGTGATGATGGAGATGGCAACAACACCCTCCTCCTATGATTGTTGTTTAAAATCAAGAATATGTTTCTTGCTTACTTTTGTGAGCTACACATTAGACATAATTTCTATTGATTTACATCATCAGCAGTTAGTTATACATGTACTTATTTTTATTAATGTTTAAGACAACTATTTCTTCTTCTCTCTCTCTCTGTCTCTCCCCAAATTCTTTGAAGATCTCAATTTTTTGGTGCTTTGAATTTTTACTTTTATTTGATGTGTATAATTCTAAATTTCTTTTTAAATTTTTCATACTTGGGCAGTCCCGGTGGCCCAGCGGCTTAGTGCTCTCTTCAGCCCAGGGTGTGATCCTGGAGACCCAGGATCGAGTCCCACATCAGGCTCTCTGCCTGGAGCCTGCTTCTCCCTCTCCCTGTGTCTGTCTGTCCTCTCTCTCTCTCTCTCTCTGTCATGAATAAATAAATAAATAAATCTTTAAAAAAATTTTAGAAAACTAAATTTTTCATACTTAGCTTTCATTGCATTTCCTGAAAGTAAAGAGAGATTCAAGTATTTCTTCTGCTTTGGAAAATTCTAAGTTGTTCTCCCTTAAAATATTATCCTTCTTCCTCTTTCTACTCTTCTTCTAGGACTCTAATTAAATGTGTGTTTTACTTTCACTCAATCTTCCAACTTTCTTTAGCCATTTTTATTATGTTCCTTCTTTTTGTCTGTGCAACTCTCTTAGATCTTTCTCCAAGTTTACTAATACCCTAAATGCTTTATCTAGCTATGCTCAACATGTTCATTCATTTAATTTCTTGTTTTTTTTTATTTCTAAGAATTCTGTTTTATTGTAAACTCTGTTAATTGTTTTGTTTTATATCTCTTAGTACTTTTCACATTCTCTTTTACTTATGCAATAAAAAAGGCAAGTACTTTATACTAGAAATAGTTCCCCAGATATTTCATTTACTCATTTCCAGAAAGAGACATTGTATTCAGTGTGTCCTTTATGGTGCCTGCCCTTCACTCTGTTGCCCTTCACATTGCTTGCGACAGCAATGACCTCATCATCATCTGGCCTATGGATCTGCCAGCATCTGCCTCCTTCTGGGTCCATGACTTTAGCCTTTGCATCCAAGACTCTGCTTCAGAGTCATTTATCTTTTTCCTTGAAGAATAACAGTAGAATTCTGAAAGTCTGACAGCCTTTTTTAATTTCATCCAGACTTTGTCCCTTTCAGTCCAAGCTAGTAGTGTTTCTGCTGGTGTAACATTCTCAAAAACTCTGTGAGTCTCCCATGTATGTCATAAAAATCCACACTGTTAGACAAAGATTCCACAGATCTCTCCTGGATAACCCCATCTCTATTCCTGGCTTCTGCTGAAATGGATAATGGGATCCATTAATCACATATCATCTCTTCAGGAAAATCTTATTCAGCTACAAACTTGGTTCTCTCTCTAGTTTATACTTTTCCACAGTATATTTCCTAATTTTAGCATTCCTAGCAATCTGGGTAGATTGAGAATCTCCTAAGTCATTGAATACTGGTTCTTTTTTGGTTAACAATCCTTTATTCGATTTTTCTCTTTTCTCTCTCATTTTACACTAAGCAGCAAGGAGAAACCAGGCTGTACCTTCAAAACTTTGCTTGAAAAGTTGTACCTCAACTAAATATCCAAGTTTATTATTTACAAGCTCCACTTTCTACCCAACAGAATACAATTCAGCCAAGTTTTCTACCAATACACAACAAGGGTTGTCTTTCCTCCAGTTTCTGATTCATGTTTCTCATTCCTTTCTGAGACCTCACCAGAGGCACCTTGAATATTCAAATTTCTGCCAACAATCATTTCAAGACAATCTGGACGTTTTCAATCACATGCTCCAAATTCTTCAAGCATCTACCTATTACTCAATTCCAGGCCATTGTAACATTTTTAGGTATTATTATACCAGCATCCCACTTTCATCAATAAAATCTGTATTAATTTCATAGGGATACATAATAAATATCCACAATGTGATGATTGAAAACAATAGAAATTTTTTCTCCTATAGTCTGGAGCTAGAAGATTGAAATCAGTGTGTCAGTGGGAAAGCTCTAGAGGGAAAATCATCTTTGCTTCTTCCAACTTGTTTGGCTTATGGTAGTGCCAGTCTATCTCTGTCTTCATTGACCCTCTATCAGTCTCTCCATGATCTCCTAAAAATATAGAGACATTTCTCATTGAATTTAGGGCCTACCCTAATCCAGGATGATCTTATCTTGAAATCCTTACCTTAATTATATCTGCAAAGGTCCTTTTTCCAAATATGGCTACATTGTGAAGTTCTAGATAGACATGTCTTTAGAGGGACACCATTCAACCCATTGCAGATATTTTTTTAAGTTACTTTTATAAAAACACATTTCAGTGAGATATAAGCTCACTATTGTTGTAAATATCAAAGTCAAACCTATCTACATTTACTTCTTCTTTTTCTCTAGAACATTATGATAGAAAGACCAAGAATTAAAATTTAATAACAACCAATATATGAAAATTTAGGTCTGAAAATTGAAGTTAACTAGAATAAAACTTGAGGCGCTTTATGATTTCTATTTCCTTTCCAATATTGCAATAACATTTTTATTATTTTTTTTAATTTATTTATTTATGATAGTCACAGAGAGAGAGAGAGAGGCAGAGACACAGGCAGAGGGAGAAGCAGGCTCCATGCACCGGGAGCCTGATATGGGATTCGATCTGGGGTCTCCAGGATCGCGCCCTGAGCCACAGGCAGGCGCCAAACCGCTGCGCCACCCAGGGATCCCTGCAATAACATTTTTAATTACATCCCTAGGGGCACAGGTAGAAAAATATCCTAACAATATGACAAAGTAGAGTAAACAGAAATGATTAAGGTCTAACAATGTGACT
This sequence comes from Nyctereutes procyonoides, assembly GCF_905146905.1. Classification (NCBI taxonomy): domain Eukaryota; kingdom Metazoa; phylum Chordata; class Mammalia; order Carnivora; family Canidae; genus Nyctereutes; species Nyctereutes procyonoides. The sequence continues at coordinate 18,770,158 of NW_026575132.1, read as the reverse complement.
GCTTGAGGACACTGAAAACAACAAACCCATGTCACCTATTCACACTGAGATACAGCATTCTTGAAAATAACAAAAAAAAAAAGCTGCTACTGCTTCAAGGTATTAAAAAGGATATCACAACTAACTCAGCTTAAAAGGATATCTTAGCCTTGAGATAATGAAAGGTTAAATAAAAGTCCCTTTCACACCCATTTCAGTGCTTATAATGGGAATGATTGTCATAATGACCTTCAGCGATGAACCCTTGAAGCTTTATCTGTAATGTACATATTAAGATCTTGCATTGTTGGTAGGCATGGAATCCAAATGGGAATCACCTTGAACTAGAGAGAAACTTATATCAACTCTCATGCCAATGATAATTTACCTTACAAATAAGAAAATTCTTGCTAATTTAATAACTTTATAGTAAGAGCAGTGATTTTTCTATCCTGGAAGACAGAAGGATTACCATGGGGCACAAGGAAACTTTTGGGAAGTAATATATATGTCTATTATCTTAGTAATGGTCATGGATTCACCACTATACACATGCACCCAAACTTATCAAATTGCACACATTAACTATTCACAATTTATCATATATCAATTGTAATCCAGTAAAATAAAAAATAATTTATATTAATTAAAATTATCAAACTACAGTAAAGTAAGAGATTAATTCCCCAGTCACACTAGTCATTTTCAAGTGTTCAAATGTATGACTAGGATCTACTATATTGGACAAAACAGAGAGAACATTATCATCATTACAGAAAGTATTTCTGGAACATTGGGTTTAAACAGGACAAGAGCCCCTATATAATGTATCAGCTTAACAGGGGACTATCAGCCAAAAACTATGAAGATGGCATAAAGAGGTGAGTGAGGATGAGAGATGTCAGAAGACTGAGTTAGAAGAGAAGTCTAATGGGAGGGAGGTGAAGAAAAGAGAAGATGACATTATAAAGATAATATTGAATGTTCTTGTCCATAGATATGTTATATCCTTCCACTTAATTACATGCCCTCTAATTTTTGTTGATAATGGTTATAGTTTTTAATCTAGCAGTCTTGCACATATTTTGTTAGATTTATTACAGGTACTTTTTGCTTTTTGACACTATTTAAGCTACATCATTTCATTGAAGTTGTAGTTTCTATTTTAATATGGAAATAAAATTAATTTGCATCTTAATTATGTATCCACAATCTTGCTAAATTTGTTTATTAATTAAAATAGTTTTCTGCTATTCTTTTAGTTTTTCTCTAGCTTTCTTAGGCAGTTTTTGTGTGATATATGTTTTCCATCCTTTCCATTTAAACTACTTTATCATTAGGGGCATCTGAGGGGCTCAGTCGGTTAAGTGTGGCTCAATTGTTTAAGTATCTTTGCCTTTGGCTCAGGTCAAGATCCCAGAGTTCTGGGATCGAGCCCCACGATGGGCTTTCTGCTCAGTGAGGAGTCGGCTTCTCCCTTCCCCTTACCCCTGCTCATGCTCTGTCTCTATCTCGATCTCAAATAAATAAAATCTTTTAAAAAGCTACTTTATTATTAGAGTGGATTTCTTACAAGTTACATCTCTTTATTTGATTTAATGATGATTATTCAGTTGGGCAATCCTTTTCACATTCTAGTTCATAGTTCTTATATTCACAGGAATGCTGCTGAAATGAGGTGTAGTAGAGAGAAGAAATTATTCTAATAGTGCTTTTGGAACCAGTTTCCTGAGAAATTTTTGTAAGAGAAGACTGATACATGTGTTCTTTAAAATTCATAATTGTAAGAAATGTGATTTTTTTGGTATTTTATTATAAAATATTAAGAATATTTTTAAAAAGCCCTGTGGGAGATAGTCTTTGATACCAAGAATATCTCTATCTTGGCACCGAATAAGAAGAGTTTCTCTAGAGGTTAAAACTTTGAACTCGGGCAGCCCGATGGCTCAGCAATTTAGCGCCACCTTCAGCCCAGGGCCTGATCCTAGAGACCCATGATCCAGTCCCACATCAGGCTCCCTGCATGAAACCTGCTTCTCCCTCTGCCTGTGTCTCTGCCTCTCTCTCTCTCTCTCTCTCTGTCTCTCAAGAATAAATAAATAAAGTCTTAAAAAAAAGAAAAACAAAAAAACTTTTAACTCCTAATGAGTGATGGCACATCAGTTAGTAACATATTTTGGGTTGTTGTGATTGTCCCTAAAATCATACCTACATTTTAAGTTATCACAAGAAAAAAAAAAAATCTGTAGCTATGTGTGGTGACAGGTGTTAACTAGACTTATCGTGGTAATCATTTTGCAATAAAATTGAATCATTATGTCATTTATCTGAAACAAATATAATATTGTGCCAATTATACCGCAGGAAGAAACAAAAGCAAAAGTCACACATGTGACCATGTAATGAAGTCAGATATCCACATCAACACAGGGATTCAGCTTCAGGTATATTTCAGAGTAGTGTCTATAGTCATATTTACACTCAGTGGTCAAACACTTCTGAAAGAGAAATCACAAGAGAATTACAGTGTAAATGAAAGCAAATGTATCACAATGGTCCAAACAATTTACTTGTTCCTACTTTTGATAGCTAATAGGTAATGAAGAGAAGAACAATATGGCTTTTTTTTTTTTTTAAGGACAGGGTTTGTTTGTTTTACTGGATTGGTATATCTATCTTAGAAGAAACTCTCACATTTCAAATCTTTAATGAATTCTATATCTGAGATTTGCTGCCTGTCTTCATAATCATTTTATACAAAATTTTCTAAAACTTTCAGCAATTTGTCTGAAAAAAGCTTTAAAGGTAGGTTAGGACAATGCTGAAAGCTCAAATAGCAGAGTTTTTAGTAAGAATTGATGTGATTAGAACTCTATGGGAAATTGATTTAGAAATCATGTAGAATGAATAAAAATGAGTTGAGACCAATGATGGGGAACCAGCTGAGAATTTATTGCAAATATTGAGGTATATCCAGGTGAGATGTAATGACATATGAACTATAATGATAGGTATGCAAATGAGACAGAAGAGAGTGAGAGAAGTGGGGGGAGGTTATAGAAATAAATGTCTGTGATTTACAAGATTTGGCAAAGAATTGAGGTAAAATCCTGGGAGCTTGGGAATATGATTGTGCAATTAATGATAATTGGGAAATCAGAAGAAAGATACTATCTGGGGAAGCAAGTAATTATTTTCTTCCCCACATATATTAAGTAGAGCTTTCTAGTATGTCATCCAAGGACTCAACTGCAGCTGGAACTGTGGAACAGGAAAAGAGACAGGGCCGTGATTTGGGGGATTAGTTTTGAAGTCATGAAAGCCCATTGATAGGTATAATACAGAGAAGAAGAGAATGGAAACAAATGTAAATGCTTGAAGCTTCCATCACTGTGGGTGCTAGAGATGAAGAAGAACCTGCAAAGGAGGCAACTAAATAAACTTACATGAAAAAAAGTAAAATCCTGTGTCTCAGAATTCCTGAAATAATTTTAAGGAGTGGAACAGCCCTTATTCTCCAGTATGATTTCAGCAGAGTGAAAAGCTTGCAAACAGACTTCAAAGATCACTTAAAAAGTGTGCAGAAGGGAGGTTGGAAACATAGATCTTTTGTCAAGTAATTTTGGCTGGAACCTGAGAAAGAAGTCAAATCAAAGTGTTTTGTTTAGCTAAAAATGGAACTGAGTGTATTTGTAAGCACAAAAGATACAGAATCTTTCAACAAATTGTGATGGAAAAAATGGACATCTACATGCAAAACTAAACAAAAACAAAGTACCTACATACACTTTTCACAAATTTGACTCATACTGTCACAAGTAGAATTAAAAAATTCTTAGAAAATAATACGAGAGAAAAACTAAATGACCTTGAATTTCATGATTAATTTTTAGATACAACCCTAAAGGCACAATTTATAAAATAAATGGATACAGGGAACTTCATTAAGATTAAAAACTTCTGCTCTGCAAAAAAAAAAAAAAAAAACACTGTCAAGTGAATGAGAAGAGAAATTACCAACTAGAAGAAAATATCAGCAGAAGACTTAGCTGATAGAGGATTATTATCCAAAATACACAAAGAACTTTTAAAAGTCAAGAAGAAAATGAAAAACTTGGTTAAAAAATGGGAAAAAGACCTGAACACACAAGTCATCAATGAAAGTATACAGAAGGCAAATATACATATAGAAAGGTGCTCAACATCTTACGTCATTAGGGAATTGCAAATGAAGACCATGAGAAATCACTACATATTAAAATGGTCAAATCCAGAACACTGACAACACCAGATGATGGCAAGGATGTCAAGCAGAAAAAAAATCATTCACTGCTGACATGAATGCAAAATGGCCACTTTGGAAAACAGTGTGGCAATTTCCTACAAAGTTAAACACACCCTCACTATATAATCCAGCAGTTGTGCTTCTTGGTGTTTACCAAAAGAAGCCAAAAACTTATGTACACACAAAAAATGTCATGAGCAGTGTTTATAGCAGCTTTATTCATATCTGCCAAAACTTTTTTTTTTTTTTTTATGATAGGCACACAGTGAGAGAGAGAGAGAGAGAGAGGCAGAGACACAGGCAGCGGGAGAAGCAGGCTCCATGCACCGGGAGCCCGACGTGGGATTCGATCTGGGGTCTCCAGGATCGCACCCTGGGCCAAAGGCAGGCGCTAAACCTCTGTGCCACCCAGGAATCCCTGCCAAGACTTGAAAGCAACCAAGATATTTTTCGGTAGGTGAATGGATAAACTGTGGTACATCTAGACAACAGCACACTATTCAGCACTAAAAATAAATGATCTATCAAGTCATGAAAAGCCATGGCAGAGACTTAAATACACATAACTAAGTGAAAAAACTCAATCTGAAAGACTACATGCCATATGATTCCAGCTGTTTTGGAAAAAGACAAAACTTTGGAGACAGTGTAAATTCACAACCTCAGAAGCTTCCTGAGTATCATCTGAAACTTGGCCCCATACATGAAGGGCAGAGAGATACTGAAGAAAAAGTCAGACCACTCCATATTGGTAGATGGCAGGATTAATAAGCAAGGAAATTTCCAAAAGAGGTTTGCCCTGGGCCACTGGAAAAAGTAGATCTCTGTACCTGCCCTCCAAATCTTAAAAGTTTATACAGAGGTCTTAAGTGAGTTCAGTCATATATACTGTCCAGATGTTTCCAACACCACGTTGCTATTTCACAGCTTCTGTGAGCGAGGAAGGCAAATGGAATGCACATTCCATGGACAGAGCTGGGGAGTGAGGAGCATCTGATTTTGGGGTTCAGCTCACAGGTCAACTGGCAGTCACAAACTCATGATGATCTCTAACAGGAAGTAAAAATATCATTGGTTGATAGAAGATGAGGGAGGAAAGAGAGATGAATAGGCAGAGAACAGAGGATGAACTATACTATATGATTATATAATAATGACACCATATCATATATATATTTGTCAAAACTCATAGAACAAACAATACCGAAAGTGAATGCTAATGTAAACTATGGACTTTAGATGATAATGATATGTCAATATAAGTTCATGGATTGTAAGAAATGTAGTGTTCAGCTGTGTGATGTTGATGGTGAGGGAGGATTTTTGGTGGGGGGTGGGGATGACAGGCCTAAGTCTGTGCTTTCTGCTCAATTTTGCTATGAATGTAAAACAGTTCTGAAAATAAAGTCTATTTTTAAATAAAGGAAAAGAAGAGACAGAACAGTAGAAAAATAAAAGGAAGAAAGTGAATAATTGATGAAATGACCTAAAGTATATGTGTGAAAACAACTAGAATCAAATCTGGCACAAGGTAGATGACAAAAGATAACACTAAAAATCTAGTGGTATCCATTACTGAGCAATGCTATAAATAAAATATTTAGCTATTTTTAAAGGAACTTATAAAAAATGTATGACATACAGTTCCTCATAAATTTAGGCAAAAGTATCTGAAAAGCACTGTAATAATACTTGTGTTAAGGAATCATTTTAGAATACATATATATCTTGCCTTAAACAGCAAAAGATTATCAAATCAACTATATGCCTAATATATACTATAATATTGTCAAATAAAAGCAATTTTTAGACATTTGGCCCCAGAAGTAACTCCTAACCTCACCCCAATCCATTTCCTGGTATGACTTAATGTGTGAAGCAAAGGAAAACTAATCAAGCAAAGTTTGAATCCATCTAGGTAAGGGCATTGTATTTCACTATCACAAAATCCTTTTTTAGAATAGAAAAAAAATTAGAGTCACCTGACTTTCCATGTGTATCAATTACACTGAAAAACTATCTTATTAAAAATATATATAGAGAGAGACACCTTGGTGGCACAATTAATTAAATATCCAACTCTTGATTTTGGCTCAGGTCATCATCTCAGGGTGGTGAGATCGAGCCCCACATCAAATTCTGTGCTTAGTAGGGAGTCTGCTGGATATTCTCTCTCTCCCTCTCTTTCTGCTCCTTCCCCTACTTGCATACTCTCTCTCTCTAAAATAAATAAATCTTTTTAAAAAATATATAAATACATATGTATTTTAATATATATATAATATATATATATATATATATATATTTCAAAGATTGAACATGTAAAGGAAAAGGCATGGGAGGCAGATAGACCACTATCATAGAAGATAACAATAGTATTGAATAATCCTTTGTTGGGGAGTCTTAAAGATCCTTATCATAGGATTTAGCCATTTGGGATTAAAAATCAGAATTGTTACAGGGCGTATGTAATATGCACTGGGATCAAAACTATCAAGTTTGAAATCAATGAGTTAATCAAATCTTCCCAGGGTCATCCTCCAGTTACTTAGAAATCATTCAACTGGGATTCAATATTCGCTGTACTGTAATTTCAATTATGTTCAAAATGTGAATAACTGTGGCTAATATCATAACTGCTTAGATTTATCTGCACAAAATGTATAATATGCAAAATGCTTTTACATGTTTCTTTATATTCTTTGCAAAACATAATTGTCTTCTGTCCAGTCCATTTTCCTGTCCTCCTGCTCTCTCTTATTTTAATACCTGTTCTCTATCTCTCTATCTCTGTCCTCCTTCCCTCACATGCATATACACTCACAACAGTTATACAGACATATATTACACACCTTCAGGGACAATTATTTTCATTGTTATGGTTCTAAACTGGCTTCCTTACAGGATTTTTCTCTTTGGTTGTTTTGGTAATAATTGCATTATTTATAATTGTGAATATTTGTTTGGACAGGGCAAACAGGAGATCCTAGTCTGCTTTCTGGAGGACTTTATTTTAAAAAATAGAAACAAATATTTGTGTGTGTGTGTGTGTGTGTGTGTGTTTACTCAGTTGTCTATAATAATTCAGGTAGACTTTATTAGGTGCATATAGTGATCCTATCACTATACTTTTTCCCATTTGAGCAAAAGAGGAGAGTGATGGATTTTAACCCCCCAAATTCCATAACCTAGGTCTACAAAAGCATAAATATTGCTATACTGAACCTAAGCACTCCTTTTCTCAATGATATTGTGCTTCTGACAGGTCACCAACTACTTGATAAGTGGAAACTAAAGATATGTATATGAAATACCTTTATAAAGCTACAGAACAATATATGCATAAACATTTTAAAATATATAACTCTCTTTAAATTATGATAAAAGACTAATCATAATAGTGATTTAATGGGAAGTTTCATAATTTTTTTTTTGGAAATGAATAGAACCTATTGGTTACTAATGAATGAGGTTAATGCATATAAAATAGGCATCAATTAAAAGTAGAAAGCAGCAGCAGAAGCAAAATAATAATAATTAATTGAATGTACTAGGTCCTACAAAAGCACAATGTATGTATCATATAATTAGAAAAAGGGCTATACATTGAATTAGCTTTATTAATTTTGCTTTCTTTTTTGTGATTTATTAGTAAATCATATTACATGTGAGCAACTGAGGCTGCCAAGAAAGATAATTAGAGAGATGATTGATACATGGCTAACTAGACAGATGTTAGATAGAAGATAAATAAATGGATAAGAGTAATATGTAAATGGTTTCAAGAGAAAAATTATAAAACATGATAGGAAATGTTTCAAACTTTAAATACATATTGGATAGGTTTATAACATTAGGCAGTTCTTGACTTAAATTTATATGATATGATTTCAGCTTGCAGCTATGATGCAATGACAGGGAATCTATCTATCTTCAGCCTGGAAATACTAAAGAATTAGAAACTGGATCAAATATATGAAACAAAGGCTTTCAGACATTGTGCAACAGGCAGCAAAGGCCAATGGCACCAGAGAAAAATGAAGAGTCACCAATTTACTGCATTCAGAGAATCTCCAGAACACAGAGCATGAGGGGGAATCAAATCAAATCAATCTTAGCAGTTATTGTTCAGAATTTGGAGATGTTGGGATGCCTAGGTGGCTCAGTGGTTGAGCACCTTCCTTTGGCTCAGGTCATGATCCCAGAGTCCTGGATTGAGTCTTGCATTGGGCTTCCTGCAGGGAGCCTGCTTCTCCCTCTGCCTCTCTCTGTGTCTTAAATAAATAAATAAATAAATAAATAAATAAATAAATAAATAAATAAATTAAAAAAAAAAAATTTGGAGAAGTCAAGAGAGCTTTTATAATTCACTAGACCAACACTGGAGTAGAGAGTTTTCTAAGTAAAATGCTTTATTTTTCAGAGTTCTCCTAAAAATATCAGTTAAATATTCATCATGTCATGCATGGCAATATCCAAAACCAAGGAAAAATTTTAAAAGGAGTACATAGAAAAATCCCTAAACATCACACATGATAAGGAATAGTTTATGCTCTCAGTGGTTAGCGAGGAGAGGTCTCATAATAAATCTTTCAGTTGATTGTTCAGAAGAGTATTGCATAACATTATATAATATGTACATATGTATTTTATTTATACTTATAAATATATATAATATATGCAAATATAACCTATATATAGTAAAGAGAAAACAATATATAAACAATCTTCAGGTAGCTTTACAGTGTCTGACAACAAAGCTGAAGTATAGTTAAAGAGAGACCAAAAAATAGAGAGCCCAGTGACATAAAATTTGTATGGCACCCATTCAAAAACTGACAACTATGTAGCAGGAAAATAGGACCAATGATAAGTAAGAAAAGAAATCAATGGAAAAGACCCTGAAATGGAAGAGGTGATAAAACTGTTAAAGAGTTTAGTACAACTATTATAAAAATATAGTTCAAAACTATAAGGAAAAGCATGATCTCATTAAAAAGACGTAAAAGATATTAAAAAGACAAAAACAATGAAAACATACAAAGCCTAAGTGAAAAATATATAGTATGTGATTAATAATGCATTAGATCCTATAGGAGGAAAGATTAGTGAACCTAAGGACTTAGCAATACACAGCTCTGAAATGAAATACAGAAAAAAACTGAAATGTGTAAATTGAGTTGTAAGAAAATCTCATATAAATAATATTTGGCCTCATATATATATATATTTGGAAATACAGAAAGAGTGGAACATGGAGAAAAAAGTTAAAAAATAATAACAAAATCTTTTCAAATATAATGAACACTACAGTCACAGAAGCAATAAGCACAATGAACTTCAAATAAAGCAAAATATGTACATCAAAATTAAATGACAAAATCAGTGATAAAGAGAAAATATTACAAGGAGCCAAAAAGAAAAGATATATTACATAGAAGCATTATAATGCAAACTATAACAGACTTCTCACAGGAAACAATGTAAACTAGAAAACAGTGAAATATCTTTAAAATCCTAAAGAGAAAAACAATTAACACAGAGTTCTATGGCAATTAAAAATATCTGTCAAAAATAAAGGTGAAATAAAGGTTTTCCCAGACATTTATAAGTATCAGAAATTTTCAGAACCAACAGACTAGAACTACTTAAAATGTTAAAAGAAATTCTTCAGGCAGAAGGAAGATGATATGAAGGAGAAATCTGGATCCAATCAGAGAAATAAAAGCAATTGGAAAAATCAATGAAACTAAAAAACTGGTGTTTTTGAGAAAATCAATAATATTGATGAACCACTAGCCAAGCTAATCAGAAAAAAAAGAAGGCTAAACACAAATTACCAATAACAGGAATGAGAGAGGGGCTATTACTACAGATTCTATAGATATTGAAATGTAATAAGAATGAGTTAGAAACAATTATAAGTGAATATATCTGAAAACAGATGAAATTCACAATTTCTTGAAGTTCACCCAAAAAAGAAATAAATAACTTGTATGGCCCCCTTATCTTTTAAAGAAATTGAATTTGCTGCAGAAAATCTTCCTAGAAAGTTAATGCCAAGAGCAAATGGCTTCATTGGTGAGATCTACCAAATGTTTAAAGAGGAAATAACAGTTTAATACAAACCTTTTTAAAAAGTAGAAGAGGAATGAGATCTCTCCAACTCATTCTGGAGGCTAGCATTGCTCTGATGCCAAAGTCAGACAAAGACATCACCAGAAAAATAAACTATAGAACACTGTAATTCATGAACACACATGAATTAATAAAATTTTAGCCAATTGGATTCAACAAGCTATAAAAAGGACAATGCATCATGAATTTCCAGGTTCATGGTCTCTTAGCCTGCAAAGCTGACCTTGGAGAAAAGGGAAACATACCGTCCTCTCAATTGCTTCCTGAGAAATTTTTCTGTCAAAATACTTCATGTTTTTGTATTTTCTTAAGACCTCTATGTGTGAACAGTTTTTCTCTTTTTTTCCCATTATTCAACTAGGAAAACACATATATGAAAGTATGTAAAAAAAATCTTCAGAATTTTGTGTAAGAGAGGAGTGTACATACACACCCAGTACATTTAAGTTGTTGGAACTGACCATGTCATTCTTCTCAAGTATACAAAGTTACTCTATCAAGTAGCCACATAGTAAATCTGGTTTTGTAATTCAGTGTCAACCTCTAGCCAGAAAGGAAAATTTGGGAGGAAAGAAAAGATGACAGAAAACTCAATGAGTGCATCTTTGAGGAAGTAAAGAAGGCAACCAAATAATGTTGTTCTTCCTTCTTCATTTTCGTTTTCCCCAGATTTATTGAGATGATATTGTCAAGTAACATATGTAAGCTTAAAGCATACATCATGATCATTTGATACACATATAATATAGTCTGAAATGAATTCCACAATTTGGCTAGTTTTCTTCCATTTTTTATATAACAACAATGAATTTTGATGCTGAGAGGAAAAAAGTAGTTCTCCTGACTCACTGAATTTTCTGTAATCCTACCCCATTGATAAACATCTAAATACAGTGAACCAGAACACTATGTCAGCTAACATTTTCTTATGGATCCAGTCCTGCAAGGGACTAATATTAGACCTGACTAATTCCTGCCGGTGCCTTGTTTCAGCCAGTAACCACTTCCTATGATTTCAGAAAGATACTCTCCTTAGCTATTCAGGACCAAATTGCCCCACACTTTGTCACTCTGTAAAGCATCTCTGTTTCCAGGTAGTGGCAAATGCACATAAGGTTCAATACCCCTATTCATTTATATTTTGGCAATATAGGATTTTAAAAATCTAGAATGTAGCAAAAATATATTTTCTGTTTTTAATCAATGTCAAACTCAATTTTGTGACTTTTTAAAAATGTATTCCTCTAACATGCTGAAATTTTAAATAAATCAAAGGAAAGTTTATACATGGAAGAAAAAAGTAATGGAATCTAAGGAAGTATGCAAAAAAGACTTAAGTGGGTTCCCAAGTTTCTTTTTGGATCACAACTATAATAATATCACATGTTTACTAAGTACTACATTTTAGGTACTGGGCTAAACATTTGCATGTAGTATTTTATTTAATCCCCAGACAATAACCCATTGATGATGTTATTATTCTCTTTGTGCTTGTCAGAAATCTGAGGTTCAGTGAAGTTAAGTTACTTGTCCATGGTTGTGCAGCAAATAAATGATGGATACAAATCCAGTCTGTCTGACTCCAAAAGCATGATCCTTAACCACTAGACTGTACTGTTTCTTAAGAAGATACCTAAACCAAATACGTCAATCATTAAAATTGTAACTGCAGGGACGCCTGGATGGCTCAGCGGTTAAGCATCTGCCTTCAGTTCAGGGCGTGATCCTGGAGTCCTGGGATCGAGTCCCACATTGGGCTCCCTGCATGGAGCCTGCTTCTCCCTCTGCCTGTGTTTCTGCCTCTCTCTCTCTCTCATGAACAAATAAATAAAATCTTTTTTAAAAATTACAAAACAAAATAAAATAAAATTGTAACTGCATATATAAAAACAAGTTAGTGTGCTGAGAGGTGATGAAAGATTACAATTAAAAAGATCTCTGTAAAAAAAAAAAGAAAAAAATGATCTGTACCAATGAGCAACTTAAATTTTTCCTATCACATACATACAAATAATTAACAAGCATTCAAAGTAAATTATATATAACTGATTTATAAAAATGACATGAGTATTATAAGAATAGTGGTGCTCTATTCTATTTCTAATTATTTATGCATTATTCAGTATCCACTCTCTGATTTCATTAGACATTTCTATTGAATTTACTAAAATCCTATTTAATTTATTCACCTGAAATTTTAACATCACTTAAATTTTTCAAAGATGCATCTATGCTACACATATTTTCTTTTTATTTACTTTTTATTTTATTTTATTTTATTTGTTTATTTATTTATTTTTGCTACACATATTTTCTAAGGGAACTTTTAAACTATTTTGAATATTTTATTTTTTAAATTATTTTTTATTGGAGTTCAATTTGCCAACATATAACATACCACCCAGTGCTCATCCCATCAAATGCCCCTCTTCAGTGCCCATCACTCAGTCACCCCAACCCCCTGCCCACCTCCCTTTCCACTACCCCTTGTTCATTTCCCAGAGTTAGGTGTCTCTCCTGTTATTTTGAATATTTTAAATGAAATGTTTAAAATGTTACTTCATGTGTGATATTTTTAACAAAACTAAAATTCTACTGTCCATGTTTAGTCTTTATAGAATGTATCTCTGGAACCTACATCATAACTGGAATATAATGAGTTATAAACATAACTTTACTATTGAATAATAGCACTCAACATCCTCCATGAACTCTCCCTTATCTCATTATTTCCCTCAAATATTCACACTTGTTTGGATTACAGCTCATGAACAAAAGGGGCCTAAGGACTGAGTTTTGGGGTATTCCAAATTTAGAAGTCAAGAAAACAAAGAAACATAAAAGCAGAATGGGAAGAAATGATAAAAAGACCATAGAAATTAAGTGTCTAGAAGCCAAGTAAAGAACATGTTTCAAAAGGAAGACTGATCAAACTACCTGAAATGCAATTGACAGATGAAGTAAAATGATAACTGAAAATTGACCATTGAATTTAGCATCTAGACATTGTTGATTACTTTGATAAGAGCTTTTCCAGTAAAGTGGTTGGGATGAAAGCCTGTGTGCAGCAGAGAATGAAAGGAAAAGAATTAGAGTGCGTAAATATTAAAAACTCAATAAATGTTGTTGTAGCAAGGAACAGAAAATTGGGATGGTGCCTGGAGAGAAATGTGGCCTCAAATAGGGTGATCAACAGCTCCTGTTTGCCTGAGACAGAAGAGGTCCTGGGATACTAGACTTTCAATGCAGTTGACAGTTGAGAGATAAAATAAGTATTGTTTAATATTTTTCATTATGAGATTGGATATATCGCAGATTGTTTGCAGTTTGATGGGAAAGAGACAGTGGAGAGGGAAAAACCATTGCTGGACTGATAAACCTGAGAAGGGGGAAAGAGATAAAATTTAGTACACAGTGACCTTCAGGGGCAATTAAAACAGAGATAGAGGATATAATCATGGCTGTAGATGCAGACATGTTGGTGCAAATGTGGAAACTCTCTTCTGGTAGCTTTTATATGCCCAATGACATGGAAATCAAGGTCATCTGAGGAAAGTAAAAGGATAAAGCTGTTGAAGGTTGAAGAGAGAGCAGAAGGAATGAAATCATAGTTTAGGAAAATGGAAAAGGCAAATGTAGTATGACTGTGGCTCAACATGAAGAGCCTCTTGATAGAGGTCATGATTTTAAAGTGAGGTTACTTCACTTTGTTCATTTGTTGATTGTCCATTCTTTCCACCTGAAACTAGATACCATCAGGGAAGAGATTATTATGGTTATGTTTTCTTATTATTATAACCTTGTTGTCTAAGAGCATGGCATAGTAGAAACTCACATATTTGTAAAGATTTATTGATTGATCAATTGATTTGATAGAGAGAGAGAGAGAGAGAGAGAGAGAGAGAAAGCATGGAGGAAGGGGCAGAGGGAGAAAGAGAATCCTGAAGCAGACTCTCCTGAGTGGGGGGCCTGATCCAGAGCTACAACCCAGTACCCTAAGATCATGACCTGAGCCAAAATCAAGAGTCCACTGCTTAACCGATGGAGCCACCCAGGCACCCTGAAACTCAAATATTTGTGATATTTTCTGACAAATAGATGTAAATTTTCATCGTGGAATTTTAACTTAAAAGTATCTATCCTCAAAAAAATCCATCTTTATATATATATATATATATATATATATATACACACACACACACACATATACTGTTGTAACAGTGTATATGTATATATAATGTATATATATTCTCACAGATATATCCATTAAAAAGTATAAAATTTAAAGAATGATAAATTAAAATCCTTATATGCCACTTACATTATCTCACATATGTGTCCTGGGTTGTTACTGAGGAATCTTTTGTTTTCATTGTTTCAAGTCCAATTACACTAGAAAGAAATTTTGAAATGTTTCTCTAAATGATTACTTTCATGGGAGGTCATTTTAGCACATCTGTCAACTCCTAAATGTTTATTTGATTGACATATTAGCACATATAATGACTTTGGAAGAGGGGCCTCTTTTGAGATGGAGCAATGGTATAGTAGTTCTTAACTTTTGCTCCAATTAGAATCACCTAGAATTCTTTAAGGAAATTCTTTGAGAAATTCCAAGGCTTCATGCCATACCAATTAAATCAGATTTTCTAGAGCTGGGGTCCTGATAGGGGTATTTTAAAAGCATTCTAATATGCAGCTAGCGCTAAGAGTTTTCATAATTACTGTTATTATGTTCCCTGATTCAAATGGAAACGATGTATTTTATGTATTCAACTGGTTGTAGAAGATAGAGTTTAAAATCTAAAATTAATTTATTCCATCTATTGACCCAAGGTAAATCATCTTCTCTAAAAGGTAAGTCAACTGTTAATGCATTAATCTCTTAAAATTTTGCTCCTTTGCTCTGGTTAATACAAAGAAAACACGGTGATCAAGTAGGTGTCAGATAACAATGTAATTTTGCCTAAAGAGCTACTATTGGTGAGGTTCATCTTTTCTCTAGTCTAAAAGATGCGATAAGCATTTGGGAGCCCAAAATGCTAAGCTACAGGTCCCAAATGTCTCTACCTCTTTGGGCTAACACCTTAGCTGTAACAATGTGCAATGTTATGTGCAGGTGTTAAAATCCTTCACCTTATTTTTCAGAGTCTGAGTGTCAGATTTGGTGGGCCCTAACAGTCAAAATATACATGGTTAAATTTCAATTTGGCATGAGTGATTTCTTTGCAATGCTGCAATCTGTGAGACAGAGTGATTGGATTTGATATAGAGGAGATTTAAAAGTTTATCTTCTTTTCCTTTGTGACAACTTTAAAACAATATATTGTTTGCCTTACTAGTTTTTTGAAGGATCAATTCTTTTCTGGTAAAATTGGAAGAGCTTCACCGAAGTCTTCTACTTCTTTAATGTCATATACTCCCCCTCACACACACACACCACAACTCCTAGTAAAAACGAACAAATGAGAATTTGATCATAAATAAAAGTGTGGGTGTAGAACAATCTGACTGAATTTATGGGCACCCTATGATGAAAATCATCTCAAATTATCAGCTATATTTTTGCTGAATTCTAGGCCAGTAACAGCCCATCTGCATTTCAGTCACTGGCACAAAATGCTAACTGGACATAGTACTATTTTTATCAAACTCCAGTTTTTTCAACATAGAACTTCAGAAAACTGGTCACTACTATTTAATTGAAGTTGGCAAGGAAGAATAAACTTACTTGTCATCTCAATATCAGAGGGATTTCCATAAATAACAAGATACAAGAAAAAGGTGTCCATTATTGTCACAAGCAATTAATACTCTCCTGACATTTAAGTGATTTGATATAAGAATAAGAAAAAGAGGTATAAATATTGGAAAGAAAAATTTAAATTGTTTCTGGAATAAAATAGAGTTGCCTAAAAATAGAAGAGGCTCAAATTAAAAACTTTAGAATACACAAGCAAGTTTTTAAAAGTGGTCAGATATGATTATATATATATATATATATATATATATATATATATATTTCATTTTAGCAGTTTTCATAGAACCAAAGAGAACTAGTAATAAAATGCAATCACAAAAGATACCATTCCACAAAAATAATACAAATATAAATATTCTAGAATTAAATTTAATTACTGTGGAGAAACAAGGTAAATAATACAACTCTTCCAAGAAAGATAAAATAATACTTGAGTAAAGACAGAGAACTAGCATAGTCTGTATGGCACTAAAATGTATTCTTTTTTTTTAAGATTTATTTATTTATTTATTTATTCATGATAGATATAGAGAGAGAGAGAAAGAGAGAGACAGAGACACAGGAGGAGGGAGAAGCAGGCTCCATGCAGGGAGCTCGACGTGGGACCCGGGACTCTAGGACTATGTCCTGAGCTGAAGGCAGGCACTAAACCGCTGAGTCACCCGGGGATCCCAAGTGATTCTTTTAAAATATAACCAGAACATATTACTACTCTGCTCAGACCTTTCCAGCAATGGTTACCTAAATCACTTTGAGTAAGTGCCAAACTCTGTAAAATCTCCAGCATCCTACATAACCTGGCCCCTTTCCTACCACACCGACCTTCACTCATGTTCGAGCTGACCATGCTTCTGCCTCAGGCCTTTGTATTTACTGTTGCTCTCAGGCCTTTGCATTTACTGTTTTACCATGAATGCTCCTCTCCCAGAAAATCCCATGGCTAGCTCCCTTACTTTACTCTTTGCTCAAAAGTTGTTGTAACAGTGTAGATTTTCCTAACAATCTCTTTCTTGTAAGACAGTAGCCTATATCCATCTCCCTTATGCTACTTTATTTTTTCTTTTATTACTGTCTGAGATGAATATTTATTCATAAATTATTTGTCCCAGCTCACTAAAATGTAACCTCTATGAGGCTGGAATCTTGTCTTTCTTTCTTAGAACTCTATGCCAACATACCCTATAGTACCTGGTGCATATTAGACACTTAATCCTTATTTGTGGAATAAGTAAGTGAATGAGGTATGCCTGGGTGGCTCAGCAGCTGAGCGACTGCCTTTGGCTCAGGTCATGATCCCGGCATCCTGGGACCGTATCCCATATTGGCCTCCCTGTGGGGAGCCTTATTCTCCCTCTGCCTATGTCTCTGCCTCTCTCTCTCTGTCTCTCATGAATAAATAAATAAAATCTTTTAAAAAATAAGTAAATGAATGAATAAGTGAATGAACTCCAACAGCTGATCTACAGCGAAATGCAATTAGCTCCCAACTTTACAGCTTAATCCAAACTAAATTCCAGATGAATGAGAATTTTAAATAAAAAAGAATGATGATATTAGCAGAAAGTAATTAATATGCATACCATATTGGATATGATAAGGTCTTTTGAAGAAGAGATCAACAGTAGAAACAAAAATAAAACCTCATAACTTGGTTGTTCAAAATCTTAAACTGATCCTCAAAACATTCTAAGCAAAATATAAAGGCAAATCAAATAATAAACCTATAAAGAATTATGAATTAACTTTTGGGTTAATATTTTCTTTTTTAAATTTATTTTTATTTATTTATTTATTTATTTATTTATTTATTTATTTATTTATTTATTTTTTACTTATGATAGAGAGAGCGAGAGAGAGAGAGGCAGAGACACAGGCAGAGGGAAAAGCAGGCTCCATGCACCGGGAGCCTGACGTGGGATTCGATCCCAGGTCTCCAGGATCGCGCCCTGGGCCAAAGGCAGGCGCCTAACCGCTGCGCCACCCAGGGATCCCGATATTTTCATAATCATTTTGAAAACTTTTAAGATTTATAAGAAGTAACTGAAAACTAAAATAGGAATCACGTAGGAATGGTACTAACAGATAATTAATAAAAAGAGAAAAAAGTCAATAAATTTATTACAAAGCTTACCTTTAGAGGTAATGAAAAAAAAAATGTTAACTAAAATAGAAAAGCCATGTCTAACTACTAACCATTTCGAAAAAATCAGAAAACAGAATTAATAAGAAACCAAGAAAAAAAATACATGATGGGAGTTCTAAAATGATCCAACATTCTTAGATGTCATTTCCTCCAAAGGGATTAAGTTTTCTTCATACTTTTGGTCTACCAACACCACTTCTGGAAAAGCACTGGATTAGGGTCACAGCCCCACCCCTCAGTCTCCTAGTGACCGGGACGGATTCTAGACTGGCCATGGTGCTGGCAGTAGGGAAAATTCAGCTTTTCCCTAAATATAGAGCTTTATTATGTTACTATATTATGCCCCACTGCTATTAACAAAAACTAATCCTCAAAACTGTTTAAATAGCTATAAATCCATCAAGGATTAATGTTAGTTTTATTTTAACTGATTCATGCCTATGTCCCTCCATTATGTGTATCTAAATGTTAAAAGTGATCACTTGTGTGATGAAATCAAGGATGAATTTTGTTTTCCTTTTATTTCTGTTTTCTACATAAAATGTGTGTTTGACTGATAATAACTTATTATCATATAAAATTATAAATCCAATGAAAAAATAAGACATGAATTAATAATACTTGAAACTAAAGAAAGCATCATTTTAACATGGATTTCATCATAAGGACCTCCCCTACTTTATATTATATAGAGAGAAAGGACAGAACAGAGGTGGTGGAATGAATTTGGAAATGATGCCATGGCACTGGTACTATAACAGCAGGAACCCAAAAAGATGATGAGATGTTCATTTAGAAAATATAGTCAAATCATTTCATTTGCTGCTTGCATATATCCTTGACTACTTCTGACAAGTGGCCTATTCCTTCTTGATATGATTATTTTGACTCTCTGTTTCTCATTTTTTTTCTTGTCTTCTGCTAGAATAAATCATTCTGCAACCATTGTCTTTTGTAACAAATGACTCAACAATATCAATACATGTGTCTTCACCATCCCATTCTTTTTTTACAATGGAAAACAGTGACAGTGTGAGGAGGACTATAAAGAAATTTTCCCTCTGTGAGGAAAAAAATAAAAGACAGAAGCCCTAGACCAAGGACCAAAAAAAGGACTGATGGAAGAAATGTCACATTTGGGAGAAGGGATCTAGCTCATAGTCAAAAAAACTTTTTTTTAAAGATTGATTTATTTTTAAGAGGCGGAGGGGTAAAGAGAGAGGAAGAGTCTCAAGCAGATTCTATGCTGAGCAGAAGGCCCAGCTGGGGTCTCTGGGTTTGATCCCATGATACTAAGATCACAACCTAAGCAAGAGCCAAAGTCAAGAGCCTGGGGGTTAACCAACTGCCACCCATGCACCCAGTTCCAGATCACACTTCAAAGACATAATCCTAAACAGAGAACTAAAGGCTGAAACAAACAAACAAAAAGGACAAACAAGCAACTAATTCGATTTCCATGCCTATGAATACCAGAAAAAAAAAAAATCTCATTCTGGTTGATTTCCAGCTTATTTGGGTGGCTTTGCTTTATACTACTTTTTTTTTTTTGGCTATCTTTACATCATTATTTTCCCTTCTAATAGCATTAAAAGAAATCTCACAATTAATGAGATAAATCTCATAAGAAATGTATGGTTGCTATAGGGAACTAAAGAGGGAGGAACAGTCAGGCATGTACTTCTCAACCCTGGACTGAGCTATTTTCAGAGTTTCCTGCATCACAGTAGCAGCTTCTGCTTTGCATGATCTCTTCTTCCTTGGCCATCAGTATAGCAGAGATCATGTTTTTACAGCTAGCAAAGAGACATGAGTCTGGCAACTCAAGGAAGAAGTCTAAATGAATTTCTAAGTATGTTTTTCTCATCATAAAGTCAATACATGTTCATAGTGGAAAGTTGAGGAATATATAATGAAGAAAAGAAATAACACTAGTAATCTCAAAATCCACAGACAACCACGATTAACATTTCAGCACAATCTCTATTTCCTTTCCCTGCAAGCACAGATACATACTATACAATTGAGATACAATCTCAATTGCATTAGATATTGCATTATCTAACATTTTCCATTTAATATTATTAGATTAACGTTTTGATTAAATGCCTGATTTAGGTCCTGCCGAACTTAGCTGGTAGCCCCTTTCAGAGGTAGATCTTGGTTTAATTTTTCTTTCCTTTTTAAATTAAACTGAAAGAGAAATTGAGGGAGACCAAAAGACAAATTGTCAAAGGTTTCGCTCTCTTAGATGCATATGAAATACTCTGCTAGAGATGGAATTCTTAGATAATCCAAACATTCTTGGACATTGGAACTGTAGGAATTTGTCTATAGCCCACAAACATCCTTCAAGGACAGCAGGGCCATTCCCTTCCCTACCAAAGAAATTGTGTGTCCTGAGGCATTCAATTATAACTTTCCTTTAAATTATTGGAATAGAAAGGGATCAGTTAAAATTAAGCAAGGAAAACCTTAAATCAAAGGATCATCAGGCAGGTGTTGCAAATTATCCTCTGATATCTCATTGATAGTGGAGGTATCAGAGGATAGCACCCAGCGTGGAGGTATAGGGAAAGGCAGAGGGAGAGAGAGAGAGAAAATTCTAAGTGGACTCCACATCCAGTGTAGAGCCTGAGGCCAGGCTTGGTCTCACTACCTGAGACCATCACCAAAATCAGGAGTTGGACTCCTAACCAACTAAGGCATCCATGACCCCTATCCATCTTCTCTTTATTGAAAGGAAAAATGAAACTTAATAATCATAGCTTTAGAAGAATAAAAAAACTATGAATTAATTCTGCTTCTCATAAAAAAAAATAATTGCATGGTATTTTCAGGAGATGTCCCATGACAAATTCCTTGAAAATACAGACTGGCCATGTATATGTGATATTTTGTGATGTGACAATCATAACTTATTTGCCAATTCCTTTTTTTAGCTAGGTTTCAAATTTTTGTTACAGGTTTGCAATAGTAATAACTGGATTTTATTTCTTGTTTACTATGTCCTAGGCACTGAGCCCTCACAATAGTCCTATAAGGTAAGATCTACTATTTATCCTCATTTTATAAATGAGAACACTGAAACACAAAGCATTTGCTCAAGGTTGCATGGTAGTGGTAAGACATGCTTCTAGGGTTTATATATAACAATAGTTATGGGAAAAAATAAAAGCTTTAAGACTATTACTTTCAAAGCAGTCTAGTTTTATGAATAAGTTATTTTTAATATTTATGCAAGCCTAGGCCCATATTTTAAAATTTGCTCCAAAATATTGGGTAAAGATGTAAGAAAATTTTAGAATTTCGCTTTATAGAACTACTATAATTATATATTTATTTTTTCACTTTTAACGATTATTTATTTATTTATTTATTTGACAGAGAAAGAAAGCATACAAGCAGGGGGAGTGGCAGACAGAGAGGAAGATGGGGAGAGGGAGGCAGAGAAGCAAGCACCCCACTGAGCAGGGAGCCTGACTCGGGGATCAATCCTAGGACCTGGAATCATGACCTAAGCCAAAGGCAGATACTTAACTGACTGAGCCACCCAGGCGCCCCTATAATTATATGTTTAAATTCTGATAAAAATAAATAAAGGGGAAACTATGGCTTAATATTCCTCATTATAAATATATAGGCAAAAATGCTAAATATAAGTAAATTGAATCAACCTCTTAACCAAAAAGGTTTATCTGTCAATTTACAAGGATTATTTAGGCTGTTATTAAAATAAACTAGAAGTTCTTAGGCAGATTGCATAATTTATTTGGACAGGATAGCACATGAGAGATAACCCTCCTCAACATTTGTCTGATCTACATTTCTGTTTACAACCCTTTTCTTAGGAGAAAAGAATTGAAAATGCACTCTTTTAGTTACTTCTTCTTCCTCTCATGTTTACTCTGGGAGTTATCTCTGAATAGATATATAGAAAGAGATAGAAAGGTTACAAACAGATCTTACATAGGACTTGAGATATGACAACAAGCTTTTGTAACCTTAGGACACTGTCCCTACCCGTATAAATGAAGGTGCCATATTGATGTTATTGGGTATATTTTCTTCAACTTTGATTTAGTATAACAACAAAACTGAGATGCAAATAACTTTTATATAACTTTTACTAGTCCCATTAGGTGGTTTCTTAACATAAGATCCTGTCTGAAAAAGAACCCGAAATTAGGTACCTGTGGAGATATTTGTTTGAGGAATAGTTTCAGGAAACAGTAATAGTAGACTAGTAATAGTGAAAAACAGAAGGGAAAACCAATGTCTGGGTGCACTCTTTGGTTGATTTCCACTAGGAGAAGCTTAAGGCACTGCCCCCACCACTAGACTCTTTTATAAATGGTATAAAAGGTGCTTTAGACTTGTTCATATAAAGAACAAAAGAAAGAAATGTTTAACCCACTAATTTCAGTATCCTGTTGGTCAATGATTGTCCCATGGGGATTAACATCTTTCACTTCCAGTGTGCACATGAGTGAGTGCCAAGTATGATCCTTCAGGTGTCTATTCTGATGTCTGAGAAGCTGTGAGGTAGGAAACAGAGATAGAAGACTCTTCTGAGATGCATCTGCACAAAGATGGCTACCTCATTCATGACCAGAATAAAAAGTATGTCATAGGCATTGTAGGTAGTAAGAGCTAGAATATAAAGGTGAACGAGATATAGTTTCTGTCATTGAGTGGTTTAGAGTCTAGTGCAGAAGACAACAAATAAAAATAAAACAACATGGAGGGATGAGTGCCACAATAATTATAAAATTCTAGATGCTGAGAGAACCAAAGAGGGATAACTAATCGAGACTTGTGGGAGTTGGGAGAGGCTCTCTAGATCACATTAAGTCCATATTAATAACTTCCTATGTCATGGGCCATTTTATTCCTAAGTATTTCTGAACTTTGAAAATAGATGAAATGCCACCCATTTTAACCTATTTCAAACAGCATAAAACTCTGGTAGAATCACCTTTACCTGGCACATCTCATCTCTAATGTGAAGAAAATGATGGATTTTACAAGTTGAACATGAAATACCTTTTGAAGTATAACTATCTGCCATTTTCTAATTATGTACATTTCAGATGAAAGAAAATGTTCTCATCCCTTTGGCATTTTCATATGTTATCTAATCAATTTCACTCTCAAAATCTACAGATAAAAACTGTCCATGATACTGGTCTATAATCTTTAAATGCATTTTTATGCTACAAAAATGTCCAATGTAAAGTACCTTATCCACATTCAAAATCAAATATTAAATTATCAAAAGAGTATCAAAATAATGTCTTGGTTATCAAAATGACCATCTGTGATTATGTATTCTACTTTCTGAAAATAATGAAAATGACTTATCAAAATTATTCATCAATAAGGCAATGTATTTAGTGTGGAAAATCATTATATATATATATCTTATAAATAAAAAAATTAGATAGACAGATATGCATATACCAGTGGCTGCAAACATTTTGTTCTTTCCATCAAATACCCCCTTTACACTAGAATGTACTTCACTTAAATCTTCACTGTTGGGGCACCTGGATGAGTGTCTGCCTTCAGCTCAGAGCGTGATCCCAGGATCTGGGATCGAGTCCCACATCCGGCTCCCTGCAAGGACCCTGCTTCTCCCCCTGCCTATGTCTCTGACCTCTCTCTGTGTCTCTCCTGAATAAATAAATATAATCTTAAAAAAAATCACTGTTATATCCGTACACAAGAAAAACCTCAAATGCATATGTCTCTTTTAGAAAAAAACATTAAATAGAGAAGCGTTTCAGTTTGACAGCCTCCCTTTTAAAATATGTATGTTTTCTTCTAACACTATAAAGGTCTTAGTTCTATAAATTGGCACCTGATAAATACAATGTAGAAGTTAAAAATATGATATAATTTATTGTTTCAAAATAGCTCTCTTTCTAAAATTCTTTCTATGGTTACTTCCAGAAAGGAAATAATTGGTAAAATTGCTCTAAATGAGAATATCTTATTGACAATGCAGTGAATTTGGCTTCACTCTATATGTCAGAACTTTGGTAACCCAAAGAGACACTAAGTTGAATGATTGAAAGGAATTTTGATGAATTAACAGAGATTTCATGGTAAAAGCAAAAACAAGCAAAAACAGTTGCTTTAGATTATCAAATTGTGAATTTCCTAGTCTCCCACCTGGACTTAATGTCTAGAAGATTCTATGTGTCATTCTGGCTTTGTCCTATAGACTTTTGGTTTTAGACTACGACCCTCTGTGCCAACATAAAAAATAGGAAAGCTTAAAGAAAGGTGGAACTTAGAACATAGAGATTATTGAATGTTTGTACTAAATCAGGTCTAGAAACACTGTCTATGGATATACTCAGGCCTTGGTATCCGACCTCTTGTACTTAAAAGGAGATCTTCAAGAGGAGAAGTTCCAGGAGATAGGATTTTGGAAGCTGCTTCTTTCAGAGGTGGCACCAAAAACTTGAAGGCTGGACACATGCCCCCACCCCCATTAGTTCAAAAATACCTCCCAAGTATTGGAAAGTTTGGATTCACCCTCTGATTTGTCCCTTGGCTCCATGAATTCTATTCAGTAGTCAGAGTTATCCTTTTAAAAGGATCATCTCAATAAATAAATAGATAGATGATAGATAGATAGATAGATAGATAGATAGATAGATAGATAGATGATAGATCATCTCTTAAGCCTATCCTGCAAAACATCACTCTGGTCCCTTCCCACATTAAACAGGGAAAGGCTCAAAGTCTATAGACTAATGGCCCTAAGCTGCCTATGTAAATCTTATTTTCTACAATCTCCCTTCATTCTCAACCCTGCTTAAAGAACAAAGGCACAAAGCAACTCATGTAGCATTTACACTATTGTTCCTCTTCTTGGAATGTTCATTTCCCAGATACCTTCATGGCTTCTCCCTTCATTTATTCATCTGAGCTTATCTACTTCCTTACCTCTGGGAGCTTTCCTGCCCACAGATATAAAATGCCATCCTTTCCATCACTTCCTATGCTTTTCTCTGCTTTATTCTTTTGTAGCACTTATCACCTCACATAATAAATATCTATTTATTTGTTAGTGTCTTTTTGCCTTATATAAATTGGAAGAGCCTTGGGGACATTAACTTCATCTGTTTTGTTCAATGATATTTATACCACTAGCACTGACAACAGTGACTGCTCCATAGTTGGTGCTCAATAAATAGTTGCTGAAATACAGAAAAGCGTGGAAGGATGGGAGGGAGCTCTAATGAAGCTGCTCAATTTTAACACCATCAATAAGCTGATAGCTTCATTGGTCATAGCAAATACCATAATCATTATGAAAATTCCCTCCAGTGGGAAATGTGATCCACAGAGCTGTTTCAGTATGAATTTCATTTGCCAAAGCCATTATCTCCATTCAGGAGATAGGAGATTTTACTGAAGCATGATCAGAGCATCCTATCCTACATAAGCTTAGAAACAGCCATATCATGACTTCAGTACACTCTTAATATATTTCTGGGTCACTGGGTGCTTGATGCTAAATGTAACACAATAAAACTTAGCTTTATGGAATTTTCTAGAACTGTGAGCCACTGTCTAACTGGAACAACGCCAGTGATTAGAAATCCATTCATCATGCATCTATATAGGGCACTGACAGGAAAATGCCCTTGATTGCAAAATTGCCCACAGTTTCTCTGAAAGAATCCAGCAGTATAGATGTATCCTGTGTTTCCACTTCAGCAAACATTCTATCAGGAAGACAGAAATGGAATTCCTCATTCTGGACCCTGTACTTTATGCTCTGGAAGACGTATTATTTGTTAATACTCTAACAGTGTGTGTTCTAAATAAATAAGAAGAGAAAAATACTAGAATTACAAGGATGTTTGTTATGCATGCAGGACTTGGTCAAATATTTAAATTACCATCCAGCTACCTCCACTGGAGGCGTTAAGCATTACAGAAAAATAATTTGCAAACTTGTCTCTCAATTTCATTATTAATAATTTGTAATATGGGGCTGAAATGAGACACCCTTTTTCTACCTTTGATCCAAAATTTAAATTCTGTAGTCAACCAAATAAATAATCCCCAATAGAAAGAGCACTCATCTTTCAATCGGAAGTCTGAAACTTGCATCTTGGTCCTGCCAATCTCCCTAGCACCAGGTTACAATCTGGAAAGGAATAAACTCTTTTGGCCTATGAAAAAAATTGATTTCTGCCCTGTGGAGTGGTTGAGAAGGTCAGATTAGTGATGGTCACATAAATGATATGCCTGTGCCTGGCACAGTGCAAACCATTCCAATAATGTCAGCTAATTTTTTTCTCATTATTTAACATCAGATTCTAAATTATTGCATGGAACCAGAAGGATTTTATTTAAAAAATAGGTGGTATAGAACTGAACAAACCCAGCTCCCCTATTATGTTCTCAGGTCAGCACTGCTGATGTGCTTTCTCTTTACTGATGTTTTATGCACCTGAGATTCATGGACAGCCCTGGTCTATTAATATGATCCATGATGAGGACAAATGCATTGTGAAATGAACTGTTCATAATACACAGTTATTCTGTGGCAGAGCTCTTCCTGAAACATATTTTTTATTCATTTGAAAAGGTCTGTAATGCAATTTATTATCTTTATTACAAAAAATATATATATTAGAAAATAATTCACTCTCTTCCTCCCTCTATCCTCTTCTCATCTCCAAAAGTCATTGGGACATAGTGAAGTTGTAAAGCTCTGGCAGTCTGTGGTTGATTTCTGAGGTGACCTGACTTTCTCATTTTTCTTTGTGGTGATTTGCCTAGAAGGTTGAAATTATTTTCATGTTCACAAATATATGCGGTGACATGGAGCTCTGAGAACCCTTCTAACTGCTGTTGTCTCGGACTCATCTTAGAAGATCATTCTTTAGGCTTATTGCAATGTAAAACCATGCCCTTTTCATGTTAGAACAATTGATGTGAATTAATGATTATCAATGAAATAGGCATCTATTACTTCTACTTGATATTTCCCAGGCAGTCATTTTTCTCATTAGAAGAGACCTTTTGACCCTTAAGGGGAAGTTGGATTGGGTATTATGTAGAAAATAATTTGTAAACTTAGCTCTAATTTCATCGTTAATGAATCCTAATGGGGTTAAAATATGGGCGCCTCAGTGCCCTACCTGCCATTCATCTTAGCCACAATCCATTTATTACCTATCTACTCATATATTTCACCTGATAAAGGAAGCTATTAGCTTCAAGAGTCCCTACCCTTAACAATGATAACTTATAGCTATTGATGTTAGTGGGTGCTCATATTTGTATAAAACTTGTATGTGTTAAACATGTATGCAAAACACAATACAAATGTATTTATGTGTTACACACACACACGTATATATATAAACAGTCCATTCAATTCAATAAGTTACAAATAAATTTTATTATCATAAGTCATAACACATTGTGGTAATAGGTAGAGAAGGGGCGTCATGGTTAGAGGAACCCCAGAGAAGATTACAGTTGCCGGGTTGCCACCAGCCCCTATATTCAAATGTATATATTACTTCACCCTTTACTTTTCCCTGATAATTCCAGGGGTTTTGTTTACACATCCTTCAAAGCAAAGTTCAAGCAGACATCTGTTTCCATTGTTCAAAGAAAGCCCCTTTAAAGACAGATTGTGCAGTGCACATGGCTTGGCAGCTTGGAAAATGTAGTTTGCAAAGATCTATTAGTTACATATGCCAGATCTGTAGAACAAAAAATTCTCCATCCTGAGTCATCCAGAGGATAAAACGAGGGAAATTGGTACCTGGATATTTTTCTCCTAGATGAGTCAGGATGAAGAATTTATTTTTGCTATTTGAATTTATTTTTGCTATTTTGTTTTTTCCTAATCAAAATTATTTTTATTTGAACAATCTCATCTTTGTCAAGGTGCAAATCATTAATAGAGTGCTTAAACAGTTATATTTTCCATACTCCCCTAACATACTTTAATCTTAACATAACCCCAAAGAATTCCTAAATGCTGAAATTTTAGATAGGAAAGAAAGTCAATGGAAAATGTATTTATCAAGAGTGCTTTTCTTCTAGCTGGATTTGTTGAGATGAGTATCATTTCCATTTGTTTGCAGTAATTTCCCTCCAAGACAGGTCAGTAATGAGATTTTAATCTAACCATTCTGTCTTAGTTCATTCAAGCTGCTATAACAAAATACTACAGACTGGATGGCTTACAAACAACAAAAGCTGAAGGTTCAAAATCAGGGTGCTGGCATGGTGGAGTGAGGGCCCTCTTTTGGATTGTAGACTTCTCGTATCCTCATGGAAAAGATAAGAAGTCTTTCTTGGGCCTCTCTTATATAGAGGCATTAATCTTACCTCCCAAAGGTCCATGTCCTAAAACCATCACACTGGGCATTAGGATTTTAATATGTGAATTGGGGGGTGACACAAATATTCAGCCTATAGCACATTCTACAAATTGCTGTCATTGTTTCTATTCACTATTGAACTACAGGTTCTGGATAGTACATTGAAAAGTTAAATAAACAATAGTTTGAGATTCCATTTATAAAAACATCCAAAATATAAGGTCCCTAGTAACATACCTGCAAAAGAAGTGAAAGATCTTTACTGATATAAATTATAAAGCCTTGTTGAAAGGTTTAGAGAAGACATAAATAAATAAAGAGATACATTAGTTCCTGGATAGAAAAACTCAGAGGTCGTTCCTCTCCAGATTTATCTATTGATTCATTGCGATTCTAATACAAACTCCAAGGAGTTTCTGTGGACTTTCACAAACTGTTTCTAAATATTATATGAAAAATCAAAAGGCCAAGCATAGACAAAGCTCTATGAAGAAGAGAAGCATTGTGGAAGGAATGGTTAAAACAGCTAACAACGTTTACTTATAAAACTATAATAATTAAGGCAGTGTTCTAATTGTGTAGAGATTAAAGATTGTATACATGAAGAGAACTAATGAAATTT
Organism: Nyctereutes procyonoides; assembly: GCF_905146905.1. Classification (NCBI taxonomy): domain Eukaryota; kingdom Metazoa; phylum Chordata; class Mammalia; order Carnivora; family Canidae; genus Nyctereutes; species Nyctereutes procyonoides. Next base: position 18,740,857 of record NW_026575132.1, on the reverse strand, counting down.
GACCAATATATATGAAACTTGACTTATGGCCAAGTTGGCATTTCAGGTCACAGGAATAATGATAGATAATAAATGGTACTTGGACAGTTGGTTTTCTGTTTAGGAAACAAAGATGAATCTGTATTTCATACTATGTATGAAATTGATTCCAGGTTTATTAAAGTCTTAAATATGAAAAACAAACTTTTAAAACTTTTCAATACAAGAGGAAATACTTTCTACTAAGTATGATACAAAAAGCATATGCCATAAAGAAAAAAAATTACTCATATTTAAAAGACACCATGAGATAATAAAAAGACAAGTCACAAACTAAGAGAAAAATATCTTCAATGTGTATAACCAAAAAGGCTTAACAGCTTTGAATCAACAAGAAAAGACTAACAGCCCTGTTGAAAATGAGCAACAGTGTAAGCAAATATTTCATGAAAGAACACCAAATGTCTAATAAATATACAAAGATGCTAAAAAATACAAAAATTCTCAAATTCATCCCTAATCAGAAAAATACAAACTAAAACCACAGTTAGACACCATTTTACACACACGAGACAGGGAGAAGTGAAAATATTTGACAATCCCAAACATTCGGGAGAAGTAGAGCAATAACACTTCTTACACATGGCCAGTAAAAGTGTAAATCCGTTCCATCAATTAGGGAATTTGGCATTATCAGGTAAAACCCACATTGAGCATACTCCAGGATTCTTGTTTATATCCTAAGGTAAATATCAAAAAGCAAACCATGTACATATTTATGGTATCATCTTTTTTCTATTACAGAAAACAAATCCTATATGCATCCAAATATCAATTAATAAGGAATTGAAATGATAAAATGAAATTCATGCATAATATATAAATAAGATGAGATATATGTAATAAAAATAATACAACTATTGCTATAAGAATCAACATACATGAATGTCAAAAACAATGATGAATGAGGAAAGCAAATAGAATATACAGAATGTAATATAATTTATATAGAAAATTAAAGAATGAAAAGTAAGTAAATTGCAGATTGTTTAGGATACATACAAGTGTAACAAAACTGTAATGTCAATGAAGTTAATGTTGAAGACAAAGACCAGAAGTACAGAAGTCCCAGAAGTGGGCGAAAGTGATGAAATCAGGAAGGAGCACACCGATATTCCTATAAGATAATTCTGCTCTAGAATGACAGTGACACATAGGTGTTAATTTTACTAGTGTCTGTACTAGTTATGTATGCTATATATATACTGATTTATGTATATCAAATCGTTCATCATGATAAAAGCTTTGAAATTCTAAGATTTCAAGAAGCCACTTCAAAATATTTAGCCGATCATTAGGACATTGAACTATCTCATTAACATTCCTGCCCCACAAACTTTTACTTGCTCAGGTCCCCTTCCTTGTTGGAGGTTATGATAATACATCTGAAGAAAACTCAGTGCTTATTCTATTTTTGTTTTAATGGGTGAGTTACCTTGTGGATTGCATGGATCTAACTTACTAAATATCTTAAACTGCATTTTCTTCTTTTTGAAATTATATATTAGTAATAATTTTCAGCGATAATAATATTATTCAGTTTACACTTTTTAACCAGTGCCAGTTTTCCTCTTCTAAAGGAAATGTTCTGATTTTCTCAAGGTCAAGTTTACATTCAGACAACATGACATGTTTCAATGTGGCTAAGTAGAACCCTTTAATACTATGGAGATAGATGACATTTATTGAGAGATGTCAAGAATACAAAAGTGAATAATCTTACAAGTGAACAGAGTAAAAACCCCATGACAAAATATCCATAGTGAATGTTTTACACGGATGCTTCAAATTATGGTGTTGTAACCCATAGTCATTTAGGCTGTGTTAGGATTGAGTCAGTCAATAAGAAAGAGCTTAAAATATTCTGTGGCAGGGGTACCTGGGAGGCACAGTCAGTGAGGTGTCCAGCTCTTGGTTTTGCTCTCTTTCTAAAATAAATAAATAGATCTTAAAAAAAGATTCTGACAAAATTCCACATAACAGCATCTTTCTCTTAGAAAGCAAGATTCAAAGAAGAGTAATTAGTAAATGGATAAATGGTGAAAGGCTATGGTTGGGGTAATCCCAGGCAACTCAGACCTGAAGGTAGCAAGTCAAATACTCTTTGAAAAACCAATCTGAGCATAACACAGATACCTTGCCAGATAACTCTAGGTCCATATATATGGTTACTGAGTCCAGAAATGCTTCTACTACTCACCAAACAACTTCTTTTTTATTATTATTTATTTATTATTTATTTATTTATTATTTATGATAGTCAGAGAGAGAGAGGCAGAGACACAGGCAGAGGGAGAAGCAGGCTCCATGCACCGGGAGCCCGACGTGGGATTCGATCCCGGGTCTCCAGGATCGCGCCCTGGGCCAAAGGCAGGCGCCAAACCACTGCGCCACCCAGGGATCCCACCAAACAACTTCTTAATGCTGCTGCAATGGTAGCAGATAATTCTTATGCAGAAAAGATCATTCCAATAAAAGTTGTTGTTTGTCTATTTGAGATGTAGATTTAAATATACAGATACAGGCAGAAAGGTATAAGAGCCAAAAATATGGTCAAGGCAGTATGGGAATTTATATGGGAGTGCTCATGTATATGTCTATAAACTGGAGTATTTTTGAAAATTATTTATTCTTGGGAGGCCCACACAAAAGACACTCATGAGAGATTTACATATGGACACTAAGCATTGAAAATACCTGTAATCATTTATCATATAAAATCATGTATGTATCACAGACTTATCTATTCTAGCACATTCTCCTTGAGGGGAGACCGTAGAAGCTCATTACCTTTACTCAGTCTCTATGACTATGTATATAAGTGCGATATTTCCTGATATTTATGATTTCAAAATTATTATCGTGTCTCCTTTTTTCTTTTTTAAAGATTTTATTTATTTATTCATGAGAGAGAGAAAGAGAGAGAGAGAGAGAGGCAGAGACACAGGCAGAGGGAGAAGCAGGCTCCATGCAGGGAGCCCGACGAGGGACTGGATCCTGGGTTTCCAGGATCAGGCCCTGGGCCGAAGGTGGCGCTAAACCACTGAGCCACCAGGGCTGCCCTCTGCTTTATTCTTATAGGACTAAGTCCTTATTTGTACCTATTTCCTAAAACCAGTATCAAACATACGCTTTTATTCTACCCAAACATATGTTTGTGTGTTTTCAATTACATGCTATTAATAAGAGAATATACCAATGATCTACTTGACTAGGTTGGTCTTTGATTTTTCCTTTGCCATGCAAATAATTAATCTCTTGTATAACTTTTTCTTCCTATTTTTTTCCTAATACAGCATAGAGTGTTTTGATGCTAATTTGAGGAAATAGGAAAATATTTAAATATAAATATAGCCATAATCTAAGTAATATACTTAATACTTTAGATTCTGCTTCTGAGTGGTTTTCAAGTGTCTCCCCAACATGTCATTTTAATCTAATCAGCAGGTGAGAATAGCATAAATAATTATTGAGAGGGTTATAACAGCAAGAATAAAAATGAGGTTCAGAAGTCAAGCATGTTTAAACAAAAACACAATAGGGTAAACACTGCAGACATAGGAAAAATACAGACAGTTTAAAAAGGCAGAAACTTTCAACCCTATATTAACTTCCACTTATACTCACTTCCATTTCATTCAACAAATGCCATACAGAAAACCAAGGACCTTGATTGCAGCATTACTCATTATCAGGCAGGTATTTTTACTGTAGGCAATGAAATTTGAGAAAAAAAAAATCAAACAGCAGCAAAAGCAATATAAGAGAGGCTTCTGAGAGATTTTGCTCTCATAGATTTTTCAATGTCATTCCCTCCACACAAACAATTCACTTTTAAAAGATGCTGTGATTTTCATAATAATTTCGGATGCTTTTATGTCCCTAAGACAAAGTGTAATTCCTTGTGGTAATATCTACCAAGTAAGAGGATTTTGTTTGTACACACTTTCGATTCAGAATGCTGAAAGATATATTTATATACAGAAGAGACTCTTCCCTGATTAGCGTGACTCAGAGGCCACACTGTCTAAGAAGAAAGATTTATTTAGATGGAGTGACATTTCAAAGTCACTTTTTTTAGTTCCAGATGTTGTATGTGGATTCATATTGAGAGAAAAGCAATGGGTATAATATAGTGAGCCGTCAACTATGGGACACCTGTCACTGCCATTTACAAGAAGTGTGACCTGAGACAAGGAAAGCCTTCCTCAAGCCTCAAGTTCTTCATCTGTTCAGGATATCTCAGACAACAAATGAAATATTTTCAAACAGTCTTCATAAATCACCAAGTGCTCACAAAAAGCCACAGATAGGATGGGGTTTAATTTGGTAACACACAACACCATACTCTCAGAGCTTATACTATAAAGGTTTATTTCTTACACATTCAAAGGTCCTTATGGACCTAGGTGACTTCACAGGGTACTTCTCTTCCATGCCATAACTCAGGAAACCATATTGCCTTCATCCTGTGTCTCCACCATCCAACACAAAGCTTCCTACTTTGCAGGGACAGAAGAAAGAGAGCTGAAATAGTCTACTGATCAGAACTAAATGTGGGGCCCTATCCAACTACAAGAGGGCTGGGAAACAAGAGGAAGAAAATGCAGTTTTAGAAAACAACCACTGTTTTTCATCCAGTTCAAAAATAAAGCAAAATAGCATTACCAGTTTCCTCTGTACCCAAAGTGACATGATGTATAGAAAATCTAAGGGAGTAGAACAAAAATAATTTCTATTCTTCAGAAATGCATTTAAATTTAAATGTGTGTCACTTTTTGAGGGAAAATTGACACATACCAATGCTAATAATGAAGCTAAAATGACGAAGCTGAAGAGCTGCCTATCACCCAAAATAGGGCCCTTCCTTGAATAGTCATTGGAAAGGTTTCTCTGTGGATTTTAGAGTAGTGTAGAAAAGAATTCCAGGGGCACCTGGGTGGTTAAGCATGTGCCTTCAGCTCAGATCATGATCCCAGGGTGTTGGGATGGAGTCCCACATCATTGCTGGGATCCGTGTTTAGGGGGAGCCAGCTTTTCCTTCTGCCATACTCTCTGTTTGTGCTTTCTTACTCTCATTCTCTCTCAAATAAGTAAGTAAATAAATAAATAAATAAAATCTTTAAAAAAAAGAATATCGTCAGGAATGCAATATAACGGAGACTATGCTACAACATCCTTCTAAAACATTACTTTTTGTTAATGGTCCTATATCTAGGAATATTCTAAGCTTCCTTCCATATTGGGAAGAAACAACCTTTTCATTTACCAAGAAGGCAGAGTTAGTGCAGGCCAAAAGATAGGTATCATAGGTATAATATTAGATATATATTGTTTTCTTGAATATGAGAAGGAGAGGTTAGTAAACAATGTAAGAGTAAAAAATAATAATAATTAAAATGACAAAGCAAACAGAAAGAAAACTCACGGGATCATTCTGAACAGATCAACAACATTATGTCATGAAAATGGTGTGGTTGCCTTTGTTATTGTTTGGAGGTTTCCAGGAAGAGAGAAAATACTTCAAAATAATCCAGTCATAAGGTCATAGAAATTAGAAGCTTTTGCACTCTTGTCACATTGAGGGATAGTACTCATTATTGACTCTTGGGCAATAGAACTGGAACCTTCATGTGGTGGGACTGATTCTCATAGGTTTGGGATAGCTTTAGCTAATGGCTTATGGATTGTGAGATCATCAGGACTTGCTGAAAGAGCCTATTAAGTCTGGCAGTGGAAACAAAAGGTCAGTGGGCCAGGGCCAGGTGAATAGATTTCCTCAGTCAAGTGGAAACAAGTAGAAAAAGCACTCACTAACAAAGTTCCCTACTTCCTTAAACCCAGACAAATACAGACACCTGAGGATAAGGCGGTAAAGAATCCATGATCATTTTATATCACTGGGCCTCTGTGACTAAGGAAGTCTTAGATCATAGGGTGCTGGCAGATGCTACTTGGGACATAAAACAGGACCTGCCCCAGTGAGTCAGGGCAATCTCAATGGATTCACACAAGAGCAAAGCTGACAAAATAAGCCTTGTACTTAAGTCTGTCTTTCTGTCATCTTCCTGCAACCACTCATCTGGGAGAAATTGATAAATGTACAATATATACACAATGTATTTACCCTGATGGTTAAATGTAAAGGAATAGAGAAAATGAGGGGGAGGATGTAAAACATATATGTTATTTTAAGTTATTCCCTATATTAACATCAAGAATTCCAGATATTGTTTCATTATTGTAAAATGCATGCAAAGAATTCAGAATGCTAATTTTTATAAAAAGAGAACTTTCTTTTTCCCCAAGGATATCATGATAATAAATATCAGAACTCTCAGTTTAGCATTCTACACATTATTCTGTAGAAGGGTTTGAAAACAAATTGCTCTGATTTTAAGCTGTGGATTCAAAAGCTGATCTAAACACAACACTCAAAATGCTCAATATTAATTCTTGTCCTGTGACCATTAAAAGATTGAGAACACTCTGAAATTTACAAAGGCTCCGGTTTTCAGTACTGCTATTGGGTCTGTGTGCTTGAATTGTCCGTGTGATGAAAGCTCCTAGTTTGGTCCAGTCTTAATCATTTTAAGACAATTTATTAAATCACAAAAATACACAGAAAAAAGACATAAATAATAAACAGAAAGAAGAAGGCATATTGAATTAAACCATCCTTTACTAATGCAAAATTGATCCCTAGATGTTCATAATCTAAATAGCTGAATATATTCCTCACTTAGTAGGGCCCTGGAATTATAACTTAAGCACTATTCTAAAGTGATTGCTATAAAAACATGGGTCATACTCCTAAGACAAAACAAATTGACAGAAATGTATTTCTTGCAAGTTCTTGCATATTTATATAGTATTATTAAATGGTCCAAGCAAACACGAAATGTCAATGAATATAAAATTAGATGCTAACTGGTAACCCAGGGTATCACCTATTAGAAGTCTGAGCATTGTCTTGATAATGTTACAGTGTTACATCTTTCCTCTTTTCAAGATTCATAAGAGATTATATACAGTCAAATAAGAAGGTAAATATCATTTCGTTGACATTTGGGAAAATAATTAATATCCCCCACTTTAGGGGTTCTCTAGTAAACTATGCTCCATCACACAAATAAGTCTATTTCTCTTCCTTTTTTAGTGTCGAACAAAAAAGGATGGTTGTTTCATCTCAAGTAATCTAATATTTGCTAATACTAATATAGAAAATATACTCTATAAAACATCACAAAATGATTATTCTTGCCCAACACATCTGGATTTGTAGATGAGACATATTATTGCTTAAGGAAATGAATAATTTGTGAAAACATTACTTAGACTTTGGTATGTGGCTCTGAAAGAAATGTTGAATAAATGGAGAGCCCAAGAAATATCATGGAAAACCAGTTATAATCTTGGTAATTGGTGTGATCTCACTTCCATTGTTGAACAAGGGACAAGAGTGGTTGTCCATCATACTTTGGCACCAATTCAGAAAGTGGTACTTCTAAGAGACACTTCATGATTTCCATCTCAATAATAAATTATTGTATTGTGCACTAGGGCTTATTCTGCTGTAAATAGAACCATAAACATATACAACTTATATAAAAATACTGAACAATAATATCTATGATAGCACGCCATTCTTGAATTTCCTTTGCCCAGGTCTCTCAAGCAAATTAAAAAAAAAAAAAGACACAAAACGTAAATGAAATTTGTAGAAAAAGTCATATATAAAACAATGATTATCCATAATTTCATGTAGAGTTTAGTGAATCTGACTTGGCATACCAAGTCTCTAAAGCCCTTTTTCTTAGTCAAGCTCACTATTCATTAGTTCTGATTTAAGAATTAAGTGGAAAATACCTTGCATATTATTTAATTTAAATAGGGAGATATCAGTTTCAATGCACACACACGCATCCATATAAGAACTTGTCCTATATTTCTAGATTCTAAGGGGTTTAAAAAATGCATAAAACATGTTTCTTATATTTAGCAGCTTTTACTACATTTAACAAGTCTGTATGTGTTTGTAATAATCTCTACTGGCCAAAGAGGAGACCTTGAGCAAAATGAATCACAACACAGACATCTAGCTGACAGGGTAATACCAGGGAGCCCAACAAGGCAATTCCAGTCTGGAGAGTATGGCAATGGGAGAAAGAGGGAAGGACCAAGTTCAACGCACTATATTAGATGCTCTGAAAAGAAAGCATTTCAGTGGCAATATTTTTGGAAAATGGTACATGTTTACCCCTCACGACTCACACTTACTGGCATATTAAAATTCTGAGATTTCCTAAAGTAAATATACTGCATACCTCTGACCTAACATTTTCTAAGTTACTCGACTGCCTTTTTTCCATGTCAAGACACTCATTAATATCTGAAGGAAAGTTTCAAGACACTCGTTTGAGAAATCCTACTGCACGCCAGGTGCTTTCATATGTAATGGTTTATTTACTCTTCTACATCACATTTTATAAAAATATTTATTTATTTATTCATGAGAGACAGAGACAGAGTGGGGGCAGAGACATAGGAAGAGGGAGAAGCAGGCTCCCTGCAGGGAGCCCGATGCAGGACTTGATCCTCGACCCCAGGATCACGGCCTGAGCTGAAGGCAGACACTCAACCACTGAGCCACCCAGGCATCCCTCCACATCACATTTTTATATAAATAAAGTAACACACACTGAGTTTTACTAATTTGTTCTAATTTACACAGTAGCTATGCAACTGGAATGAAATTACCTTATTCAAGCACATGATTATAGTATTTCTGAGAGAAATATTAAAAGACAATCAATCAACCAACCATCAACAAAAGCAAGGCCAAATTCCAAAAGGACTAGTAGTAATGCACAAATCAAGTATGGTGGGAATACTTATAAAGAATAACATAGAAGCCCACTTATGGTAGTTAGGGCACATGTGGGGATCAATTATTTTGAACAAGGTATTATCAAATTGTCAGAGGGAATATGAGATTAGGAATCAGCTCATGGCATTGCAGTAGAATCCCTGAAAATAAAGGTGCCTACTTTCTGGATTGGTCCAAGACACTAATGTCAGAGTCAAGCTGATGAATCACTATAAATGGCATTGGATTTAGGAAATAGGAAAACAAAAGAAGTCTCCACAGGAATAGGCATTTGGGGTTAAGCAGTCTGAGGACAGTTATGAGAGGACTTGTACATTCATCAGAAGAAGTCAGTCTAAGAAGACTAGAAGACTACATACTGTATGATTCCAACAGTAAGACATTCTGGAAAAGGTAAAACTACAGAGACAGTAAAATTACCAATGTTGCCAAGGTTGTGGGAAGGATGAATACTTGAACCATAAAGGATTTGTAGGGCAATGAAAACACTCCCTACAATGTCATAATGATGCACATATGCCATTATGCATTTGTTCAAACTCCCATATTGTATGACATCAAGACTGAATCCTAAGTAAGGTAAACTATGGACTTCGGGTGATTACAATGTGTTCATCAATTGCTATAAATATACCACCTTGATAGGGATGTTGATTATGGAGGAGGCATGAATGTGGAGCTACAGGAGGGCATTTGGGAAATTTCTGTACCTTTCTCTCAATTTCTTGTCAATTTAAACTGTTCCAAAAAAATTAAACCTTAAAAAAATTGTCAGAGAATTAGGGACAAGAATATGGCATGTTCTAGAGTGATGGAGGAGTTTTAGGAAAATAAGCAGGGTCCACAATGAGTAGAAAGGGAGAGAGACTGGAGTCCGTTGAGAAGGACAGTAACTCAGGAAGAGGGAATGTAGATAGGGCAAGATCTATGTAGACTCAGGAGGGTAGAAATAAAGAGAAGTGTCATTCATTGCATGAATGACAAGAATTTAAAAATACTGAATCCAGAAAATAGTGAAGAATTATAAACATGTTTCTTATAAATGGATATTAAATAAAATAACTCAAAAATTTCCTACAAAAATTTGGAATATTGCAATAGCTACCAAAAAAAAAAAAAGCCAATTTGAAGAGAAGGAAGAAGAAGTTGAATTTGATCTTGGGTACATTAAATTAGAGGTAACACAGGATACCTAAGAATTTTAAGTTTTTCACTGAGAGCTAAGAGTTGAATTTCTGAAAATTGGATGAATTCAGACTTAACTCAGGGAGAAATTGCAAGAAAATGAAGGATAAAAAATCTTTAATGTTAGTTGTTTCATTAGCAATTGTCATTTAAATAGTTTATTTACAAAAACCGAAAAATGAAACGAGGCAGCATTTGGGGTAAAGTATAGCTCAGAATCCTATTAATAAAGAGCACCAACATATTTTAGGCTGTTATCTCTGAAAATGAATCAAAATATACAATTTAACACCTGCCTTTATGTTATTTTTTTTTGTAACAGAACCAGAGGTTTTTTAAATTCCCCCAACAACAACAAAATGCAAAATAAAAGCATAACACTCAAAACCTCCTGCTTTGAATTAGAATTCAATGTACACTTCTTCTAGTTATAATTTTCTTGTCTATCATTCTCTCCAGATCCCAAATTAGACTTATTTGGCACCATGCCAGAGGATGGGTCTTTAAAGCATAATGACACTCCGCTTTTACAGACAGCAGTACTGATGATAGGAACAGCAAAGCTGGGCAGCACTAGGATACATGGGTGACAGATGTAGTTCCAATTCTGGCAAAGGGACTTAAAAAAAAAAGCCCTCAATTTTAAATACTGTTTAAAGAAATTAGATACACATTAACCATCAGTAAGAGAGGAGGGAACAAGTGTGATTCAGATAACGCCAAGTTAAAATATTTTGTGGAGGAACGATTAAAATTCTGTGCTTTTAAAAAAATTCTGTAAAATCGGGTTTTATTGTAGTTAAATACTCCAAACACTTTCTGAAAGGGAGCTAACAGTTAAACTTATAAATGTGAATGTATTATATTGAATTGGGGATTAAGATAGCCCATAGGTTTTTAATAATAAAAATCTCATGCAACTTCTCCACACTCAAAAAAGAATCTTCCTCTCTGTTCAGTTTAAACTAGATGTCGAGATGAAATAAAGTGCCCTTAAAACCAAGTGTTGATATATGCTTGAACTATCAGGAACTGTAAAAAGGGAATATGAGACACTGGTACCTCATTTTTTTGAAATAAAGAAAAAATAATGATTTTACCAAAAAGATGATTTCAGATTTCAGAACAGCCTCATAACTAAAAGGCATTTCAATAATATCTGTAATTTTGATTAGTCTAACATAGAATTGATTTCATTTGACATTAAAAGTCATTATCAGCCTAGTTCTATTCTTTACAGTTTTTGAAACTAGTATATACAGACATGCATGTTGATGGTGTTTTAAAGCTTCCCATAAATGAACTTAGGGTGGAAGATTTTCTGTGGTATTGATAAACATATTTGTGTTATTAAGTACATAGCCAAATCACATGGACATTCACCGTAAAAACAAAGAGAGACTGGTCTGCTACGGGTGCATCTCAGTGTGCCTTGATGACAAAATAGATTTAAAAAAATTCTTCTTAGGTCATCCTAGAAATGTTTACCCTAATGATAAAAGGTTAGTAGGGTATCTCCAAGAAACACAGCACAGAGATAGAAGAGTTTTAATTTTTGTTCTTGCATTTTAACCATATTTTTAACCTTATTTCAGGGAGCGCTAGGGTCCAGACACACATGTGTACAAGTCACTTGAGTCCTGGATTGGACCTTCCAAAAAAACAGCTTTTTGGGACTCAGTAGACAGTTTGTAATGTCATAATGATAAAGTCTTTGGCTTAAAATACTTTCTAAATGCTTTATTATTTGCCATTGAAAAGAAGACTTCAGAATCATGGAAAAATATTCAGGATAGAGCAACACACCAGCGTTAACAATACAGCACATAAAGAGGTTGACTCATAAGCTACATCGTGGAGAATCACTCAGGTACAAATATTTCTTGTATTATGTACATCTTGATTTGACTTCTAGGTTGTTTTGAAATTCTTTTCAAAAGGCACACAAGGATAACAGAAGACTGTAGCTTCGTCTGATAAACACAATCTCTACAAGTCCTACCAAAGAGGTTTAAGGAAGGTGATTCTAAAAACTGGAATAAAAGAGGTGTAGTGTGGAGACAGCCAATAAAGTATGTGTGATTCACCAAGGGTGAATAACCCTTAATCCCACAGGGAAATTCTGAAAAATGGTGCAAAACACATGCGACAGACATCTCCCACCCAAACGACAAGGAAGCTGTGTGATATTTATACAGCTCCCGAAAGTCATTTAAATAGGTTTTCTGGGAGAGGATGTTAATTCTTTGGCACTTTGAACTCACTGTCCACATGGGCAGTATGACTGTCCTAGGTGTACAAATCATGATGATTGGAAGGTGGCTGGAATATACTAAAAAGTCTAAGGAATACAGATAGGGTACTGACGCCTCTACTAAATTTTCCAAAGTGAATAAAAAATACCCCTATGCTCTTTCTCAGTCTTTGCTCTTCTTCAGTTCTTCAGAAAAGTCAGAACAGAAACCACATCTGAAGATAGACTAATTTAATTTCACTGAACTTTAAAGCATAAGATATATAAAGCCAATTTCCTATTATAGAATAAATAAGGCAAATATAGCACAACTTTTTCATGGTTGCTTTCTCATGGAACCTAAATTCCACATTAAGATTGACAATCCTTAACCCAAGAAATCTTATGTTAATTCACAACAATTTTCTTTCCAAGATCATGAAAATACATAACTGACTTGATGACAAAAAAAAAAGTTGGGAGTGGGGAATTCCATAAATTTATTCTGAAACTGATTATTTTTCTTAATTTTATTTTAAAATTGAAAATGCACAGACTTTAAGTATATAGTCTGCTTGGGCAAATATATACATTTAAATAACCACCATGATAACTGAAGCATAAAATATTGCTACCACCTCAGAAAGCTTTTATGTCCATCCCCCTTCCCGTTACTCAGTGTTCTGAGTTCTATCATCTAATCTTAATTTTGCTTGTTCTAGAACTTGATAAATGGAGTTAGATCGTATGGCTTCTTTTGCTTATTGTTTTGAGACTCATCATATTGCATGTTTCAGTATTTTAAGCCTTTTTTTATTGCTCAGAAGAGTTCAACTGAGTAAATATATACCAATACTAGTTATAGGCATTTAAGATATTTGCAGTCTTTGGTTATAGTGAATAAAAACTTCTATGAACATTTTGTCAAATCTTTGGTGGACATATGATTTCCTTCTCTTGGGTAAATATTTAGAAATGAAATGGTTGAACCACAAAATAGGTGTGTTGGTCCTTTGATTGTATTTCCCTATTTCTATGAAATACTATTTTCTAGATTATCATAGTCATCAGGTAGGACAAATCCTCCAATTTTGTTGTGTTTTCAAGATTGTTTTGATTGTCATAAGTTATTTACATTTCCATACATTTTTTTTTGGAGATTTCAAATGCTACAACAAAACCTGCTGAGATTTTTATCGAAATGTCATTAAATCTGAGATCCATTTAAGAAATATTTGTATCTTAATAATATTGATTCTTCCAATTATTAAAGATGATGTATCTCTTTTTTGGTAAGTCATCTTTAATTTTTCTTAGTGTTGTTTTGTAGTTTTTAGTATAATGTTAATCATGTGCAGTTATATTTATTGCTTAACTTCCAAAAATGTGGGGGATATTCTGGATTCTTACTAAATTGGTTTATGGGGTGCCTGGGTGGCTCAGTCAGTTAAACATCTGCCTTTGGCTCAGGTCATGATCTCGGAGTCCTGGGATTGAGTCCTGCATTGGGCTCCTTGCTCAGTAGGGACTCTGCTTCTCTCTCTGCCTCGCCCATCCCTTCACCATGCTCATGCACTCCCTCAAATAAATAAAATCTTTTTTAAAAATTGGTTTTTAATTTATTTCTATTGTGACCAGAAAACATGCTCTATATAACATTGATATTTTTAAATCTAAGACTTCTTTTATAGCTTAACATATGACCTATTTTGGGGACTATTCCATGTACAGATGAAAAAGAGGTGCATTTTAAGGTTTTATAAAGGTCAATTTGGTCAGATTGGTGGTGGTTTTCAAATCTACTGTATATTTATAGCTGGTTTTGTTGTTTTGTTTTTTGCTGCTGTTGTTCTATCGATCATAGAGAAAGATTATAGAGAAATCTTCCACTTCTTTTGGTTCTATTTTTTTTGCCTTAATTCTGTTCACTTTTGTTTCATATATTTTGATAGTTTCTTATTAGATATGTGTAAATTTGGATTATTCCTAATGAGTTGGTTCATTAAAATAGTTCTTTGCCATTATGAAATTGGCTCTTTATCTTTATAAACCCTCTGCCTTGAAATCACCTATGATATTAATATAGCTTTGACAACTTTCATATACTTTCTATTTGCCAGATATATCTTATCACATTCTTTTACCTCAACCTCTTTGTCTTTATATTATAAGTATCTATAGCAAATAGCACATAGTTCAGTATCATTGTTACAGGATTTTTTCCCCTGTCAGTGCCCATGGTTCTTGGTCACACCACTTAAGAATAAAGAGGGTAGACCAGACAGACTAGTGGGCAGTACAGCAAGGTTTATTGAGTGACAGCAAAGTGATATTACAAAGCTCCCGAGGAGAGAAGGCACCTGAGAGGGTTGCCACTCGAGTTTCTAAATCTAGGGGTTTTTATGGGTTTGTTAGTGGGCTGTTTTAATCTATTAACCCTCCCTGCACCTATTATCCAATCAGGTTTTTGTCATCTATCTATTGCATGGGAAAGGGTGGAGGGCTCCTTCTAGAGTGGTATAAAATCCTTTTAAGGGTGATTTAGGGTGAGGGCCCTGACTGCCTGCCTGCCTTCTAACTATCCTTCGTCAATATTGACGTGGCTTTGAGGCAGGGAAACTGAAAAGACCCCATGAAAGACTGCCTTTCTGCTGTCTCTATACTTACTAGGACCTACACCCCCACCTTACACACGCTTCGTGGTACAAATAGTGTACATCCTCCTTGTAAAAGTCAAGGAGTGAATGATTTCTTTGGAGTCTTGCAACATGATAGATAACACCTAAGGAGTGATTGGGAGGAGTCATCATGAATGTTTACCATGATCACTGGCTCACCAAGACTCTTCACTCCAGAGTATAAGAGATTTATGGAGAATATTTAAACACTCATCTTTGTCTCTGGATTATTGAGAAGACATGTCACAGGACCACAATCCTCAGTAAAAACCTGAGCCCCCAAGCAAAGATTAGACTTACTCTTCTTTCCTTTCTGAGACTCCTAGATGCTCTATCCATATCTCTATTCTCTCTATATCTTTAATAAATTCTGTTCTCACTTCCTCTCAGTTCATGTTTGTGTTCTATCTGCATGGCTAGTCTTGCTGTACCCTGTTCTGGGTCCTCAGACTCAGCCAATCTACATCAGCTTTTACCCAGTATTTCTTTCTTCTTCTCAGTGAGTGAATTCCCAACAGTTTCTGCCTAATTTTGGTAACTCTCCAATGCCTCTAAGTAATTCTCTGTGTGTGTGTGTGTGTATGTGTGTCTGTTTTACATATATTTTGTCTTAAAGAGATCATTGTTTTTGACAAAAAAAGTTGGTTCAATATAAACATTACATCAGAGTTTTGATGTTGCTGTTCTTTGTGTGTATTTTTATTCTAGCTTCAGTTTGTTTTCTGTGTGTGTAGTGTATATTTCAAAATGCATCACCATGGTAATAGTACTACCTAGATAGAGCGTTAGGAAAATTCTGCATAGGGCAGCCCAGATGGCTCAGTGGTTGAGCACCTGCCTTCAGCCTAGGGCATGATCCAGGAGACGGGGATTGAGTCCCACATCAGGCTCCCTGCATGGAGCCTGCTTCTCCTTCTGCCTGTGTCTCTGCCTCTCTCTATATATAATGAATAAATAAATAAAATCTTTAAAAAAATTCTATACAAATATGTGTTAATCCAACATTTGCTTATCTATTTACATTCACAGAATTATCAGTAGAACACATCAGTTTTTCACTGGAATTTATTGCTACAATCAATAGCCTACATATAAGTGATTGTTGATGATAACAAGGATAGCAAGGAGGATTCTCCCAACAATTTGCTTTTCTAACACAAAAGATACATATAAACATTCACCCATTTGGGATTCTTGTTAGAAAAGCAGACAATAAGTGGATATAAATGATTGAATATCCATTTTTCAGCTGAGCAATGATATATGTGACCTAGGAATTAAAGAAAAAGAAGTCTATTACTCACAGAAAAGGAAATAGGCATGTGTTCCTATGTTGGAAGTTCAAGCAATCAAATTAGGTATGCAGTTTAAAATATATATGATTGAAACTTACTACCATTAGAAATAAAAATGCATCTGCTACAGTAAAATATAAAGATGAAGTGAAATACATAAGATGGTGACTATGATGTTTGGCTAGAAAAAAATATATGTGCCTTAAGAAAAGTATTCACAAAGAAAAGGAATGCGTGAAGCACAAAATGTATTATTTACTTAGGGATCCAATCACTCTAGAATCTCTGTTCTTGTAGTATAGCAGCCTCTAAGTTCATATCTTTAAAAAAAAAATTCCACCTATTTCCCAACTAGATTTATCTCTTAAATAAGAGATAACAACAACAAAGAATGTTGTTCTTTCTATAAAGTAAATATACTTGATGTTCATTCTCATGTAGGGCTTAAAGTACATTCTATCAAGACTATTCAAAATCAAAAGTTAATTTATTATTGATAAAAAATCAAATTACCATATTATCTTCTAACCACCTATCTAAGAAGAAAATACTAGAAATATTTTGAAAACAACAATCTCAGGAATGGACTATTCATTATTATCTTTAAAGTATACTTGTGGAGAAACTCTTCTACTCACATCTATTTCAAAGTTGATACTGGCCAGAGAATGTATTGTTGTCCTGTATTCATGGTTTCACTTTCTGTGGTTTCAGCTACCCACAGTCAACCACAGTCTGAAGGCAGATGATCCTTTTTCTGTGTATCATCTGAAAGTCAATAGTAGCCTAATGTTAGGTCACAATGCCTATGTTCTTCACCTCATTTCATCTCATCACATTGGCATTTTATCATCCCACACCATCACTAAAAGTAAAAGGGTGACTACAATACAACAAGATAATTTGAAAGAGAGAACATATTCACATAACTTTATTATAGTATGTTGTCATAATTTTTCTATTTTATTATTAGTTATTTTTGTTGATCTCTTACTATACTTAATTTATAAATTAAACTTTATCATAGGTATCTATGTATAGGAAAAAACACGGTATATATAGGATTCAGTTCTGTCCACAATTTCAGAGATTTACTGGTGATCTTAGAACATACATCCCCATGGATAAGGGGGGGACTACTATAATGAAACCTCAAAATACTCAATCCACACAGACCAGACACATTGAATGCACAATGGAATTCCATTGATATTTCAAAGTTCCTTTCAGAAAGGCCAATAATCACAAAGCTTTGATTACAGTACTTTGCTTTCACTCCATGTCAATTTAGAGTCCAAGCATCAGTGGTGTCATTAACATAAATTTGCATACAAGTAAAGATTACATAAATGTCACTGCAAAGCTAGTACAGAGCAAACAGAGAGAAATAGATGAGTTCTGAATTGAATCTCCTTTTAACACCCTTTTAATCAGTAGCAGGTTCTAACCCGGCACGTGGATTCCTCTAATAAAAATTTTCAACTAGATGTTGCATCTACTTTGACATGGAATATACTTATGTATGTATAGCACTCTTAAGCAAACTCTCAGCATCTGGGGATCCCAAACGTCTTTTTCCCCACCTCCAATTTTCTCCTTACCCAGTACAGGGAATGAAATATCGTACGATGATTCTGTGTAGGATGTTGTCCTGATTGCAGAAATAAGTTATAGATTTACAGTAATGTAATTTCTGCCTTGATATATTAGCATAGCCAAGACATTTATTCATCAAACTTGCCAACGATGGCAGGGCCCCTTTTTGGTTTTTTAACCTTGGCTTCTTCCTGAAGTTGTATTTTGGTCTTGCTTCCTATTCAGATAGAGAAGACTCTCAACAATAATATACTGAGACTCTTTCCCATATTCACTATTACTTAAAACTATGCTAAAGGATCTACCAGTCAAAATTAATCCACTAGAATCTTAAAGATTGTGTCATATATATATATATATATATATATATATATATATATAACCCTTAGGATGGTTTCACCTTCCACTTTGGAGTTTCATAGTACTATTAAATTTCCAATTATACCTAGGGAAATTATTCTACTTCTCTCCGACACTCCACTGAACTTGCCTTTGTCATTGTCACCAAAAACATCCAATTCAATGGCTGTTTCTATTCTTTACCTCTATTATTATCATGGCCATATTCAAAAAGTTGACTGCTTCTCCTTTTAAAAACTTCCTTTGGCATCTGAAGCACCATACCTAAGGTTTTTTTCATCTTCCTGGCAATTATCTCTACTCTTTGCTGGCTTGCCTTCCTAAGATCTACATTTTGGATGTCCTGGGGCTCAATTCTTTATCCTAGTTCACCCATGTTCTCTGCCCATGTAATATCTTCCACATCCATGGTTCCTATTAACATATATTTTCTCATGACTCTAAACTTACAGACCACTCTTGAGCACCAGAATTCTATATACAAGATAGGTCTCCTCCTGCTTAGCATATTCTCCTGCTCAAGAATCCACCTGAAATATTCAATATTAATGTGTTACCTCAATATTAATGTGTTCAGAACTGAATATTTGAATCCCCCCTGAAACATACATTTCATGAGTCTTTTTCCAATAAGTTAGTTATGTCACCATCTCCCCAGCTACTTAGGCTGATAACCTAGAAATAATGCGTAATTTCCTGTTCGTTCCCTTACTGTTAATACATCAGTGAGTCCTGATGGATCAACTTCAAGTAGTTAGATCTATACACTTCTCAGTGTATCCATTACTACTATTCCAACCCAACCTACTATTATTTCTCATGTAGACCACAATAATCCTGTCTAACGCAGTATTTCTGCTTTCCCTCTTGTTTCTTTTAATTTATTTTCTATCATCAAGTTTATTTTTATAAATATAAATCAGATTACTTGACTGTTTTGCTTAAAAGCTTTCATTTGTTTTCTATTGTAGAAATTTGAAATATAGTGATTCATAAAGCCATAGGTGATCTAATCCTTGTCTAGCTTTCTCAGTTCATTTCCATATTCCCTTCTCTGGTCCTGCTTATTATTTTCTGGCCACACTGAGCTTCTTTTTTCTAATCAAACACACTGAAACTCCTTCCTACCTCAGGACATTTGTACTGACTGTTCTTCCTCCTTGAATGATTTTCCCCAGATCATCTTATTATTGACACTTTATTATTATTTGGATCCCATCTGAAATATCAGGAGGCCTTCCCTGAGTACTGAATCTAAAGTAATCACATAGAATCTCATTTCCCAAACACTTAAGGCAGAGTATGTCATCATGCCCTAACTTACTGTCTTCAGAGAACTTACAAGCATCTAAAATTATTGTACTTATTTTATTTTTACTTGTTTTATATTTGCCTTCCTTCACTGGAAAGTAAACTCTGCAATAGCAGAGATTTAGCACTATCACTACAGTACTTCGAACCATGATTGGCAAACAGTAGGGGTATAATGAATAGTTGTTCATTAAATGGATGAATTATTTTATTAATTTAAAATCCTATAAAATTAAATTTCTCAATGTGAAATATCTAATAAATAGCAGAACAAATATATTACCTATAGTGCTGCCATGAAAATACTAATCTGGCAAAAATGTATGATTGGAATGGGGAGACCTAGAACCTCGGTTATGAAATAAGGAGTAATTTTGTCCAGAAAGAGAAAATTCCAAGATGTTTAAGACCCAGATGTAGCAAAAAGGAATGAAAAGTGGAAATGGATGCAAGAGCCATAAAAGAAACAAGCCTAACGAGAATTGTTAATTTATTGCATATAAAGATAAGAGAGGATCACCGTTAACTCAAAGCTTTCCAGTTCAAGGATACAAATACTAGTTTTCTCAGCAAAAGACAAAACCTAGACATGAGAGCTGTATATGAGATTTAATACGGCAATATGTTTAAGTACTTAGTAGTAATCCAAGTAGAGATAGATTGTCTTCAGTCAACTGAAAATATACTTCTGGCACACCAAAGAAAAATTAAGATTGTATGTATATGAATTTTAGTTAAGATTGTTAAGATATAATTGAAATAAAATAAATTTCAGTCTTTTAAAATGCACCATTTAATGATCTTGAAAAACATGCATTCATGTAACCACCACATAACATATAGAGCAGTTACATCATCTCAAAATTTTCCTTCATCTACATTTATAGATAATTTCCTTCCTGATATACAAGTGATAGCAGCCGCCCATATCAGATTTTTGGTCCTAGAATTTTGCCTTTTCTATTAAATCATGTAAATGGAATCAAATGATGCTCCAACTTTTAAATGTCTGAAATCTTGGATTTTGTATAATGCCCTCATAATTCATCCATGTTGTTACATGTGTTTTTTCTTTTTACTGCTTAGTAGTAATTAATGGTATATCTGCATCACAATTGATTAATGGCCATCTTGATCATTTCCAATTTGAAGTTGTTCTCAATACAATTTTTAATAAGTATTAGTGTACAGGTTTTTGAGTAGACATGTTTTTATTTCTCTTGGGTAAATTTATATCAGTGGAATTGTTGGGATGTATAGAAAGTAAAGATTAACTTTCTATGAAACTGTCAAACTCTTTTTGTAAAACAACTATACCATGGTACATTCCCCCAGAATATATGAGAGTTCAAGTTTTTCTACATTCTGCTATGACTTTATATTTTTGTATTTTTTATTATGGCCATCCTAGTAGTTTGTAGTAGTACTGCATTGTAATTTTACATTTTTGTTTGTTTGTTTTTTAATTTATTAATGAGAGAGAGAGAGAGAATGGAAGGAGAGAGAAGCAGGCTCCATGGCTCCATGCTGGGAGCCCGACACGGGACTTGATCCTGGGTCCCCAGGGTCATGCCCTGGGCCAAAGACGGTGCTAAACCGCTGAGCCACCCAGGGATCCCTGCATTGTAATTTTAACTTGCTCTTCCCATGTTTTATGCACTTTTTTGCTCTTTGTATCTCTCCTTTGGTGAAGTGGCTGTTCAAATCTTTTACCCATTTTTATTGAGTTGCAAGAGCTCTTTAATATATTCTGATTACAAGTGTTTTATAAGATACATGTTTTATAAATATCTTTCCCCGTCAAGACTTACTTCTTCAGTTTTCTAACAGAGTTTTTCAAAGAACTGGAGTTTTTAATTCTAATTAAAACCAATGTATCAAACTTGTTTTAATGGTTCGTATTTTTGTGTTCTATATATGAAATCTATGCATAATTCAAGGTCGCAATATTTTTCTTCTACAGTCTATTTGAGAATTTTTATAACCTTGCCTCTTATATTGAATACTATGATCCACTTTGAGTTAACTTCTATATGTGGTGAGAGGTAAGAATAAAAGTGGTTCTTATTTGTTTAGTTTTTTTTACACGAGGGTATCCAATTGTTCAAATACTATTTGTTAGAAACAATATCCTTTCTCCACTGAAAGACCTTGGCATTTTTGTTGAGAATCAAGTTGCCATATATACGTGTTTTTATGTATGGGTTCTCTTTTCTTATCCATTGACCTACATGTCTATCTTTATGCCAGTATGCTATGAGTACTATATACTTATAGTAAGAATTAAATTCTGATAATGTAAATCTTTGCTTTTTATTTCTATTTTTCAACATTGCTGTAGCAATTTCAGATCCTCCACACTTGTATATGAATTTTAGAATTAGTTTGTCAATGTCTATTTTTAAAAGTTTTCTAGTGTTCAGATAGGGATTGAATGGACTCTGTAGACCAGTTTGGGGAAAAAAATGGCATCATAACAATATTGAGTCCTCAGAGACATGAACATAGTCTATCTTTTCATTGTTAGCTCTTCTTGAAATGTTCTCATCAGTGTGTTGTCATTTTCATCATGAATATCTTGCATGCTTTGTCAGATTTATCCTTAAGCATTTCATATTTTTATAATAATATAAACTGTAGTTTTTACTTCAATGCATTTATATATCCAGTTTTTCATGGCATATGGGTCTTAAAAACTCTGATAGGTTCAATATCTGCACTATCTCTTAGCTTGATTCTGTTGATTTCTCTATATTTTCTTGTTTCTTTATGGTTTTCTTCCTATTTCATTGTTTTTCTTTTCTATTATTATTAGTAGTAGTATTATAGCTTTTTGGTGTATCTGGTGATATTTAACTAATAACCATGTTTGAAATAACAGTAGAAACTGAGGCAAATAGGAATTGTAGCTGCAAGCAAATTTTGCAGACCTTTTATGAGGCTGTTAGTGTAGGAGGCTACATCAATTTAGATAGTTGAATGGAATTTGTGCTTTGATGTTGCTATATTCAACTTCGGTGTCCAATAGGCTGCAGACTTCTCCAATGCGGGGTGCATTACCTTGTGTTTAGTAAGCAACCTGTGGTACTAGAAGCATGTCCTCAATATACCTGCTCTGCTCCAATTCTGCTTTTATCAAAATCATGAAGTTGGTGCCACACTCTTACCTTTATTCAACAGTAAATTGTTGTAGCTTATTACCCAGTGCTAAACTTGTGGTGAGATCAAGGAGTTTCTCTATTCTCCTGGTCCAGTTTCAGTTTTAGGCAGACTCCTACATCTGCAACCTTGGGGTAAAGATTTTTCACTCTTCATGTATCTTAGCCCCAGTCTCTGTTTGTATCTGGGGAGTTCCTGCACAGAAGAGTGTTGCTTGCCTTTATCCAATTTGGTAGAAAACCTATATTTCACAACAATTCAATATCCTAGACCCAAGAGTCTTTCCTGCCCCTTCCCTAGGATCACACATTTTGCTTTTACCATCTCCCTCAGATATAATGAATTTTTACGTATATTCTGGTGGCCAGACAATTTTCTACCCCTTTCCAGAGGCAGCTGAATTTTGTTTCTACTCCATTAAAAGCAGTCCTAAGGTTTTACGTGGGTCCTGAGGATGGGAGGATTTCCTGCCCATCCCCAGAAAATTAAAGTTTTGCATCATATGAGAGGAAGGTCCAGGGTAGTGTTTTGACTCTGACTCCAGTGTCAATTAGTTATCAATAAAACCTAATTTTAAAACACACACACAACACAACACAACACAAAACAAAACAAAACAAAACAAAACAGATTTAGCCTGTGGGCTTTAATTTGCCCAGCTTTGTCTTAAAGAACTCCGAGCGATGTGAGATAAAATAAAAGGAAAAGAGATGAGAAAAAGGGCCTTATGCTCTTTTCTATGTGCTTTCTTTACAATATATAAAAGCCTATTCCCACCTTCCCCCAAAATCACCTCACAAGATTCTAATAAATAACCAAGTATATTGTGAAGCCTCCCTTTCTGAATCATGCATCCCTCTATTGACATTTACTTTCCTGTATTATAATTATGTGCGGTGCACATCCACTGCACCTAACCTATTCTGAAGTCCTTGAGAGAAGGCAACATGTCTCATTCATCTTTGTATAGGTATTTTTAGGAATGTAATCATAAGTCTGGAAAGAAAACTGAAAAACCATATGGGCAAAAATGACTTACCTGATGTCAAACCATACTCAATCAGTTGTGACCAAATCAGCCTCATTTTATTATATCCTTGAGTGATTCATGGTTATGAGAAAAGTAAAAGATTATCCAGGAGGCAGATGATGAAAAAAGGAATCTGTAAGTTGGTAACTCCATGAGCCCAAAAAAGTAGACTTCCAAGTGGTAAGTGTCTAGTGGTGGCAAAGATGGTGAGGACAGGGAGAAGAGAAGTACATTTTAGATAATGTGTAAGAAGGAAAGAAAATGGGATTAAAAATCAAAGATTATCCATGTAAATTTAGTTATTTTTATACATTAACACAGTCCATTAATTTTGTTCATTCTAAATGGAAAATGCAAATATGGTCGAAGTTCATGGTGAAGTGACAAGGTTTCTAACTCCTCAGGGGTGGAGAAAGTTGTCTCTACTAGACAGAGTGCAAGGTATTTAGAAGATGTTCAATAAAGATGTCGATTGATGGGCAAAGAGTCTCCTCCCTTAGGTATTTCTAATTATTTCATCTGGTCTGTGCCAGTTGAAGGGATAAAAAGGCAGGGAAAGCAAGACAGAATGTTTCTGCTACAGTAACAATTGACAACGCTATTGCTACTGACAAGAGAAGAATATGGGTAAAACCTGTCAAGTTCTTCAAATTTAGGAAAGGTATTCAATATAAAGTGAGATACATATTTTTTTGTATTTCCTTTGAGCAATTCATGGTAAATAGATTCAAGCTTTTTTAGTCTGTGTCTCAAAATTCCAATTCCAATGTGGCTTTTTATATTCTCTAGTGTTGCCATGTTTCCAGATCTTTCATTTTTCTTCCATCTTATCTCAAGGCTGAAAGAAGTTTATCATATTATTAGACAACAGAGCAGAACAAAACAATACATCAAGCCCCAGCACTCAGTATTGCTTTGCAGAGAAAATCAGGTGAATTCTCTTACTGTGTGGTTAGAGAAACAGAAGAGAATGTCCTAGATCCTATATTTCAGAAATTGAACAGAGTTGATGTGCCTAATTAATGTTAGGGGGAAAAAAAGTATAGCAGATAGATTAGAAAGCAAGAAATTAAAAAGAAATACTGAAAGCCTATGTCTTGACAGAAGAGTTTTATTAAACCAACCTCAGAGCTATGTAGGGCAGAATGAAATTCTGATGTAACATCTGAATTAGACACATAATAAAAATCCCATTGAAAGAGTAGGACTTTGAATCCAGTTGTCATTATTTTAAATGTCAAATGCTATCACTTTTATTAACATAAAAATATGTTACAATGTAAACCCAGAAGCTCACCTATGTTGATCATTAAATTGTACTATTAATTTATAAAGTTGAGGGATCCCTGGGTGGCGCAGCGGTTTGGCGCCTGCCTTTGGCCCAGGGCGCGATCCTGGAGTCCCGGGATCGAATCCCACGTCGGGCTCCCGGTGCATGGAGCCTGCTTCTCTCCCTCTGCCTGTGTCTCTGCCTCTCTCTCTCTGTCACTATCATAAATAAGTAAAAATAAATAAATAAAATAAATAAATAAATAAAATTTAAAAATAAAAAAAAATTATAAAGTTGAGATTATGCCTGGGTGGCTCAGTGGTTGAGCATTTGCCTTTGGCTCAGATTGTGATCCCAGGGTCCTGAGATTGAATCCCACATCAGGTGGGGAGGGAGCCTGCTTCCCCCTCTGCCTAAGTCTCTGCCTCTCTCTTTCTGTGTCTCTCATGAATAAATAAATAAAATCTTTAAATAAATTTTATAAAGCTGGGTCTTCTCTAAAATAGATATCTAAAATATCCATAACTGCACAATTTTTAACGAGTAACCATACAGAGTTACCATTTGTGATCTAAAATCTCTTTGATTGGGAACCCTGGGTGGCGCAGCGGTTTAGCGCCTGCCTTTGGCCCAGGGCGCGATCCTGGAGACCCGGGATGGAATCCCACGTCGGGCTCCCAGTGTATGGAGCCTGCTTCTCCCTCTGCCTGTATCTCTGCCTCTCTCTCTCTCTCTGTGACTATCATAAAATAAATAAAAAAAATAAAAAAATAAAAATAAAAAAATAAAATCTCTTTGATTAAAGACAAACATAATGAAAACTATTTTCTATTACCACTTAGATAAGTTTCAAGAGAAACTAGGATCAGTATTATTAAATCTTTGGGAATGGATATTGGGTTTGTTTCATCTTCAATTTTGGAAACGAATGCATTTTAAGCTATGATACATGAGCTCAATTTGCCACATCTGGCTTTAAATGTGTGAGAAAGATTGTCCTGTGGTATTTACAGTAATAGAATACAGCTGATGTGATCATTCAGCTACATGTTCTGGACGATTCTTGCATGCCTCAAGTGAGCCATATCAGGCACCAGAGACGTAAACCCCATGAGAAGTGTAGTCATTTTCCCCACATGCAGGATTTAAAGCACCACTAGATCATAAAATGCAGTGTACAGATGACAGAAGCAGCCACGTCATGAGCCAAGGCTCTGCAAACTAGCAAAGCACCACCAGCAAGTGTCTGCTAAACCAGAGCCATGCTTCCAGCAACCCAACTACCCTCAGTTTTTACCTTTAAACTTACATTTTGGGCCGGTGATAAATTCCTACCTCTTACGTTTTTCATAAAAAAATTTAAAGCATCATCATAATTTTCTAAGGCGTCTTGCTTTTTCTTCTCTAGCTTTAGATTAACTTTTTTCCTTGCATATGCTATTATGAGGAAATTTAATTGAATTTCTTTTAATTGAACTCAACTAAACTTTTGTAGATCGATGATATCAAACCCTGGAAAGTCGCTTTCATGGAGCTTATTATCTAATAGGGAAAACGGAATGGGGCTTGACATTAACAATAAATTCAAATTCAGATTAGCTATTAAAAATTTTTGAATTGATAAAGTAATAGAATTTCAAGTATTTATTAAAAGGTAATGTAGTGTGTTACTTTGGAGCACAGGCATTGTCGGGAGGAAAATAAATGTTTATTATGCTACAGGCCATTTTGGTTTAATGAATAGAGATTAGTACATTATACTTAGATCACTTTTTTTAGAATTTAAAAATGAATGTTCTGAGAGATTCAAAGCATTTTAAAAGTTTATTCTTTTTATGTTACCGGCATTAAATATTTAGCAAGCCGAAGCTATTTGAGAAATTGTGTTTGCATTGCTAATCTACATAGCCATTCTTTTTTTCTTGAATCTGTGCATTTCCAGATAAGATAAAGGAAAGAAGCCAATAGGCGGAAGTGGGGGGAAAATTGGTATTTTTCTCAGTTTGGCTGATGTGAATTCCTGAAAGAAAGAAGGGGGAGCAGCAATGAGTGGGCTACCTACAAGCGTCATCACACTTATAAAGATGTAAAACATAGAAATTAAGAATAAAGAAGGAGTCTATTGTGGCTGGAGAATTAGGAGTACTTTATGCAGTACTTTAAATAAAAGTTATTTCTTTTCCCCCAGAGATACAAAGTTTTGTCCCAGTTTGTTTGACACAAAGCTTACAGAGTCAAGCCAAACTGTTCAAGACAAGAAGAAAAGCTTTGTGATACTGACAGAAGCCAAAGTCCTTTAAAATCCTTCCAGTGTGTGAAATACATTTTGGGCTGCTTCTCCTGGAGTCAGCCAGCTTATGCATGCTGCAATTGTCCAGCCTTATTGTCCACACCAAATGTCTGAGAAATCCTTGACCACACTGTACACAGTATTAAAGTAGAATAGGACTCAACGTGGCCTTATATTTTGTTCATATTGCCCTTGAAGTTTAAATGACAAAAGTAAACGGCAAGTTTAAATCAATTTTTCATACGAGGATTTTCAAAGGCACAAAATTTTATTGTTCTGTGGCATGGTCCATATGTTTAAACTAGAGCTTTTAATGGGTCAGCCAAAAGACAGTAGAATGGACACTCGTATTTTACTTTCTTCCACAACTTTAAATTGTTTATTTCTGCGTTGCCTCCAGTTAACTACACTTACTATAGGAAATAAATCATACTTACTGCTCATCTTATGTTCTTGCTGAATTTCACATCGAAGTTTCAGTTTCTCCAGAAATATGGTGCTACTAAACTCAGGATTCCCTTTGTAGTTAAATCAGACTTTATCACATAATCAGGGCTGAAGCAGTAGCATCCAGGTTTCATTCAATCCTGTCATATATTTAATTATTATATCCTTTAAAACTGGTGTAGGATGAAATGTGTCCAAAAGGAACTTGTTATGACTTCAAACATTGAAATTAGGACCTTTGAGTTGGAGTTTTATATTATTCATTTTTTTCCTCCAAATTTTCACCGTAAAAATAGATCCTGTGGCGAATTTGAACTTTAGTAAGATGTAGAAATCAGATCACATTGCTAGAGCTTCTTCATGTCTAAGGTCAATATGGGGAAAAGCAGGTCTCTTTCATCGGGCTTAAAAGTGGGATTTCCAACCCACATGCAGAAAGTGGCATTTATATAAACTGAAAGACATTAACTTTTAGTAGAAACTTTTGTGGGCAGTATCAATGTAGAGTAGAGTCATTGCCACGGGGAAATCTTCTATCACTTTAAGCAGTGAGTAAAATAAAAGACTTTTACAAAGTAAGGAGTTCTGGTTTCATCTCCTCTAGTAATTTATTATTGCATACCAATTTCTGGTTCCAGGGAAAGAAACTGAATTTGAGAACTCCCTTCCCCTCAAAACTACCAGTGGGCTAAGTTTAGAAAGACTATATACTTCAAATAAATAATATATATGTGTATATCCGTAAGTATACATATATATAAACACACACACTAGTATATATACTACCTTGAGAGATAAAAGTTGGGCAAAGGGTAGCATCATACACTATGGGATGTAAACTCATTTGAAGGCTCCTTAAAGGTATTACCTATGCATATATGTTGGAGTCATTGGCTAATAGCTCTCTCGAAGGATTGTTTTGTGTTAATCAGATGGCCTGACAGATACTCTTTGGATTTTGAAGATATTAATATGAATTGCTAACGTTGTGTTAGTTAGAATTTTTGCATCTATGTTCATGAGGCATACTGGTCTGTAGTTCTCTTGTCATGTCTTTGTCTGGTTTTAGGATCATAGTATATACTAGTCTCATAAAATAAGGAACTTTTCACTCTCTTTTTGCCGGAGGTTGTGCATAACTGATGTTATTTCTTTTGTTTTTGTAGAATGCAACAAGGAAGCCGTCAGGGCCTGGAGTTTTCTTTGTGGAAAAGTTTTTAACTATGAGTTTAACTTCTTTATAGATATTACACTATTCAGGTTATATATTTCTTCCTGGGAAAGATCATGTCTTTGTGTCTTTAGGATATTTTCTGACATAAAGTTGTTATAATAATCCCTCATTGTCCTGTTAATATCTATAGAATCTACATTATGTCACCTCTGTCCTTCCAGATATAGATCATTTATTTTATCCTTCATCAGTCTGGCAAGAGGTTGTTTTTTTGTTTTTTGTTTTTGTTTTTTTTTAAGCTGGGATCTCTGAAAGGCTGGCCCTGAACTGTCATCTCTGGCTCTGCAGGCCCTGGGGCTTCATTTGCCAGACCCACCAGTGGAGAGTGAGGATGAAGAGGAGGAGGGAGCTACCGGACTGAGCAACCACAGCTCTATTCCCATGGACCCCGGTAAAGAGAGCATTCTGTCCTTCTGGAATAACCATGGAGGAAAGGGGATGGGTCAGAGCCAGTAAAGGGAAGTCACTGAGGAATAACCTGTTCCCAAAACAACACTTTGTAATCTAAGATTTTACAGACTTCAGAATCCAGGTGGAATGCTAGCTAGTGTGCTAGACGTGGGTGATAGGCAGGCTTGCCTGGAAATAACAAAATGGATTTGGCCACCCTTCTGGCCCAAGGGTTGTGGGTTAATTCAAGGAATGGGAAGTGGAGCTGTTTCCCTAGCTGCTATCCCCTAACTGTTCTCTGTGCTTTCAGAACATGTGGAGCTGGTGAAAAGGATGATGGCTGGAGTAAGCCTGCCTGCACCAGGGGTTCCTGCCTGGGCTCGGGAGATCTCAGATGCCCAGTGGGAAGATGTGGTACAGAAGGCCCCCCAAGCTCGGCAGGGAGCCCCAGCCTGGAAGTGATTACCCTAAGAGCTGCCTTATCTCCCTGCATTCCAGGCCAGAACCAGCACAGGACTGAACACACCCCTGGTTGTAATGTGCATCTCCATCTTCCCCCTCTCCCTTTCCACATCAAGGCAAATCAGACTTCTTCTCAGAGACCCACTTTATTCAGTTCTGTACATATGGGGACATCGGCCCAAGCCCAATCCATCTTAGCATGTATCACTCTGTGGAGAATAAAGCACCCTATGTACACAGCCAATTTTACTTATCTTCTCAGAGAACAACATTTAAATTCATGGATTTTTGTGATTATTTTTTCTTTTATATTTTACTTTAATTCCCACTCTTATTTTTTTTCCTTTTTAATTTGTTCTTTTTTTTTTCTTTCTTTCCATTGCTTACTATGGGTAAATTTGCTTTTATTTTCTTAGTTTGTGAAAGCTAAAAATTGATTTTAGACTTTTTTTCTTTCTTAATATAAGATATAGGTGCTACCAATTTCTCTCTAAATACCTATTTAGTCATATACATCACATAGATTTTGATATGACTCCATTTTCATATTCATTCAAATACTTTCAAATTTTTCCTTCAATGTTTTATTTGACCCATGATAACATGGATTATTATGTTAGGTTTCCAAAATCTTTGGGATTTTCCTGCTACCTTTTGGTTATTGGTTTCCAGTTATTGATTAATGAACTTCAGTATAATGTAGAAATCAGACCACATTGCCGAAACTTCATGTGAGGTTGCTATGGAGAAAGTGACCTATTATTAAATTTCTACGAATTTGAGGATTTTTCCAGATGCCTTTGGTCATTGATTTCACAATTCCATGCTGGTCAGAAAATATATTTTGTAATACTTGAATTCTTTTAAATTTATTAAGATTTATTTATGGTCTATAATATAATTTGTCTTGGGAAATGTTCTATGTACATTAGAAAAAAATGTGTGTTTTTTTTATTTTTAGGTGGAGTGTTCTATAAACATAAATTAGATCATTTGGTTTGGTAGTTTATCTGCTATATTTTTACTGATTTTCTGTTTACTTGTCCCATCCTTTATTGAGATAGACTTGTTAAAATACATAAATATAATTGTGCTGTCTAGTTTTTATTTGTTTTGTTGATTTTTGCTTCATAATTTTGAAGTTATCTTATTAGGTATATACATGTTTAAAATTGTGCCCTTTTTAATGACTTGCTAGAAATCTCTTTGGTCAGTTGTTATTATAGACACTTCTGTTTTCTTTTGATGTATGTTTCCATGGTTTATGTTTTTCCATCCTTTTAATTTTGACCTATTTATATTTTGTATTTAAAGTAGATTTCTTACAGGCAGCGTATAGTTGGATCTTACTTTTTAACTAATTGCACAATCACTGTCTTAATTTGGGGTTTTAAAACACTTATATTGAATTAAATTATTGCTTCAGTTTATTTATATCTGTGACACTGTTACTTGTTTTCTTAATTTTCTGAATTTGTCCTTTTAGTGTTTTGTTCCCTTTTACCTCGTTTTCTGCATTCTTTTTGATTGAGAGTTTTTATGGTCCCATTTTATTTTATTTTTCTTGGATTACTAAATATTAATCTTTGCTTTTGACTTCTTTTGCATGCTTTAGAATTTAGAGTATAGATTCATGTAATATGATGATGAATAAATAATTAAACATGTGACTTAAAAAGTTAAAAAAATAATTACAAAACAATGGAATAAAAGTTCAAGGGAAGATATACTTAATCAGAAATAAATTTTTAAAACTTTTCTCTTTGAAAAATTAAAATAAATAAACCACTAACTTTACTAATTAAAAATGAAAAAGAAATAAATAAAAAAAGAATAAAGAAAAAATTACCAGATAGAAAATTTTTAAAGATTTTATTTATTTATTCATGAGTGACACACAGAGGCAGAGACATAGGCAGAGGGAGAAGTAGGCTCCCACAGGGAGCCCAATGCGAGACTCAATCCCAGGACATTTGGATCACTCCCTGAGCCAAAGACAGACACTCCACCACTGAGCCACCCAGGCGTCCCAAAGACAGATATTTTTAAAACGTCCTGTGGAGTTATTTTTGCAACTCTGATAATTGATACTCCTGAAAGCTTGGATAAAATGGATGGCATTCTAAAATTTAGTCAAGAAGCAAGAGAAAATTTAAATAGATCGGTTTTCATAGAAAATAATGAAAAGAAAAGACAATTTCTAAGGAAGATATACTCCAACCCTTTCAGAAAGCTTTAACCTGGTTTCACAAAGAAAATTTTCCAAACTTCTGGGATAAACATAATTCCAATTGTATTTGTTTAAACTTTTTAAGGATATATTTTAACTTCTTATATTAATACAAGATAAAATGGCAAAACTTGACAAAATAATCCAATTTCATTCATGAACAGCAATGCAAAAATCCAAAATAAGATCTTAGCGAATAGAATCTAGCAGAATCTAAAAGAGCTGATATACCATAAGCAAGTGTAGTTCATTATAGAAATCCAACGATTGTTTATAACAGCAAATTATTAATGTAACCTTAGGATCACAAAGGAGAGCTATTGGTATATCTATAGGTGGTAAGAGGTATTTGAAAAAAAAAAATCTATTCCTTTTAAACACATCCAAGAAAATAAATAGATGGACACTACCTAAGCTCAAGAACATATATTTAGATGATCTTTGACTTAGCTTCTAATAAATATAGAGTTTCATTTATCTAAGCACATTGTTCTAATGAATGCCAACATCTGAGATAAGGCATGCTTTCAGATTTTGGAACATAAAAGAATTTTTTAAGTATTTTAAGACAGATCCAATTTTAATCCAATCTACCTTATTGTATAGAGAGGCAGATGATAATGATAGATGATTTATCTAATAATGATTAGATAAATGATAATCTAAAAAACAATAGTATTAAAGAGAAAGATATATAAAATTAGCATTCTTGAAAAATGTAAGTATCTAAATAAATAAAAAAAACATACCCCTGAAAAAGATAAATTTATATATCAAAATGGCATACCATGTAGAGAAAAAAATTAATTCTAAACTATCAACACCACAACCTCCTATACAATATATCTTTACAAATTTACTGAACCATAATAATAAAGAGTCTTGTATGCATCTAAGTAAAAAATATAAATCATACAGGAGGCATATTAATTTGACTGGAATCAGACATTTTTTGATAACAATCTTCAGTACTATGAAATAGGGTTCAAAACAAAATAACAGGTCCCAAATGGAGTCACTTATGCTAATCCTAACTAAGACTTAATTATAGGGGATCCCTGGGTTGCTCAGCTGTTTAGCTTCTGCCTTCAGCCCAGGGCATAATCCTAGAGTCCCTGGATCGAGTCCCACATGAGGCTCTGCATGGAGTCTGCTTCTGCCTCTCTCTCTCTTTCTCTCTCTCTCTCCTAATAAATAAATAAATAAAATATTTTTTTAAAAAAGACTTAATTACAGTTTCAGCTTTTCACAGAAATGGAATCTCAGAATCAATCAGTTAGGAATAACTTGGTCAGCACTAGTGAGATAATCTTCCTGAGAGACACCCTCTCCAACATCATGCCCTAAAGGAAAGTAACCTTGTCACAAGCATCAGCATTTTGCTAGTATAACTTCCTTGCACTGCCTATAAAAGTGTTTCATTTTGTATAGCTTCTCAGAACACCTTTCTAACTGCTTGATGGGATGATGCCTGATTTATGAATCACTGAATAAAGCCAATAAAATTCTTAAAATGTACTCATTTCAATTTTGTTCTTTAACCTGGTGAAGCAATATCTATAAATTTAGAGAAAAATAAAATGGAACTCAAAAATAGTCAAATTTTCTTTTCTGTAAAGAAGACATGAACAGGATAACTTCCCTTTGAGCTTTCCAGAAATAAAAATATTTTACTATAAAAATACTTTGCTGTGGAAAATATGTGGCTATGTGTATCAGATCCATTTATATATAGCATGTAGGCTAACCAACTATGTAAAGCAAGATTTCAAAACAGAGTGTAACTACTGTAAATGTGAAAATAATGTCTAAAAAAAGGAAGGGGAAGAAAGAGTAAAAGTTTGAAGAAGTCATAAGTGTGGTTATTCTGTTCTACAACACACAGTCAATAATGTTATTGAAAGTTTAAATACTCCAGCTTATGGAATGTTTCTTTTTAAATTTTAAAGAATTTAAGGAATGAATACCGCTCTGTTGTAAAACCATCTCTTTATCAGTTGCCAAATTCATATTAATATCTAGTTCTTCTGTTGAAATCAATTAATTTAAAATGCAATATTTTATTAACATAAAATAGCATGATCTCACTCTTGGAATATTATCAGTCATCTCTGTCTTAAATATATATTCTTCCAACTGTTTATATTCAGAATCATGTACCCTAGGTGGTTATGTCTGGAGAGTAGACTTAGGTGTAACTTAATTTCTTCTTCTTATTCTAGTTTATTTGAATTTTTATATGGGGCATATATTATATTTTTAGAAACTCAATGGAGTTATTTTTAAATATAAAGACATTTGTCCAAATGAAGAAAAATATCTGGTTATATGAGATCAACCACAGAGCTGTGATAGAATTGTGGGACAGGTGTGGGTTTATCCACCCAAAATTATACTGCCAAAGTTCAGAACACAAGGAGCATAAGACAAGAATTAGTATCTGTTTCTCAAAGTGCAAACGTACAGGATGGCCACATGTGTGGTAATATGTATGTTAATAATAGCAGAATATCCTAATAATATATCCATTCGTCACTAAAAACAGAACTGAAATCATTGATGTTTTGTAAAAAATCTTGACATAAAAGATGTAGTCTCATATCTATATTTTATATTAAAAACTATAACCTTAAAAGTCCAACAACAAAACACTAATAAATGCACAATGCAACCATTTATCTTTTCTGAACCAATATTTTTCTGCCAATACCAATAACAGCAGTGCAAAATCCCTTTTATTTTTCCAATATGTATGAGAAGTAACAGAGTAGGGGGCGGATTTGTGTAAATTTGTGACTATTATAGATCATGCCTAATTACATGAAAGAATATTTGCAAATTTATGAACTATAAAGCTGTATATTATGATTACTAAAAGGACTATCCATCAATTAAACAGACCGTGTCTCTTATTTATAAAAATCATTACATAAAACTTGACTGAAACTGACCCTCATTATAAAAAATCATGTCACATACCAAAATAGTTGTTGAGACCTGAGCACCTTAACATTATTTGAGAAGCACTAATTACTTTAATGAAGGGAGAGGACCTGAATTCAAATGATTTTCAATGAAACTAAAAGTCCAACAATCTTAATTAATCAATTTGCTTGCCACGGATAACACTGACCCCTGTTTTAGTCCCAACATACATACATATATATATGTATGTAACAGGAAGTATTACCTCAAGTGGGTCTCAGTTATTTGAGTGTGGGTTCTGTAGGTTTGATAAAAAATAACTTACTCTTACAACTAAAGATTATTACACAGTCAAGTCTATGTTTTAAGTCTTTAATTTGAATAGGTCAATAGACTTAGATCTTCTGTTTATTAAAGTAATTAAAATGGACATATCACAATACCCTTGGTTGTCTACTAATCTCCATGTTATTCTAGAACTAATGAATCAAAAAAAAAAAAAAAAAGGGAGGAGG
This sequence comes from Nyctereutes procyonoides, assembly GCF_905146905.1. Taxonomy (NCBI): domain Eukaryota; kingdom Metazoa; phylum Chordata; class Mammalia; order Carnivora; family Canidae; genus Nyctereutes; species Nyctereutes procyonoides. Next base: position 18,705,318 of record NW_026575132.1, on the reverse strand, counting down.
GAGACTTTTCAACAATTCAATGGACTCAGACCATTGCCTTGTGCAGATTTGTACTTATACCCTACAGGTTCGTCCGCTTTCATTCGTGCTTTATGTATCTCCAGAGATATATATGCGTGCTTTCCCTACTTAAAATGGAATATTTTTGCAATTATCATTTATAAGATGAACAATGCTCTGAGTATTTGAATCAAATTTTATCTCTTCTTTTTTCATTTGGCTTCAAAACGTTTTAAATTTCTAGCCAATAATCTATGCCATTTCCCTTTGTCTGTCACAGAAGTGACATTTTCTTTGATCATCATTTTCATAATTGGAAAATATTTTCTTTATACTTCTTGGTATATAACGGATGCTTTATCTCCTTTACATACTTCAACAACCCCAATTATTTTCCTACATAGCTGAGTTGTTGTTGGTTGTTATTTTTTTTATCCACTGTGAAAAATGTTTCTTACAAACATTCTTTAAAAATCATTTTAGAAATCTCACTGTCAAGAAAAAATATGCAATTTGTGGCAACATTTTTTGTGCTGGTAGAAAAACGTTAATCTCCATTTCATCCACTAAATGATCACAGTTTACATGTGGTTTAATGGGACTACCTATGCATGACGGATATTGTTAAATTATGTAAATCTCATAATAAGTTTATCTGGTAATATGATCAGAATAACAGACAATGCTTTGCTTGAAACCCCATGACAAATGCCACAAAATATTGGAAGGAGCATAACTTTAAGGGTTTTTTTTTGTGGTGAGAAAATTAAAAGGAACATTTTACATAATACATATATGCATGGCTCTTACTTTGAGTGTTATTCTTTTTGATCTAAAGGAGTTGTTGGCTGCCTATTCTGAAGGACTTGAAAGCTAAGAAAATTTACATCTCAACAGCAAAGCTAATACACTGGAAGGAAGGACCAAGGACTGGCCTAGAAACTGAATAACCCACACTATAATTTTACTGTTCTGTGAGAATAGAAAACCCATGCTCTTTGCATAATGAGCATTTGAAAGGTTAAAGCACAAAGTCAATTCAGTGCTATTGTCTAGGTCATGCCCTAGTGGTCAGGCAAGGCAGCTACTGATAGGATTTAAAGGACCTTAACAGATAGCCCTGCCACTCCACCATCCTCCTACCCCAGGAAAATTTATTTCCCTACCATCCTACCACGCCTGAAATATCTAGTATTATCCTAAGCCCTGGAATTGGCAAATGTTACCTTAAGTGGCAAAATGGACTTTGCAGATGTAATTAAATTCATGATCTTAACATGGGGAGAATATCTTGGGTTATTTAAATGGATCCTAAGGGCAACCATGTGTCCTTAGAAAAGGGAAATGGAGGGAGATAAGGCAAAAGACAGAAAAAAGATACAATATGATGATAGAAGCCAGATGCTACACTGCTAGCTTTGAAGATGGAGGAAGAACGAGGAGCCAAAGAAAGCAAGGAATGTACCTCTAGAAGACGGAGGCCAAGAAATTGATTGTTTTCAAGATCTGCTGGAAGAAGCTCATCCCTGATTTGGGACTTCTGATCTCCAGAACTGTATGATAATAAATTGTGTGTGTGTGTATGTGTGTGTGTGTGTGTGTGTGTGTGTGTGTGTGTGTAAACCATCAAGTGTGTAGTAATTTGTTATAGAAGCAATAGGAACTTAATATATTTAGTAATCATATGGATGACTTAGACACTTGAATCCCATCTATGTGCATGCATTCTAATTAGGAATGGCATTAGGAAGCATAGAGCAGGAATATAGATGGTATTCCATAAGATTTTTTTCTGGAGTCAAAAAGAAGTCAGCTTCAGGGAAGCTTAAGGCTTGGGCAGAGCACAACTGAGAATAGCACAACTTTTATCCCACCTCTTAGTATTATTATATATGTTGTTTAACTCTGTCCTAATGTAGCTATTACCACACTTGGTCATATAATCTCAATAACATAAGCAACTTCCGACTTGACAGTGGCTAGTTGCAGTGTCTTAGTGGGAAAATGACCTACCCACTTTGGATCTTCAGAGCTTTTTCCTTTCCCTTTCATTTGTGTCAGAAATAAATGCCTTCTACTGAATCCACAGGGCCTGTCACCTGACGTTTTTGTGTACTGTTTTCAGCACAACACAATGCTTATGGAAGTTACAAAAGGAATGAAAGAATGCTCACTTAGAGCTAATAATCTAGCTATAAAGGTAATTGCCTCCTGTGATGATCTACATCTATATTCCGTTACTATTCATACACATTTGAAGGTCTAGGATATATATATGCACTTATGTATTTTAAACCTTCTTTCCAACCAACATATCAAAAATATAATTTAAAGCAGTGTTTACGAAAGGAAGGTGCTGAAGGGAAGTAATTGATTGCAATTAATCGGGAAAGTTCCCTGGAAGAGGTCACTTTTAAGATGTGTTCTACAGAAAAGAGAGTCATTGATTGGCATAGAGGAACCCAGAAATTTCTGCAACTGTGGAATCCAGAGCCAAGAGGAGAAACAGTCCTGTCACAGAAAGCTAGGGATCGTCACACAAACCAACATGAAGTAATAATGTAAGTGACACTTCTGTGGTTTAAGCTGGATGTAGCAAGTAGAATCTGAGTACATTTTAAACCCTATTATGGCACTTTGTTTAATGGCAAGTGTGAAACACCTCTGCTAAATCATTCCTGGCATAATCAATGTAGTCACTGCCGTGTCTAACTGCATTTTCATAGGTTTGCTGCCTTAGCACATTTCCAGAGTTATTCCTTCCTCTCCTTCACCAGCTCTCTACTAAAATGCTCTGGTAATCATCCTTTACTGAACTTGAAGGCTGTGTCCTCTTCAGAATGCTCATCTATGCCAATGGCCTTCCGAGTTTAATGGCATGTAATTACTGTTCCCTCCTTAAACTGTGCAACTTCCGTAGGTGTAAAAGTAAGCAATATTCTGCCAAAATTCCTTCCCTCTAGGAGAAACACGAAAGTGAAGCAAGGTTATTGGTATCCATGCCAAACAGAAAGAGACTGACAAAGCCGATTCATCCTCTCGTCTGCAGGATCAAATTAAAGGCACAAGCCAAGCCTTTCCTTGAGCCTTGACCTGACTGGGTCAATGTGAAATAACCTCACTCCTCATCTGCGTCAGTTGAAACAGGGTTGTTTTGAGAGAGAGCCAAATCTGGGCTATTTATTTCTGTTAATACAATCAATTATTATGATAGTTCATCAGGGTTGTGAGCGAGTGAAATTTCTAAAGATACTGGGTCTGTAAGAATTCAATTATGAGCCGTTCTATAGATTAGCATCAGCACACTAATATTAAAATATTCTCGACTCATCACATACAAATATGTCCAAATGTAAATATCTGTTAATCAGTCAATACATATAACATGTCAAGCTTCCACACAATTGTTGTAACATTCAGGTAGCTTCTCTACTGACAAATAAAGTATTTGCAAAAACACTGGCAAATACAGTTAGTGGTCTTTCTGGTAGATGTCGGCTGTCAATAAAAAATGAAAATGCCAAAGGATATCCCAGAGCACATAAAATATTTTTAAAGGGAATTAAACAGCTACAGAAGAGTGAGATTTTATTCTAAATATTTACATTTCAATATTAATTCTGATACTAAAATACTTTACACGAAGAGACTACAACTCTTTTTTTTTATTTTTATTTTAATTTATGATAGTCACACACAGAGAGAGAGAGAGGGAGGCAGAGACACAGGCAGAGGGAGAAGCAGGCTCCATGCACCGGGAGCCCGACGTGGGATTCGATCCTGGGTCTCCAGGATCGCGCCCTGGGCCAAAGGCATGCGCCAAACCGCTGCGCCACCCAGAGATCCCGAGACTACAACTCTTAATAAAAACAACTCAAGCCCGCCTTCAGGCTAACTCAGGCATTTTCATGTTTGCGCCTGGCAGAGAGATGACAGTAACAAGTATACGTCCAAGCATTACCTTCACAATGGAGTAGGGATTAAAACCTCCAAGGTAAGAATCTTTCACACAGTATGAATGTACCTCCAGTTGTCTTCTTCCCTCCACCAGTTAAGCTGTTCATATTTAAAACCTAGACTTCTCCTGGATTAACTCAGATGATTTTTTTTTTGGAGGGGTCATTGAAGTAGACTGCCCACATACTCCTTTAAGAAAACCTGCCTGGCAAGCACAGGTGACTGAGAGCGCCAAATGCTGCCACTTTGTACCCACCAGTGTCCGTGCCAGGCCACTCCTGGTCTGCTGCTCCAGTCATGACTGAGCATGGCAGGAGTGGAGGGAAGTAGTACAGTCCTCACCCACCTGAGCATTCCTATGTGATGGGGGATTCCTGTAACCTGCAATTTTGGCTAGGGGACTTGCTATCAGCCGGCCGAAACTCTCCAAACAGCACTGCATTCTGAGGCTCTTCCTATCCAATCCTTCCTTTACTAAGTTACAATTGAGATGTGAAGGCTCTCTCTGCCTTCTCTACCTCCTGCTTCTCTCCTCCATAGTCATATTTACCCAATAATCTCCTGCGCATCTAGTACAATCTAGGTATCTGATTCTTGGAGGACCCAAACTGAAACAGGTGGTTCCAGGATTAAGGTGAGTAATGGACATACTGTCACTCCCAGTGATCCCCGGGGGGACTTTGAGCATAACTCTAAGCTTGGCAGGGTTAGATGTCTTGGTCATCAAGAGGAATACACTCTTGCCAGGGATATAGCAAAACTTTCATTGAATTACAAGCAACAAACACTATCAGGGTGCTTTGGACTCCTTATATTTAGGGACCAGTAGGCAAGAAATAGTTACCATGTTGGGAGGGTAAATTGAATGGGCAGTAAGAGGAGATAGGGCTGGTTTTATACACTCAGGTAAGGGAGGAATACCCGTGAAACTGGGTCATGGTTTCATGGAGCTTCAAGTTATTCCTTTGCCCATTTGTCACTGGGAACAGATACATGAAGCAACCTGGTACTGAGAAATGTATGATTACCAAAGTCTCAGACTCCTTAGGATTGAAGATTTGGGTCGTGTCTCCAGATAAGCTATCAAGACCTCCCCAGGTAACAGGCAAGGGTGAAGGGAATTCACAATCTGGAGGGTGGCGATGGCGATTCATCTTGCTAGCTGTGAAATATCCCCCTTTGAAGTTTCCTCGCAGGAATGATGGGCCACCAGAACCATGGAATAAGTGCCCCCATCTATGTGGAGAAGTGAGTCTCTGCAGTCAAAAGGGACTTTATGGGTGTCCTGCTCATCTCTCTCTTTAAGGAGACCTGCTGTGGGAGTGTAGCTGGTTGAGAAACTTCAGTTGTCACAGCTTTGAATCCCTGTCCACACTTCCTCTGGGTGGTCCCAGCCAATGACAAAGCCCGGCAGAGTGTACTGGAACCTGGTTGTGGCTGCCCACATGAACTAATGGGCAACTTTCAGTTGGGCACTCTTGATTAGCTTGGACAACACTTTCTCAGAACCATTCTTCATGATGAAATGTTTTCTACCCAATGTTTTCTTACCTTCCTCCTTTCACTGATGTCAGACCTGCATCATGGTCATGGGACCTTCCTGCCTATTTTACATGATAAGAATTTCCCTGATAACTCTCTCACATATCTACTCCAGTCTCAGCACTTGCCTCTCAGAAGACAAAAATGACACAATTTGTCAATAAAAAAGGTGTTGCACTTCAATTGATTCAGCATATCATGTATCACCTCCTTCCCACACTCTTTCAGTTGGAAGCAGTCCCAATTGCATTGCCTTCCAATGTCCTTACATATTTTTTTAAGTGAATACTCCTTTTAAAGAACTTGTTTCAGTATGACTAGTTTCTCTGACCCTAAGTGGAAATAAACAAGTGTCCTCACTACTTCCATAAATACTCTCCTTTGTTTTCCACAAAAAGAAATCTTAATCTTCTCCATGAAATATTTACTTCTAATTCCAAGACAAAATCGTTTTCTCTTTTCTAGATTTTTTATGCTCCCTAAAAGTTTATGCCATAAAATCTGACAATAGGATGCAACTTCTCAATTCGTGCTTTAAATTTTTATTTTATTTACAAAATTGATTAGAGCCAAAATTAATTTTGAGCTTTAACACTAGGGCCAAAGCTATCTTTTCACAAATTTGGATTTTTAAAATATATATGTAAAAGATTTATTTTAATTTAAAAAAGAGTTGATTTTTACCATAGCATAACTGAAAATCCAGAAGCTCAAAGTAGAAAATAACTCACAATCTCTGACCATCGTTAATTATTATTGATATTTACTATATAAAAAGGTATTATTTGTCTTATTCTATGCCTATATAAACACATAACTATAAAATGTAGCATTTATACACAGAAGTTTCCCTGTTTTACACCTACTATAAGTTATTTGTAATTGATATTTTGTTAAGTGGTTTTATTAACATTGTTAAAATGTAATGATTAAAAGTATCAGAAGTAGTATGATTGATTTAACCAATTCTTTAGTATTGAAAGTTTAGGTTTTTTTTAAATTTTTTTCTAAATATTAAATTATTCTACAAAATATATTTCTATACAGACATCTTTTATGTTTCCCTCAGGTTGAATTTCTACAATTCTAGATCAAATTTCTTTATACAGTTTTTAAACTCTTGATATATAGTATCAGAAATGTATATTGCTAGAAAAGTTGTGCCAATTTAAATAATTTTGATATTGTCCTGATCTTTAGTAATATTTTAAGGGTTTTTTTTCCAGTTTTATAGACATGTTTTTGTGTTTTTATTTATATTTGCTCATTTACTTAGCCAACTTTTTTTCCCCCTCAATTTTGCTGCTTCTAATATGAGGGGGAGAAAAAAAGAATGGACTTTGGATTCCTTCAAACCTAAATTTGAGCTCTGATTATTAAACTTAGTTTTTGAAATGCAGAGCCACTCACTTAAACTCTTTAAGACTCAGGGCTGGTTTTGTTTTGTTTTGTTTTGTTTTGTAGTAGACTCCACAACCAGCATGGAGCCCAACCGGAGATCAAGTCAGATGTTTAAGTGACTGAGTCACTGAGGCGCCCCAGTGAAAAACTCTTAATGCATTGTCTAGCATATAGAAACTGCTCAAAAAAGTTAATTATTAGCTTATAAATCTTGAATCTTTTTGATTGCTGTTAAATTTCTATTCACATTCTCATTGTTCTTGCTGAGGCATGAATGTCAATTCAGACACACAAAAGTCAGTGATTCTACCCATTATTAAGCTTTATTAATAATATCAAGGATGCAGGTAATTGCAAGGCACTGGCAAAGCATAAAGGAGTCTGGAACTATCAGTGCTACTCTTCAGGTCCTTCTTCTATCACATTGTGCCCTCGTCCAGATGTAACATATGGGGTTTCTAAGTTAAGCAACCAGGATATTACTTACACAATAGGAAACTCTTTTGGCTCTGAAACGCTCCCAATTTATATTCATTTATATAACTAATGTGATATTTTCTAGAGAGCTATTCCCCATAAATACATGGATTCCAGTTATGATCCATTTAAGTAATCCTAGACTATGCAACATCCTGCTGAAAACATTCCGTGGACTCACCTACCAGTAAATAGCATTAGTGTGTTTGCCAGAACGTGTGTTATTAGTATGTTTACAAAGAGATTACACAGGAATTAAATTTTAGTGTTGCTATTTTGATTTGTAAAAATTCTTGATAAAATAGGAAAAAATATCCAACCTTTTGTCATATATGTCACAAAAATTCTCCTCCCAGGATTTTATACTCTCTTGAATCCTATTAGTGGCATTTCTGATCAACAGAAGTACTTGTATATGTAGTACTATTTTTTTCTTTAGTCAATCTTATCATTTTCTTTTTTTCAAGAAAAGATGTTACTTAGATAGCCATAGCCCCTTTTAAGATCAAATGAACACTAAACTTAATCTTTTAGAACGTGTAATGCTAAAGCATCTAAAAATAATTTTGTTATAATAAGTGAAGTTAGGATCCTTAAAAAGAATATCTTCAAAAAATTAACCAATTATCTTATTATTTAAAATTATAAATATTCGCTGTTCACATTTATCTGAAATAACAAGACTATCAGATCATAAATACTTACAATGTACATAATTAATCTCACTTGATTTCCTATTGTTGCCATGAATTCTCTTTCTCACTCCAGTCTTGTCATATCCTGTTTATTTTAGAAATCTATACTTTCATTTAATATCTAGAACAGTATTAACTCTTCTCCCCTCACTTCATTATTCTTTAGTTGCATGATTTCCTTTGCTAACCTTTCTTATTCATGCTTATAGATGACTTTTTGGTTCATGTTGTTCAGTACTTCCCAAAATCCTGCTGCTATTTTGATGAGAATTTTATTGCTTGATATGTATTTTGGAGAAAACTGAGTAATTTTGCATTTCTCAGCATTAGTATCCAGGACATAGTATATCTCTACTTATTCAACTCTTTTATGTCATTCAGGAAAATGTTGAATTTTTCTTACAAATATCCTATCTATATCTTGTCTAAATATTCTCCTGTATTTTTATGTTTTTGTACTTATTAAGAATGGTATACTTTCCTATTATGTTTATTAAATGAGTATTGGTGATCGTTGTGCTAGAATTTTATTTAGTTTACCTGTGTCTGTCTTTAATAGTTTTCTTCCTACATGCTCTCTTTGTTACATTTTCATTCCAAAATAATGATAACTTTGTAGAAGGAATAATGAAATTTCCTTTTTTTTCTATGCTGTAGGACAGCTTTATCCATATAAAAATTATCTATGACTTGAGCATCTTGGATAAGCTCATTCATAAAATTACATAAAAATATTGTATTTCAAAAGTAGTTATTTGAGGGGCACCTGGGTTGCTGAGTCAGTTCAGTGTCTTACTCTTGGATTCAGGTCAGGCCATGAACTCCTAGTCTTGAGATCAAGTTCTCGGTCAGGCTCCATGCCAAGCTTAAGATTCTCTCTCTCCCTCTCCCTCTGCCATTCCACCCCCAACACTCTCTTCTCATGCATGCTCTCTTTCTTTCTCAAAAAGAAAGTAGTTATTTGACAGATTTTTCAATATTAACTGTGATATTCTTCTATATAAAATTTATATTAAAATTTTAACATCACTTTACATAGTCACAAAGACTGGATTATCAAACAGATGTTCCTGAAATACACATTATAAACCACATTAGGTTTTACTAATAATTAGCAAAAGATACAGGAAAAAAACAATAGACATCAGTTCACTGTTCTAGTCAGTTGTCTGTATTAGATAACGCAGCTTCCCCAAAGTCCCCTTTTCTACATTAAAACACATTTTGCCTTCAGAGTAACAGATGATCTCTAATTATGTGTGTGGTACAAGTTACCCTAGGGAGTACTAGATACTGCTAAGTGTAATGGTATACTAGTTTAGATAATTTACTAGTGGCATACCTAAAGAATCTATTTGAGCAATATCATTCCTATGTGCAAATGTGCCTCATAAATTATAATGCATCAGCATGCTTAGAAGAAATTCTCATCCAAGTGAAATGGGTATGTCCAATGTGGTGAAGACCAAGATAACTTGTTCTGTTGTAATCAACACAAAATATAGCATTTAATTATAATTATCAAATTTCTTCTACATTATTGGCTATTTCATCTCCCACATTCTTATTTTTCTCTGTATGTATTTTCCCTTATTTCCTACTTAGACTAGAGATCTTGCTTAATTTTGCATTTTTGTTTCAAGAACCATAACTTATCATAGAGCAACTCTCTTATAATCTAAGTCATTATTTTCTATGTGGATAAAATTACTAAAAAAATTAAATTTTATTTATTTACTCATGAGAGACACAGACAGAGAGAACCAGAGACATAGGCAGAGGGAGAAGTAGGCTCCATGCAGGGAGCCTGATGTGGGACTCGATCCCAGATCCGGACGCCCTGAGCCAAAGGCAGACACTCTACCACTGAGCCACCCAGGTGTCCCACTAAAAAATGTTTATTCAGTGACCATTAAACAACATGGAGTACATAAGTTTCTATAAACACATTAACAAGAAAGATTTTGAAAATTTCCTAAAGATTGTTTTGTGGCCCAGAATGCGTTCTATTTTGGTGAAATACTCATGTGCACTTGAAAATAATGTGAATTCTATCACTCTTTACGGAGGTGTTCTACAAATTTCAGTTAGGTCAGTTTGGTTGTAGTGTTCTTCAAGTCATTTATAGCCTTACTGACATTCTTCCTATGTATTCTATAACTTGGAGAAGGATGTTGAAATCCTCAACTAAAATTATGGATTTATTTATTTATCATTTTAATTCTCTTATATTTTGCTTCATGAACTCAGAATATTTTCCATTAGATGAATACACATTAAGGACTGTTGTGTACCCTTAAGAATTGAGCCCTTTGTACATATGCAATATTCTCTTTATTCCTGGTGATATTTCTTGTTGATAGTCTACTTTGTCTGGTATTAATACTGTTACTCCAAATTTCTTCTTTGCAGTGTTGGCATAGCATATTTTTTCATACTTTTACTTTTAACTTGTCTACATCTAAGTTCAGAGTAGAGTTTTTGTAGACAGCTCTGCAGAATTGTGAAGCTGCAATTTGCAGGGTAAATCCTCCATAAGACAACACTTGCTTCTGACACCAACTGCGAGTCCAGGGATTTCCCCACATCTCCTTTGAGTTTAGTAATTTACTAGAATGAACACTGAGGCAAAAATATTATTTCTGGGATATGGGATCACCTCCTTTTCAGATAGGTCTTTAATGCAGGGGTTTGAGTTAATCTAAGTAAGAGGTAGGCTAGCTTTGGAGTTTGCTCTGCCTGTGTTCATATTCAGTACATTACAGATTTCAGTTTTTTGTTTTGTTATGTGTTTGTTTTTAAAAAATCTGGTTCACACTCAGCTTTAATCTACCCATTGCAGTGTACCATGGGAAAGGTATGTCTTGTACAAGTTACTTGTTACTTGATATTATCCTGGCGGTGGGTGGCCAATGACAGAGCATTCCACGTGATTATTTTCTTGTGGGTCTTGCGGGTTTGGTCTTCTCCATACTCTTTCACTCCATTGGCTGAACAGATATTCCTCTCTCTCTTCCAGTGATGATTTTTTCCCTGCTCCTTTTTTCTAGTCACAACAGATCTTCTCCAGTGCCTGTAGGACAACAGTATTTTACCCCTCTGTTCACATGAAGGTTTTGTTTCTTAGGGGCAGTAAAGTTGAAAGTGTTCCAGTGGAGTTCTGTGCTCTTCTAACAGCTGTCCTCTCTCAGATTTTCACTTAGGGAAATTCTTTCAAGACATTTCTTTTTTGTGTTTGTGCATGTGTGTGCGTGTGCATGTGTGTGTGTGTGTGTGTGTGTGTGTGTGTGGTCACCTGGTGGATGCAGATGCATGGAATACTTTCAAGAGGGTATGGACAATTTTTTAAAAGCTATCTTTCCAGGACAAGTTTGACTTCCTTCTATCCATTTGCCAATCATTTTAGCAGAACTTGACTTACCAGTGTCTGGTTTACCCAGCCCAAGTAAATAAGAAATTATGCTTCACTTCTCCCCATATGAGCTTGCCTCTTTTTATATTTTGAGCCATTTGGTTGTCTTGTTGATTTCAACACTTCATGGGTTCCAGAAAATCATGAACCTGATGTTTGTCAGGTTATTTTTGTTGTATGTTTAGAGATAATGTTCTCTTCAGCCCTCAACATCTCTAAATGGAAACCAGAAGTTGCATATCTATTATTTTAAATTGTTTTTTTTTTACTTATTTTTCTAAAGATTTTTATTTATTTATTCAAGGGGGAGGGAGTGAGACAGAGTGAGAGCAGGGTGCAGGGAAAAGGAAAAGTGCTGAGTAGGGAGCCTGCTGTGGGACTCAATCCCAGGACTCTGGAATCATGACCTGAGCCTAAGGCAGATGTTCAACTGACTGAGCCACCCATGTGCCCCAGTTTTTACTATTATAACATTATTGTTTACTTGTTTGTTAGGTCAGTCAGTAACTGAGTATTTGTTTGGTATCTATTCCTTCCTCAACAACTTTCTAGGCCATATAAACAACCTCTGTAAATCTAAAATTATGTATATGAAAATATTTTAAGAGCTATAACAAAAAGAGGGAGAAAAAACAATATGATTTCTATCTTTAAAATATGGACTTATTGGTCCAACACAGTTCATTTGACTCAAATCCATGTTCAGGGAATGAAATTGTGGAAATTAACTATGAGTTAAATTTCACATGTTCATTTATTATAAAGTGTGAAGAACCAAAGTCATAGAGTTGTATTAACTATTATCTAATTGATACTTTGAGGAAAGCAACAAAAAGAACTTCTAGATAATTTGACAATTCATTATTATTAAAATAATAGCTTACATTTATATTTGTAAATAAATTTGATACTAGATAACAAAATAAAAACGTACTCAAAGTCATTTGCCGAATGAAGTTTTTCCTGTTATAATTATCAAATGCCTTTCTATCTGTTACTGTCATCATTACCGCAAAGATCAAACATCCAATGAGTCAGGACATAGAGTCAAATGCCACAGAAGACTGCTGTTTAGTATATTGAAAAAGAAAAAGAAATGTAGACAAAAATACAAAGTTATTAGCCATATTTAATCAGGGAAATTATCTGAGTAAATTGGAAGTATCTACCAAAGCACCAAACATATATGTGTATTAAATCTTAAAGTTTGGTGGAAAACAAAAAGCTTTCCAAAATCTGCTAGAGTACTTACTTCAAAAGAAGAAAATTGTATCAAAAATAGACTGAGCTCTGACAAAAACAGACATGACTAATCTTATCATGTTATTTTGTCCTAAATACATGTTTAAACTTGTTGCTTAAAGGTGACCAAATAGTCTCTACTTTACAAGCAAAACCAGGTCTAGGCTCAGCCTACAATCAACTATAATTTGGTCAAACCAAGAACAGAAGGTGGCTTTATGTCTGAGCAGTGCATTTAATTTTGACAACCCGACTTCTTAGGGCTTCACTCATCAAAAGCTCAGCACATAAACACACTGCCTGCAGCCCTGCATTGATTGTCAGCACAATTAATTGCCAGGAAAACTGCAGCTTTATTAAGTATACGGTACTAACAATAAAAACATCACTATTTATAGCACAGAGCATGGCGGGATATCTATACAAATAAAATATAACAATAATAAACAAAAGGCCAGCCAGTAGTCCCACAGAAGAACATCAATGAATCTGTTTTAATGCCAAACCACAACAGGATACTCAAGTGTCCCTGGGCGTAAGACACTGCAACCTCTACTAAAAGACAAGAGCTTTTCGTGATCTCTGCAGTGTGAAAAGTGGATGTCAACCAGCCTCTTCAGAATTATTTTTTATGGTCTCAAATCTCCATTTCTCCTATGCCTGGCTACAGGAATGGTGTCTGGGCAGGAGACAGATGAGGGTCACAGAGTCCAATTATAGTCAGTATGGAAGAATATTTTAGAATTTAATCAGTGATGGCATTTTAAAAGTTGATACATATTGATACATTTGAGGGATTATAAATGGCATATTGGTAGCATTGACAAAGCTTCAGTCTGGCGGTAAAGACTGGCATTACAACATCAGCTTGGTTTCTGAAATGAAGGTAAAGTAGATTTTTTTCTATATCTTTTCATTTAGATAGATATTCATACTGCGCATTGGCAGGGTAGAGTTTAATTTTCCTGTGACTCATAGAGAGACTAACATGCTTAAAAAGGAAAGGAAGAGGAACAGGAGTGCAGAGACCAACATGTGTTGAACACTGTGTGAAACGTTTGGGGACCAATGATTACCTCCAACACAACACTGGTTAGTTCACTCAGCAATATGGTGATTACTGTAGTCAAAATGTCTGAGCAATAAAGCATATCTGCACTAGTAAGCCTTTAAAAATATGTTTGGAACATTAAATTAGAAGAAAAATAGAATTTATCACCCACATTTTTATCATCATTCTTCAAATACTAATAGGAGTTTCATAGAAGTATTATGTGCAACACCATTGATTTTGGGAGTAGTGGCGCGGAAGATCAAGCCCCATTCTGCTATATTGGGTCCGATATACCACAATACCTTGTGTAATACACAGAAAACGATGGAATTGCATAAGGCCACTTAATTGTGAAGGTTAGCTCAGTTAAAATGTAAGCATTACATATGCATTAGGAACTTCGCTAGGTGCATTACATGCATTGTAGACTTTAATGCAGACCTCTTGGCTCAAGCATAGAAGCAATTTCAAATACCAGTGCAAAACAAATTCTTAATTTACTGGGAGAAACCTGAGCCTCAGAGAGGTTAATATGACCTATCTGAATCCCTTTGCTAGTTGGACAGAGAAACAGAACTATCTTTATCCTTTTTTCCCTTAAGCTATATACCATGCAAACAAGCTGATATTTAAGTAACTATTGTACTTGATTCCATTACAAGCTGTAACAGTAGAGATATGTTAGAGAAAAACACATGATTACTAACACACAGAACTGAATCGAAGTTCAAAATTTTTTAAATTGCTGTAAGTTGTTACATCAGAATAACGCAAAACTCCTTAGGTACAGGAAGCCATATCGTACTCAACTTTGTGGTTTCAACACATGACACACCTGCAAGTACCACATGTTCACAGTTCTGTCTGGTAGCCGAAATCATTCATTTATATTCATCTCTTCAAATTGAGAAATTTTCAGTCTCTTAGCTCAAAATAAATCCTCTGGATTAAGGATTTCCCTTAAAAAGACTTTGGAATGCCATTTTGCAGTTATCACGCTTGTCAGGGAGGTAGAGGAGATGAATTGGAGAAATCATCCACAGCGTCTCTGAGAAAAGGTTTATAACTCATTTTGTGTTATCCTAAACTATTCTCAGTCATCTACAAAATAAAGAAGCAAAAAGCAAAATTAACTTTTGACAAGAGAAGAAAATGGAACAAAACATTACACGCACACACACACACACACACACACACACACATTTAAAATATGATTAATTAAATCCTCTGCACTCTAGCTCCATAGTTTAGACAAAAATAAACTTCTATGACAAAAGTAAGAATAGAATAGGTATGGGACCCCTGGGTGGCTCAATGGTTGAGCGTCTGCCTTGGGCCCTGGGATCGAGTCCCACATGGGGCTTCCTGCATGGAGCCTGCTTCCCCTCTGCCTGTGTCTCTGCCTCTCTCTCTCTCTCTCTCTCTCTCTCTCTGTCTCTCATGAATAAAGAAATAAAATCTTAAAAAGAAAAAGATTAGAGTAGGTACAAATAGAGCCAAATTCTTATTGTTAACTTGACAGACCATGTCTAAATTTAGAAAGAGACCACGTGAGAAATGTTTTAAAATGTTGAACTAGCAGCAAATTGTTTAACACAACTCTCTCCTCTGTTTGAACATCAGCAAATTGCTAATCAATGAGAAACATGATTTCTAAGCATTTTTTAATCACCCAATGACTAAAATTTAGGGACTACTCTATTCCAGGCCCTGAACTATGAACAAATAAGTCAGGGTCCATGCCTTTAAGAAAGTTAGATCTTTCAACTAGAAGCACATCTTATTTGGGCCAAGTTTGGAAGCCAGATTGGTAACCAATATGTATTAGAAGTATATATATATATATATATACTATATATACATATACTGTGGGTATACACGCACACACAAATATATATAAAATATATAATATATAGCAGGTAAATAATATATATTTTATATATGTATGCATAAATTAAATATATAAATATATATTACATATTAAGTATATTATATATTAATATTTAATATATACTAAGTATTATAGTGTGTGTAAATAAATTAAATATATATTAAATATTAAGCATATATTATACATTATACTGTGTACATTATGTGTATATATACATACCTACACACATATATAAAGTATATAGTACATAGTTGGTAAATAATATTATTTTTATATATGTATATATATAACATATACTATAATATATAATAATATATAATATTAATATATAATACATTTGTATATATTTTATTTGTTTCTGGCTTTGAGTCAAATTCAAGCATGGGACTGTATCTTTATAGCTCTGTGATCTTGAAAAGATGCTAATTAGTCTTGGCCTCAGTTTTCTCATTTGTAAATTGTAAGACTATTTCATAAAGCTTTTGTGGAACTAAGTGAGACACCTAATAAGTACCAGTCAAAAATAGAATATTCAATGAATTATGATACTTTTCTTAAGAATTGCAATTTTGCAAGACTTAAGTGTTTCAGAAGCATTAAAACCTAGGAAGCTGTTGATTCAATTTACAAAATGTAAAGCCCATATTCAAATGGCTCTGCTGATGTTAAGAAAGGCACTTGGATTAATTCCACAACTAAAGGAAATCTCCTAAGATGAAAAAAATACTGTAAAGTGTTTTGTGGTTCCACAAACTGTTGAGAGAACCACACATGTTATGGTTATCTTTTTGTTTTGTCTTGTTTTCCTTAAGACAGAAAAAAAAAAAATCACAGTATGTGAATCCTAGGAAGCAATCTGGCCCCAGTAGCCATTTTTAACAAAAAGCTACTCAGATTCTGTGCGTGAGACCATATCCAGTAACGTGTAGAAAGATGTGTTTCCCTGGCCACTTTGTCCAACTGTTTCAGCAGCCTTCCTTATTCTCCTTGCTCCAAGGGTCTCATCTTGAAAAACAAAAAGCAAGCAGTGAACTGACCTTACACAAGGTGGACTTTATTGCAGCAAAATTACTGCACTAATCTTCCTCCTTTAAACTGTTATGGCAGGCGACTGTGGAACGAAAATAGAATAAAGTGCTGTCATTACAAAACTATAACATCGGGCAGAAATTCATTATAGTATCTTAAAGAAAACCAAATATTTCATGGGTGACATTGTCTTATTTCAGAAAAAGATATTAACACTTAAAATTCAAATGCCGTATCTGTAGCTCTGCCTCAAAATATATACCACAGATGACTCATAATATGATCTGTGATTATGCTACTAGGCTCCAAAGCTGAATTTTTCATTCCCTTGGTTGGAGCCTTGTGATGACTTTCCTTGATCTATACAGCCCCTTTCCTGTGTGCTGAAGCAATCTCCTTGTTTCGGGACTGTCTCTGGTGATGTTTTTGGCCGACTGGAAGAATTGCTTTCTGGAATCTGTGTTGAGCACCATTGAGCACCACACTCCCCTTAATGCTGGAAGACATCCAGTCCCACATCTGTTACTCATTTATACCACTGAACTAGAAGCTGGGTCAGAAGAATGGGATTAGGAAACCCAGGGTGCTGAACCATTTTTTTTTTCCTTTTCTTATCTCCTCACCTCTACCATCTTCCCATGAAGCGTTTTTTTACTACCAAATTGATAGAAAATGTATTAGGTCTATCTCTTACTGAGATTATGTTGGCCAAACATTTTCTCTAAATCTTTAAAGAACTTTGACTTTCCACATTTTTAACTTTGTTTTTTTTAAAATAAATTATTTTATTTTATTTTTTTAATTACTTTTCTTCCATCCTCAAAAATTTGAGGAGGAAAAAATGGTATCATTTTTGGAACTATGAGATTAAATATATTTGCATTTCTTTATTAACTGTTTAAGACCTTTGGCTATTTGATTGGTAATCTTTTTTAAATTTAAATTTCAGTTAGTTAACAGTGTAATATTAGTTTCAATTGTACAATATAGTGATTCAACACTTGTATACATCACCCAGTCCTCATCACAACAAGTTCACTCCCTGATCCCCATCACCTACTTCACTCATGCCCCCACCCACCTCCCTTCTAATAACCAGCAAGTCGTTCTCTACAGTTAAGAGTCTGTTTCCTGGTTTGTCTCCTTCTCTCTCTCTTTGTTTTCCCCTTTGATCATCTGTTGTGTTTCTTAAACTCCACATATGAGGGCACCTCAGTGGCTGAGTGGTTGAGCATCTGACTCTGGCTCAGGTTGTGATCCTAGGGTCCTAGGATCAAGTTCTGCATTGGGCTCCCCACGGGGAGTCTGCTTCTCCCTCTGCCTATGTCTCTGCCTCTCTCTCTCTGTCTTTCATAAATAAATAAATAAAATCTTAAAACAAAAATTTTAAAAATCCACATGAGTGAAATCATGTGGTATTTGTCCCACTGACTTATCTTGCTTAGTATGATATTCTCTAGTTTTATCTATGTCATTGCAAATGGCAAGATTTCATTCTTTTTATGGCTGAGTATTATTCCATTACATATAATATGTAACAATAAATATAACATATACTATGCATATTAAATATAAATACATATAATATATACCAAATATATTATATATAGATATATAATAATAAATATATATAAATATAAATATATATGTTCACACCAAATCTTCTTTATTCAGTCATCAGTGGATGGATATTAGAGCTGCTTCCATATTTTGGCTACTGTAGATAAACTGCTATAAACATCAGGGTGCATGAATTAGTATTTTTGTATTCTTTGTATAAATATCCAGTAGTGCAATTGTTGAGTCATAGGGTAGTTCTATTTTCAACTTTGAGGAAATTCCATTCTATTTTCCAAAATATCTGCACCAAGTTTGCATTCCCACCAACAGTATGATCATTCACCCTTTCCTACATCCTCACCAACACCTATTGTTTACTGTGTTGTTGATTTTAGCCATTCTGACAGGTGTGAGCTCATATCTTGTTATAGTTATGATTTGCATTTCCCTGATGATCAGCGCTGTTGAGCATCTTCCCATGTGTCCATTGATCATCTGTATGTCTTCTTTGGAAAAATGTCTATTCATGTCTTCTGCCTTTTTTTTTTTAGTTGGATTATTCATTTTTCAGCTGTTGAGCTTTATAAGTTTTTTATACATTTTGGATACTAATTCTTTATCAGATATGTCATTTGCAAATATCTTCTCCCATTCCATAGATTGCCTTTTAATTCTGTTGATTATTTCCTCACTGTGCAGCAGCTTTTTATCTTGATAAAGTCCCAATAGTTCTTTTTTGCTTTTGTTTCCCTTGCCTCAGAAGATATATCTAGAAAAAAAAAAAAAGGAGATATATCTAGAAAGAAGTTGCTACAGCTGATGTCAAAAAGGTTACTGCCTGTGTTCTCTGGATTTTTATGGTTTCAGGTCCCAAATTTAGGTCTTTATTCCATTTTGAATTTTGAAAAATTTTATAACAGTTTTAGATTTACAAGAAAATTATGACATTAGTATAGAAAGTTCCCATATTCCCCACACTCAGTTTCCACTTTTATTAACATCTTACAGGACTACCTGGGTGGCTCAGTCCATTAAGCATCCAACTCTTGATGTTGGCTCAGGTCATGACCTCCCTGCCCTGGGATTGAGGCCAGTGCCCGCCCCGCTTCAGGCTTGCACTCAGAGCAGAGTCTACTTGTCCCTCTCCCTCCCCCACGGCTCCTCCCCCAACTCATGTGAGTGTATTTTCTCAATAAATATAAATAAATAAATAAATAAAATCTTCTCTTAAAAAAAATCTTCTACTAACTTGGTATATTTGTTACAGTTAATGAACCAGTATTGATAGATTATTTTAATTAAAGTCTATACTTCATCCAAATGTACTTAGTTTTTACCCAAAGTTATTTTTGGGTTTTGTTTTTTCTTTTTTCAGAATCCCAACCTGGGCACCTCATTACATTAACTGGACATGCCTCCTTAGGCTCTTCTCTACTGTGAATATCTTCAATTTTCCTTGATTTTGATGGCTTTGACAATTTTGAGCACAGGTTACATATTATATTATAAAGAATGTCCCTCAAAGTTGGTATTTGTCTGAGGTATTACTCCTCATTAATCAGAAGGAATTAAATTTGAGTTGTTTTTGTAAGGAAATCTTCAAAGGTAAGTACTGTTTTCCTCACATCATGTCAAGAGTACATAACTATTAGTATTAAATATTACCGTTGATTACCCTTGATCTTCTGTCTGGGGTAGTGTTTGTCAGATTTCTTCTTTGTAAAGTCACTCATTTCCCCCTTTCCATACTGTATTTTTAAGGAAGAAAGTCACTATACACAAACTACATTTAAAAAGTGGAGAGTTGGGGATCCCTGGGTGGCTCAGCGGTTTAGTGCCTGCCTTCAGCCCGGGACGTGATTCTGGAGTCCAGGATTGAGTCCCACACTGGGCTCCCTGCATGGAGCTTGCTTCTCCCTCTGCCTTCTCTCTCTCATGAATGAATAAATGAAATCTTAAAAAAAAAAAGTGGAGAGTTATGCTGCATCTCATGCAGGAGGAATACCTACATAAATAATTTGGAATTCTTCTGCATGAAATATTTTTCAGTTCTCCTCCATCTATTTAATTACTCAATGATTTATATCAGCATGGGTTCATGGATATTTATTTTATACTTTGGGATATAATCCAATACAACTTTATTCATTTTGTTGCTTAAATTGTTCCAGATTTGGTCATTAGGAAGTCTCTCAGCTGCAAGCTTTTGACATATCCCCATTATTATTATTTTTTCTTTATTTTCTTATTTTTAGCACTCTCTTACCTGCTGGCACTACAAGATGCTCCAGGCTTATGTTGTATATTTCCTGCCCCAGTCCTAGAATTCATTTTCCAAGAAATCCTGATTTCTTTTATTGGAGAACAGTATCAGAACACAATATATGGATGTTATTAGGAAGTCATTGCTTCTAGATCCTTTCATTGAGGACATATTTGTGAGTATAGTACCCAGTATATAAGCATAAATCTGTAAGCATTTCTATTGCTCTCTATTCCTTGTAAGCTAACTATGAATTCTACTAATGTCTTCAACCCTAACCTATTATCACATAAATCAATCCAGCATCTTCACCTAGTTTACGTTACCTACAATGAAAAAACAGACTCTCACCATCTGTCACCCATTTGCTTAATTGCACAATTCCAGCATATGCAAATAGTAGTGTTAGAATTGTTAACTAGCAACAACACAGGAATTATAGACCATACAGATTTTTTGGACTGGTTTCTTTCATTTAGCAACATGCATTTATCAATCTATATCACTTCTTATCACTGAATAATATTCTGTTGCATAGATGTACTACACTTTGTCTATGCATCCACCTAATGAGAGATATCTTGATTGCTCCCAGTTTTTGATGATTATGAGTCAAAGTGCAATATCTGTGTATGGGTGTTTAGGTGGATATAATAATTATTCAAAATAACTGGGTAAAACTACCTATGATATTAAATTGCTAGATCCTATGGTGAGACTATGCTTAGCTTTATAAGAACCTTCCAACCTGTCTTCCAAAGTGGATATATCATTTTGCGTTCTTATCAGCAATGTACAAGAGATCCTGTTGCTCCACATGGTCACCAGTAATTGGTATTATCAGGCTTTTTTTTTTTAAATTTTAGCCATTCTAGTAGGTGTAAAGTGGTATTTTATTGTTTTAATTTGCAATCCGTAATGACAAAGGATATTGAGCACCTTTTCATATGTTTACTTGCTATGTGCATATTCTTTTTGTGAGATGATTATTCAGATATTTTACCCATTTTTTAGTTGGATTGTTTGTTCTCTGATTAAGTTTTAAGAGTTATTTGTATATTTTACATATAAGTACCTCATATGGTAGTTGTTTTGCAAATATTTTCTCCCAGTCTGCGATTTGTCTTTTCTATCTTATAATAAAGTCTTTAGTAGGGCAGAAATTTTTTATTTTAATGATGTCCAACGCACCCATTTTTTTTTCTTTCATGGCATCTAAAAACTCATCAATAACCCCTAGGTCACATATATTTCCCTTTCAAAGTTTTATAGTTTACATTTTACATGAGATCTATGATCCATCTTTGAATTAATTTTTGTGAAAAGTTTAAGGTCTGTGTTGGGGATTCATCTTTTTTACAGATGGACATACAATTGTTCATCATTGAATTGCCTTTGCTCCTTTGTGAATTATCAGTTGACTATATTTGTGTGAATCTATTTCTAGGCTATCTTGCCCCACTGATCTATCTTTCTATCATCTATCTATCTATTTATCATCTATTTGTATTTGTAATCGATATGATGCTTTCTTGTTTACTGTAACTTTACAGTAAGCTTGAAATTGCTCTTTCCTTTAGTATTGGCTTTTTTAGATCTTTTGTCTTTTTCATACAAACTTTAGAATTAGTTTTTTGATATATACAAAATGACTTGCTGGGTTTTAGATAGGGATTGCAATGATTCTACAGATCAAGTTGGGAAGAATTGACATCTTAACAATATTGAGTATTCCAATTCATGAGCACAGACAGCTCTTAATTTATTTAGACCTTTGACTTCTTTAAACAAAATTTAATAGTCTCCTGTATATATATCTGGAATAAACTTTGTTAAATTTATACATAAATATTTCTTTTTTGATGCTATTATAAATGTATATAAATATATATCATTTTTAAGTTATCAAGTCCAATTATTCATTGCTGTTATATAGGAAAAATTTGACTTTTGTGTATTGATCTTGTATCCTGAAATCTTATTATGCTTTCTTATTATTTCTAAGAGTTCTTTTTTTTAATTATTTAGGATATTCTACACAGACAACCATGTTATCTACAAATAAAGAGTTTTATTCCTACTTTGTATGCATTATATTTTTTAAATCTTTTTATTGAACTACCTAAGACTTCCAGTACAATACTGAATAGAGTAGCAAGATAGGACATCACTGCCCTATTCCCAGTCTTTGGAGAAAAGGTTCAGTTCCTTATTAATATGTATAATGTTAAAAAAATGCATGATATCTATAATGTTAAAAAATGTATAATTATAGGTTTTTTGTAGGTTAATGTTATCAAGTTGAAGAAATTACCCACAATTCCTACTTTCCTAAGTTTTTATCATTATTGAGTGTTAGAATATGTCAGGTGTTTTTTTCTGTATCAATTGATATCATTTTTAAAAATTCTGTTGATGTGTGGATTACCCTTTTCTTTCTTTTTTTTTCATAAGATTTTATTTATTTATTTATGAGAGACAGAGAGAGAGAGGCAGAGACACAGGCAGAAGGAGAAGCAGGCTCTCTGCTGGAGCCCGATGTGGGACTCCATCCTAGCTAGACCCTGGGATCACGTCCTCTGTCAAAGGCAGACGCTCAACTGCTGAGCCACCCAGGCATCCCCTACCCTTTTCTTTTCTTAATAGATTTTATGTTTTTTTAAGCACTTTTAGGTTCACAGCAAAACTGAGAGGAATGCATAGAAAGTTCCCATGCACCCCATATACACACAGTCTCTCCTACCATCAATATCCTGTACCTGAGTGGTATGTTTATTACAACTGAGGAACCTACATTGACGTATCATTATCATTCAGTCAACAGATATTTGGTCTTACCCTTGGTGTTGTGTTAGGATTCATTCCATGAGTATTGACACAGGTATAGTGACATGTGTGTACCACTATAGAACTATAGAAAGTAATTTCACTGACCTAAAAATCCCTATACTCAGTCTATTCATCCCTCTCTCCTTACAACCTCCAGCAACCACTGGTAATTTTACTGTCTCCATAGTTTTGCCTTTTCCAGAATGTCATATAGTATGGAATTATACAGTATGTAGCCTTTTCAAATTGTATTCTTTCACTTAGCAATATGCATTTGAGTTTCCTTTATGTCTTTTCATGTCTTGATAGTTCATTTCTCCTTTTAGTGGTAAATCATATTCCATTGTCTGGATGTATTACAGTTTATTTTTATTCATTCGCCTACTAAAGGGGGCATGCTGGTTTCTTCTAAGTTTTCACAATTATACATAAAGCTTCTATGAACATCCTTATGCTAATTTTGTATGGACATAAGTTTTCAACTCTTTTGGGTAAATATCAAGGAGTACAATTGCTAGATCATACGGTAAAAGTTTTTGTAAAAGACTTCCAGACTCACTTCCAAATGCCTATACCATCTCCCCACCAGCAATAAATAAGAGGCCTTGTTTCTTCACATTTTTGCCAGCATTTGCTATTGTCAGTGTTTTGGATTTTAGCAATTCTAATAGGTGTTTAGTTTTAGTTAATAATTATTTTAGTTAGCAAGTTCTTAATGACATATGATGCTGAGAACCTTTTCAAATGTTTATTTGCTATCTGTGTATCTTTTATAGTGAGGTGTCTAGTTGGATCTTTTACCCATTTTTTATTTAAAAGGTAGTTTTATTTATTTTTTTAATGATTTATATATTCATGAGATTTAAATACAACAAAAGGATGACCTCCCATTAATAGGAAGGAATCATCCATTAGACTGCCTTCTTATTTTGTCTGCATCAGGCTCTTCCTGATTCTACAGCACACTGTTTTTGGACTTGACCTGCAACTTTTCCTAAGTCTCCTGTCTACCAGCCTCCTCATCAGATTTTGGACTTTCAACCAAGTCTCCTATTGGTCTGTTTCTCTGGAGAACCCTCGCTGACACAGAGGTTTATCAATTTTATGGATTTTTAAAAAGAAATAGCTTTTGGTTTCACTGATTTTCCCTATTGTTCCTGTTTTCAATTTCACTGATTTCTGCTTTAATTTTTATTATTTCCATTCTTCCTTTTGCTTTGGAACTAAATTGCTCTTCTTTGTTTAGTTTCTTACAGTGGAAACTTAGGTTACTGCTTTTTATATCTTTACTTTGTCAGATATCACATATATATATGGCACACACATACAGTTTCCCTCTAAGCACTGCTTTTTCTTCATCCCATAAATTTTGACAAGCTGTATTTTCATTTTCTTCAGTCAAAATATTTTTTAAATTCTCTTGAAAGTTCCACACAGGCTTGAGAAAACAATATATACTGGTATTGCTGATTAGAGTATTTTAATAGATCTCAACTAGATTAAGTTGATTGATAACACTCTCAAAAATCAACTATATCCTTACCAAATGTTTGCCTGCTTAATCTGTCAGTTACTGAAGAAGGAATGTTGAAGTCTCTGACTATAATAGTGAATTTTTATATTTTTGTTTTCAGTTTTATCAGTTTTTGCCTGACCTATGCTGGTGTTCCGTTTAGGTGCATACTCAGTTAAGATTGATTGCATATCTTCTTGGAAAAATGAGTCCTTTATCATTACGTGGTACCTCTCTTTACTTTTGATAATTTTTCTTGTTCTGTAGCCAGCTTCATCTGAAATTAACCTAGATATTTTAGCTTTCTTCTGAATAGGGTTAGCATGGTATATCTTTCTCCATCTCTTTACTTTTAATGTTTTTGTGGACAATATATAATTGGGTCTTTTAAGACACTCTGATATTCCTTATCTTTTGATTGGTATATTCAGACCATCATATTCAAAGTAACTATTGATATAGTTGGATTGATATATACCATGTTTGTAGCTATTTTCTATTTGTTGATTTTGCTTTTTGATTCTTTTTTCTCCTCTTCTCCTACCTTTTCTGGTCTTAACTGAACATTTCACACAATTTTATTTTTCTACTGTCTTAGCTTATAAATTGTATTTCTTTTTAAAACTTATTTTAGTGATTGCTCTAGAATTTCCAATGCACACTTTTTAAGTTATTTATTTATTTTAGAGAAAAAGCGAAAGAGAGAAAGAAGCAGAGAGAGAGGGAGAGAGAGAGAATCTTAAACAAGCCCAAGCACAGTGCAGAGCCGGACATAGGGCTCCATCTCACAATCCTAAAATCATGACCTGAGCCGAAATTAAGAGTCAGACACCTATCCAGGTATCCCTTTAAGTAATCAAAATCCACTTATAAATAACACTATACAGCCTCATGTGTCACATAGGTATCTTATTATAGGATATTCCTAGTCCTTCCCTCCTTTCCAACTTTCCTAATTTTTATTGGATACTCCTTTATCAAAAAGCTGCTTCTTCTCTACTAATTTCTATTCTCTCCACTTTGCTTAAACTCCAAAAACATAGACTTCTAATACTGAAGTGATAAATATTTAGTAATATACATGGGTATTTTTAAGTTTAACAAAAATATGAGGAAATCAGTGAGTTGTATGTTGTTACATTTTGATCAAGAGACTATCAATACCTGAGGGGCAGTCTAACATGGCTCTCAGGGCCCTTACGTATCTCGGGATGTTTCTGAATGGTCTTTGCACCCGTACCAGAACACCAATTAGCTTCCCAATAGGATATTGCTGACTCATACCTAGCTTTGCATGTGGTAACAGACTGAAAAATCTACTTCAGCCTCCACAGCTAGTCACACACTTTGAAAGAAAAACAACAGCCCAATGAGTATTTGAATATGTGTTTGTGGTATAATTACCTCTTAGACAAACGCCTTGTATTTTTATCAAGGATATTGACCAGGCATAAGATACAGATATGGTTTAACCAACCACAATGAAAACTGTTGTCTTCCCAGACACCTGATGTATCTGCACTAATTTTCACTGTTGAAATGAAATTTTCCTAAACAACAGACGAAATATTGTGAACTTCCTCTGACATACCTACAACTTAGTCTCCTCTCCTCTTTTTGTCTTTTCTCTTCTTTTCACTTTCCACTTTCTTCCAAGTAGCCTTTAGAAATGTAAACATAAGAGAAATTATACTGCAAGCTTGTTCTTCATAAAAGAACAGCTTTTAATTAAATTAGAAAAAAAATACCGCCACAGGCAACATTTAAACTGACAAGGAATGCATTCTGTTAATCTTTGCAGAGAGGCACTGTACACTGCACTTAATTTAATTAGGTAGAGAAAAGGCCTGTTCAGTCCTAGGGGTTTACCAATGTCCTTTTAAATTGAGGACACAGCATTTATATAAAGTCATTTTAATATCAGGCAATACATTCTAAACAGTAATTTAAAAATATTACTTGCTATTATTAAATGATACCTTCTTGCAGCTTCTCACTTTGTGAGACAACTTTCATTTCACAGAGAAATTTCACCCACCAACAGGCCTTTTGCTAGCCTCCAATAATTTATTGACTTTGAAAGTGTTAAATAATTAGGACTAGGTCCCCTAGAAAACCACTGCACAAGGGAAATACACGTCAAAGCTATATTACAATGGATAATGTATTTGGATTATGTTTCACTTCTGGGCCATGGTAGTGAGTGATAACAAATAACTTTTATATTAAAAATTATATTACAGTGGAGAAGTGGGTTATATTCTGATGTCATTCTTGGTACTACAGGCACAGAAAGGCAAACTAGAATATTTTTGTCATTTTTTAAGATTTCAAATCATACTCTCCAACGCTTCAAAATCTTCATTGAGTATCTCTACCCCTTTTGACCACCCTCAGAAGCTAGATAGGTCATCAATCTGTCACGCTCATACCTAGAATAGAAAATTATCTAGGGATCATACTGAATCACCAAATGTAAGCCACTATGGTTCAAAAAACCAGGTGTATACTAAAAAATGTTCCATTGAACACAGATTTTTTTTTTTTTACCCAGTGTCTCAAGGAATACTGTTGCAGTGCCCCTAATGAACATTATGAATCAAAGTGAGGATATGTATTTTTAATTCTTTGGATTTCGCTCATTAGTTTATCTATTCATGAAAGTAGTTAAGGGTAGCACCAACCACAGGTGACAGTAATTTGAATTAGTGAAACCCAGTTCCTGAACAGATGAACTTGCTTAGAATGCTTAGAATGCAACTGTCTCAGGGGTTGTTTCTTACTGCAGCTTCAGGTTTAGGTCCTGCAGTTTTCGAGTAATAAAAGATTACTGAATAAGGGATTATGAGGAAGTGTACTAATCTCTCTTTTTGTTGTCTATCGATACACCAAAACATCTTTTCCAATTACAAGGATCATATGTGTCGACAAAATTAGTTTACCCCAAGTCATGTAAATTCACTTTCAGCAAAAGCTAGTAAGTATCTAATTTTCAGTTCTGATCTGACAACCCAAGCAGACCTCTGATTTAAAATTACTGTTCGGGGACAAATTAAAAGTTCATTCCCAGGCAGGATGTTTCTTGGTATTCATTTGCACAAAGACTTATATAACTCGTCCCAATTCATCCCCCACTTACATAAGAAGAATTTGTTAAATGCTTAGCAGAGTCAAAACCAAAAGAAGCCTCAATGAATACTGGGTATCATAACTACGTGGGAGATACCATATCAGGGTTAGGCACATAGGCCTCGATGTCCTGAGGACTGGATTTGAATCCTATTTCTGTCACTTTTTAGCTGAATTATCTTAGGATGATTACTTAAACTCTAGAAGTTCAGATTCTTTGTGTTTAAAATAATAACAACCATGCAAAGATGTTGCTTAAGGACTGAATTTTAAAATATAATCAAAACATTTATTTTTTAAGGATTTTATTTATTTAACAGAAAAAGAGAGAGAGCACAAGAAGGGGAAGCAGCAGGCAGAGGGAGAGGGAGAAGTGGGCTCCCTGCCCCGCAGAGAGCTTGATCTGGGGCTCGATCCCCGATCCCTAGGATCATGACCTGAGCTGAAGGCAGACACTTAACCAACTGATCCACCCATGCACCCCTAAATATTTATTATTAAGCTTGCATAGAGTAAGTACTAAATGAATGTTAGATGTTATTGTATTTGTTGGCAATAAACTGGCCTTCACGATGGTTGACAGGCCATCAAGGTTATTCCTCAATGATTTAGATGAAAGATTTTTGCCATAGTTAACAGAAAGGCTGACTCAAGTGATTTTAAAAATAGACAAAATGAATCTAGAGGTATAATAATTTCAAAAGTTTTTATCATAGTCTTAAAAACTCGTTAATAATCCAGGTTGTCTCCATAGTTATTTATGCTGGCATACTCCGTATTGATTTTTGTCCTCAGATTTGTATCCTCATGACATAAGGTGGCTGCCACAGCACTGCCCTCACAATTTCACATTGTGCAATGGTCAGAAATTGAGAAAGAGAATGCCAAGAACTGAGAATATCTGAGATTTAACACTACTTTCAGATTAACAAATTAGTCTGCCATAGTTTTATAGACGTTGACCAAAGATATGAGACACTGGAGTAAGTCAGAGTTTGACTATTATTTGGAACAAAAGCAATGGCCATCACTTTTTTGAGCTATTTTTCCAAAGTCACAATTGCCACCAGGGCAATATGACAAAGGTCTGGTGATGCCATCATACTCTGTGGAGTGTTTTACATGAGAGGAACCCCAATATTAGGAAATTCTAATCTTTTATTAAGCAAACCTGCTTGACATTTCTGTTGAAAGGAGACATTATCTTTATTTTTCTGGACAGTAAGCAAACTTGTCCTGTACGCAAAAACTATTTCTATCCTTGAAGACTATGCTCTATACAAATTCCTTAAGAAATAGTCTAGAATAAAAGGGCAGTGAGGAGAGAAACACAAGAATTCCCACACTAAGAGCGTACCCTCATAACTCATAACTCTCATAACTCTTTTTTAGAAGGAACAAAATATTTTCCAAATGTTTCCTGAAAGTTGTTGCTTCATTTAATATATTTGAACCTCACTTGCATGCTTAGTTCCAACACTAGCAAGGGAAACAAGAGTGCCAAAATTGACTTTTATTAATCAAGATTGAACTAAGGAAGAGCCCATCTTTCCTTATATAGCACATGGGTCTCCCAAATCTGGAAAAAAAAAAGTGGAGTTTTCTTAAAAAGCAAAAATGGAGGATTATTATTAGGCAAGTAATCAACCAATAGGGGCTGCTATACCTAGTGTGTGTGTGTGTGTGTGTGTGCGTGTGTGTGTGCATGTGTGTGTGCATGTGTGTATCCCCATCAATCAGGATAAATTCTCCTTTGACCAAAATAAAAACTCTTAGTGCAGCAGCACTAAGGCAATTATAATAGGCAGGCAAATGGGGTCTTTTTACTTTAGGGTGTTGAAAACTCTGTGTGTGTGTGTGTGTGTGTGTGCATGTGCATGCACATGAAAGAGAGATTGAAAGAGATCATATTTTTAGCAGTGGCTATGTACAAATAATATTATTTTACAGTTATTTTTTCTGCATTCTCTATTTTTCCATACTGAATGCATATTATAGTACCTGATTCACAGTAGGTGCTCATTAGAACGTTATTAAATTAATAAATATGTAATTTTTAGCTTTTTTCTTTTTCATTATTTTCTTTGCATTTAATTAATTAACATATAATGTATTATTGTTTTCAGAGGTAGAGGTCAGTGATTCATCAGTCCTGTGTAATACCCAGTACTCATTACATCACATGCTCTCCTTAATGTATAATAAAGGTTATCTATGTTGGGATATTCTCCTAATAAAATCTTTGATTATTAGATTATGTTGACACTTTATTTAACTTTTTGTTGTTTTTATTCAATATTAATCACTTAAAGCATATATCACTAAGAAAACAATATCTAATATAGCTACCCTATGTCAGGTAATACTTTTATCATATGCTTTGGTGTTTTATTCATCTTCTCAAGTGTTTGGCAAGATCAAATGGTCGGGACTTTAGATAATCCTGTTTATCAGTGTGGGTGCCAAAGGAAACCACCTATGAAGCTCTAACATTCCGTCTATAAGCTATAAATCTGTGTTATCTGTACATCTTTTAGATGCTTTTTTTTACAAGTGAAATATTTCTCTCATTGCAGAAAGTGTTGAATACATTAGCTTGACTATTTCATGTGCAAAAAACAAAGAATTACTCACATGAAAGAGTCAGCTGGATGCTACTCTTACAGCCTGAATAATTATACTGTTGAAAAGTTGAACAAGAATCATATAGTGCATTCTGGGTTAATAGACTTTTTTCCCTCTGTGAACTCACCAAGAAACCATAGTCACAAAGCCATTCTGATTGGGGGAATGTTACTTCTGAATTGTGGAGAGACCTCAAAATTGTTTAAACCAGTTCAACATCAAAGTCCTCCTAAGTACCATAAGCCAATGCAGGTTTTTTGCTACTATGTCTTCTTATAATGCACTTAATTATTCATTCCACAAATATACAATGAGTGCTTATTATGTCTTGTGGATACAAAAATGAGTAAGAGACAGCTTCTGACCTCAAGGACATTCACACATAAAACTGCAATTAAATGACATTCTTCCTATAATAAGGATGCAAAAGGAAGATTTAATTTTATCTGATGATCAAGGAAAGTTCCCAAAATTTATCTCCACTGTGAGTCTAAGTTAGCAAGGTGGAAGGTCAGGGAAGAACCTTCTAGCATGGAATATCATGAGGAAAAAGATAGAGCCTCAAAAAAAAATATGATGGAGGATTAACTACTTAGAAACTGCTATGCCACTGTCCTGTAGGAATTTAGAAGGAGAGGAAATAAATTTTCCCTGCAAGAGTCAAACTATAAAATTAAAACTTAAAGGGGTCTATAGGAGTGCCTGGAGGGCTCAATAGGTTATGCGTCTGACTCTTGTTTCTGGCTCAGGTCATGACCTCGGGGTTGTGGGATCAGGCCCTATATTTGCTTGAGATTTTCTGTCTCTCTCTCTCTCCCCCCACCCTCTAAAAATAAATAAATAAATATTTTTTTAAAAGGAGAAGATTTTATAAAGACAAAGCATTCAAGGAAAACTGAATGATTCTCAAGAAAAATTGTTTGCATTTTCTTTGAAATTGTTAGTATACATAACAAAGGAAGGTTTTGGTCTTCCCTAGAAATGCAGGCCAAGGATTCAGAGAACAAAATTTGCCAGACATAATGCCTCTTAGGACACAAAATAAGACTATGCTTAAACGGCTAAGGTACAGAATTTTTACCATAGTAAAATCAGCAGAGTAATAACTATCTCCTTGTGAGATCCCTTTAAGAGAAAGCCCAAGAAACTTTTATTCTGGTAGTCACACTTAGCTCCTTCCCAGCAAGCAGCTAGGCATCGTGCATATGAAAGTGATAAGCTTAATGAATAGTGGCAACCTCATAGCCTTAGTTTCAGTCCTCCCAAAATCAGACGCTGAGGCAAGAATTTGGGAGGCACAAATGAGCAAAGGGGAAATATGATGGGAAAGGAAAAGAAGCAAGCACAACAAAGATGTATTAATGAACAATTTGCTATTTTAGGCTACCAGTGTTAAATCCAGCAGGGTCTGTCTAAGAAACCAGGTATAATCGGTATCAGGATTCTCACTGAATGCTGGGACTTTCATCTGCCATTATCAAGGGCTGCTCTAGAGTCATGAATTCTTCCCATCCCACATATCCACATGTTTCTGGGTCACCTAAGTGCAGA
The DNA here is from genome assembly GCF_905146905.1 of Nyctereutes procyonoides. Classification (NCBI taxonomy): domain Eukaryota; kingdom Metazoa; phylum Chordata; class Mammalia; order Carnivora; family Canidae; genus Nyctereutes; species Nyctereutes procyonoides. The sequence goes on along the minus strand of NW_026575132.1, from coordinate 18,673,148 downwards.
GAAGCAAGTTTAAGTTTAGGGAAATCCTTGAGCCCAGAAGTGAGAATCAAGTACTTAAAATAGGAAACTGTCAATTTGCTGGTACTGGAGCTTCAGGGAAGTGAGGGAATGTGGGGTAGCATCTGCTTCAAAATACTGCTTGTGTTTCTTTCTCAGTTTCCTCATGCCTCACATAGAGTTCTCTGTGACATCTTCTCACCATGGTGACCAATCAAAATCTCTTGAAAAAAAAAATGAGACTTATAGCAAAGGATTAAAAAAAACTGGTTACATCTCTTACTGCTGCAGCTCATCTTGTGAGTATAAGTGGACCCAATCTAAATTTCCCTCACCTTGCAGAGTACATCCACTGGTCTAGATTACCTGGCTCAGTGGGACGAAGAGAACTTCATTTCTAAGGAGTTGAAGTCTCTGGTTATCTGCCCTCTTCAAGCCATGGCTGGTACAATTATCCATTGTGTGTTATTACTAGATGTAGAAGTACTAAGAGGCACCCCCAATGGATCCCTGAGTTCTAATAACACTACTTTTTAACTTCATTATGTAGCAGCCATCCTAGATCTTCATAATCATTGGAGTTAGTTAATCTTCAAGTATAGAAACAACTTGCCCACTGGTCTCTTAGTATAAGGATATAAAATGTAGTTTTTTGTTACCTTCCATGCTCCTGAAGAAAATGTTACACCAGAGACCACAACCCATAGTCCAGCAGAAGCTAGGGAAGTAATGGGGACAGGAAACACAAATTCCTCACCTGGATCATTTGGACTGATGGAGAGAGGGGCCACTGCTACTTCTACCCATTGGTTCCTGGACGCATGTAATTTTAGCTATTTGGAAAACAAGATGTAATAGCTGTTGTTTAATGTAGATAATACATCCTAAAGAACAATATTCTAAATCTACATACAAGAAGTTGTCCCCAAGCTGGTACCTTGACTGAGATTTTAAGAGACTATTCCATATTCTTTTACACTGACAATTGCTAAAAGATGCATCATATGTAGAACCAGTCACTCTTCCTTATACCCTCTTTGCTTAAAATGCGTCATTTGATTTAAGGGGTATTGTGTAAGACCTCATGATGCAAATTAGATAACCCTTGAACTCTTAGTGGTGCTGACAAAGGCACTAAAGACAAGGAAGGTGGGATGCCTGAGTAGCTCAGTGGCTGAGCGTCTGCCTTTGGCTCAGGGCGTGATCCTGGTCCTGGGATTGAGTCCCACATCAGGCTCCTTGCAAGGAGCCTGCTTCTCCCTCTGCCTGTGTCTCCGCCTCTCTCTGTGTGTCTCTCGTGAATAAATAAAATCTTAAAAAAAAAAAAAAGACATGGAAGGCAAACTCATACTTGGAGTAGTATCAATCCCAATAATGATGAATCTCTACCCCCTCTATAAAGAGTCCTATTTAACTTGCCACGGGTACCTGGTGAGTCTCCTCAAAGTACCCTAACTAGAACTCAGTGTTAGTCTGTTTCTGACAAGTTAAACATTCAGCAGTTAACAGTAACTGGAAAAATCTTCATAAGGGGGAGTCCATGCTATTGGGCTGAGGTCTAGCTTCCATTTCTGCTACTGCCTATACTCTGTTCATGGGTCTATCATTCAAGCAAAGGTTGAAATCAGAAAGACTGACTAACCTTGACAGAAAAAGCCGTCCTAACTACTAACCGTTCAGTGTATTCTCTACAAGAAATGCTTTCTTTCAGATCAGAAACAAAAGATATGAACAACTTGAACTCAGTCTCGAGGTTCATCCATATGCCTTTTCCTGAGACCACATTTACCTTTCCAATGCCGTTCTTTCCAGGCTTTTAGGACCAACCAAACTATTTACCACTGCTCATTAACTATGTATATCCTTACCACAGACCCCTTCTCCTTTCAGAGTTGATGATCAAATGTCCTGCTTTGATTTCTGACTCCTGGGAGGATTTCTGCTCACCACTTAACATCTATGACCATGCCTAAGTGGACAATCATTCAGCAACTGTCCCTTTTCAATGACAACATATCCAGAGATCTATCTATCTATAAAGAAGCTCAAATCTGTCTTCTTCCATCAGCTAGTTATGGAAAATTCTTCACAAATCCATAAGTATAAGCTAGAGAGAGTTGTAGCATGAATAGGTGATGTAGGAGCTTGGGCCACCTATTTGTGCAACTGAGTCTGCTGAACCAGCTAAAGCTTCATCCCAAATATAACATTTCTATCCTATGATAGATTGTTTTGTGGTACCTGCTATTGTTTATAAATTGGTGGATATCTGACAGTACCAATGTCAGTGATAGATGGCTTTAGTTGCAATATCAATTGATGGAATAAGGTCAGGTGCTCTGTCTCTATTCTTTCTAAAAACATACCAGGAGCTTCTTTTCAAACAATAAGTGATTAGCTACTTCAGTATATATGATTTTGCACTAAAACCCCAGGGATGTATGTTCTATCTCTCCTGTTTGGACCTGCCACAGATTCCATACAGTGTATCTTCCATGAATACCTATAGCACCATTGGATCTGATGGGTCAGATGACTCAAGTAGCAGCTGGCACCAGAGTCTATAAATGCTACAGTGGTCTCCCTTGCTTGAAACGTAATCCAAAATTATCAGGCTTCCATGTCACTCATTAAATAGTCAAAAGCAGTATTGGTAAGTATGGTATATGCAAAAAAACAAAACAAAACAAATGAATTGATTAAATAACTTTTATTACCTCTGTAATCTTTCAAATTTTTCAAAGTGGCATTAATCTCTACAATTCTAATGTACATGCAATATTGCTTCTGATTTACTATTTTGGCCCATAGAGGTAGTTTCAAAACTTGTATGTTGTTCTTCCATCATGTACTCTTATTCCACAGCTCAGAAACTCACTTAGACAATTCTAACAGTTGCTATAAATATTCATCCAGATTATGCCTTCAGGGATCAGAGAAATGGAGTTGGCCATATTCTGTTTATTACTTGGACTCCATTTGCATCCACTCTAATAACAAGACCATGGAGGTGTTTTGGGATCCTTTGGACACATATATGATGACTCAAAGTATTTAGGTACTTTGGTAAATGGGTATCGTTTCTTACAGAATCATAGCAGAATTGTGATAGAATCGGGTTTTTATTGTCAATAAATCCTAGATCGGAAGCATCTGTTATTAGCATGCATTAGAGATAACAAAGACCTAATCTAGAAAATGAAAGAGTAGGTCTGCCTTTACCTCAAATAAGCATAAAGAATCCAGGAAGAAGATCATTATCTTTACAGTTACTGGCTTCATTGAATAGTTCACATTTTCAGAAGTACTTGAGAAAGAAAACATGTCAGTTTTCTTATTAGTTATTGTACCTTTTCATTTTTTACAACAGAAGAGAGTCTAATAAAGTACCCCACCAGTGTTTTTTGAACTGTGATATGTGTACACATCATCTGGGGACCATATTAATATGCCAGTTTTCATTCAATAAATCTGGGGAGTGGTTGAGAGCCTACATTTCTAAGATTCCAGGTGACACATTTATTCTTTTGTTCTGAGATCACATTTTAGGTATAGAGCACAGGTTGTTTTAGGCAACCTATCTATTATTACTCAGACTTAAGTAAGAAATTAAAAACAAGAATATAGGGGATCCCTGGGTGGCCCAGCAGTTTAGTGCTTGCCTTTGGCCGTGATCCTGGGGTCCTGGGATCGGGCCCCACATCAGGCTCCCTGCGTGGAGCCTGCTTCTCCCTCTGCCTGTGTCTCTGCCTCTCTCAGTCTCTGTCTCTCATGAATAAGTAAATAAAATCTTAAAAAAAAACAAGAATATATTTTTTAGGTTGCTCTATTCTTACCCATATTTTATGTACTCATATCACAAAATTATCTACTAGTTAGGGTATATACAGCTGAAGCGAAGTGATTTCCTATCAGTCTAACTGAAATCGAGGGCCTGTATTAATCAAACTTCTAGGACTCATTCACAAAATGAGATACCATGAGTTAAAATGATAATAACAGAACTATTTAAAACACCTCCTGTAAGATCATGGAATAGTTTTTCTCTGGCCATTTCATTGTTTAAATGAATTATTGAGTATTCTCATGCCAAAATACTTATTATATACATCACACCTACAAACTCACTGAATGTTATATCTAAAACTTGAGATCATATCATCCAATCTCATCAACGTGGCAAGTAGAACACAGACTTCAAGAAAATAATAATAATAAAAAGACCCTTGTCTTTCAGGTTATAGTTTTTTATATGTCAGCTCTGCTATGCGGTTTTTTTTTTCAATAGTATCCTCTTTGTTCTTTGGTTTAAATGCTTGTTGTTTTCACTAATGACTTTAGGAGTCAAAAAAAATTAATCAAGCTGAATTCATTTTACAAAATAATGCTGGGATTCCCAGTTTTTATATCACATTTGATATATTTAAATCCTTTCCATCATGAAATTCCCAAAGATGTATTTAGATAGGGGCACCTATATCAACTCTGGAAACTAGGATTTCAAGGAATTATAGCAAGACACAATTTAGATGAGACAAAATTAGGAAAGGCTAGATAAGTCTCCACCACCAGGAAAGGAAAACCAACTGGGAGATTTAATAAAGATGACCTCAGAGGAATTAGTTCCCTGGTGTGGAGTAGCAGTGCAGAATGTACCCAGATTTATTCAGAGGGTCGGTTGATGAAAAGGCAAACCTTCATCCAAAGGTGCTTTTCTTTAGGAAGCATGGGAAAAGTAGAAAAGTAGTCTGTTCACAACGAATAAGAGAACTATGGGGGATTTATTCCTAGTTCATGTTTGGTGTCCACAGAATTCTATGTCTACTTTATTTCTGACATTTACAAAATAAGGACTCTAGTTTCAAGATGACAGAGTACCTACACCAAATCTTCCTCCTGCCAAATACACACACACACACACACATACACACACACACAGCTTAAAAACCAATCAAAACAAAACAAAACAAAAACAAACAAAATGAACAGGTATTAAGTCATACACTGCAGGTAATCGTCCCAAAAGGATAAAAACAAAAGGAAAACAGCAGCGAAAAGCAGCACCTAAGATACTCACAGGAAACCTCGGTGTCAAAAAGGTAGGATCAGGAGCCTTGGCGCTACTCATGTCAAAGAGGGGCAGGGGCTGAGATGCAAAGGAGTTGCAGAAACAAAGAACAGAGCAACTAGTTACCATAGTTGGAATCATTTTGTAGTTCTCATCATTTCCAGATAATCATCAATGGGAATTGCAATGCAACTTTACATATCTAAATCTATGAGATGTAGTCAAAGCAAGGGTAATGCACCATCTTAAATATACTCATTAAAAAACAAGGAAAGTTGAAAATAAATGAAATGTGCTTTGAACTGAAAGGCCTGGGAAAATAAGCCAAAAAATGGTATTAATGATTAAAACAGAAATAGTTTTAAAAATGTAACAGTAGCCAAGAATATTTTTGGAAAAGAAACAGAGAATTTAACCACCTAGTCATATATTAAAACATACTATCGATCTTAAGTATTTAAAACATTGTGGTATTGACAACAATAAAGGACAAATAGATGTAAAAACAGAATAGCCATAAAACACAAAGAAAGTATAAATGAAAAGAGTGACACATCGGACTATACAAGGAAAGGTCCAACATATCAGAAATTCTTACAAATAAAAACAACCTAATAAAAAGAAAAAGGGAGAGCAATAGAAACAGACAATACTACAAAAAAGAAAAAGAAAAAAGGAAAAAAAAATACAATGGCTTTTAAAATGTGACAAGTGGTTAATCAGAGAAGAAATATGCAAATGAAGATTAAAACAAAGAGATCTAATTTTTCCTTATCAGCTTAGCCCTAGTGTAAAGGTTTGACAATTTCAAGTTTTAGCAACTGGGGAGGAGAGCTGTTTAAGACCAATTTAACACTGTGAAGGTTAGTATCACTATATCCATTAAGTTTAAATATGCATTCTTTTGACTATACAATTGCAAAATTTAATGAATAATCTAAAGAAATAGTGTTACAAGCATAAAGAGGAATATTTAAAATATGTTCATAATTGCATTGCTTTGAAAGCAAAAATTTAGAAAAAACTCTAAAGTCAAAAACAAGAGAATTGATTAAATTAGGCATTTCAAAACAATCAGAACTATTGGTAGTAACAGGAAAACATCTCTAGGACCCCGTATTGTTGAGTGTAATGAAGTATACACACACACACATGTACACACACATAAATAAAAAAAACTGGTAAGAGTACACAAAATCTCTTACATGATAACAGTTCTTCTGGCTATGATTTAGAATATGTGGGACAGTAGTGCCAGAAGCCATCCAAAAGGACTTTAGTTTATCTCTTTCTTCATATATATATATATGTATTTTTTTTCTTTTAAAGTAGGCTCCACATCCAATATGGGGCTTGGACCCATGTCTTCCTGTAATTTTTAGGGAATTTTTAAAAATGTGTAGCTCCCTTGATAATTCTTAGTTGAAAGGATTGGTGATCTTAGAAGCTGTAGCATATGTTTTTGCACTTATATTGCTTTAAATGTTTGCTTAATTACACTAGTCACAAATAGACACTGTTTGACTAAAAAAATCTTAGAGAACTTTATTGGCCAACAGACTCACCTCCCGTGGTATATAACCCATCCACCACTACTCCACTACCACCACATATTCTCTGTTGCCCTGAACCACTTTGACCCCAAGGAAATATTTTGTGAATGCCAAGTCCTTTCGTACTAAATACACTAGTTCTTCAATATAACTCCATGACTTTCTTATAGACAACTATGTAATAGAAAGTAGATGGTGAAAAAGAACATCAGCATGAGGGAAAGGCAGTTTGCTACTACAACTTTTTACTTTGGCTCAAAGAGATCAGATTCTATCCATTACTATACAAAATAAGCTGTGGCCACACTTATTGGTGCCCCATACCAAATTTCAAAAATCCTAAATAGAGTACTATTTGGAAGAAATACACACCTATCAGCATTCCACACTTAGCTTTTCTTTGCAGAGTTGCTATAATTAAACACAAGATTTGAAGTCATATGTGACCAACCTAGTTGTGCTAGCTTGCTTGTGAGTCAGATATCATGACTTGCCATTTTCCCTAGCCATGAAAGAGGGGAACTAGGACTGCTTTAAACTTATTATTAATTAATATCAGAGTTCTGTAGGATTGTTATTACTCAAGGACCCATTGGTATTATTTATATATATAGTTAGTTGAGGAAGGTCTTTCTAAACATCAAACCAATGACATAAACTAAGTGAATACATCTGACTACATAAAAATTAAATATTTCTATAAAAAATGAAAAATTCAATTCATTAAAAATTACAAATATACCCGAAGCTTACTTTCTAAAGTCCATTCTTCAATAAAATGAATCAGGGCTTCTCAGAAAAGTAGCTGATTCCAGTGTTGTGGCCTACAGCATTTAGTTGTACCAGAAAGCAAGGAAAAATGTTCAAATAGTCAAAGGAGTAGTTCCCAATGTCTAAAGCTGGAATAACTTGAACATTTTAATAAATAACTATACCATTGGATTATAAATGAAGGAATATGGTAAATGTCATGAGTTTATACTGGAATAATAAATGAATAAATAAAAGAGGGAAAATACTATTTTTAATTTAATTTAATTTAATTTAATTTAATTTAAAAAGCAAAAGGAAAAGGGTAAGTCCTCTTTAATTTTTTTTTAAAGATTGTATTTATTTATTCATGAGAGAGACACACACCGAGAGAAAGAGAGAGAGAGGCAGGGACACAGGCAGAGGGAGAAGCAGGCTCCATGCAGGGAGCCCAATGTGGGACTCGATCCCAGGACTCCAGGATCACACCCTGGGCTGAAGGCGGCGCTAAACCACTGAGCCACTGGGGCTGCCCAAGGGGTAAGTCCTCTTTAAAGAAGAACTACAGTTAATAACTGTACAAAGAATAAAGGAAATAGAAAATCACAGTAAGTTGGAGTGCTACAGTAATTTCCTTATGCAAGCTCCACCAATAAAGGCTAAACTTAGTGGGCAAAACTTTAGGATAATTTACACAGCTTCAAAGTTATCTTCCCCCAGATACATTAATTACTGTGGTAATTTTAATATTTGACCACAAATTCTTGGATATTCTTCCCTGCAGATGGTGAAGTTTAACTTCCCTCCCCTTAAAAGTGGGCTGAACTTAGTGATTCCCTTCTACCAAATGGAATAATGAAAAGGAAGAATTATAACTTAGCAATGGAGAATCCTATCAAACCTGACCCTAATCAAGATCAACATCACCAGCAATAAGTTGTGTTAAGAATGGATCTTAAAAGTTAGAAGGTTGGATCTTAATTCATGAATTCACATGAATTAAGGAGAAGAGTTATGAGAATACTGCAATTAGTTTATATGAGAAATTGCTGACCATAAGCAAGAAATGCCACCTCTCTACGTGAGTCCATAAAATGAAAATTATACTATTTTACTGTAAGTGGAAAATTTGTATGAATAAAGCATAGCATTAGGTATCAGAGTGATCTAATATTTAAATAAGAATTTAGTGTGCACTTCCTATTTGCAAAAGCAAAATAAAACAAAAACATTTGCAGGAGAAAACCTACCTTCAATGTGTGTGTGTGTGTGTGTGTGTGTGTGTGTGTGTGTGTGTTGAGATTGGTAGAATAGGATGTGGGAGGGAGAACAGAAATTAAATTAAAAAAATTCACCACATTATTCCAACTTCAGATATACAAATGTGAAATATCACCAATGGCTAAATAACATACTAGACAAGGGCCCTCTGGTTCTGTAGCTTCACAATCCCATATAGTTAGAATACCCTCATTTGTTACATTGAGGAAGATACATAATGATATACCTATAGGTTAAAAAATAAATGTATTCCTATTTATTCATTTAAACATCGACCTTCACCCATTGTCTTATGGAATCTTGGATCTAGTCACATTCTGATAAACTACCCCAGGCAGGTCAAAGCCTTTCTTGAGAAAAATATACTTCCATTGCCATAAACTGTCCACTTCGCTAATATTACTCCCTCTCCTTATCTAAACATATCCTCCCTCTTTCTAGAAATACATCTTTATGATTTTATCTATATATTTTATTATTACACTAATTGGTTTTTCCAACTTGGCAAAATCTCTCACATTGTATTATAGAGAAGCATTTCCTTGAGGCTCAGTTTTAATATATGAGCCACAGAGCAAATACTTACTATTAGCCACAAGCCAAATGGAAGAATATTGAAATATACCATAAAATGCAGCTAGTCAAATATGCTGATATTCAGACAAAAAAAAGTTGAAGTATAAGGGAAAACACATACTGCAAAATTTTTAAAAAACAATAATAATCATCAAAATAATCACTAATCATTTCCATCAAAGAAAGCCTTTGAAGCCTTTTGTTGCTAATTCTCTAGAGAAATGTCTTTGTATCTTCTTCCATTAAAGGTTCATTTACAACAAGGTAATATAAAAATTTATACAGAGATCATTCCAGGTAGATAATTTACCTGGGTGCTTGTAATATAGTCAGTAATATTTCAGTCAGGAAAGAAAACATGAATGGAATAGAGCCTTTTTATTTTACCTAACAGATATTTCTGCCTCTAAATATGTTTTAGAAAAGCACTAGAAACAAACTATCACAATACTTCATACTGAGATTCAGTGAACAGGTGTGTATGAGCTCCATCCTTGATGAAAATAACTAGAAAATAACTTCCTTATTTAATTGATAACTTATCAGTAAGGCTTTAAAATTTCAGCAGTTTTTGTTTCAGAGGAAATCAAGAAGAATTTCTGGGAATTATTTAGAAAAAAACACAGACAATAAGCTTTCCCCTGTTGTTTTTTCCCCTACTGTTTTGATTACATAGTCAAAGAAGAATAATTTAATGAGATATTGATTTTTCTTACATTTCTGATGTAATTCCTTCTCATTTCTTTCTCCAATAAGATGGTTTGGCTCCTCTTGGAGAAGTTTGTGTATAGTAGCTCATCGAAAAGATTACACTTGGTTGGTGGTCAGTGTTAGGTGGGGAGAGCAGAAGGTAGAAAGAAAAAGGCAAAGAATAAGTAACATAAGAAAAATGAGAAAGATTCCCAAGTCTGAGTAAGGAACAGAATTAGATGAAGCAAAATACAGGTATCTTGTAGCCCATCAAAGAGAGCGATAAGGAAGTCAGTCTCAGGACCAAAGGAAATGGCTACATGCATAATCCAGGTGAGCTAGACTCTGGTCCCAGGATTCAGAAAGTCTGTAAAGAAATCTATGCCAGAATAATGGAAACAGAGTTGCTGAATTGTGTGAGACCACAGGGTTTAGAGAGTAAGGATGTTATCAGTGAGATACACTAAATATGAAAGATCTCTTGCCTTGCTTATTAGTAATCACACCCTCATGAACTCTTATGTAATCCCAAGGTATGAGAGTGCTTCAGCCTCTACCCCCACTAATAAAGGACTATGGCATTACCTAAGCACTTGGGTTTGGCAAGTAAGACTCAGGATGCCTTCAATGTTTATATGATCATAAATTAACTTTCCAGATTTTTTATTATCATTTCTTATGTTTCATTGATTGGTAAACACCTCAGATAGTCATCATGGTTCTGTTGAAACCCAGATTTCTTCTTGCTCATACTTTATCAACCTGTTTTCTACAATTTTAAGAGTTCCAATTCCAATACACACACGCACACACACACACACACAGCCTCTATAGCTTTTTTCCTAATGACACTGCACATGGACTATGTGGATTCATTTCCCTTCAAACTAATGGAAGCTGACAATTATAGGCCAGTTTATGTATTTGCAGTGGTGCACTGCCAACAACTTTAAAGTTAGTGCAGGGCCTACAAAGGATTTCTTCCTTGTACTAGCACTTCCTTGTTTAAGAAACCAAAAAAAATCATTTTTATAACATTAATAGTATTACTTTCTTTAAAAGATTTATTTATTTGAAAGTGAGAGAGTAAGGAGGGAGAGGAATACAGGGAGAGAGAGAGAATCTCAAGCAGACTTCCCACCAAGTGGGGAGCTGGAAGCTGGGCTCGATATCACCTCCTTGAGATCTGACCCTGAGATCATGACCTGAGCCAAAATCAAGAGTTGGACTCCTAACTAACTGAGCCACCAGCCACCCCAGTGTTGCTACTTTCAAAAAGAATCTCTTGGTGGAGTATAGTAGACACACAAAAGTCAGAGGAGGATACTTAAAGCATACCACTATGGAAAATCATCAATTTACAAATAAAGACAGTGAAAGAGAAGAATAGGCTACTACAAAACAACCAGAAAGCAATAAAATATCATTAAGTCCTTATCTATCAGTTATTACTTTAAATGCAAATGGATTAAATTCTCCTATCAAAAGGCAGAGAGTGACGGAATGGATACAAAAAAAAAGACTCAGTTGTGTGCTGCCTACCAGAGACTCACTTCAGTTTAAGAACACACAGGTTTAAAGTGAAGTGGGGAGAGGAGATAGTCCATGAAATGGAAACCAAAAGAGAGCAGGGGTAGCTATCCTTGCATCAGACAAAATCAACCTAACAAATTATAAATAAAAGAAAAATTATACAGTGAGTTCAGAGAGTTGATCAATAGTACAAAGTACAAATAATAAAATTAAATGTATTCACCTTGGAAGAATAAGTAAAGTTCATATATGGAAGGATTATTGGTAGATTTTTATAAGAAAAATGTGCCTTTGTAAGTTATTTCTTCCTGCAATGAAAGGTAACTAATCATTTACCCACCGACATATTTTCAGTATTGAAAAAATTCTCCCTTTAATATATCAATGTATAATGAAAAGACAGCATAGAGAGAGAGTGTGAGGACACAGTTTCCACAGCCAGCCAAATCTCTGGGGCTGAATTACCCCATAGCCATTTACTAGCCATAAGTCACTGGGCAAATTGCCTTCCTCTGTAATTCTCTTTCTATATCTGTAAAGTGGAATAACAATGGTATCTCCCTCATCATGTGAGCATTAAGCAACTTAACATATGTAATTCAAGGAGAATGACTGGCACATAGAAAACCCACAATAAACACAAGCTGTTATTATTTTGAATGATTTGTTGGCACTGCAGGAACTACACCTGTGAGGTGCTTTACTTAGGGTGCAACATAGATGAAAGAAATACTAGGCAATATTACACCCATTACAGGGCAGACTCCCAGGTCCTTCTCTTCCTCCAGAGTAATAGAATTATTTGCTTACATGGCTCCTAGACATTTTCAAGTTTCAGCTTCCCAGTTGCTTCCCAGCTTTGTGTTGATTAACCACCATCAACCTACCCTACCCTAACACATTCATTTGCAGTTCTGGGTACTGTGGCCTAGTATATTTAGAATTGTTAATGTGATTAACCATAGTAATTCACAGTATGTTATTTCTTTATTTGTAAGCCACTCTTCTATAACAGTGGAGCATATACTCAGTGATAAGTTGTCACTTATTCTTACTGCTCATTTTCTAAATAAATGTGTTTATAATGAAGACTTTAAAAAAGAAAAGAAAAAAGTAACCTTAGAAATTCAATGTAAAATGAGGCTGTGATCCTGTGTCAGTGTCAGAATGGATGATCTTGACCCTTGGATTCCAGATGGATTGTTAAAAAAAAAAAAACAAACCCTGCCAATTATTCTCTAATTTCATACTGTGCACTCCATCTGTTAGCTCACTTGCTTTGGTTAGGGGCTGCTTATCTGGCTTATTTTCTACCACTTTATAGAGATAAAACTCAACTGACATATACACATATCATGTGTAAGCACATGCATTTAGAATGTATTTTAGAAGAATCGAAGGACTGATTATAAGGAAGGAAAATAAGTCATTTAAAAAATAAAATATTATTAAAATCTAACTTACCAAGTCAAGGAAACATTAAACAATAACAACAACATCAACAACAACAACAAAAAGAACCAGACTGACCAACCAGAGCTAAATTTTTGGAGGAGATATTTAGTGCTTATTTATTAATTTAACATCTAGGTTAGAATCCACATCCAGAGCATTAATGCATTTTAGTTTGAAAGCTACTGAATTTGTAGTAAAAGTTCTTAATGAACAGAGTCAAAAGACACCAGAAACAGCATGTGGAGTTACTAAGCTAGTCTCTAAAAGGCGATCAGATTTCGTTTTAAAACTCTAATTTGGTGAGTCACCTGTGTTTCATTGGAAATTATGTTATATGACAAAACTCATTGTTTCAAGAGCTTAAAGGAAATATTTACAAATGCTTTCTTAATACTATAAAATATTAAAATATAAGTGCCTGAGTGGCTCAGTCGATTAAGCACCAGACTCTTGATCTTGGCTCAGGTCATGATCTCAGCATTGTGAGACTGAGCCCTGCATTGGGGTTCCACACTCCGTGTGGAGTCTCCTTGGGATGCTCTCTCTCCCTCTGTCTCTGCCCCTGCCCCTTTTTCTCTCTCCTTCTCAAAATAAATAAAATATTATCAAACATTTTAAAATAATGAAACACAGGATATATGCTTGCATGCTAGACAGTGACATCTTTAATTTCCTGTATCCTCACATTACCTGGCACATAGGAACTTCCCCATTAATATATGTTGAACTAGTGATCTTAAGCAGAAACAATAAGTTAAATAAGTGATGTTCACTATGACAATGCATGAAACATAGGGTAGCAGAGTAAAGGGAAACATAGTTATTCATGCTCTTTACTATTTATTTTAGCAATGTCTACAAGATTCTGGACCCAATTCACATTCTGCTCTTTCATCAGATATGTGTTTGAAATACAGACAGTGAGAATTAGAACATTAGAATATGAACACAATTCAAAAGCATAAGTTGCATATTCTTATGTTACCATTGTAGAATGCATTTTAAAGGACTCCTGAAAAACAGCACCCATAGGGCTTCAGTTGCTGCTACTTTTCTCCCATCTCCTCAAACATCCCTCTTCCAGTGTCAATCTTCAGCTTGCACATGATTAGTGAGTCATTCAAAGTACAAAATCTGTTTTATTGGAAAGGGGAAATCTTCAGGCATAAAATATGTTCAGAAAGGAAATATTTTCATATAAAATATAACCAAACCAGGAGAGTGACAGGTATAGTGGGGACACAGGCACTAGCTAGGCTTTGTCCACTACTGGAATCAAGCAGTGGCATTTGCAACAGCAGAGGTTAATAATGAGAGGAGAAGACAGTAAGGAAGATAAAATGTTTGACTGGGAGCTAATATGTTGGCTCAGGTCCAAGGATTCTTATCTGAACTCTACAGGGCTGCAAGCAGAGAGGTCTCTCTTCACCCTGGAATAAATTGCTTTGCTGCCCAAGTAAAAATGTGCCCCAAGTACTGATGAACTACAAGGCTTTGGTGCCTAGAAGATGTGTTGGGAGGCAACACCCTTGCCAACTATTTCAGGGATTTCCTGGAGAATACTAGCTGCGGTGGTAGTCATCAGTGGATCACAACTGATTTTATTAGCTGTGATCAGGAATTAGAACTAGCATGGAGGAGCATAGAGGATTCTGTGGTAATAGAAATACCCTTCATGAACCCAAAAGAAATATATCCAAGGACTCCCAGAAACAACACAGTAAGAAATTGAGAACTTTTCATCAATAACAGGCAAATTGAGGCAAAAATTGGTGACATATTTGTTACCATAAAATAAATGGAAGTTTAGGGATGTAGCCAGAGGACAAGCTAAAAACCTGAGGCCAAATGGTCTTTGCTAAAGAGTTTTCCAATTATGGCTTGAGAAAAAAATAAGCAAAGGAAAACAGTGAGACATTAACTTATGGTAATATGCCATGAAAAATGATGAGAGAACTTAAAGCACTAAAATACTCAGAACTCAACAACATATCTTACTTAAATGTTATCAGAAAACTTCAAATTTAAAAATAAAGAGAAAATAAGAAGCAAGAAAACAATTAAAATTGTATTAATCCTCAGATGTGTTTCCATCAAGGCATAGCTGGGGTTATAGCTGAGAAACCCCACATGCGATTCCAGCATACAACATATCAAATAAAGAATTTGAGTACCTAAAATGTTTAATTTTCTCTGAAACATGACAGGGGCTGCTTTCTCTGTATTTTGAATATATTCTTAATGACACTCTGTTGGACTAAGTGGATTATCATGAATCGTTCCTCTCTGGATAATCTAGGACTTGGGTATAGCAAGCAGTAATGGTTTGTATGACGATAAATGGAATGAACCTCCGGGTACTGGTACAATGTACAGTCAGAACTTCTGAGGTTCATTTAGTCTAGTAAATTATGGGGTCCAGAAGTCTTTACTTAAAATTCCCTATATTTCCTTCAGACCTCAATGGATTTTAAAACATGTTATGACTGATTCACTTCCTTCTGCCACACATTGTGCTGTTGAGTATAACCACTAAGCACTCATTCCCCCATTTAGATGTGACATTCCCATATTATATTTTTTAATTTAAAAATAAGTAAACTGGTGCTTGCCCATCCCCTGGCAAGCACCGATCTTTTTGCTACTTCCATATCTGCACCTATTCTGAAATGTCCTGGAGTTGGAATCAAACAATATGTAGACTTTAAAGATGGGCTTCTTTTATTTAGTAATATGCATTTAAGTTTCTTTCATGTCTTTTCATGGTTTGATAGCTCGTTTCTTTCTAACACTAGATGCTATTCCATTGTCTGGATGTAACATAGTTTATCCTCCATTCACCAGCTGAAGGACGTGCTGGTTGCTTCCAAGTTTTGACAATTATGAAAAAGCTACTGTATACATCCACGTGAAGTTTTTGGGTGAACATAAGTTTTTAGCTTTTTGGGATAAATACTAAGGAACACAATTGCTAGTTCATATGGTAAGAGCATGTTCAGTTTTGTAAGAAACTGCCAAACTCTATTTCAAAGGGGACATTTTGCATTTCTACCAGCAATGAATGAGAGTTCTTAATTCTCTACATTCCCATCAGTATTTGTCAACCTCTGTCTTTTGGATTATATAGATTCTAATAGGTGAGTTGTGGTATTTCATTGTTGTTTTAGTTTGCAATTTCCTAATGACATATGATGTGGAACACCTTCTCATATGCTTATTTGCCATCTGTATATCTTCTTTGTTGAGGCATCTGTTCAGATTTTCTGCCCACCTTTAATTATGTTGTTTATTAACTTACTGTTGAGTTTTAAGAGTTTTTCATATATTTTGGATAGCCATCCTTTATCCAACAATTCTTTAAAAAAATATCATCTCCTAGTCTGTATTTGTCTCTGTAATAGTTTCATCTCATCTTTAGAATCACCCCACAGTCCCTTTTTATAATCAAGTTTATTTTGGAAATAGGCTCAACAAAAACAAAAGTGATTAAAACAGTGTCTCCTAATGCACCATTTTTCTCCTCTCACTCACAGAGAGAGTGACTTTCCACGTACTTTCAAATATCCCATGCCTGACGTTAAATCTCTCAGCTTCTGTAAGGCCACTTATAAAATTATAATTTCTTTGTATTTTAGGTTATCCTCCATCACTCTTCTGGGGAATTCTAGTTTCTTGAAAACCAACCTTTCTCCAAGAAGGGCATGGTTCAGAAAGGAACTGCAGATACTATGTGTTTGCTATTGAACTAAGTGAGGCCATGCAAAATGGCAGAAAGAACACGGACTATGAATTTGGGAGAATGAGCTCATTCTCACTTCTGCACTTACTGGCAGGAGGATTCTTGGGCAAAGCTCTCAACATCTTTATACCCCTATTTCCTTATTTAAATAGGAATTCAAATAGCTTCTATGCCCACTTCAAATTGCAAGGCACAAATATGTGCCTATCCTACAAGTTATAAAATGCCATAAAATTTTAATTATGATTATTATTAATACATAATAATGTGTCCCTAAAAACATTTTCTAGGCCAGATGCTTTTGCATTATAACCCCTCTCCCCAATATGTAGGATTTCTTCTGTCATGTTTGTTGGCCTGTGACTGGCAAGCAATTACAGTGAGTAATTCCATTTTAGGAGAAGATAATAAAACGTGATATCGTAACTACCCACAGAGCTTCAAAAGTATTTATGTTTCCTCTAATAACCTGGTGTGATGCTGTTAATCTTGAGAAAGGCTGCCTGGCAGGTGCTGGGGAGCTGAATCTTCATATTCTCTCAATGTTTGCTGACTCTTCCACAGGGAAGAATCCAAGCCATTAAAATGCAATGGCTTTGCTCTATTTTTAATTACATTTAGTTTATTAGAGGAACAATCAGATGCATAATACTGGGAACAGACTTCCCCTGTTATCTGAATGAAGGCCTAGAACATTTCATCATTTACAAAATGGGTCACGGGGAGCCATTCCTTTATCTCTCTTCACTAAGAGATGCTAAAACACAATTTAAAGGAGTAAGAGAAATGCATCACTTCCACAGGGACCTAATTCTTCATTGATGATTTTCACTTTCATCCAGTTAACCTCTTTGTACTAAAGCTCATCATCACACTGGCCAGGTAAATATAAGGATGGAACCTCCCAACTTGTCTCTTTTAGATCAAGTACAGAGTTTCCATAAAATAAACCATAAATCTGTAATACGTAATATTTCCTTTAGAAGAACTCTGCAGGTGTTAAGGTATCAATAAACATAATTCTCACAGTTCTGAAAAACTGGATTGTGTTCCTTGGTTGACCAAATCAATCCAATTCCTTTCAATATATGGCATTATAAAAGCTGTAATTTCATGCATTATTATGTGTGAATAGAATTTAAGAATGCCTTCCATTTTATGTATAAAGAAAGGTATATACTATAGAAAAAGGATAATATACTCCCCACATTTATTATAAAGTTGTTTTTTAACCCCCTTTGTGAACTTAGGCTATATTTTTGGCAAGTGACCATTATTATTAATCACCTCAAACAGCCAGAAGATGGCAGGGTATGAAATGTAGATTGTCTTTTTTTTCTCCCTTTCTGTTTTGAGAGTGGGATTGTGTTATAGTTTCCAAACATTGTGTAGGACTATTGCAACGTTGAAAGCACAGATGCAAACAGAGCAAATGATTTAAAAAAGTACCAAAGAACAGAGCCAAGTAGGAAATGCTTGATTTAAAAGTACCAAACCTTAGAGTTATGTGTTTATTTTGTTTCATTAAATTTAATGTTACTCTAGTAGACATTCTGGTTCCTCTTTAATCCCCAGGAATTCCTATTTAAAAAATAGTCAATGACCACCCTAAGAAATTGAGTTGCACTTGAAAAGGGGGAAAAATCACTACTTATGAAGGATTTACTCCTATTTTTCCAACTTCAGAAAAATGAAAAAAAATTACTGAATATGCTCAGATTTTTGGTTTAACTCTGATTTCCTCTAGATTTTGTAGAAATATTCTGGTTTTGTTTACTTTATCTTCTTCCAATCTTTAAGAACAGAATGACAACAAATGAGGGGAAATTGAGGTAAGTAGAGAGACATATGTAAAAAAAAAAACAAAAACAAAACCATTTACCATATATTTTAATTAGTCAAAAGCAATTAATAAATATTCCTGTAAAGTCCATTAACACATTCAATGAATACATATATAGTATCTACTGTATACAAGACAATGTCATCCACTGGAGATAAAGTAGGCAGAAAATAGAGTCCCGCTAGCTGTGGAGCTTATAGACTCATGGGGGGGGGGGCAGAAATTAATTACATTTTGATAAGTGTTATAAAAATAAATTAAAAAGCTAATGAAATTAAGATTCATCAAGAAAATTATAATTAAACTAAGATTTGTAGAATAAGTATATTGCCCATGTGAAGAAAAGGTTCTAGGAAATGGGTTCTAGAAAGACAGACTAACCTGTGTGAAAGCCCTGAGGGTATAAAGCACATGGCATCTTGACTGGAAGAAGGCAATGTGTCTACAGCTTAGGGGTGAGTGGCACCAGATGAGCCTGGAGAGGTAGGCAGCGACTGATCACGTGGCTCTATGGGCTATATGAAGTATTTGGGACTTCATAAAGACAATGAAAGGCCATTAAAAGTCTTTAGGCAAAAGAATGACTAAATTAGATTTATAAAGATTACTCTGGCTTCATGATGAGATATAGAGGGAGAAGCAGAATTGTTACATAGATCCTATTAGTGAATTACAGCAAAATTCCCCCACTGTGCAAGTATCAAGTGATAATTTCATGAAGATATATCATCTTTGATATAATTTTCCAAGACTTCTGCTACCTATAGGAAGTAACAGCGGCTTTGAAAAGACTGTTCAGTGAAAACGGAGATAAGCACACAGAATAGAAATATATTAATAAAACTGGGAAACGAAACTTAACAGCTATTTAAAGAGGGGTGAAAGGATAGGAAAAGTAAAAAAATAGTCCAGCTTTCATATTCAGGGCCTAAGTGTCGTTTGATAATTCTGGAATAAGAGGTAGTTGGGGGAATTTGTGTGTTTTGCCCTGTGGTTAACATAAAGAAAAAAAAAAAGAAGAAGAAGACAGGTCCTGGCCCTCACAAAATTAGTTTAAATGCCTGAATCCAAGTTCTAATAACAAAATAGACTGTTTAAAGGTAAATGCTACAATACTGAGTTTATGGATCATTCAAACCCTGAATGAGTTAGAAAAGGAATATTATGGAAATTACATCTCTTGAGCTGTGTCTCAATGAAATGACTTTGGAATTGAGTGAAGGGCAGTGGAGAGTTACATGTAATTGGAGTACAGGATTCCTACGGAACAGAAGGGGTTTTAAGAATGAAGAGTCTTGACAATTCTGGATGGCCTTGAAAGCCAGAAATAGAAGCTCAGACTTGATATAATAGATATTATGAAATGATAGTAGTAGGAAATTTGATGTTCCTGCTGATAGTAGTTAAGTGATAAGCTGGAATTGACTGGCAGATCAAATTGAAGGCAAAGAATGTAGACAGTATGACTGTGTCAGAATTCTAGGCATAAATCAACACATTTCTGGTCCACAGAAATATTAGTGGAAATTAACAGGGAAGGTAATTATTTTAAAAAATATATTGTTGGGATCCCTGGGTGGCTCAGCGGTTTAGCGCCTGACTTGGCCCAGGGTGTGATCCTGGAGTCCCGGGATCGAGTTCCACATCGGGCTCCCTGCATGGAGCCTGCTTCTCCCTCTGCCTGTGTCTCTGCCTCTCTCTCCCTCTCTCTCTCTCTGCCTTTCATGAATAAATAAATTTAAAAATCTTAAAAAATAAATAAAAAGAAAAAATATATTGTTTATTACTGAACAAATACCAAGTAAGATAAGAGCTTCTATGCACCTACTACCCCAGCTTTATCAAATCTTACTAGTATTTTTTATTTGCTTATGATCTTTTTTCCAAAATTTTTCAAAGAACACATACAACTGATATTCCATTTGCCTTTCTCAAGAGACTACTATTGTAAATTGAGTTTTATCAATTCCATGAATCGATGTATATTTTTACTGCATAAAGTTTTATTTTTACCGTATAACGTTTTTGTACTTTATACAAATGGTAAAAAAAGTATATATTATTCTGTAACTTATTCTTTTCCCCAAAAACTATACATTTGAAATTTAACCATGTCAATAGGTGGTGCTTTTTCTTTTTTAAACACTGTATAGCTAGTTTTGTGCTACAACTATCATATGATTTAGATTTACATTCTTCATTAATAGTAAATTTGGGATGTTTTTAGTTTGGGCTATTAAAAACAATGTTCCAACATTATTGCATCTCATTTCACATAGGTTTTGATGCATTTTCTCTATGGATGTACCAAGAAGTAGAATTTGTTCATGGAACAGTAAGCATCTCCACATTTATTAGCTATTATTGACTTAATCTCCAAAATTGTGGTTTCTATTTCTACCAAATGCATTACATATGTATTAGTGGATATATCCACTAACTTCTTTTCATAATTATTAGGGTATAGGCCTAATTTCCTTATTTGGCTTCCCCATATAGAAATTGTGATTAAATGCACATCTATTTTCTTTATTGTTTGCACTTTTCTTTATCTCATTTGAGAAATCCTCTTATTTAGAGATCAACAATTAAATTTAGCTGTTCATATTTAGCACCATAATCTACCTGAAAGTCATGTTGATGTGTGGTGTGAGAGAGACATGTGATTTTTTTTTCTAGTTTCCCATCACCATGTATAATGCAATTTACCACTTCCCCTATTTTTGTAATGCTAAACCATCATACATTAAATCATTTTATATGTGTGGCTCTATTTGCAGATCCTTTTATTTTGTGCCATTGGTGTATTTTTCCTAATTCCACAGTTCTAATTATTGTAGTTCTATAGTATGCCTAGATATCTGGTGGACCAACTCTTCCTATTTTACTTTTTAAAACTGCTATCTCTTCCACCTATTTCTTCTAATACATGAATTTCAAAGGTGGCATTTCTAATTCTGTCAAAAAACATTGGTTATTGCAGTTATATTAAATTTCTATGCCAATTTAAGGAAAACTGGTATTTGATGATACTGATATTTTTCAATTCAGATACAGATCGAAGTTTCTTCATGTATATATGTCTTTATGGCCTTGTCATTATTTTGTAATTTTGTCACCAGAGGTTTGACCATTTTTAGTCAGGCTTATTCCTGGGAAACACGACTTTAATTGCTATTGAGAATTGAAGTTTTACTCTCTATACTTTCCAATTAGTTTTGTCTCTGTATTATAAGGTTTTTGTATATTGAGTTTGTATCCTGAAACCTAAATCTTAAAAACTTATTAGAAAGTATCAACTCTAATAAATTCTAAGAGTGTGAAGATTATTTTTAATATTCTATGAAAATAATCATATTACCTACAAATAAGAATAGTTATATCTCTTCGAACTTTCCTCACAAAAGTATTTGTATTGTGAATATAACAAAAATAATTTCTGTATTTAATAGTTCATTCCTATGTGTTTATTTTATTGTGATTACTACACATTGGGCTCATTTCTACTACCTCAATTTGTATTTTCTTTTTTTTCCCTTTATCTTTGTTTCTCTTAAATGGGTTTAAAAAATTTTAACACCAATTTAAACTACAGAAGCAATGATTATGTAAGCAGAAAGATACACCATGTTATAAGTGCTTACAAAGTTAGAAACCATTTGCTTCCTTAATCTTTTCCATATTTTTAGTTCATACATGAAGATGATCAGACTTACCATTGAGGGGGAGTATAGAATAAAAGGTGTATTTATCACCACCTAGATGTACTCACTGTGTGCTCCATTATTTTTATGCAAGACCCAGGTGACTGGAAATGCAGTTGTCGGGCATTTTATTTTATTTTATTTTAATTTCTTTTTTTAATTTTTTTATTATTTATTTATGATAGTCACACAGAGAGAGAGAGAGAGAGGCAGAGACATAGGTAGAGGGAGAAGCAGGCTCCATGCACTGGGAGCCCGACGTGGGATTCGATCCCAGGTCTCCAGGATCGCGCCCTGGGCCAAAGGCAGGCACTGAACCGCTGCGCCACCCAGGGATCCCCTGTCGGGCATTTTAATAAACTGGACAGCCATTTGTTTTTGCACAAGGCATCTTAACACAGGAGCAATCAGGAAAAACAGGAGACAACTAAGCGCTCTGCACTGCAAAATGCCACCTTAACAACTAACCAGCTTTACTCATCGGCTACACAACTGTGCCCCTTGCACAAAAATACACAAGAGAAGAGATTAGAATTGTGTCTGGCAAACAGTCCTTTCACAAAATCAAGGCTTTTCACCTGAAATGTCTTTATACAAGTTTGGATTCAGATTACCATTTATATCTGCAGGTAAATAACATATACAAACAGATTTACACCAACTTTTGTAGGTTTTTAATTTTAAGAAATGAAGGCATGGTTGAGTCAATCTCTTGACAGCTTTAGGCTGTGTGTAATGACTGCAGGTATTTCCTTAAAAGTCAAGGAGGCCACAAATTAGGTTACCAATCTTTTAAATTTCAAACAAAACAAGGCAGCACTATATAAACTAAAGGAAAATTTAACTCAAATAGCCAAGCCAATAATGAAACCTGAAGTCATTCACTTCACTAAATTACAAGAAATTTGAATAACAAGAACAAAATGGCACATAAAATGAAGTTTGCCCCCGAGACAAAGCTTAAAACAAGTAAAAAGTTAGGCAAAATATCACAAAACAACCTTTCCAATAGCCAGTAGCTTGTTCCAAGTACTCTTCTGATGGATTGAGTATGTGGTCCCTTACCTCAAGCCTTTTGGTAGTTATGTTGCTTGTTGACATATTATTTGCTTAAGAGAACACCACTCCTTCCTCCCCAGGAAACTTGGGAGGACTCTGGATGGTGACTTGGACTTGAATTCCCTCTTGGCCATGAATGGAGGAGTCCTGGACCAGGTTGCTAGCAAGATGTGGAGGCAGACAAGGACCTGGATGTGGATCTTCACACCGATCCAAACTTGGTGGCTGACCTCAATGATGAGCCACGGTGTGGTATGAGTCTGGCAAGGAGGCCAAAGTGTGTCTCTGCACAAATGGTTTAAAATTTTAGTATTATTATTTATCCTTCTATGGTAGGTAGACTTCAAGATGACCTTCAGTGATCCTACCTTCCATAGTCATGCCTAATTTATGTAATCACTTCCCCTTGATTCTTCTCTAATGAGTAGAACACAACAGAAGTAATGTATGTCACTTTCAAGAACAGCTTACAAAAAAAGATTGTGGCTTCTGTCTTAGAAGTGCTCTCTCATTCTTTTTTTTTTTTTTTTTTGGAATGCTCACTTTGTCACTTTGGGAAACCCAAGTGTCATGTGGTGAGGCAGCCCTGTGGAGAGGTCCAGGTAAGTTTGAAAGATCTGAAACCTACTAATGGCCATGTGAGTGACCTTAGAGACAAATAAGATTCATCAGAGATAGGGACAAACAGACAAGAAAATAGAAACATTGGCATGAAAATAGTTGAAATAGTAATGATCTTTGGATTTGCACTATGTAGGAAGAAAAATGATGGCAGGGTATTTCAGATAAATATGGAACTGGAATCTAAAAGATTCTTTGAAGACACTGGGAGGTACCAAGTGAAAAAGAATAATAAATGCAATCCATGTATGAGAAAAGGTTTAAAGATGGGAAAGCAAATAAGTTTAAAAAGAACTTTAAAACCAAGGAAGGGGGATCCCTGGGTGGCGCAGTGGTTTAGTGCCTGCCTTTGGCCCAGGGCACAATCCTGGAGACCCAGGATCGAATCCCACGTCGGGCTCCCCCGGTGCATGGAGCCTGCTTCTCCCTCTGCCTATGTCTCTGCCTCTCTCTCTCTGTGTGTGTGTGTGACTATCATAAATACATAAAAATTAAAAAAAAAAACAAGGAAGGATCTTGCTGCAGAGCAAAGTTATATGATGTGAAATGCAATACTGGGCACTATGGATCAAAAAGTTGACATAGTCAAAAGTATTTTGCTCTTTAAACTGAAGACTTTATGCAAATGCAGAAGATCTATTGAGTTTTGAGTTTTGTGATAACTGAAAAGATAACAAAATGCTTTGCTTATTTTTTTTCTTACTTTTTAAACCCAAATTATTTCCACAAAGTTTTGAAGTAGATAAGGAAGTTTATGACTAATTTATATTTGTTCTTAATGAAAATGATTATGTTCTTAATTAGTTTTTTAGAAAAGAGTTTATAGAAATTAGGGACTATAAAAAGTGTGTGTGGATGTGTGTACACTTGTATACACAAAATTTTTTTGAAATAAAAATTTGTGTTCTTTTTGAAATGAATTGTAATAAGCCAAATAATTATTTCTTGAAACATAACATTGCAATCTAATGAGAGGTTTCATTGCTACTAAAGTCAGTTTATGAAAAAATGGTTTTGACAGAGAAAAACAGTAATTCCTAAATTAGAATCTTTCATAAACCATTTTAAACCAATCGTTTCAATTAAAACCTTCAGTTCTCATTTAAATCATCAGTTTTCATAAACTAATGCAATGTTTTGCTTTTGTGGTATTCTTTTCTAATTTAGCCCATCCACTGTTTCCCTGATAGGTTTGAATTCAATCAATTGTTGTTTTTATAATAACACAAGTTCTCATAGCATAACACCTTTTTTATACTGAAGAAAAAACATTTTAAAATAGAAAAAATGACATTCTAGTTCATAAATTTCATCATTTTTTATTTAAATAACTATATATTGGATGTGTGGATGTGGGTGCATGTATGAACATTTTGCATTATTTCCATTTTCCAAAAAGACCACATTATATATTCTAAATAAAACAGACTAGCAACTACCACATTAACAGTAATAGTCTTCAGCTTAGTAGCAGAATAAACAATATGATATCATGAAAATCAGCTGACAACTCCCTCATAGCGAAAATAATTGCAGTGACTGAAGAACCTGGAATGTAATATTCCTGACAAAAAAGCTGGCATTCTGGGATTCTTCGTGTCCTTGGGTAAGTCAAATGACCTCCTGTATTCACAAGACATTAGTAATTTTTTAATATAGCATAAAATCCTAACAGTAGTTATAGTTTTGCTATTTTTACAATTTCTATTTTTCACTGCATATGTGTAACATGGTAGATTATGTGATATGCAATTTTTTTTTTATCCCAAGATATTTCTTTCCTTGTTACTCAATCACCTTATAATCTTTTTGGCAGGGCCCAGCATTACGTGTACAAATTGGGAGTAACACACAAACTATTCTTTTAACTGGGTAATAGTTGGTAACATTGACTTTGAATATCAGAGTGCCATAAGCACAAGAATTTTTGTTTTATTTACTGATACATCTCTGAAACCTAAAATAATGGCTGGCAAGTAGTGGATGCTCAAAAGATATTTACTGAATGAGTTGTTGGATAGAAGATAGTTGGCTTGTGGCTGGTACTAAGTCGTTATTCTTCTCAGATCTCCAACCATTCCAAGGCTATACTATTAAATGTGTTTAAGTGGTGCCACAAAAAAACATTAAAACTCTCTAAAACTCCAGCTTTAAATACCAATATAATAGTGCAGCCTATGTGTGACAAACTATATGGAAGTTTGTCATGTTTATGTTGTGAGAGGGGAACTGTGTTGTCATTTGTTTTACAAGGAAAACGGTGTCCTCTCCTCCTCCAAAAGGCTCTGTCTAGCACTGCAGTTTAACATAATGGTAAGAATACTTCATTGTTAGCCTCAGTCAGGACTCCTTAGGGAAGCGGGGAATATTTTAAATTGTGTATTTATAATCACTTAGCCAAAAGCAAGCACAGAAAATGTGTTAATTTACAATGAAAGTTGACCTAGATTATTTGTGTTTAAATATGTAAAATGAAAAAAGAAAATGTAAAATGAAGGCACTGACTAACATGGAGTTTCATAACCTATAAAAATTCTCACTTAAGCACTTCTCAGGTAATTTAGTCTTAGAGCCTTTAATTTACATATTTAAACTAAAATATAAAAAAATTTACATTACTGAATTAAAATGTAAAAATTTTGGAATACAGAAGGAACTCAGGAACACTTAGTGTTTACTAGGTATAGGGCACTCTATACATATGATTATCTGTCTACCTCTCAGTCATGTCTGTAGCTATCCATCATCTATGTAGAAACAGAGAGAAGGACTGAGACAGAGATACAGAGACAGGGAAAGACACCACACCTAAGTGTATTTTTCAAAGGTCAAAACAGCTTTCTTTTGACCACTCTAGCTAATCTAATGGAATAAGCATTCGGAGATGAAATGAAAATCATACCTGTTCACTTACAAACAGTTCACTGGTGACAGAGTGACTATAGAATTAGGTGCATCTCCGAATGTTTACTTCCTCAATCAAAGGTCCAAACATTTTAGAAAGGGCAAACATAGCAGAGCCTTGGAGAAAAAGCTCAAAGAATTCAAAAATTTAATGAGACTTTAAAGAAGCCATCAATTTGACTACAGACTAAAATGAAATTCAATGACAACAAAGACAGAGAAGATTGAGGAAAGAGACAATTAGAAATGGGAAGAAGAGCAAAACTCAGTGAGCCTAATCAAATACGAGTCCCAGATGTGAGTAATCAACACACCGTAATCAGCTTGGAATGACATTGCATAGGAAATGTGTTACAACTGCAGCACAGCGGGGCTGGACTCTTCTCCTGGAGCAGACTTTACCTCGTCTGTTGCTAATACCCCTTCAGAGTCAAAAGAAGATCATTCCTGGAAGCTGAGTCCTTTCCATAATGCTGCAGGAGTAGTGGACACAGACCCCAGTCAGAATCTGCTTGCCCTTCCTGAGACCTGCATAGAGTCACAGACAACTCTACATTACCCTTTTAAGAATTTGATTTAGCTTCACTTTGCATTATACCTGAAAATGAGAATATTTGTTGTGATTATATTAAATAAATGCATATGAATAATTAAATTAAATATGTTATTAGTAAATGCCAGTTGTTTAAAGTAAATAATGTTTTCCTAAAGCGATACTGTAAGCATGAACATTGAAGATCTTAACTGAGTTGCCATAGTGCAACTATTGAAAAGGCATAGTAGCCTTGACAAATGTTGCTTAGTAACTGACCTTAAGTTATTAGTCTCATCAATTCCACAGAAAAAGATCAATTACTATGTCGTAAGGCCAAGGAAATAAGGAGCCATCTTCTTGAAGTTCAACCTTAAGATTCTATGACACAACAACGTCACCCCTAAGAATATAGCTTAAGGAAATAATGAATGAAAAAAGCAAATGTGAACAGATAAACATTTCAATGTTGCTTATGGAGAAAAAAATTGAAACAAAATACAGTTCCTCTAACCAAAAGAAATGTGATAAAATAAGCTGTACGTCCACATTATGGATGTAGCCATTAAAATTAAACTTTTGAAAATCGTTAATGACATGGGAAAATACTCACATATAAGGTTTAATGAAAAGTTTATTATACAAAGTCAATAGGATATAACAATAGTCTGTTAAAAATATATGTATGTGCAATAAAATGTAATGCATATGCAATAAAAAGCTTAATTTTTTTTGAAAATGTAATGTTCCTTTTTTTTCTAGGAGTCTACTTTAGTTTCATGAATATAAAATAAGTCCCAGTTGTTACCTTGGAGAAATGTGTGAAGACAATATTTATCTGACTGTGAATGTTAAGTAAATTATGTATATTTTTAAGCAGTTGTGTCTCTAAATGCTTTTTTGTTTCTCTAGTAAGTGTCATAGCTGTTAAAAGATTTAGAATATTCAATACCTGGATATTCTGTTTATTTTCCTGGAAGGAAATGTGTGTTTGCATGTATGCACCTATGTGCATATGTGCACATATTTTTGTTTAAACAGTTGCTCATGGAAAATCTGGAATTGAGATTTGGAAAACCAGAGGAATAATGTAGAGATATCCAGGAATGACCACTTCATGTAGGATATAAGACTAACCAAAGGAATCCCAGAGGACTGCTGGGCTCTATAAATATTCAGTTTTGTCTAAGACTATATATCTCAATGTGTACTAGTGTTACATGAGATAATTGGACTGTTCTGTGTGGTCAGAGAATTGGGACCCAACTAGGTCTACAAGAGGAGGTCCTCTGAAAGGGGTTTCTTATTTACATTATATATCCTCTTATGGCAAATCCTAGCATAAGACATTAGAGTTAAAGGTAAACTTTAGGCAATGGGAAGGAATTTCTTTTGCTTTTTGAGAGAATCTCTGGATTTTGAACAGTCCTGCAGAGGGACAATCTTTTATAAGAAGGAGAATTGCATAGAGGAGCAAACAGGAGCAGGGCAGAGAGGTATCTGACCAGGATTTCCTTGGCTTTAAGTTTGCAGACCCCAAGAGTAGCCTAATCTGATAGAACTTTATAAGCTGTTCTCTATATTTTACTTCCTGGCATGTATCTTGACCCTAAGTAGAATTTTGTAATGTGTGAAGTCACTACAGAGCTATAGGGGATTAAGAAAAGAGTCTTCCTGTTCTTGGGCTCAGAAGGCAAATAATAAATACCCTCCCCTCTTTCAAAGCCAGCGATGGCAGCAGAAGGGCCAGATAAAAGGAGGGAACTTTAGGCAGTTGTATAGGTTTCCAGTCTAACAGGCCCCAGTGCTGTTCTGGGGCCAGAGCTACATCACTTGAAATAACTCCCCAAGCAGGGCTGAGCTATTTAGAAATGATCACCAGGAACCAAATCCCTGGCCTTCTCAGAGTGTCCAATCCCAGGACTCCTGAAGCTGTAGAAGTATAATGATTGTCCTGCTGAGTGCAGGACAGATTTGCAGAAAAAGTTGTGCAGAAAGACTAAAATTAGGGCTTAAACCACTGTAATTCCTGGCGAAAGTTACTGACTTTCATCCCAGATCAACTCCCTGAGGGCAGAGATTTGGGGATTTTGTTCACTGTTAGGCCCCTAGTGACTAAGACAATGCGTTGTACATACCTGGCATTGATTATTATTTATTGAACATATGAAAGTGACCTCACTTTTAAAAATATTTATTTATTTATTTATTTATTTATTTATTTATTTATTTATTTATTTATTTATTTTAGAGAGAGAGGGCACACAAGCCGGAGGGGCAGAGGGAGGAGAGAGAATTTGAAGCAGACTCCCCGCTGAGCAGGAGGCCTGACTCTGGCTCAATCCCATGGACCTAAGATCACAATCCGAGCCAAAACCGTGAGTCAGACCTGAACCAACTGCACCACGGAAGCTCCAAAAGTGACCTCATTTTTTACACATGTGTGCTTAGACATTAGGGCTTAATATATGAGTGAATATATATTTTTTTGCATGCATATATACATATGTACTACGAATATCTCTGCACAGATACTACAAGGAAATTTACTAAAATATCAGCAGTGTTTATCCCTGGCTCAAGATAATATAGGTCATGATTTTTATTTTTTCATATTTTTCTTTATTCATAAACTGCTTACCTATTTATTAATTATAATCAAAGAATGCTACTAAAAGAAATATAATTTGGGGCACCTGGGTGGCTCAGCGGTTGAGGGTCTACCTTCAGCTTCAGGCACGATCCTGGGGTCCCAGGATCAAGTCCCACATCGGGCTCCCTGCACAGAGCCTGCTTCTCCCTCAGCCTGTGTCTCTGCCTTTCTCTCCCTCTCTGTGTCTCTCATGAATAAATAAATAAAATCTTTAAAAAAAAATAAAAGAAATATAATTCAAAATCCACAGAAATACATCGTAACAATATGAATTAAACAAAAACATTTAACACATAACAAATTATAATTACAAATGTGTTATGCTTAAAACCTGCTATCCCAAACCCTGTTCCATGTTTCATAAACACGGGTCTTTTACATGTATGACTACCGAGCTCCATATCAGAAAGGAGCATTGTAAAAGGATTTAAAAACTGATGGGAATAAAGAGCATCTACTATTTCCCCTTACCCTGCAGAGTGGAAGTTAAAAACAAATAATGGCCAAAGTATCCTCGCTTGCATTTTAAACCCCTATAAATGATGCATTTGCTCCCTACACCCCCGACAGCAATTAAATAGGCATTGATAAGTATGCCTTTGTTTTTCCTTCATTCTAAAATAACCAACCACATCCCTAAGGGACATACTCCATTTTTCACCTTACTAACACTTTGAGCCAGAAATAATTTTATAATATTTTTTTAACATAATTTTATCTTCCTAAATGGAATCTGTGTATTTTTGCTCTGATACTCTATTTGTGAATGCAAAATTTTCCAAACCTTCTTCATAAATTCTCTCCTCATTGTACTGATCAAAAAAGACCTTCTACAGGGAAGAACAAAGAGATCTATGCAGATTGGCCATTTTAATGAAAAGGCCTTTTATTCCCTTATCTAATTCTGCTTTGATATCTTTCACAAATAAGTTAAAGGCCAACAAAATGTCAAAAGGAAGGAGGACAAATGCCTCCTAGGTTTAATGGCTGTTTCCCCTCCCTCCAGACATGCATCTTTTGTAGGAAGGCAGGCATATGTTCTCTGAGGAGTGCAGAGAAACTGAGCAAACATCAAGGCTGCTTCCATGGGTCTTCATTATAAACTAGTCTGTGATGTATCAGAGAAGGTACTTAGCGTTGTGATTTCTATAGCCCCTACATCCTGAATTTTTTAACTGGAAGAACTTCCTGGAGGCTCCCCAAACTACTGCTACTCGGAGTGACTTCTCAAAGATCCCCAAGACTTTCCCCTAAACTAAGCAAGCTTAACTTACACCTCTCTTATTAAGAATCATTGTTTCAGAAACAAAATTGAAAGAAGACAGGTAAATCTCCCAACTCAAAATTCTTCCAGTAGAAGTCTATTTCTCTGTGTGTATTCATAGAACAAATACACACTGAATGCCTACTCCATGCAAGGCACTGGATCTTCAGTGGTTGACAAGGGAGGTGAGACTTATATTCTCATGATGCATCCATTCTAATGGGAAGAATAGAGAACAAAAGTAAACAAACAACTGCTAAAGATAAATACAGACTGAAATTGGGGCCCTTGTAGGACACAAACAAAACACTCCAGCAGGGAGGGAGAGGGCAGTAGGGACATGGTTGATCAGTCAAGGCAGCTCTAAGGGGTGGGCTTCACTCAAGTGCAGACTAGTCGGTGTAGAAGAGTCCAGGAGGAAAGCGCTCGTGGTGAGATCATTTAGAGGTGAACAAATTATTATTTTAAAATTCTACTGAAAAATGTGCTTTATATAGTTTGGATACTAACCTTTTATCACATATGTCATTCACAGATATCTTCTCCCATTCTGTAGGTTTCCTTTCTGTTTTGTTGATCATTTCCTTTGCTCTGCAGAAGCTTTTATTTTGGTGAAATCCCAGTAGTTTCTTTTTGCTTTTGTTTCCCGGGCCTCAAGAGACCTATCTAGAAAGAAGTTGCTATAGCTGATGTCAGAGGTTACTGTCTTTGTTCTCCTTTAGGATTTTTATGATTTCAGGTCTCACTTTTAGGCCTTTAATCTATTTTGAATTTACGTTTGTGTATGGTGTAGTGCAAGATAGTGATCCAGTTTCATTCTTTCCCATGTTGCTGTCCAGGTTTCCCAACATCACTTGTTGAAAAGACAATCTCTTTCCCATTGGATATTCTTTTGTGCTTTGTCAAAAATTAATTGACCATATATTTATGGGTTCATTCTTGTTTTCTGTTCTGTTCCATTGATCTATGTGCCTATTTTTGTGCCAGTACTATAATGTTTTGATCACTACAGTTTTGCAATATAACTTGGAAATCCAGAATTGTGATGCGTCCAGCTTTGATTTTCTTTGTCAAGGTTGTTTTGGCTACGTGGGGTCTTTTGTAGTTCCATACAAATTTTAGGATTGTTTGTTCTAGTTCTGTGAAAAATGCTGCTGGTATTTTTATAGGGAATGCATCAAATAAGTAGATTGCTTTGAGTAGTATAGATATTGTAACCATATTTGTCCTTCTAATCCATGAGCATGGTCATCTTCAATTTCTTTCACCAATGTTTTATAGTTTTCAGAGTACAGGTCTTTCACCTCTTTGGCTAGGTTTATTCCTAGGTATCTTACTATTTTTGGTACAACTATACATGGATTCCTTAGTTTCTCTTTTCACTGCTTCATGATTAGTAGGTAGAAAGGCAATATTTTGTACGTTGATTTTGTATCCTGAGACTTTACTGGATTCATTTACCAGTTTTAGAGGCTTTTTGATAGAGTCTTTTGGGTATCATGCCATCTGCAAATAGTGAAAGTTTTACCTCTTCCTTACTTATTTAGATACCTTTTATTTATTTTGTTGTCTGATTGCTGTGACTAGGACTTCTAGTACAATGTTAAATAACAGTGGTGAAGGTGGACATCTCTGTCTTGTTCCTGACTGTAGAGGAAAAGCTCTGTTTTTCCCCACTGAGATGAAATTAGCTGGCTTTTAAAAATATATGGCCTTCATCGTGTTGAGGTATGTTCCCTCTAAACCTACTTTGTTGATGGTTTTTATCATGAATGGATGTTGTACTTTGTCAAATGCTTTTTCTGCATCTATTGAAATGATCATTTGGTTCTTATCTTTTTTATTAATGTGGATATC
The DNA here is from genome assembly GCF_905146905.1 of Nyctereutes procyonoides. Taxonomy (NCBI): domain Eukaryota; kingdom Metazoa; phylum Chordata; class Mammalia; order Carnivora; family Canidae; genus Nyctereutes; species Nyctereutes procyonoides. The sequence continues at coordinate 18,640,069 of NW_026575132.1, read as the reverse complement.
ATATTGATTGGTTTGTGAATAGTGAAACACCTTTGCAGTCCAGGAATATATAAATAAATTATAAAACTCAACACCCCAAAAAAAATAGTCCAATTAAAAATGTGCAGAAGACATGAATAGACATTTTTCCAAAGACATACAGAAAACCAATAGACAGATGAAAGATGCTCAACATCACTGTTCACCAGGGAAATTCAATGAGATATCACCTCATATCTGTCAGAATGGCTAAAGTCAACAACACAAGCAATAACAGGTGTTGACAAGAATGTGGAGAAAAGGGAACCCTGTTGTACTATTGGTGGGAATGTAAACTGTTACAGCTATTCTGGAAAACAATATGGAGTTTCCTCTAAAACTTAAAAATAAAACTATCCCATGATCCAACAATTGCACTACTAGATATTTACCCAGAGAATACAAAAATACTAATTCAATGGGTATATGCACCCCAATGTTTATAGTAGCAGTTTAGATCTCCAAGAGCCAAAAATATGGATATATCCCAAGTGTCCATTGACTAATGAATGAATAAAGAAGATGTGGCATATACATACTATGGAATATTACTCGATATAATAAGAATGAAAAAAGAATGAAATCTTGCCATTTGTAATGACATAGATGGAACTCAAGAGGGTTATTACTAAGTGAAATAAGCCAGTTAGAGAAAGAAAAATACCATATGATTTCACTCATAATGTAGAATTTAAGAAACAACAAGCAAAGGGAAAAAGAGAGAGGCAAACCAAGAAACAGACTCTTAACTATAGAAAACAAACTTGGTTACAAGAGGAGAGGTGAGTGGGGAAATGGTTAAATAGGTGATGGGGATTAAGGAGTACACTTGTGATGAGCACTAGGTGTCATATGGAAGTGCTGAATCACTGTATTGTACACCTAAAACTAATATTACACTGCATGTTAACTAGCTAGAATTTAAATAAAACAAAAATAAATAAATAAATAAATAAATAAATAAATAAATAAATAAATAAATCTTAAATATCATACATTAAATTCATCTGTAAGTAGGCATGGATTTAGTCTGTGTATTTTCATAACAGCTCTCTGTAGGAACTTTCAGGAAAGATCTTCTAGGATAGCAGGAGCCTGAAGGAGTAATTGAAGTTGACTTACAAGTTTGTATCACTCTCCACCCTCATAAAAGGTGCAGAACCAGTGTGATATGTATCTTCCTTCAGTTTTCAAAAAGGATATGGTCATGTCTTCAAAACCAGGGATAAGAAGACCTTCCACAAACTGGGTCTGCATCACTGAGACATCCTGGTATACCCAGAGCAGTTGTTTTTTATTTGCAATCTGTATCAGAATACCCTGATAGGCCTGTAAAAGATTGAAGTCCTGGGTCATACTCTTATGTACTTGAATTCTTTGAGTTTTAGTGTGGATCCTGGAATTTGCCTTCATGTATGATTCTGGTGCATATAGTCTTAAGACCATACCTTGAGGGATCCCTGGGTGGCGCAGCGGTTTGGCGCCTGCCTTTGGCCCAGGGCGCGATCCTGGAGACCTGGGATCGAATCCCACGTTGGGCTCCTGGTGCACGGAGCCTGCTTCTCTCTCTGCCTGTGTCTCTGCCTCTCTCTCTGTGACTATCATAAATAAAAATAAATTAAAAAAAACAAACAAACATTTCTTTAAAAAAAAAAAAAAAGACCATACCTTGAGAAAAACTCAAAATCTCTTCTCTTCAGCAATATGGCCTAGAATTTTGCTAAAACTTGACATCATCAGTGGTTTAGCCTAAAATTGAGGTTGGTACAGCACACTTGGCCCTACCCTGTCCCAAAGCCACTGCTAATGCACACGTATTTTTGTATGTGTTACAAAAACTTTCTCCCACCTGGCCAGGGATTTACAGAAAGGCTCTTTACCCCAGCCAAGATAGGTCTGAACCAGGGTGTACCTTTGGCTAGAAGAAAATAGGCTTTAAGTTGTATGGGCCCTCTGGGGTAAATTGGGGTTTCAACAGAGGCTGCTGAACTACAGGTTGTAGTCCTTTCATTATTCAAGGGAAAAATGTACATCAGAAACAAGAGTGCCAAATTAATTTACATTCAAGATGAAATTAATCACTTGTAAAAATTTTTGTCTGTCTTTTACTTTTGAGGGACTATAGCTAGTTTTACTGGTTTTGTGTTGCCAATCATGTTGCTATTTCATAAGACAGTGTTATTTATTTTTTTAATTTTGTAAATATATTTTTTAAAGATTTTATTTATTTATTAATGAGAGACATAGAGAGACGCAGAGACACAGGCAGAAGGAGAAGCAAGCTCCATACAAGGAACCCGATGCAGACTCAAACCCGGGAATCTGGGATCACACCCTGAGCCAAAGGCAGATGCTCAACCACTGAGCCACCCAGGCATCCTGAGACAGTGTAATTAATATCATATGAGAGCTGCATTTTAGAGATTCTGTATATTCTAGATGGATTTTTTTTAAAGATTTTATTTATTTATCTACGAGAGACACACAGAGAGAGGAAGAGACATAGGCAGAGGGAGAAGCAGGCTCCCTGTAGGGAGCCCAATGTGGGACTCGATCCCCAGACCCGCGGATCACGCCCTGAGCCAAAGGCAGACACTCTACCACTGAGCCACCAAAGTGCCCTATTCTAGATGTTTTACTAACTTGAATCCAAACACTCAACTCTTTCTTAATTTCTTTTACTGGTTCTCTCTCCACTTGCCAACCTCAAATTCTTTAGGCTTCAATCCAAATTCCTTTTCTCTTATCTCTGTGGTATTTTTTTCCCCACGGGTAAGCCATCCATCTATTAATTCCATGACTACAGGCACTATCATTATCTGATGACTTAGAGATTCATAACTCATAATCTGGTATGTATTTGACACCTCTTAGATGTTGAATGTATCAAGACCAACACGTCCAAAAGCAAATTAATGAAATCTCTTTTTCAAATCCACACGCAATCTCTATGCCCAATCAATCAAAATCAAAATCTAGATCATATTCTTGTTTTTTTCCCATCTGTCTCTCTACATCCTATAGAGCTAAACAGTAAAGGAGAAATCACATATGTGTTTATAACAAAGGAAACCTAATGCAAGAAATCGGTCATGCAGGTAATAGAAAAGCTGAAAAGCTAAAAAGAAATTGGTGATGCAACTCAAAGATCTGCAGCAGAGCCAAGGAGGGATGCAGTATCACTGGGGACTAAAGGCTAGGAGCTTCTGGCAGAAGATGGAAACAAAGTGGGCCAGTCCGGAGTGAGCTGGAATCATAACCACAATGGTACACCTGTGGAAATGTTATCTTCCTTCCAGTCTCCAGTGAGTGCCTGGGTCAGTGTAAGCCATATAAAGCAAGTAACAGTCTGAAATGTAGAACAGAAAGGAAGAAAGATGAGCAATGGATTTGAGGAAACACTACCAATATAAATATTCCTAAAATCTACCTATAACCTTCATCCAAGCCATCTATATTATTCCTGCAGGCTCCTAACATGTTCCTATCTAATTTGTGATCCATAAAGCAGCCAGAGGTATTATTTTTTAAATATAAATTGGATCTGTTTCAATTACAACTGTCCACCTTCCTATCTTACCTACCTTAAAGCACATCAATGACTCCCTATTCACCTCAAGTTGCAAACACTTACCAAGGCCTGTAAGACTACCTAATCTAGGCTCTCTCTATATTTCCAAATTCATCTCTGACCACTACCCATCTCACCCAATCTACTACAGAGATGCTAGCCTCTCTTTAGTTTCTGGAACATATCAAGTTCTTTTCATCCTTAAAGCTTTAGAAGTCTTGCCACTGCTCTGTTATTGATTGGCTGCCTTCTTCTCATCTTTCAAAGCTGACACAATGCCACCGCCTTAGATGGCCTGCCAAGATAACTGCATCTAAGTAGCACCTGCTCCTCCATCCTGTTACCTTCACAACTCTTTTCTCATACTTTTCTGTTTCTTTATTTGTCCCCATCTTCCACCATTGAGCTATAGGCACCATGAGATTGAGACCATACATCTCAGTTTCCATTATATACTCAGAATATAGCAGAATATTTGGATCACCAATCAAAATGATTATTGAATAAAGGAACGAATGTATGAATTTAGGGAGACTTGAAGAATAACTGGAAATTAAGTATGTTACTTAAGAGAAAGAAAGTGCCAACATGAAATAAAAGAAAAAAAATCTGCCCAGATGTGTAGCATTTGTATTTTCCTAAATAATAATTATTATTATAGTACATGACAATTACAGTACTAAGGATGTTAAGTATATCATAAATACTATGAAAGGAAAAGTTTCCTGGCTGTGTTACAAAAATTCAATAATCTTTTGTACTTTCAGTGGCATAATGAGTCATTATTTTTCTTTACTTTTAATAGAGTAAGTTTTTTGAAGATTTTGACTCAGTAGGACTGAAGTGGATTTGAGATTTTGTATTTTTAACAAGCTAGGTTGTGATCAAAATTCAATGGCTACTGGTCCAGGGACCACATTTTGAGTAGTAAGAGAGCTATCAGGTTGATGAATTGGATTTACATGGATATTTTCCAAGTCCACACCTTATAGCTTCTCTGCATTCTGAGCTGGAAGGTAGAAAGAAACCACAAAATCAATAAGATGAAATGTTCAATTAGTCTAACCAGTCTCCTGGCCACATTTGTTCATCTGAAATTATGGTCTCAACCTCTATTTACTTTATAACAGCATTTTCTAACAGATTTTGTAGTTCAAATTCCCATCATTAAAGCATTAACTAACTCATGTTTGAGGACTAACAATTAATGTACAAATCAATAATGCTAACCTTCATTTGTATAGTGCTTTACAGCTTTCACAGAACTTGCAGGTACATTATTATGTTTAATCCTCACAGCAATACAAGATGCAGCCAAGGCAAGAATCATTAACTTTATACTATAGAAAAGAAGTTGATGTAGAGAGACATTAACTGTGATAATAATCAGTAATATGTTCATAACTTTAAGTTTATAAATCACTTTAATATGCATGAGCTCATTTGATTTGCATAATGATCCTCAAAATTAGATAAATATCTGTACTTGGTTATTGGTCATACACAGCTACAATGTCCCAAAATGTTTTTTTTTTCATATCAGTTTATTGTATCTGTCTCCTTGGCTACCTTTACGAGAAGGTAAAGATTCCCATTTTATATTATGGGAATCTGAAAATTTGGATTTGACTCCTTCCTCTATCATTCACTCCCTGTGAAACCTTGTGCAAGTGACTTGACTACTCTGAGGCCAGGTGATCTTCTCTGTAAATTGGAAGAAATAATAACTTCTATTGGAGAGGACCACATTTCTCTTTCCTAAGGTTTACCACCAGCTGGTATATACTCTACTCCCTAGGAAGGAACAGTTTTGAAGGAACACCTTGGAATTATCTGTCTCTATACTCATCCCTGCAGGAGGTAGAAATTGATTTATCTGATTAGACAGATAGGAAGAGTCTGACACCATTGGTCACAGCCTTCTACTGGGAAGGGTTAAGATATTAAAGTAACTTCCCATCTGTTGTCTACGATATCCTGCATGCAGAACTAAAGAATTCTCTTCCTGTATCCATGCACTAATGCTCCTGATCTGGTCTGAGGGTTTTCTTCTAGAAGCAGATTTAGAGGCCCAAGTCAGTCAAAATTTAGAATCTGGAGATTCTCTGGGTTCAGAGTGTAGGAGAGACAGAGTTTCTCTCATGCAGCTGGCAAGGTGTCTTTTCTGAGCATTTTATCTACTTGCAGGTGGGGAATGTGGTTCAAATTCATCAGGTAAAGTACTATACCAACAAGCCCATGTGTATTTGCATCATCCAATTTTGCTTTCCAATCGAAAAGCTGTTATTTTAATCCCTGTGAGGCACCCCTATTGAGTTCTCAATTGGTTTAGTGCTTAGACAGGAAAGAGCATGTAATTAATTATCATTTTTCAGAGAAAATCCAACTATACTTTGAAGACCTCTTATGAGAGCTAAAGATATATTGTGTTACATTATCCATAACACCCAATTAAAGGAGCTACCATTGTTAGTATTCCCATCTTAACTAGCTCATTTTAATGGGAAAACATTTGCGTGCCAATACAAATAAGTGAGAAGGTAAAAAATAAAGGGAAGAGAGACTATATGAGAAAGAAATATTTCATTATTTATGATGATGTGTCTATTCTTAATTCTAGTTTAACAAATCAGCAGAAAAAATTTTTGAATATTATCTTTACCTGTGTTGGACAGTTTAGGATTGAGAAGCTCAAACAAGTGATTTTCCCAAGGCCATATGCTTGGTAAGTATCAAGGCTAAGACTTAAAGCAATATATTTTTTAATTCATATGTGTGCTTTTTTCATTTGTGACTCATTGCCTCTTAATTTCAATAATCTTATTATTTCCACTGATATAAAAAATAACCAAAGTATAATGCATAAACAAAAAAGTATATATTCCCCAAAGTATATAAAAACCAAAAAGTATATATTCCCCAGTTATGTGCTTTGAGATCTTACTATTCATCAGATTCCACTTATGGGGGATGCCTGGGTGGCTCAGTGGTTGAGCGTCTGCCTTCAGCTTGAGGCATGATCCCTGGAGTCCCAGGATTGATCCCACATCCAGCTCCTGCATGGAGCCTGCTTCTCCTCCCTTTGCCTGTGTCTCTGCCACTCTCTGTGTCTCTCATGAATAAATAAATTAAATCTTAAAAAAAAAGAAAAATTGTATTTATGGGTACCATGATTTTTTCTTTTTTATATATTTAGTTGTTCAAAGTTTCTTTTATTTTATAAATTACCCACAAACTTTACTCTTTAATACAACAACTATTATCTATATTTGCATTTATAAATTTCATCATGAGTCAGAAATTAAATAAAAGGAGAAAAGCAATAAGAATTATAGCACAGGCTCAGGCCCAGAAAATTGATAAACTTCTAAGACATCCCCTAATGTGAGGGCCATCTGCTTTCAAAAATAAGTAAGAAAGCAAGCAAGCAAGGAAGCAAGCAAACAAACACAAAAAAACACAAAACAATGGGAGGACCATCAACCATTAGTCTGATGAATGTCTCTGGAGAAGTGACCAAATATACACCAGGAGCACATTGGTTCTGGATCATAATAAGGATAGAAAGGTTCTACTGACTCAGAAATTAGAATTAAAAACCTAAACATTTGAGAAACACTTAAAAGAGAAAAAAAGGCCAAATATCTTTCCTCACTAAAATCTAGATAAAGAAAATCTAGATAAAGGCCAAATATCTTTCCTCACTAAAATCTAGATAAAGAAAAAAGGAACTTTGAAAATGGACCATAAGATTCATGAAAAAAGTAATTTGCAATAAAGCTGTCCAGGAACATGCAAGATGTATACATTGAGTTTACATGTTATCTTTCATTTCACTTGGCATTTCACTCACTTGTGAGTATTTATACAGAAGAGTGTAATATTAGCTCAAAATGTAGATTTTCAATACCCTGTTACATTGAACACAGTCTTAATAAACATTCAGAATTTAAATGATCTGTTAAATTCCTGACACATCTATCTGAGGTGAATCTTGGAAATGAATAAAGAGGAAAGAGATAAATATTCCCTTAAAGTAGTATGATTATTTTCCAAAGCATTTTATCAAACTGCTCCATGATTAGGTTAGTAAATGTCTTATTTAGTTCCTTATTCTAATCAATTTAATACAATTTAGGAAATGTATGTTAAGCATACACAGGATAAACAACATGAGCAGTTGATTCTTGAGGCCACCTACATTTTAAAATGGGAATTGGAACTTATAGCAATTTACTACAATCTAGAAACTGATAGCATAATGGAGGTATAAAGTATAATAAAATCAACCAGGAGGAGGCACAGAGAAGGGGGTATTACACAGCACAATTAAATAACATGAACACAATTAGGCAGACACAATTCTCAAATGTTAGACTTTCTTTGCCTGGATTACCCATGGAATCACATGGTCTCATTCCTTAAAAAAGTTCAAATCACAAAATCCAGTGGTATGATCTAAACTTGGGTGGAAGTTGAGGTGTTTCCTGGAATAACTAACATGCAATGTGTCACATAGAGGTTACTCACTGCTAGCTGGCTACTGCTACCGTTGATGTCACTGATAGATTACTTGTATTGCAAATGTTTATAATTGTAAGTCACAGATTATCAAAAAATAATAAATGAATGTTCACAATGACTTATGGAAAAAGGTAACACACAAATAAGAAACCAAGAGAAGAAAAATCTGTTAATCACATGGGATGACCTAGGAAATAGAGCAGAAAGGCATCAATGTCATGAAAAGCATAAAGCAAAGTAACGTGCTAGCTTCTGTGCAAGCATTTTCATTAAAACATGCCAGGTCTGGAAAATAGTGAGGAAATTGTTATTTTTAGGGTGCAGAGAGCATATTCTCAGGTCGTAGAAAGTGGTGTGAATGCAGTGGGCTTCATTGGAAAAATCCATTACATTATACAAAAAGCAGAAGACAGGGGAGTAAAAGCTTTCCATATTTAAGAAAAAGAAGAAAAAGAACAAAGAAAGAATGAAAGAAAGAGAAAAAGAATCCTCATTTCCCCAGACTTACTTGTATTTATTCACTAAAATATAATGCAAACATGAGTAATATTCATTACTCATATCTTGAGTAATGAAATCCTCCATATCTTTCTTTTCAAAATAAAAGTCATAATATACTCACTTTAGAAACAAACGTAAGACATGTTATTTTAAAATCCTACAATAAATTCAGAAAAATGAACTCTAATAAGAGATTGAACATAATAAAAAATGTTTTAAAATAAAAAGAATATTAATTCAAGGAGATAGTGACTACATTTTCATGTTCTATGATATGCAAAATATAACACATTATTTGAGGTAGAATGAGCAGGTATTTTTTTTTTTAGTAAGTGAAAGAAATTTAAAATTTTGAGTATCTTCTCTTTCTGGTACTATTCCTGTGAAAACAAGTTGAGAAGCTGTGCACAATTAAATTTAAAAGAAAAAAAGAAACATCCGAAGGCATCAAAAAGCTATGAAAACACTCAGGGCTTGAGGGCCCAGGCTCCCTGAGAAAAGGAAAGGCCATTGAAATGAGTTCAATATTTGGTGGTGTGCTTTACCTCATGGAAACTGCTGATTGATAAAGAGCATAAACCCAAGAGGCTAAAAAAATGGAGCATAGATTAGGGACAGAGAGCCCGGGAACCTGAGGCAAGTTTTTGGCAGTCTTAAAGGGATATGCAGACAAATCCTGTAGTTTGGTGCTTTCAAAACAACCCAGGTTTGAGGCCAAAATACTGGGCAGATGGAAAGTGCAATAAATGAGCCTGATATTCTGCAGCTATTTTCCCCTTGAGGCATTTGACAATTTATAAATAGCACAGAACAAGAAGCTAAGAACTGAGCAGTGATGTCTAAGAACCAGGGAATATAGAATTAGCTTTCCACAGTCTTACCAAGCATGGGTCACAAAAATGAAATCTAGGTCCCCCAAAGAAAGAGCATCCCTAAGGAGCATCCCTGAAACCTTAAACTTTAAGTTTGGTTCTTGAAAGGAAGAGAGTACCAATCAGGACCTCATATTATTTGTAGAATTTTCATACACAGATCAATTATTCATACAAATACAGCAGGTGATTTTTGGCAAAAATTGACACATCAAGCTAACACTTACATGAAAAGAGAGTGAGCCAAAATAATGATCTAATCTTAAAAATAAAAGTTGGATGATTTATACAACCAGCTCTCAAGATTTATCATTTAACTATAGTAATTCAAAGTGGTTAATTATAGACAAAGAGGCCAATGGAATGGAAGAGAGAATTCAGAAGCAAAGTATCTGAATCTATTTAGACACTTGATATATAACAAAAGGAGCCTTGCAGTGCCGTGTGGATAAGATGCTCTTTTCATAAATGGTGCAGAGTCAATTGAATATATATATGGAGAAAATATGACCATTATCGATACCTCATATAACACAAGGTAATTCCCAATGGATTTTTGATTAAAATATAAAGGGAATACTGTAAAGTCTCTTGAAAATAGGGATCCCTGGGTGGCGCAGCGGTTTAACGCCTGCCTTTGGCCCAGGGCGTGATCCTGGAGACCCTGGATCGAATCCCACTTCGGGCTCCCGGTGCATGGAGCCTGCTTCTCCCTCTGCATGTGTCTCTGCCTCTCTCTCTCTCTCTCTGTGTGACTATCATAAATAAATAAAAATTAAAAAAAAAAAAGAAAATAACACGAGAATATCTTCATGGCCTTGGGATATAAAAGTGATTGTAAGCAGGACACATGCACACACATACATACAAAAGCACTAAACACAAAGGAAAATGGATACTTTGGAATGCATTAAAATTAAGAATTTATGTACATCAAGAAATACCAGTAGAGAATATGAAAAGAAGCCACTGAGTGGGAGAAAACATTTGAATACATTTAAATAGGCAAAAGCCTCATATCAAGAATATTTCAGGGGCACACTGAGGGTGGCTCAATGGTTGAGCTTCTGCCTTTGGCTCAGGGCCTGATCCCAGGGTCCTGTGATGGAGTCCCACATGGGGCTCCCCATGGGGAGCCTGCTTCTCCCTCTGCATATGTCTCTGCCTCTCTCTCTCTGTCTCTCATCAATAAATAAATAAAATCTTTAAAAAAACGAATATTTCAGAAAAAGGTAGACAACCCAATTAAAAAAAATAGACAAGAATCTTAAAGAGGCACTTTGTAAAATAACCAGTAAACATCTGAACATCTGTGTTTGCAACCACAATAATCATCAGGAAAACGTAAAGTAAAATAACAATGAAATACCACCACCTACTAACTAGAAGAACTGACAACATCAAGTGTTTGCAAAAATGTAAGGAAATGGGAATTCGCACACACCGCCTAAGAGGTACAAAATGATACAGTAACTTTGCAGTGTACCAGTATCCACCAATGCTAAATGCTAAATAAGCCATATCAGGCAGCAGTTCCAAATTTAATAGAAATGCATACATATATTCACCAAACCACAAATACAAGAATGCTTATAACAATATTATTAACAGTCCAGACTGGAAACGATCCAAATGCTCATCAACAGTAGGATGAATAAGTAAACTGTATTACTTTTACACAAGGCAACAGTACACAATGAAAATGAATAAATTACAAACCCATACAAAAACATGGATAAATCCCATCAACATTATGTTGAGCAAAAGAAATAAGGTACAGAAGAGGACATATTTCTTAATTCCATGAAGTTCAGAAACAAAGCCTTCAGGCAGGGTTCCATCATAGGTGATGCGTGGGTAGAAGACTCAGGATGTATTAACCTTAAATCACGACTGATTGTGTCTATATATATATATATTGCATTTAAAAATTTTAATTCCAGCATAATTAGCATATAGTGGTAGTTTCAGTGATTGTGTCTTTTCAAAGCAGTGTCTTGGAGCATAAAGTGCCAAGGAAGTAAATACCAAATTTGTATACCCCCAGCAAAGAAGGTATGAAACTAATTCTGGTTCTAAAATGAGATTCATGTTGTAGGGCAGAGCCTGGGATCCGGTCAAGTAAAGGTTAGCAGGAATCACCAGAATTGGAGGGCACACCTAGAAATTTATTTGTAAACAATCTGGGCCTGAATGATGCCTCAGCATCTGAGCGATGGGGGGGTGGGGGGAATTTAAAGAGAACCTACCAACCAGAAGTCACAGGTGTTCTTGACAGGAGCACGGAGTGTGTGTATGAAGGAGAGGCAATACCAAAGAGATGGGCCAGGATACTTTCCTATAATACTGAACACTGTTTCCTTCCCCCAAATCTCCCAACTGTCAGCTCCATTGGTCTTTTCATTTTCTTTTATTCCTTTCTTTTCTTTCCTTCCTTTTTAATTTTTTTTTGTCTTTTCATTTTCAATAGAAGTCCATGTGGCAAAGCAAAAGCAGACTTCCCTGAAACAACTTATCTTCCTATGTTGGGGAAAGCCTAAGCCATTGAGGAGATTGTGATTCGCGTCCAGAGAAGACAGAGGAAGGGAGAGGAAGGGGAAAGAATAGAGTTTCTGCAGCCCCAAAAAAAGATGAAATATTTATAGATTCTTTCTCTACTCCGTCTCAGTGTCCTGGGCAGATGGCTGGGGTGAAATGGCTGCTTATATACCTCAAGATGTTGGATTCCTGAGCCTCAGTACATTAAAACAGCAGAGCTATGTGATCTCAAGGGGACCTACGTATTGTAAATAGCAATATATCTGAATATCTTAGTGTCTGTATATTGCTTCAGTAGCTTCAACTGTGAAAAATGCAGAGCTCACTCAGTCACAGGAGAAAGGAAAGGAAGTTGTACTGTTGCACTATACGTAGAAAACTATTCAGTATCACCTATGGCACAGGCATCTCTGTATGAGGCAATGACCCTGGCCAATAGGCATGCATGCGTATCAGCCATAAATGACCAGCACAGCCAAGACGGTGTTCCAGCTGAATCTCAACCCTAGGCATGTGTTTTACAAATACATGATTTCTTTTATTATATGGGGAAAATAGAAATGTGTTCCAGTAAACATTTTATTCTTTCAAATAAACTTAAACTCTCATCGTATAGTGGTTTATTATACAGGTGAATAAGACCTAGGCTTAGCTAGTTCTTAATGATCTCAAGTGAAATAAGTGTCAGGTTATTTCATTCTGAGGAACATCTTCTAAAATAATATTCCAGGGGCGCCTGGATGGCTCAGTCACTTAAGCATCCAACTCTTTATTTCAGCTCAGATCACGATCTCAGGGTTGTGAGAATGAGCACCCTGCTATAGGCTCCATCCTGGGCAGAGAGCCTGCTTAAGATTCTCTCTCTCTCTCCCCATCTGCCCCTCCCCCCCACTTCCCCCTCCCTTCACCTCCCCCCTCATGCACTCTCTTTCTCTCTCAATAAATAAATAAATAAATAAATAAATAAATAAATAACATTCCATTAAAAAATGTATCAGAAATGTTCTGATTAAGACACACTGAGTTTCCGAGTTCCCAATATGGTTTTCATCAGTAGACTATAAGTCAGTTTCATAGCCTTGAGGCCAAGGTAGTAAGACTACATACTACTCACACTGTGGACCATAGATCAATTATTTCATCATCCAGAATATCAGCCTTACTGCTCCTTTGCCTTCCCACCACCCCCATAACATACTAATTAAATTTGAAAAGCTCTGGTCTAAACAATGACATGAGGTTGGCCTACTTAAAGGAATGTATGATTTAGCCGCTATGCTCGTCAACTATTCCAGGTTTCAACTCAATATGAGGAGTTTAATTCGGTCCCTTGTACGTGCATTACAAGTCTTCCACAAAGTCCAATTCTACTTTGTCCCATGACAGAGTCCAGTTCACTGGAGTGAAGCAACATCATGAGACGGAAGACTCACCAGCACACGGCCTCATTGGCTAAAAACTTGCATAAGCTTCAAGGACTCAGATCACCAATGACAAAAGACAGGACATATAGTGGGTTTGTATTAATAACATGAAGGTAGTTTTTTTTAATTTTTTTACTTTTTATTTATTTATGATAGTCACAGAGATAGAGAGAGGCAAGGCAGAGACACAGGCAGAGGGAGAAGCAGGCTCCATGCACCAGGAGCCCGACGTGTGATTCGATCCTGGGTCTCCAGGATCACGCCCTGGGCCAAAGGCAGGCGCTAAACCGCTGCACCACCCAGGGTTCCCCATGAAGGTAGTTTTATGTCCCCCAAATTAATGCTTCCACAGACAGTTTGATATAAAGATCAAACTAGGTGAATAGTACAACGAATTTTTAATCACTGCAAATATGAGTACCCAGTCTGTGACATACTTAGGGCCTTCATTTCTATGAATTCTAACTTCTACTTCTAACCCCTGTTTTCAAACTCTCTAGCACTTATAGAAAAGGAAGGAAAACACATATCCAAAGTAATGCTATTAGTAAGAAAGTCCAATAAAAATGTTTACAAATATAATTTTGGTAAAGACTAAACAAATTGGCTGACATAATTCTGGAATATTTATAGTTTAATGTACAGATTTTGGCTTTTTTTTTGGTATTAGAATCAGAGAAAATTGGGATTAGTTACCTTAGAAGAAGGAAAATGTAACCCCCCCCCAAAAAAAAGAGGAAAACACAAAGAAAATCAAATCAGGGAAGTAACTAAATATATTAATCATTTGGGAGCATACGGGGAGAAAAGAAGAAATTGATTATTCTTTAATAACAAGAAGAAAGTAATACAAAATCATTTTAGCTCGATTTCCAAATAGTCACATTTCTAATGTTGAGGGGATATCCTATGGTACCTTCTCATTCTATATTTTGTCATCAAATTCAAATATTAACAAAAATTATTTTGAGAGGGCACCTCAGTGGCTCAGTCAGTTTAGCATCTCCCTTTCGCTCAGGTCTTGATCCCAAAGTCCAGAGATCGAGCCCCACATCTGCATCCAGCTCCCTGTTCAGCAGAGTCTGCTTCTCCTGCTCCCTCTGCCCCCCCACCACTCATATTCTGTCTCTCTCAAATAAATGAAATCTTTAAAAAAATATAATTTGAGATTATAAAAGAAATATTTTGTTTTTGACAGCAATAGGCACCAAACATATTTGAATGTGGGACGTCTAGAAATATAAAAGATCTAGACTTTCCAAACCTCAGAGAGTGGAGTGGAATCTATTAGTTCTGCCTCTTCTTCCTCCTCAACCTCCTTCTGATGTTCTCACTTCTTGTCTACACCATTTTAACTGTCTTCTAGTTGATTGGTCGGCCACAACCACCATACTCCCACAGAACCACCTTACATGCTTTTGCCAGAATAATTCTTATCTCAGTTATAATGGTCTCATTTTTCTGCTCAAAATAAATTAATAATTAAAATATCTTTTATGGTTTAAGGAGACTCACATTTATTTCAATTTGCCTCTAAGTCCCTTGGTTTCTAAGCCAAAATTATGGCTAACATTAACCATTAACATTTATCCATTGTTTACTCTGTGTGAGTCACTATGCTAAGTACTTCATATGCATTATACCATGCATTGCACCCTAGGACCCAGTGAGGTTTTCTGGAGAACTATCACAGGGAGATTATGGAAAACATATGTCCAAGACGGAGAAGTTGCTTTCACTTGGGCTGCTGAATGATTGCATAAAGCAGAACCTGCTCATACCTTGTTATATGAGTGAAAGAAAACTTTCATTTTATTTCAGCCATTACATTTTTGCATCTATTTATTTCAGCTTATTAGCATTTCCTAACTAATACAGACAGGTATCTTTCATTATTCCCTTTTATTAGAGAGGAGGAAATGGAGTCTGAAAGAAGTAAGAGAATTAGCTCACTGTTTCACAGAGAGTTGGTGGTAGTATTCAGATTGAATTGAAGTTGACTAAGTCTGGAGCAACTGTTCTGAACCACTGCATTGCATGGCTCCAAAGTTACAAGGTTCCCTAAAGAGTCCAATCTCTTGTCTGACCTTCATGACTCCACATTATTTAATCCTAATCTCACTCTGCAGCATTATTATTTTCCTGGCTTTTTGCCGTTAGCATTCTCCACCTGCAATCCCTCTTCTGTCATTGAAATACTACTAGTATCTTAAGGATCTTCTCAATGCTGCTACCTCGCTGACTGACCTGGCACCCTAGGCAGCCCTGTTATCATCTGCCTCTTAACTATTTTAGACTACGTGATGATCTGTCTTACTTAGAATTTATTTCAAATGACCATCACCCTATTGATTATGAAGGATTTTATAAAGATTTTATTTATTTATTTGAGAAAAAAAAAGAGCATGCCCAAGGGGAAGGGCAGAGATAGAGGGACAAGTAGATGCCTCACTGAGCATGGAACCTGATGTGGAGCTTGATCTCACAACCCTGAGATCATGATCTGAGCAGAAACCAAGAGTCAGATGCTTAACCAACTGAGTCACGCGGGTGCCCCATGAAGGATTTTTCTTTTCATTTCTTTTCTATGAAAGGTAATCCTATGTTCAATCCATAAACATTTCCTTTTTTTTTTTTTTAAATTTCAGAGCTACGATTTTGTTCAAGGGGCAACGTGCCCACTCCAGAAAAAGAAAAATGCTAAAGGCACAATAATCTTCTAAACCAGCTACAGTTACTCTTTGCCCTCTTGCAGCTTTTCACCCTCCCAGATTTCCTTACAGCTAAGAATCACCAGGGGACATGGTTCTGATTAAAGAAGAATAAGGGAAAATCTGCTAGGAAAGCAGACTTGTTTCTTCCAGGGAGGACTTTCTCCTTTATCCTTTCTCCTTAAAAAGAGAGAGAGGGGCACCGGGGTGGCCTAGTCAGTTAAGCGTCTGCCTTCGGTTCAGGTTATGATCTCAGGGTTCTGCGATCCAGAACTTTGGGTGGTGCCCTTTGGTCAGTGGGGAGCCTGCTTCTCCCTCTCCCTCTGCTCCTCCCCTGCTTATGCTTTACTGTGCACTGTCAAATAAATAAATAAAATCTTCTTAAAAAATAACTAAATATAAAATAAAAAGAGAGAGAGATCAAGGAAGTTAGTATGTTCTCTCCTTTGTGATTTGGGGCCAGATGTGTGATGATGTGGTATTTCTAGTTGTAGAAGCCTTCCCCAAACAGAATGTCCAGGCTAAGGACCGCAATCCACAATTCTTCGGTTAGTAGGACAGAAATATGAAAAGGGCTTGATCCTTTTTTTTTTAAGATTTTATTTATTTATTCATGAATGAGAGAGAGAGAGAGATTGAGAGAGAGAGAGAGAGAGAGAGAGAGAGAAACAGACACAGGCAGAGGGAGAAGCATGCCCTGGGCTGAAGGCAGCACTAAACCGCTGAGCCACCCAGGCTGCCCAGGCCCGATCCTTTATAACATTCTTGAGCTCTCACATCAATTCAAAGATTCCTTACTCATGCACCCTTATTATGCGAAGTAACTGAATGTCTTTATGAGCCACTCCTAGCCATTGAAGGCTAAAATCATTCCTGATACAAAAATCACACCTGAAACAGTGACTGACTATGGTCACAAGACTGACCATATTCCAGTTCTCCCCCTTCGAAGTTCATAGCAGAATTATATTTCCTCACCTATTTGCAGTTAGTCACATGGTCATGAAACTTGAGTTGGTTTCCAAAATGTGAGCAGAAGGCAACAGTTTACCTCCTGTGGAAACTTAAAGAAGCATCACATACATGGGGCACCTGGGTGGCTCAGTTAAGCATCTGACTCTTGATTTCAGCTCTGGTCATAATTTTAGGGTGGTGGGATTGATTTCTTCTTTTTTTTTTAAAAAAAAGAAGCCTAATATACCACTCACTCTGAGTGTTTTTTTCTTCTGCCCCCATAGTTATGTGCCTGCATGTAAATTGAGTTTCAATTCACTTAAGTTACTGAATAAATATGGTGAGCAGAGCTCCTGTATTGACCCATGTTTGAAATGTAGATAAGCAAGCCACAAACTCTTGGCTTATTAAGCCACTGGGATTTTATAGTTGTTTTATGTGTAACAAATACTTAGCCTGTCTTGGCTCATTTTGACATAATAAAAGCAATGGTCACAGGGTGGTGACACAAGCTTCCTTACCCCAGGATCTGCTGTAGTGATTTCATTAAAATATGTTAAAACTTAGACACACTGAAACATAGGATCAACAAGAACAGTTTAAAGAATTATGCAGTACAATATTCTTGTGCATGTTAAGATATATTGTTAATATCATTTCAATTCAGACTGTTAAGGGAAGTAGGGAATTGATATTTATTGAATGCCTACTAGCCATAATATAATAAAATATAAAGATTCAAGAACATAATGAATATTGTTCCAAACATACAAAAAAAATGATGGTTTTGGTTTGGTTTCACTGAAATAATCTCTGAGTGAAAACATTTTAAATGAAAATTCAGGTTAAAGTTCCCAGAAATGTTGTGAAATATTAAGTAATCCTAAATAAAGACCACTGGCCTTTCTTATCACTATGGAAGGATGCCAATCAAGTTTTGAACCTTGATATAATTAGTAATTATACTAACAAAAATTTAAGAAGTCTTAATTATGTTGTAGTGATCACTAGCCCCAAAGAATTTAAGTGTAGATTTCATCACTGTAAAAAGAGATTTAATTTCAAAATCAAAAAGACTAATTTTATATTAAATTGTATTACCTTGTATGTGCATCACACAAGCCTTTGAAAATTTCAAATTTTCAATATCTTTGGAATTAAATGACAACAATTTTTCAGAAAAAATCAACATAAGAAGTTAGAACCCAGTTGTGATGTTTAATTTTATGCATCTGCTTGCTAGGTTAGGGTGCCCAAATGTTTGGTCAAACATGTCTAGGAAGAAAATTTTAAAATGGTGATTAATATTTAAGTCAGTATACTTAGAATAAAGCAGATTATCCTCTATAATATGGATGGGTCTCATCCATTAGTTGTAGGCCTTAAAAGAAAAAGACTGAGGTCTCTGGGAATAAGAAAGATTCTGTTGCATACTGCCTTAAGACTTTCCCTGGGTCTCCAGGCTACATGCTTGCCCTACAGAGTTTGGATTTGCCAACCACCACAATCACATAAGCCAGTTCCTGAAAATAAATCAATCTCTCTCTGTCTCTTTTTCTCACCCTGCCCCCCCTCATATATATAATTGGTTCTGTTTCTCTGAAGATCCCTAATACACCAGTTATTGTAAATTTGCTATCATATGTCTTCAAAAGTCCCAGTGGCTAAAAAATATGCCAGCCAAAATTAGTAGCTATATAAAATAGAACCTTTGTAACACAGCCCACAAAATATGAATTAGGCCTATGTCTGAAATCTCAGTGTTGTAAGGATGCTAGGTTATAAGGTTTATATATACATAAAGACATCCACAACCAGAACTCCTCAGCATGTAAAACTTGCATAAAATCTTCCAGCAGACTCCTAGATCATGTTACCCAATTTGATGACCAAGTAAGGCATCACTCGCAAATCTGTTATAGGTAATTTATAAGCACTAAACCAAAGGTTTAAAGAGATGAATAAAAGAGACATCATGATATATTAAAGTCTGCACTTTCTCTTCACAGCAGAGAAAGCATCAAACTGAAAAGATTTCCGTTACACCATAGATTAGTTCCTGGAATGACACTGCTGGAAAATGTTATTTTTAACATTACTATCATTTAGAAACCATATTGTTATGTGCCTGGGCATATAAAAGGCATTCTCCCAGGATTCAGTGACAGAGAGAGGGGAGGCAGATTTTCATGTAAATGCATGTTCAAAGTCAATCATTTCCTTTGAGATTTTGTAGACTTTAGTGCCAGCAACATAAATATTACATTTATGAGTTTAGTGCTGTTTGGTAGAAAGAGCAAAGGCTTTCAAATCAATAGCCCTGAGTGTGAATCTCTGTCTTAAATATTTGGTCAATTTAAAACCATGAGAAACTACTGCACGTCTCTGTTCCTCAATTTCTTCATCTATGAAATTAGATGGGAGATGTATTTTTCTTGAAAGTTTAAGTAAATTAATTAGTTAATATGCAAGAAAGCAGAATCCATGAAAGATGCAGATATTGAGTAGAATGTTGAATAAAATCCCAGGATAGTGTCATGTATGGAGGAGTAACAAATATTATGTTTCTTGAAAAACATTTAAATTTTCTTTAGAGATAAACTAAAATGAAATTATGATAGAAAAATATAGCCCATTCATATCATAAAGAAAAAAGTTTTACATTTTATGATACAAAGGAAAGGAGAATCAGATGAGATTTGGTGACTGAGATTTGGAAAATCTTGAATTGTCAAGAAAATTATCTTAGCTGAAACTGATAACATACTGAATGTGATGTTACAAGAAGGTACGTGGCGAAATCTCAGAGCAAAAGGCAGATACCCGAAAAATAAACACAGAAGCTCATACCCTAGTAGAACAGTCTGGAGAGTTTTCTGACCTTAAAAATTTGAGACCTGAATATTCTGGTCTTTAGTGGTTACTTGACTAAGTTTGTATAAGAACACTCCACAGAGAATATTAATACTTGTGCTTCAAAAGTAGGCTTAATGTGGGTGCTATCTTTGAATCAAAATTATTTAGCAAATTTAGCTAGATAACTGAAATATAATTAAGAAAATTACCACATCACCCTATCCCAGGCATATCTCTTTGGAGGTCTTTGGTCCAAGTATCGACACACTGCATAAAAAAAAAATAACAGTTTATTTAAAAAGAAGCAGAAAAAGTATATATAAGTTCTAACTCTGTAAGTATAGCAAAAACACAATCATTGAATCATCTAGTTATCTTATGGTTCATCGGCAAGCCTATCCTAGGATCTCTGGGAATTAGATCCATTTTAGAGAGAATAGCAGAGGGAATTAAGGCTCAAGGTAAAATACGCATTGCTAAGCAGAAAACGGCTTTAATCAACAAGTCAAGCAAAGAAAATAGTTACTAAAATAGCAGAGACTGTTCTAAACATTGGAGAGAGCTCTAACAAATAAGATTCAAAGGAAAAACAAAAACAGAAAAACTGAAGTAATTGTTTCTCATAGAAACAAACAAGAAAATGAAGATGTCGGCCTGAATCTTTTACAGAGGTGGGTTTATACCATGAGGGCTAACTGTCCCTCACACTCAGAAGCTCCAACCCAGTTAATAGTCCTCAGTGAGAACTACCAACTAAGGAGGCAATGATAATAATGATAATGATAATAGTGTATCTTTATTAGCGTGTATGATATGTCGGGACTCAGCAAAGCACTTCCCATGCATTGCATTCGTTAATCCCCAGAAACCCAAAAGGGTAACTCCTGTTACTATTCCTCTTCACAGGATTCTGTCTTGAGAGTAATAACAGGTGTCACAGCAAAGTAGTAGACTTGGGACTGTACTCCTAGTTTTTCAGCTTTTGTCTTTTAATTTCAAATCCTATATTCGTAGCACTATGTAATCACTAAATCATCTCTTGGTTCAGAGAAACTATATAGTGAGCATGAAAAAAAAACTCTCTTGGAGAGCTTTAGCATTCTTCTTTTTGTTGATAAAAAAACTATTCCACATTAAAGCAGCATTATGACATTTTCCTTCTACCATTAAATAACTGTCTGGCAAAGAATAGCCAAGGACACTTTAGTTTAATTTGTTCATGTTAACCACATGCATATTATCGCCCCTCTTAGAAATTGTTGATGTCTTCATCAAATCATTTTTCAAATCACAGCAGAATTTGCACAAACTTGACAGAACTCACTAGAACATTGACTACATTCACACACGGAAACTACAGATATGTATGAATTTAGATACATAGTAGAAATATATATGCATATACACATTTTTAGAGAAAACAAGACATGAAAGTTGAGTAAGCTCAATCTTAGCTCATTTTGTTGGTCTTTGTCCACTGCAATGGAACTGCTTCTTCCTCACCATTTTCTTGCAGGCAGATAGAGGCCACTTCTCCCCACTGCTCCTGACAGTGATGCTTTCTCCGAATGTCTTGTTCTACACATAAATAATTATCTAGAGAGTACAGATAGCAATTCTGTGAACTCAAATTAAAAAGGCCTCACCCTGCTATAGTCAAAATATTGCAGAACATATTAGAGAGAAGCAAAGCCTTCTGCAAAAATCAATTCTCAGTTGTCAGAGTCTGTATTTTGTGCAAATTTATAAGCAAAATCTAAGATCTGATAATAGGTTTATAAAGCAAAAACCCAGTGAAATAAGACTACAATAAAGGAGAACAATGGATCCCAATTGTAGCAAGGCCATTCCCTCAGTCACACTGATTAAGGGTTACAATTAGTTCCTTGGAGCAGGGGAATAGGAGACTACTTGGATATCCTTTACAACTTATTATATAGGTCACTACCTCAGTAAATGCAATGTTGTTCTTATTATACACAGTGTGGCCATTCTCAACCAATCCTACTGTCCTCCTTATAAAGCCTATGGAGACAAAGAACAATGCTACATTTGATTAAACAGGCTGTTAAATCAGGCAGAAATACGTCTGTGGCTACAGAGTGGGCCAAAGTTAGTACAAGATACTTCTAGAAGGCAGGCTAGTTGTGTCACAAGACAAAAGCTACTTGTGAGGGATAAACATATGTCAAGTACTTTTTACCTAAAGACTAGAAACCTTCATTTTTGCCTTTAAGAAATCTGTGAACCTCCTAAAGTCAATTATATATGCCAATTGTAGGTGTACATGCATTTTTCCATAAAGAAATTCCCTGGCTTTTATAATTCTCTGGGAGGAATCTGTGACCTCCCAAATAAGGTTAAGAACTACCAAACTATAGTTTTATACATAAGAAAGCATATATGTACCACTTTAAAAGGCAACACTGAAAAGCAAAGAGCCTCTCATTTACCGTCTTGTGTAAAGAAAAAAGAACATGGTAAAATAAGTATTCATTGTGGGGAGAAAGCAAGAAGAGAAATACTCCAAGAGTAAAGAATCATAAAGAAAAGAATATTTCTGGTAACGATGCCCAGAGCCCAAATTATATTATTCTTAGATTTTTTTCTGATTTAAAAAAATATATGCATTTAAAGGGAAATCAGTCACCTAAATTGCAAACACAACAGGGAGAAATAATGGTGGGCTTCTATTTGTTGCAACATATTTTTATTTTAAAGTTTTATTATAATATAGTTTTCTTTCAAAGCATATGAGTGAATAGATTTACATCTCTTAATTATTTTTTTAGGAAAGATAGAGAAGTGATGGCTGATTAAACCATTTAGCAAACATAGTAGACAGGTCAAAGAATAAAAATGAGCTCACCTCAAAATTTAAAAAAGAGAGAGAAAGGAAGAAAAAAAGAACTGAATCAGATTAGGCATTTAAATTGCAGTGTTTAAATATAATCAGACCTAACTTGGCCCCTCTCCCAGAGTTCATAAACGCACACCAAGGAGTTCTCCAGGGAGAGATATAGTCAAATTGTGCCTTCCTTTAATGACCCATTTAAATGGCCAGCCCTGTCCTACCTCCTCTCAATTTTTTTCTGTTTATACCATTCACCTTTCCTTTAAGTACTTGACCGTTTGCCTGTGTCTGAAGTGTTTATTAGAGCAACTTGAACCAAAGCAAAATAGATTCTACAATGTCTCAGGTTTGCAAATAAAAAAACTTTGACTATAATGTTAAGATCAGCCACTCTTTGCCCATCTCAGTCCAGTTAAACCTAAGTCCTCACTCTATTTGATATAACTATGAATGTAACTATGATGTAACTATGGAACAAAGAGAGAAAAACTAAAAATATGAGGAAGTATCACTTAAAAGAATTTAACTGGAAAAATGAGTCTTCTTGATGATTAGATTTTTTTCTTTTAAATAATTAAGCACTGCATAAGGGAAAAAAATCTAAACTAAGATTTAAATCCCAGTCCAGACTTCTAGTTTCAGCTCCCTCTTGTAAAGAGCTTGGAAGTTATCATTCATCCTACAAAAACAAAACAAAACAAAAACAAAAAGAACAGTGTCTTTGCTTGGACCTGTCAGGGAACTGAGTTCTCAGTGAAAACCTGAAATCTGGAACCACAATTGAGAGCTGAGATCTGCTAACCTGGAGGAGAAACTGCTGAGAGCCATAGACTATAGACAAATTAAATGATAATTCTCACAAATTGTTGAAGGCTGAACATACTAGATTGAAAGTGAGGAACTTCTGGGAGCCAAGAGGCTTAGTAGAAATCCCACATTTTCATGAGTTTTATCTCCAGGGACTTCACAAATTTCTCATAATAAAGATTTTTAAAAGATTCCCTTATGGCTTTGTAAGGGGAGGGAAATTATAATCATTGTGAAATAAGCCTAAAGGAATCTCCATAACACAGACCTATTCTCCAAAGAAAAAGATTTTATTAGAGTCTTAATCTAGCTATAGAAAGGGCAGTTCTGGGGATCCCTGGGTGGCGCAGAGGTTTGGTGCCTGCCTTTGGCCCAGGGTGTGATCCTGGAGTCCTGGGATAGAGTCCCACATCGAGCTCCCTTCATGGATCCTGCTTCTTCTTCTGCCTGTGTCCTGTGTACCTGCCCACCCCCCGCCCCCCACCGCCTCTCTCTCTTTCTGTGTCTCTCATGAATAAATGAATTTTTTTTTAAAGGGCAGTTCTCCTTCCATATCGGCCTTAACTGAACTTCTTGTCTCATCTAAGTGGAGGGAAGGGGAATCTATATACCTCTAGAAACAATTAAAAGTCACAGTCTAGATACACAGATTCACTAAAAACATAAAATTACAGAACATTTATCCTCCCCATCCCTTATCTCCACAGATCCACAGGGTTTGAGTAAGTAGATTGCAGTTAGAAGAGCTGCAAACCAGAGACTCTCTTTGAAGAGGAATACTTGGGGAAACCCAAATTCAAAAAAGAAAGCAAAAACAAGCACATTAAAAGCTGACACCTACTGCAACAGGAAACATTTTAAAAAGCCCAACCCCTAGCCAGATGAACATAAAGCTTCACATTAAAGCCCTACTTACCTCAATGCTTATTGCATAATACAATGTGCCTGGTTTCCATCAACAACAACAAAAATTACAAGATATTAAAAAAAATAGGAAAAAACTGTGAGGAGACAATGACAAAGATGTTGGAATCATCACACAGGAAGTTTAAAATAACTGCAATTAATGGGCTAAGGGCTCTCTAAGAGAATAAATGGACAATATGTAAGAATAAATAGATAACATAAGGGAAAAGATGGAAATTCTAACACAATTTAAGGGAAATGCTAGAGATCCAAAATACTTTAGTAAAAGTAAAGAATACTTTTGATGGACTCAGCAGTAGACAGGACATGGCTAAGAAAAGAATCACTAGAGACCTCTAAAACTGAAATGCAAGGAGAAAAACAAATGAAAACAAAAGAAAATTACAAAACTGCTATGGAAAATTTTCAAAATGTATTAACATGAAAGTAATTAAACTATCAGAAATAAAGAGAAAACAAAACTGAAGAATTATTTGAAATAATAATGTCTAAGAACTCTAAATGTAATGACAGACACTAAGCCATGAATTCATGTGAAACACCCCAAGCAGAATAAAAACAAACAAAATAAAACAAAACAAATAAACACTACACCTGAACATATTAAATTTAAACTTCAGAAAACCCAACCAAAGAGAAAATCCTGAAAGATGGCAAAGGGGGACAAAAGAATGCCTTAGCTCTATAGGAACAAAGATGAGAATTACAGCAGATTCCTTAGAAACCATGCAAGGAAGAAGAGAGTGGAGTGAAATATTTCAAGTGTTAAAAAAACACAGACAGAAAAAACAACCACCAACATAGAATTCCATACCTGGTATTTAAGCATAATTATATGCTTAAAATGGGAAGCAGATATAAAAACTCAAGACAAACAAAAACTGAGGGAATTCATTGCCAGTATAAATATCCACCAAAATGTTACATGGATTTCTTCAAGGGGAAGGAAAAATAATATAGATCAGAAACTCAGATCTATGTAAAGAAAGGAGGAGTTACAGAAAAGGAAAAATTAAATATAATATTTTATTTTTCTTATTCTTAGTTGATCTAAAAGAAGGCTTTTTTTAAAAATAGCAATTATAGCATATGAATAAGTAAAATGAATGACAGTAATGTCATATGGAATGTGAGGGAATACACTATGATAAAAAACCTGTATAACACATCAAGTGTGTAATTTAAGGTGATCTTAATCCCACAGATGATGAATTCTGAACAACCACCATAGATTAACATATGGACTGAAGCTGAAGCCAAGAACTTCTATGACTATTGTCTTCATTCCATCTCCATTCCTCAAATCACCCACCCATTTCCCCTAAGTAACACTAAATTTCCTACTTTGGCTTATGGCAGGACACAAGATTGCATTCTTCAATTATATGAGATGGGTTCTTGAGATTTTATATATATAATACATATATTATATATGTAATATAATACATATCCCATAGGATAGGAGATGGTGCTTAGATTATAAAATGTTACAATTACCAAGAAATTACATGAATTTTCTGTCATAGTTGAGTTGTGTTAGAGCTGTGCTCTGATTTTTTCCTATTAACACATTTAACTGGAAAATTGGAGATGTCAGGTATTTGAGACTAGATTAATATAACTCTGAGGGTTCTGATGTATTCCTACCTTTTCCAAGGGAAATGACTCAGGCTACATTTGTTGGCAGAAACCAGAGAACAATCAAGCACCTGCCTGTACAGGATTTCTCTGGCTGAGAAGAAGCACAAGAAAGCAAGGAAGAAACGATAAATGAACTCATTTCTTTCAAGGAGAGAGATTGTATTTTGGAAGTTAATATGGCTTTGACAATAAGAGAAGAAAAATTTTGTGGTTTGGATCTTTATTTCCCTTTTAGGAATTAATAATGAAAAGAGGATTTAAGACCTTTACTTTGTAGTCATACTTTTTAACATAATACTTCTGTAATGCTCTTTACAAGACCCTCTCTGATAATCTCAGACAATATAACAGGCCATAGTTTGAGATGAGAAATAAAATAATGAGTGAGTCTTCAACATGATATAGGATATACTTTTTGTTAATATTAGTTATTATAAGCTGCTAACTCAAGCATTTAGGAGATAACATCTGAACTCTTCATTTCTCTAGTGTCACTTGGATTGTGGCTCTGCCCAGCTAGCTTCACTGAAACTTCAAATATACTTTTTTTTTAAAGACTTTGTTTATTTATTCATGAGAGACACACACACACAGAGAGAGAGAGAGAGAGAGAGAGAGAGAGATTGAGAGAGAGAGGCAGAGACACAGACAGAGGGAGAAGCAGGCTCCATGCAAGGAGCCTGATGTGGGACTCAATCCCGAGACTCCTGGATTGCGCCCTGGGCCGAAGGCAGGCGCTCAACTGCTGAGCCACCCAGGCATCCCTGAAACTTCAAATACACTTAATGGATATTAAGAAATAAATATGGATAATGAAAGAAATAGAGAAAGAGAGAAAGAAGAAAGAAAAGAAAAAAAAGAAAGAAAAGAAAAGAAAAGAAAAGAAAAGAAAAGAAAAGAAAAGAAAAGAAAAGAAAAGAAAAGAAAAAAGAAGAAAGAAAGAAAAAGAAAAAGCAAGCAATGTGGATAAATGTAACCGACACAATGACACGTTCTTTCCATGACGATGAGGGGAACCTTAAGGTTTGGCATAACCTCACCACAACCTAAAATAGTCTAAAGTCAATAAATCTACAGTATTGGGTTTTTCTGTCCTGGCAGATTTCTCACTTCATTAAGAACTGCTATGAGAATTAAGAAATGAGCTGAGAGCTGCATCTTATTACCTGAACATGTATTACTTGATCTTACGTTTGGCATGAGTCACTAGATAATGTTTTTAAAGATTTCATTTATTTATTTGAGAGAGAGGGAATGCATGAGCAGCAGGAAGCAGGGGCAGAGAGGGGCCAGGGAGAGGGAGAAGCAGATTCCCTGCTGAGCAGGGAGCCTGATATGGGACTTTATCCCAGGACCCTGGGATCATGGCCTGAGCCACCCAGGCACCCTCACTAGATCATTTTGATGGTAAAGATAAAGTGAAATTAATTTCAGCCAGGTTTCAGGTATCATATCCTTACCAGTTCTCAAACCTGGACTGTTTGAGTGAGTCTAGTTCATAGATGTACAAGAACATCTGTAAATATAACACCAAGTTTCACAGATGCTGGAATAAGGCCTATCTGGAACTCTGTTAATATTGTCTGCCAACAGAGGCAGCTCATCTTTGGATCTTCAGAATCTTAGCAATTTTGTCCAGGAAGCCAACAGAAAGCACAAAAAAATAAGGCAATGGAAGGAGGAACAAAAATCTCTCATCACCCTTCCTATGAGGAGAATACACTAAGCTGGTTTACTGCCTTGACTCTCAGCTGTAATTCACAAAACTTCAGATCATAATCAATTAAGAAAAAGGAGGAAATTATGTATGTGCATGAGAGAGAGAGAGAGAGAGACTGTACTATATAATCTGTGTGTGTGTGCACATGTCCATACAGCTCACATAACTAGGAAACACTCCCATCTCCTTTCACTAAGAGAGTCAGAGACTGCGGGAAAACTGATTTAATTACACCCCCACCCTGCCCCCATCAAATTATGTGCTCTGAACCTTTTGGATTTGGAGTCACTGGTGATTCGGAAAGCAAAGCAGATTTGTGCTCTAGTCAAATGTCCCAGTTCAGTTTACCAGAAAGTTCTGTGTTGAGTCATAGACACCTGACTAATAATAAAATGGTATGTTTTTCCCCATTTGCCATGCTACCTTATAGATAGGGTGAACATAGGTCCCAGTTTTCAAAAGGCAGACCTAGTTTTCCCAGCTCAATCAATTATTAACAGTATCCTTTTCACACACAAGTATTCCACTTTGAGTGAAAAAAAAAATGCTATGATCAACTTCCTTATAGTTGGTTCTCTTTTTCCTGAGGAGTCTCATAAATTGAGTTACTATATCAAGATGGGAATTGGACTATACTGGGTATTCCACTGAACCCTGACCAAATTGAAGATGCATAAGCAAATACATAAGAGTTGTTTTAGTCCTCCCACATTTGGGGTGGTTTGTTACAAACCAATAACAAAACATCAAAACCTAAACTGCATTCTCAACATTAGCCAATGTTCCATGATGTTCCATGATGATTTTTTGGAAAAGAACTAGCCCTCCATCTGAAACACTTCCTTATATATGAACACTTCTTTCCAGTTGTAAAGAGTCCTCACAGCTGTGCTGGCCTTATCATGCTGTGTGGGAATACCTCTTCTTGTTTCACACTCAGCGTGTGCTCTTTTGTTCTGTTTACAGTATGTGCATCATAGAACACCTGGCCGTATTCATGACTGTATCTGTCATCCACGGGGTGAGGACAGGGTTCCTTATACTCCAGCATGAGAATAATGCTTGTGGAAACACACTGACAATGGGGCATTGATGCCCACCTCTTAAAGCTGGTTTTGTTCCATCTTTTCTCTTTACTTATCCAGTGCTTGACTGTACTGTTTTCCTCAGTGATTCAGGTACCAAGATGCAATGGTCAGAAGTATTTGGACATGTATTCCTGGTGGTTGGCAGAGAGATGATCTTTGTTATCCCCCAGAGGGATGACATTTTTGTAAATACCAATCCTTCTCCTGGGATTGGTGACCAGTGTAAGGTACTCTGCTCAAGAATGATAGGTGGCATGATACCTTTATATCTTCTGAGGTTTCATTTTTATCTTCTGAGGTTTCTTTTCCCTCGAGTCCTTGTACCCTACAGAGTACCCTAGAGAAAATTCCTTCTCCTTGAATTTCTAATACCTTCTTTGCCCCAAAGATTAGATGAGAGACTAATGAATTTATAGTTAACCTTGGGAATAATAAAGCTCTTATTTCAGGTTACATTTATATTACCTCTGTTAGTTAATAACACAGTAAAAAATAACCAACACATTTCATGTGTCTTTGACTATCTTTATACAATGAAGAAGGTGTAAGAATTAACCTATCTCCTGTAACACTTTGGCAATACTGAGAATGTGTTCAAAGTTTTCTTTCCCCAATAGCCAGGAATTTTTGTGTAAGTTATTCAGATAATTTATCAGATAATTCTTCATGAGAATATTTTTTATCTTATTTGGTGTAAATTAGAAAAAAATTAAGTGCTAATAAGGTAGAAACTATTGAATTTAGACAACTGTAATCCCAAAGAATTAAAGTGATATGAAAGAAGATTTATGAGAGTAGATTAAAGGAAGAATATATTTTATCTGGAAAAAGAGACCATCCTCCAGGTAAATTAATAATAATTATTACACACATGATAGATTATGATGTGCAAGATGTTGACCAGCTGTTCCTTATTTCCACTGAGTACTGACTATGAGGGAATGTATTTTAAAACACAGCAGAATTTTAAGAACAATAGGAGCAGAACTGTTGTATGCATCCCCTTTTAAAATGTAGGGTGATTACTAACATTTAAAAGTGTAATTATAAGGATTATAAAGCTTCCTTTCTCAAAAGATGTGTTATGAATTCAAACCGAGACTAAGTCTAATGTCTGGCCAATAGATTCCTTCACAAGGAGTATTGACCTTCTCATGTTAGAGTTGATTTTTTCTGTTTTTGTTTTTGTTTTTCCCAAAAGACTAAACATACTATGGTTTACAATGAAAAACAATGTGATTTACTTAAATGTTCAACTTTTTGAGATGCCTTATTCTCCTTGAATATTCCATTATTATAATCATATCGTCACATTTCATTTATTTGTGTCCACCTGCCTTTTTTTATATGTAGCTGGAGGGAAATACCCTACAAAGTCACACTGAGCCCTATTTCATTTGCCACATTGCCTGGTTTACCTTTTTATTCTCCTGGTAGCTCTGCTTTCCCTCCAATCCAGTCATACTGACCTTTGCTATGCCGAGAATTTGGCAGCACTGGTTGCTCCTTCTGCCTAAAACCCTCCTCATACATTGCATATGCTAGCCTTCTTTCTTTCAGAGATTGCTAACATGTTACCTTCTCATGAGGTGATTCCTGACAACCTTATTTTATTCTGAAGTTGACCCTCTCCATCACAATTCCTGGGCACTCTCTAGTCTTTTCTCTATATTTCCTGCTGTTTTTTTTTTTTACAACATTCATTGCCTTCTAAAATATAATGTTTTTATTTATCATGTTTACTATCTATTGTCTGATTTTTTCCCCCACTAGAGTGCAATGTAATCTCCATACATTTAGGAACTTTTATTTGTTTTGTTTGTTGAAACATAGATATGCCAAGTGCCTAAAGTAGTGCTTGGCACTCATTATATATTCATTGAATGAATTAATAAATAAATGAACATAAAAGATAGATCCAATTGAATATTTGCCCAAATTGAGTCATGGAGTATTTGATTATATAGAACTCCTGATTATATGTATAAATGTCTTATCTGCTATTAAGCCGCAGGGATTTTTTCAAGTACAATGAATTATAGGCATAAGAAGTAGATGGACATATACACATATAGAAACACACAAAACTGATGTTTAGGATCAAAAGACAATGACAGGCCTTGCTGATGGATGTTTTATAGAGACTTTCAACCCCAATTACCTAGAATTTTATGTTAGCCTTGATATCTCATGTTATATTTACTAGTTCTTGGTACTATTAACTATTTCTTTTTTAAAATTTTTATTTATGTATTTGACAAAGTGAGCATGAGCAGGGGTGGAGGAGCAAGAGGCAGTGGAACAATCAGGCTCCCTGCTGAGCAGACAGCTGGGCCTGGGACTTGATCTCAGGACCCTGGGGATCATGATCTGAGCTAAGGCAGACGCATAACCGACCAAGCCACCCAGGCACCCTAGTTCCTGATTCTATTATTCTCAACTCAGGTATCATGATTGCTAATTGGCAAGTCAAGGAGGGATAAAAATTTTAAACTTAGAACCATTGACTCAAAGGGGAAAAAAAAGATTATAAGTGTGTCACATAGAAACAATGCTAAATCAACCACTGCTTGCCTTTTGCACCTAGCCTTAAGCCATGCTATTCTTTAAGCTGCACTATTTAACTGAAATTTTCTATAAACCAAGAACTAAACTAAATGCTTTACAATTATGATCTCTGATCCTCCACTAATCATTCTAAAATACATATTGTTATCTTATTCTACAGAAGAAAAAAAAAGATTCCAATAGGTTAGTTAAATTCTTCAAACTCACATAGCTAAAACATAAACAAAAAAAAAAACTTGGATTCAAGTCAAGTTGTGTGGGTTAAGACCCACGTTCCTTCTATTACAGTAGGCTGCCTCCCTCACTTTGATTGTTTTTGCATTAAGAGCAGGGACATTACTATAGATCATCAGTTCAATAGTAATTTGGCTTCCTGGCAGTCACCATGAGAGTGAACTGGGGGATGTGGGGAAAAAAACTCCGAAAATCCTCAGACTCCTTTGCCCCCCCCCCCCGCCCACATCATGAGTTTTGAGGAGACTCCAGGTCAAAGAATCAAATCAGTGCCTCCTTGACTCTGTCTCCTCTGCATGTTGACCTTTCAGGCAGATTAATCAATACTACAAGCCAAAATCCAGAGCCAACCATGAGGCACATGCTAGGAAAGTTTGGTGGGTCAAGCTTCTGGGTACCAGCATAGTTACTGATTTTTCGCTCTACTTGGAAAGCATTTTGGTTTTTGTTTACTTTATTTTCTGACAACTTAACAATATGTACTCATGGGGTTTATAGGGACATTTTGAAGTCCTATAAAAACTACCAAAATATTACATGCATTCTCTACACACAAGTATTAATGTGAGTTTTTTGTTTTCTTTCCTTTAACTCTCTCATCTTCTCTTCTTCACACACTACTCTTGCCTTTCCTGTACCTAACTAACACTCACTGATGGAACCCAAGTCCCAGAGAGTGAAGGTCTCCTAAGTAAATTTAATTAATCATTCATTTGTGTGCTGCTAATTTCCTATCTTGAAATGTCTGGGGCACAATAAAGAATAAAAGCCAACAGTGCTTGAACTTAACATAGAATCCATCAAAGTAATCAAATAGAATTGATTTTAAAGAAACCACCATCACATCTACTTATGAATTAAGAGAGTACGTGGTATCTACTGTTAAGGAGTTTATTACACTGTGGACTGTGTGTCTTCCATCCAGCTGGGTGATGGTAGAGAAGTCACTTCACCTAACCTCATCTATAAATATAATAGTAGTAATTATAAAATAATGGAAATTACAATATACCTTTCAATGTTGTAGAGTTGTAGCAATGGATAGATGAGCTCACACATTTGAAAATGTACAGCAGAGACATTTACATTCCCTCTAAACATCATATTCTTCCTATATTTCCCTGTGGCAGGACCTTGTGACTATTTATTGCCACTGATTTATCAGAAGTATAATGAATCATGTCCAGACCAAATCATTTTAAGGAGTTTGACACCACTAGTGTTTTCCCATCAGTGAAAGTGGAGGCTTTGTTTTAGGATGGCAGAGGGATGAGATAAGAACACCTAAATCACTGAGTCTTCATTTCCATTGCATGGAAGACCTATAACAAAGTTTTCATGTGGGAGAAACAAACTCTTATTTGTTAAACTACTAAGAATTTCAGTTTATTTTTCATTAGTGTGATATAACCTTCCTTAAAAGAATAGTAGTCTGATACAGGGAAATATTGTGGACACTTGATAAATCTTCACCTTAAACAAATTTCATGAATACTTCATTCTAATAGGCAGTTTGAGATTGGATGCTACATTGCACAGTAAAAACCACAATTGGGAAATCAGCAGAGAGGGGTCAGAGGTGTGATTGATGCTGGATGGGATTTCATGAGGTAGAGTAGACAGGAGACAGCTATTTATACGGACAAGGAAGATTACATGAGTGAGGGCAGGATGGACTGGGGTGAGCACAGTAAGTTGGTTGTGAGACTTGTATGCTTGGAACAGATAATGTGAGTTGTAGAATATTACAAAATCGTGAGATTAAAAAAAAAACATGAGATAATAAACACGCTTAAAGGCTGGGCAGAATTTAGACTTCGTTCAAAAGCCAATGGAAATGCCAAAAAAGACTGGGTCCATGATAAAAGTAGTGATTAAGGAAAATGCCTTGGCTTTAGCATTCGTAAAATATTAGTCCAGAGAGTGGTTCTCAGCTGTGGCCACACAGTTGAATCACATGGAGGACTTTGAAATGTTGCCTAGGTCTCTCCCCTAATTCCTGATTTAATTGGTGAGTCTGGGCATCAGTGGGGCTTTCAAAACTAAACAACTGATTTTAATTATTCTAAATTGCAACAAGTATTACGATAACTGGAAATCAGAAGGTCTTATCCTCTAGAAGGCCAGTTAGGGGGATGATATACAACAGCCTTTCAGGTGTGATGACATACAAAAAAAAAAAAATCTGCTTATTTTACTCAGGCGTTGAGGTGGAAGGTACGAAGAGGAAGTGATACTCTGGATCTTCCTTTGCTATTTTTAATTCTTCTCCCAACATCAGAGCAAGAACAAACTATATTGGTGCACTTCTATCCTCTTCCCCATTTTTGTTTCCAAAAAACCGTACTCTGCAAATACAGGGTCTGCAGCATAGGTGTGAAGTAGGACCATACATATTTCTCTCTGTATTCCATTTCATTCACCAACTCCACACCTTAAGCTCTAGATTTAACCTTCATATTAAAGAGGGAAAGGTTAAGTAATTTGTTTCAGTTACTTGTAAAAGAGTTATCCAAACTTCCAAGTGCTTTGACCAGGCTTCCAGCTTCCTACACTTTAATTCATTTTCCAACTCCATAACATACTAAAAATAAGCTGAATGGGTCCAATCACAAATCATATATACAAATTATAATGTACCAATATAGTAGTGATCTCATCCATTTATTACATATCTTCCTATTCCTGACTCCCTTTCTCAGACTCCCAGCAGGCATCCAAACACAGAGAAAATCCCAGAATATAGACATAATATTTGAGGCTGAGCAAGCTTAGAAACAACAACCCACCAGTCAGCTTTTCCAAAACATACTGAATTCAGCACAATGAAACATTTCCTCACCAGAAACTTTCATGATGGCGGCAATCAATTTTTTGAAAGGTTAACAGAACTCCCTTTAGC
Source organism: Nyctereutes procyonoides (assembly GCF_905146905.1). Classification (NCBI taxonomy): domain Eukaryota; kingdom Metazoa; phylum Chordata; class Mammalia; order Carnivora; family Canidae; genus Nyctereutes; species Nyctereutes procyonoides. Next base: position 18,605,359 of record NW_026575132.1, on the reverse strand, counting down.
TTCTTAACAAAATTATCCCAGTCATCAGAAGTTGTGAAAGCCAGAGACTCCAGTGTGTTCAGCTTCGTGATTTGGTAGAAAATCTCTCATATTTAAAATGAATTGAGTGTCTCTTACATGATCACACTTATTTATTTGGCCCACGCACTAGTGTGTTGGTGTGTTTATCAAGGAGAGCTTTTTGTTTTATTCTTTCTGGTTTGTTGGCTTCAAAACACTATCTGGCCCCATAGGAAACCATTTCGATCTAAAGAAGCCATTCTCCAAAGAGCATGGAGCTCCTGCAATATTTATGAAATCTAAAACCTCTCTTCTTGATCTTTTTAATAAAGATCCTAGAGGAAGGTGTTGAGGCTAATAAAGAGAGAAGGAAGAAGAAAAAGCAGCTTGTAAGGGAGTCTAACAGTACACTCTCAGCAGACTGCTAAAATGTAAACAGAGAGGTGATCAATGACAGAGTCTGTTTCTAAATTAGGTCTTAAAATGCATATTAATGAATGCTTTTTGGAAAAGTATATTACACTGAGAATGACACTTGGGCAAATAGAAGCTACTTTAATTTTAGATTCAGTCTCCCACTCACCCGAGTTTCCTGACTAGGAAATACTTGCCTACTTAGTGGGTAGAGTTGTATGCTGCATTTTTAAAGTAATCTGGAAAGAGGATTAAAAAAAAAAAAAAGAAAGAAAGAAAACTTCCCAAACATAAACAGGTCAAATGTGGCTCTCAACTCATCCCCGAAGGGTCTCTTAGAAAGATTCACAGCTGTTCAGTTTTATAGGGCCACCTGCCATACTGATGAAAGGGATGGGATCGCTTTGAATAGCAAGGGAAAAAAGCCAACCTCCTGGAAATGAGCATGAAAAACTGAAAAGATTAGGATTCAGTGTCTCGATTCTATGAAACAACTGTGCAACGTAAAGCATATTCATGAGTCCAAGAAGAAACAAAATTAGAACTGGTCTAATTCAAATGGAATATTCTTCTGAGGGCAGTAGCACAGTGAAACCCCATCTTTCCTTTATTAAGTAAGTGGCTAGATGAATGTGATGGAGCATAAATTAAAAGTCAGGAGAATTTTAAGGGATGAGGCTGGTGAGCTGGTCAGAGGCTAGGTCATGCAGAGGGTTGCCAATCTTGGATATTATGCAGGCTGATGGCTCTCATACTTCGTAAAAACAGTCAGTTCCAAAAACATCCATCCTTGCCCCCATGTCATATGGCACTATAATACATAAAAAATATAAAAATGGAACTACTCTGGCTAAGAATGAAAGAATAGAGTACAGATGTGGTAAAAATCCAGGAACTGGACTTTTAATAAAATGTAAAATCCCCCACCAAACCCCACCATCACCACATGGACCCACAGACATTTCCAATGAACCTTAAGGCTTTCAGAGAACCATTTTGTAAATTGCTCACATAAACAATGAAGCGTACCTGAAAGTTTTAAGCAAAAGATGAGCATATCCCAATTATGATTTAGATGTTGAACATCATTCTGATATGGGTAAAGAGGATGGATTTGAGTTTGTGAGCTGGAAGGCAGGGCAAGAATTGGGAGACTATTGCAGCTGTCTAGAAAAAGAAGGCAAATGGCCCAAACTGGGACAGAGGTCATGAGAATGACATGTAGAGGTCATATGAGAAGGCCTGGTGATTAATCAGACATGTGAAATTCAGGGTAAAGAGTATTCAAGAATATACATTAGGTTGGTTCCAAGCACTGCACATGGGTAGAGATGTAGAGAATGCTAAATGCTAGTGGAACAAATATTTATTTGTGGGGTAGGGATAAATTTAGTTTTAGTTATTTTCAAGTTGGGGTGCTTGAGAGGTTCAGTCAGCAATCACATGATTCTGAGTCTTGAAAGACAACTCTAGTTTGGATGTTTATATTTAGTGTCATTAACATATATATAGAATTAAAATTATAGCAAAGCAGTAGACAGAAAAGAAGAATCTATCTAAATTTGAACTCTATGAACCAATATTTAAGGAATAGGTAATGCAAAAAAGGTGTATGTATCAGAAAACATACAGTATGAGAAATAAGAACAAGGAGGATAACAAGAAAACCACCAAAAGGTTTTAAGAAAGAGATCAGCATTGTTAAATGCAACAAAGTAGTCCACAAAGACCAAAAAAAAAAAAAAAAGAAAAAAAGAAAATACTTCTTTTGGGTTTAGCATTTGAGAAGTCCTTTGAAGGGCTGCCTCAGTTGGTTAAGCCTCCGACTCTTGATTTGGGCTCAAGTCATGATCTCAGGGTTGTAAGATCAGGTGCCCTCCCTACCCCCCCCCCGACTCCATGCTCCACCAGGAGTCTGCTTGAACTTCTTTCTCTCGATCTCCCTCCACCCTTTCCCCCATCTCTCTCTCTCTCTCTCTCTCTCTCTCTCAAAAATAAATAAAGATTCAAAAAAAGTTGTTTGGGACCATAACTAAAAAGTCAGGAATTGGGTTACAGTAGTTGACAAGCGAATGAAAGGTTTAAAAGGAACCAGTGACCCCTATAGAGAGGGAAAGAGGGGAAAAACCAACAACAACAACAATTGGACAATGGAAGAGGATTTATAAGATGAGTAGTGTAGCATGCAAACAATGTCTGGCAAACTATAGGTATGCAATCAATACTGAAGGAATAAATGACTGAATGACTACCAGAATGAATGAATGAAATAAATGGAGAGAATAGTTAACAGGATAAAATTAAGGAAACATAACATCTATAATGATTATATTTATTTTACATTCCTCAAGCTGCCTCAAATCTTTTTGGTAATTGAATGACAAATTAATGATTTAATCAATCAGGAATCCTTGTAGTATTCAAATTTGCCATGAGTCTTGCCATGTTTCCTTATCCTTGGACTTATACTGAAAGGGATGAGAAAGGAAAGGAATTGAGCTAACATTTATTCATGCAGAGTACTTCGCTGCATTATTGCATTTGATCTTTGAAGAATCCTGTGAGGCAAGTATTATTATTTCATCATCTTACAAATGAGGAAACTGAAGGTCAGAGGGGTTAAGTGATTTGCCTGAGGTCTTACATCATTATTTATATGGCACTATTCTCAGCTATCAAAATCAGCTACTATAAATAGTGTATAAAGGATGAAAATAGGTCTGTGAGTGCAATTTAAAAACCATTCTGACTGGAGAAATTGAGTGGCAACGGAATGTGTTTAGAAAAACAGCATGGGAAGCAGGAAATACTTGAAACACTGAAGAACATAGAGGATGAGAATGTAGGTTTTGGAATCAGATTGTCTATGGTCTGTGACGTTGGGCAAGTTATTTTTCCTTTTCATGCGCCAATGGCCTTATCTGATGAATGGGGATTAGAATCTATCTTCCCTAATGCATGATATAATGTATACAAAATACTTGGTACAGTGCCTGCCACATGGTAAATAATTAGTGAAAGTTATTTTTCATCCTTGGTACCATTGTCTTTTATTAGAGTGACCTAAAAGAGGAAAATCGTAAATGTGATACTCCCTTTAAAAAGTGTTCAGAGATTGTATATTCAAAAAGTACAAAAGGTAATGCTACGAAATTCTGTCTTAGAATATGGTCCATTTGGAAGAGCTCCAGCAGTCTCATGGGTGAAAGATATATGTGGGCTGCCAAAGATATGAGAGTCAGACCAGATTTTTCCAAGATCTATGCCTGAAACTCATTAAAAAACAAACAAAATTTTCCCTATTTACATTATAGAGATTGTGGAAGAAAACATCCTTGAGCTCTGCAGCTGAATGATAAGGTGACTTGATTTGAAACCGTGAATACTCATAATACGCGACATGTAGCCATGCTAACAGGACAATGCTGCTTCTGAAAGATCTACCCTGCTGTGGAATGAATCAGCCGTCTCATCTTAGAAAACATTCCTCTTCTGACCTGAAAACTCCAAGAAAGAGAAGGCAATTCTATTTCTCTGGGTGCTCTAAAGAACAACTGTCCTTGAGAAGTGATATTAGCACACCATCCACTCTAAGGTTAACCACTGAATCATCTACTCTGACCATGATGTGTGGATGCCTTGATGCAGCCACCCATCTTTGGAGAAATCTAGTCCCAGGAAGGAACTTACAACTATGAAGTGATACTTCCCTCTTAACATTAACGGTGCTGGCTAAATGAATTATGGGAGGATATATATAATTCTAAAGTCAAATCCACATGAAAACAAAAATGAGATTCTGGAGAAAATCAGGATGACAAAGTAAAGTTATTTATGGAGCATGGAAGCTTGACCTTTGAGTGGCAAAGTCGGCAGAGACCATGTCCTGTAATGGAAACAAATTCCTTAAAGGGTACCTATGGGAGTCCAATAGTACATAAAAGTAAAATATAGCTGAGGGCTAGAAATGATGAAAAGATGACCTGTGGTCTCTGAGAATAGCTTCAGTCTAAGGAAACATTTTATTAGATTGGGATAAAAAGAACAGCAAACGATTTTCTCTGCCTCACTTCTGTTCCCACTACCTCTGAGTGTAAATATCACCTATGGACAATGAAAAGAAATACTACAGAGAAGCATAACTGCTTGGAAGAGTATGAAGAAATTTGGAGTAAAACTAGAATAAAGAGAGATATAAATGCAGTTTATCCCTAGACACGACTCTGAGAGGAAATATATTATCATGTGTAAGAGCTTAGACACTATCATCAAACTCTCTGGGACTGAATCCTAACAGGTGTTAACAGTGTACAGTTTTTGGTGAGTCATTTAATTCCTCTCAGCCTCAGTTTTTTAATCTGTAAAATGAGGATTACATTGGTACCTGTGTCATCGTGTGATAAAGAAAAATGCTTTTTCTTCTTCCTTACCTCTGAGTTCTTTGAGGGCTCAAAGTATTTCCTTGGAATCATCTTACATACCTAATTCCTAATAGTGTCTAGTGCATAGTAGAAAATAAAACATTTGTTGGATAAAATATGGAATAAATTATTCCTTGAATGCAACTGCTGAATTACATAAGAATTTTCCTAAGATACACCCAAATTCATGTTTTACTTAAGGCCAAACAGAATCAAGGGTAGTTTACATGATCCTTAACTTGCATTTCTGAAAGATTATTCAATAAAAGGCATAAACACTGTAATCAAATTTTGGTAAGCCATAAAAGATGGGTATCGAAAAGAACTATTTATTAAAAATAGTTTAACACAAAAAAAGTCTAATGGACATTCGAAAATCACATTGCTCCTTAGTGTTATTAGTTATATAAAATTAGGCTGTCAAGTGCTGCTTTATGAATAGTCAGTAAGGAAGAAAAAGAAATCACAAGGGACAAATCACTGTCATTCACAGAAGACTACCTGGCAGTCTAAGAATTAAGTTCACTCTTCAGGGCATGCTATCCTCAGCTGTTATAAATATGCCAGAATGCTTCTGTCAGCAGGCTTAATAAAGAGGCCGCCTCCACCAATATGGTGCTTGTAAGGTGCAGTCTGTTACTCAGAGGGAAAGGGAACAAAGACATTTTGTTTCCAATTATTGTCACTTTGCCTTTTAGCTCAACTGAGCGATTTCATGACCAGTAAGACAGACAGGATTCTGAACGGTGGAGTAGCTAAACAAAATCCCTCTAATTAAATGACACTTGGCAAGGGCAGAGGACACCCAGAGTCTAGTTTAGAGCAAGTTGTCTCTACATGAAGTCAGTAGCTCAGTGTTTGGGGGTTAGGAAAGACTTCTACATTTCCAGACTACTTCCACTCGCTCATTCTGAACTACTTTTAGGCCTTTAACTATGCATGAATTTTTCTCAGGGGCTCACTGGTTTCTTAATCCTTACAATATGTCATGAAATAAATAGTGGTCTTTGATACAACCATGGTCTTTTACAAGTGGTGTACAACTGAAGTTCCCTAATCTATTTTTCCGCCTGCTTTCCTAACCAAATACTATTAACCTACATCCCTGGTGTTATTTGATATTTTCAAGTTTACATATTTAGCCTACAAGTTGCCAGAGGTCAGAAAGTGGTTTATAGACTGTATTTAGGAAAATCCCAAGATTTTCAAGTTATGGTAATGGCAGACCGATGTGATTGTAGTAGAGCCAATCTGCAGCTATCCTTAAGGTCCTAGTTCTAAAGTCATAGAAACTTCTCAAACTCTGAGATCTAAGAAGCCCTAGGGACCAGGGTAGGAAATGAATAGCAGTATATGGCCAAGGGGCCTCCCTGGACCACTGCACACATGAAGAGAACATATTTGTACAACACAGAACACAAAATATCAATGATTACATTCTTAACAGTCATATCTGACTGTTGTTCTAGAATCTTTCAAGAGGAATCATAGAACTATTTCCTACCATAGGAGTCATAAATCCCTGGGGGCCCCTGTGGAATAATTAAAGGTCTTCAAATCCAAACATAAAGGCATTAGTAGAATGAATAAAATATCTTTTGTACATAAATGTACTTTCAAATGTATACTGACACTAAGAAATACACAAATTAATTTAAAATATTTCCTGAAATCATAGTATCTATTGATTGTTATAGTTTTGTATTGTTAACTGAATCTAAAAGTTGAACTGACAGCCAGATTGTGAAGAACTATAAAAAAAATGCTGATAATCAAGTGAGTTCCCCTAATTCTTAAGAGTTTAGAAGCAATTTCAAAGAGAAAACAATAAACTTGACATCTATGAAAATTGAGGGAGTGGGGAGTGTTTCAGCTACTGAATTTTCAACTCAAAGAAGAGATTTGGAATTACCGAAACTTATTCCAAGTGCACTAAAACCTATCACCTCCATACAGTACCAACATTCTGCTGTAAGACACATAATAATGTGCTTTCTGATTAGTACTTTGATATTTTTAGCCTTATTCTTCCTTTATGTGACAGCGAGATCTAACACTAAATTTGCTGATCTTCTATCGCAGCATAAGTTTTATGAGACTTTCAGTATGCCATTACTCTTGCTTATTCATTCTTTTCCTCGCTCACCTTCTATCTGTAGAGTTCTTAGTCATAGATGGGTGGCTTATGCTGACATACTGAGATTTTTTTTAACATTTATCTTGTGATAGGTGAAGTGGTCTACACATTTTAATATCTGAATATATCCTCCATGTCCAATTCAAGTCCCCAAGCAGTATAGAAGGTGCAATCTAAACATTTCAAGTAGGAGTGAATAATTTACATAGAGAAATAGTTCTTGCTAATAGCATCTAAAATGATTTATATTTTACTCATTAAGACATAAGATAGAAAGCTTTCTCTACTAATGACCTTCACATTATGACATGGATCATATGGAACTTAGAAATGTAATTATGAACTATAAATCCTCTAAAGGCAAAAATGTTAGTCCTTTTTCTTTTCATATTATGTTGTTTCATTACCATCTAACACAATAATTGGCATATTGTAGATGTTTGCTGTTTTTGAATGAATAAATAAATGAATGAATACATCAGTGAATTGTATTAGCAATTTAATAACTCAACAAACTCACTTTGCCCTGAAATGATTAGCTCAGTAGTGGAAATAAGGTATAGCTTGGGATAGGAGAGAAGGGGCTTTAGAATCTATACTTCCGTCACCTCTTCCCCAAAGTCATTTCAAACAAACGTGAGCTCTAAATTGAAATGATTTGTTATCTTTCTATGCATACCTTGGCAGATTGGTCAACTGCCACATTCTTCTAAGAAGATTGCCTCAATTCAAGTTTGTTTTATAAGGAAATTCTAGAGTTGTGATTCAGCAATTAGCTGAATCCATAAATTGTTCTTCATTTCATTTGCCTCCCAAAAATTTTGTTAAAATTTCCAAAATTCCATGAAGTCTGCCATAGCATTACCTTTCTCAATTACTCTGAATCACTAGAATACAAGCTCCACAAAGACAGGCTCTTCGCTCAGTTTGTTTAATAATGCATTCCAATACAGTATTGGAATTCCTTGTTACCTGACTTGGCACCTTATGGTCCAAATTATGTTCTCCTTACTCAAAACTCATTTACAAAAACAAACAAAAAGACCAAAAAAAAATCCACCTACAATCAATACAGTGGAGACATTTAGTTATTAATTGGACTCCTACTTAGACACTGCTTCAAGAGTGAAACACTGTAAGACTACCATTGGGTAGACAGAACAGGAAAGTGCCAAAGCAAGAAGGTAAAATAGTTGTCCCTATCCACATCAGCAGTTACACTTTAGAAAGTACTTCTCCATACCCCACCTTATTTAATAATCTTCATAACTGCTTTTTTAGAGTCAGAAATATCTTATTTTCTCAATATTCAGGAAAAGAAACTGAGGCTCAGAGAGACTGACTTCCCTAGGAACACATCGTTAATAAAAATTTGACCAAGTTCTTATTCATTCCCCCTTGAAAATTTGCTTTCTATCCAGCACTTTGGGTCCATGCATTCCACAGAGTTATTATAAACTTAGGAAATGAAGAAAAAACCAACAAATGCTAAACATGGGCAAGGCTATGTCTCACATTTGCCGCATTAGATTGCCGCGCAGGAGCTGTAATAATGAAACTGATGAGTGAAATGAAAGACTAAAGAACAAGTCTTAATCCCATAGAAACAAGCCCTCCAGTGGAACAAATCTATATGCAATAAAAATTGGAAAACTGTGCAGAAGACAGAGAAGTCTGTAAAGGCACAGGTGGACAACCTTTCAAAGTGAAAGAGATAATTGTAATTCTGCAGGGACACACACCCTCCAGACCATGTGGCAGCTGCTTTCCAGACCTCTGTCACACTCTTCTCTGCATGCCCCTGAAGTCAGTGGGGGAAGGAGGGCTTCTTTTCCTTTCTCACTAATCATCCTTGACATCCAGTTGGCACACCCATCAGAGACAGTCTATTTGTGGCTTTCTAGGTCAGCAGGGCACTGTGCGAGGAGAGTGTCAGTATTTATAGGTAGCCTAAGGTTGTAATTAGAGTTCCTTTGCATTGTTGGGGGAGCTCTGGGATGCTTGCCCTGGGACTCCATTTGCAGATGTGTTCCCATGTCCTTTGAGGGAGGCAGATTCAATCTGAAGTTAAAGAAACTTATGCTGTAGGACCCCTCATCTGCACGAGCTTCTTCCAAGGCCTTGGGAAAAGGTCCTAGTAATATCTGCACATACTCATGTATTTTGCAAATTTTATAAAAATTATATTATTCTAGCCTATCTACCCCTCTTTATATTTCCCCTTCTGTCTGGTGGCTTTAGAGTAGCTACTGGCACTTTGTGGAACTGGCTAAAGCTGGATTAAATTGGAAATACATTAATTTGGGTTTATAAAATACATTTGTGTAGTTTACAGTCACTTTCCTCTACAGTTAAGTTACCGCTAACAAGGTTGTTCGGCTAGTGAATGCCAAGGATGGAACTTAAACTGACCTTTGTCTGACTCCAATGCTAATGAATTTAGCACTACGCTATATGGCCCTTCATATGCTTAGTGATCCATCCATAGACATTTGATTCCTTAGCCAAAAAGGAGGAGTAGAGAGCTTCAGCTACTTGCCAACACCTGACAGATCACATTTCTTTACCTGACCCTGACACACTTGTCTAGCCTTATTCCTGACTGCTCCCTCATTGCACACATATTTAAGTATGCCACACAATTCCCTATAGTCTATTCACATGTCTTCTTGCACATGCTTTTTCCTTAGCCTGAAATAGCCAGACCCAATAATATTTTTACAGATACTTATTAAGTTCTGATTGACTTAACCTACAGTACTGACATTGACAAATAAAAACAAATCATAATATGCCACTACTATGAGGATACCATTGGCAACTGCTTAATGATAGTTATAAAATTCAACAGTATCTAAGAATACTCACAGTACATAGAAATTTGTAATGCCCTGATATCTTACAATTCAAATAAGAAACATTTTCCTACTTCTAACAACTCCAAAAACTTACGTGACAAAACCAATAGTTAAAAAGATGAAAAGAACTTTGCCATGGTGTCAAAATTAAATATAGTTTTTGTATGAACACTGGTAAAGAAAAGGCTTAATCGTGTTTGTCTTTTCTCTGTAGAAAATGGTATTGCAAAGTTGTTGTCAAAGATTGTACAGCTAAAATGCAGGACGAAAGGTATTACAGAGGTGTGCTGAGCATTTAATTAACAAAAAATAACATGCTATTTTTCTGGATCTGGTGGTTGTTGTAGCATTTGTTCCTTTTTCAGAATTCATGCTTTGCTGTGATTTTTTTTTCATTCTACATAAAATATTTATTTTGTTTTGGTAATTTTATACTATTTTTTTCTTAAAGAAGAACCCCAAGCTTCAGGCCTCACAAAGCCTGTGTTGTATTTTGTTGGAGGGGGACTTAAAGAAGTCACACATATTAATGATGTGTCTAAAGGTCTGAATTTAGATGCTGTCAGGACAACACAAGGACTCTCCCTGGCAGGATAGAGAGAAGAAACTCACTTAGAGCTAAAGGAATATATTAATGGAGCTAAGGGGCCATAAAGGAAGCCCTGGGGGGTCAGGAATGTGATACTCCATGATGTTGCAAGAATTTGTTTCCTTAGACAATGACAAACAATACAGAGAGCATTCTTGGTAAAGTTGCTCTCAATGGATTTGGATTTTGGTGGTGCCGATGCTGGATAGTTCACTGAGGAGAAGGTTCTGTTCATTCCCTAGAAAAATTGGAGGAAGGGGCCAGAATATAGCTTTAGGGGGTTTAGGCTTGTTGAAACCAGGATTATCTGAAGCCTACACTGGCCAGCCAGTGGTGACAAAGGGATCAAGAAGCATTCTACCGAAGCAGCTGTTGAGCTCACAGGATGCTAAGCACAGGATGACACCTAATGTACAGAGCAGGAATTCTCAGTGGGAACCATGTCTCAGGGGTGGTTTGGAAATGTGTAGAAAGAGATATTTTTACTTGTTTCAATGATTGTGAAGCACTGAGGGTTTATTGGTTGGGGATCGATCCTAGATGGTCTTCAATGTGCAAAATGGTCAAGCCTAATAAGGACTACTGTATTTTATGCTCTGCACTTGGTTTCAAATGTGCTTCTGCATATTAATGTCAAATGGGTGATAATCCTATTTGTAAGTATTTGAGTCTTTTTATATAAATGTGATGTATTTTTGTATGGTTCTAATATAAATTGGACTTTACGCCATGTAAATAATGGAAATTTGTTTATAATTTCCCCACAGTTTGTTCATCTCTTTCAAATATCGTGGCCCTCTTGGCAAAGGAACATATGTCACCTCCATTATCAATACATAGTACCTAAGTCATTTTGTATTTGCAGTTGCATTTACAAAATTGTACCCATATGCAGAAATATACGTACATTTCACTGACTTCAAATTGTCAAATGTAAACCAAAGTTTTTTTTATAAGTCTTAAAAACCTATCCACTATAAATATGTGCAAGTTCTTGTTTCCTTATATTTTCTATTGTGGTGGTTCCTGAACATGTTTGTAGTGTCAAAGAGTAATTCTGAGATGTTTATATAGTTATTCTGCTTGCTAGAAATTGGTTTCTCAAATATGAGAGAGTAAGCTTGTAGGCTGAATAAAGTAATAAAGGCAAAAAAAATTTTTATAAGAGGAGGGAGGCTCTAGCCTGGCAACAGTGAATCTTGTGTGTACAGATTTTTGGTTTAGCCTGTTGGCTGGACACTAACATGGAAGCATTTGGACTTTAAAGAGGACAAGTAGGATATTGAAAAAAGACAATTTCAGTGATTACAGATTCTATAGAAGACCTTGAGAGTTCTAGACATAAGCTTTCATGTCAGCTATGTTAGGTCCCCTGGGTTAGGTCTGCCCAATATCCTTCATTGGATATTGAGAGTTTTTAAATAGTGATGTATACAATATTTTATTTTAAATTACTTTACCTTTCTTTTATATTGCTCTAGGGATATATTTAAGTTTTTAGGAATTAGGTAAATAAGTGTTATGTTATCTATGACTTTTATATCAGGAGAATAAAGAGTGTTCCAAAAAGTTCACTATGAAAAAAGGAATTGAGTCTGATAGATCTGAGGACTAGGAGCACAGAGCCAAGCAACAGGACAAGCTCATGCCTAGAAGCCTTTGGCTTGGACTCTTTCTTGTCCATATAGGTCTCCCACAGGTGGAAAGAGGTACCTAGCAGAGTGTCTCCCGTATGAGAGAAATTCAACTCATGTTTAACATGTAGATGGATGAACCTAAAATAAAATTAGGTTTTACAATCCTCACATGCCTCTGGAAGGAAAGTAGAGTCATTTTGTTTGTTTCTTCTAAGTAAATGATCCACTGAATAGAAAAGGTGATTTGGGAAATTTTCCAGTTTCAAAGAAATTATAGATAAAGAAGCAAGGGAAAGGTACTCAAGATTTACCCTCAGAAACCCTTTAAATTTGGCCTGAGGAAACTCAATGGAGCATCTTTTAAAAATCAATAATTTTAAATTTTACTAGAAATAAAAACAGGAGTAGAATCATAAGCCATGAATTCTCTCTGACTTCTAATAACAAAAACAGCTAGGCCACATTGGATATTCTGCTACCAAAAAAAAAAAAAAAAAAAAACTTACGGCATTATAAAATAAATGGCCAAATCAATGTGGATATTTTATTATTCCAGAGAAGGTGTTTCACATATTGGGGTGCAGACATATCAGCAATTCACTCTATTACTATTAATCGTTACCATGATTTTTCTCAAAACCATGGAGACTGCCATGGTCTCTCGCTACATAGTCATCAATTGGAGTGGTGTTCTAATGGTTAAAAAGCTTACTAGTACAACTCCTAAAGGAATTCTTATTTCCCAAATCTCCTGTCCATACTCACATCTACCCATACCTGTGCTTAATGAGATGGTCATCTTAAACTTTAAAAAAAAATTATTTATTTATGCATGAGAGACAGAGACAGAGAGAGAGAGAGAGAGAGAGAGGCAGAGAATAGGCAGAGAGAGAAACAGTCCCCATGCAGAGAGCCCAATGTGGGACTGGACTCTGGGACTCCAGGATCACGCCCTGAGCTGAAGGCAGATGCTCAACCACTGAGCCACCCAGGCGTCCCCATCTTAAACTTTCTACCAGCACTATAAATAAACCTATGTCCCAGTGAATATTTCATCTTAGGTTTTTCCCCAGCATCTAACTTATGCCTCTATTGCAACAAATCTCAAAACCCATTTTTCTCCCAGACTCAGCCTCTCTTGCCGACTCTTGGCTTCCTTCTTACTGGTGCTCTGCTTCCCTCTGTAATTCACTAGTAGTTCTGGTGATAGGTATGGACAGACAGAAAAGACTTAGCAAAAGTCATTATATCTCTAGAGGTCCTACAAGTTTCTCAGCATTATCGTATTCAGATATATCATAGGATGGCATACCAATGATTTCATTCCTTCATTTGCTTAGTCACTGTTGGCTGAGTGTTTGTGTCGCGCCTTAGGTATTGAAGGTGGCTTAAAGTCCAATACCCTATCACCTGGTCCCAAGATGAACACAGTCCCATTGTGGGGACTGCTATTTCTGTCACTAGGCAGCCTGCTGCCAAGGGGGCAAACACCACATTGTGTCTCAGACGGGGCTCTTTCGTAGAATAATGAACTCCCATGAAAATCATCAATAATTAAGAGCCACTAAAAACTCTCTTCAGCCTTTTGAAAGTTAATGAAAACAACAGGGAATTTAAAAACGGGGCAATTTTTAAAATCTCCTCTGTCTCTTCATTAAGACATTGTTAAGCGAAATTCATGACTAGAAATCCTAAACCTCCTTTCTGGAATGCAAACTGTGGTGGTAATGGCTTTAGAACTACAACCACATGAGAAAACACGTTAGGCACTAATGTGTATGCAAGCAGAGCGTCAACAAAATACTCAGTTTCATAAAAAGCAGTACATAATTTCTATGCTGCTTTTCATTCATATGTTTGCAGGACTTTTTCTTTAGCCTAAACATGGTAACCCTGCTTAATGATAACCACACAGGATGCTACTTGCTGCTTACAAAAGAATTAAAATAAAATAAATGCACTGAGTTGATCATTTGACTTCCGAGTGCTTCTGCCACCAATCTTGCCTTTCCAGCAGCAGCTGGAGAGAAGCAGGAACAACACCATGCTTCAGTTCAGCTTTACTTTACAGCCTGACTGACTCCAGATGCTAGGATTACTCTGGAAATGTAATTAGTTTCAATTAACTAACATCTGGCCAAACATAAACATATTTGGGATTCAGGTAAAGAAAAGCACATTCCTACTGAGCAAGCTTGTTTACTAAACAGTCTGAAAAAAAGGTTAAGAAATCCTATTTGGGTTCATTGAGAAAGAACTATTTCTATTAGAAATGGCTTTTAAAACATGCTCTGAGATGTTCTCCATCTTCAGGTTTCTGGATTAACCTCCAATATAATTACATGAGCTGAAATTGGTTTATGTAATACCCGGTCAAATTCTATCCCATCTGAAATCTCTGCATCAATCTCAGCCAAGAATTCATCTATTTCAAGGAAAAATTTGAATCTGTTTTCAACATGACAAAAGAAGCATCTCCTTGGAATTGGCTGTAATAGGATTTGAATTGCACCTCCATGGGATAATGTGTATGAGAGAAGAATTTGGCTCTGTGATAGCTCTAAGTAGTTCTTTACATGGGAGCTGTACATAACAATATCGATGATAAATCTCTAGTTTGATGTGCAGCATGTAGAGATCAAACCAAACACTGCCAAGCTTAGTGGGAATAAAAGTCATGTTTCATTAGAGAAATTTTTCTGCACATGTGCTTATGAGGCCATAATCACTACACACTTCTATTCAAATTTGAGACTTTAGAAAACATACACTTGCCAATGGCTTCAACATTGTCAACATAGACAGAAGACTTCAATCTGTGGCTATAAAGTGGTAAATAACTCATGTCCTGGAAGACCTAAGTGGGAAAACATTTGGTTTCTTGCTCATTTCCATGTTTGTAATATTCATAAAATTACCTTTAATCACCATCCAAAATAAAGAATCAAATAAGAAAGCATGTCCAACCATAGGAGATTGAAAAATTGATGAAAGCCTCAAGCTCTCTACTAAATAAATGTTTTTAAAGCACTTTGGCATTCTACCCTCCTGTACCGGAAAGAGTTAGACTAACTGAAGGTATCACATTTTACTTCCTGAAAATAGCTTTTTCACTTTATCTATTCTACATATAGAAGAAAATTATCATCAATAACAAATTTGAATCCACTCCATCAATTCGCATCATTGTCCTATTCCTTGCAGCTTCATTCAGCTAATGCAGATCGTACACATGGAATAAACAACAACCAACTAAGAACACATGCGATAGTGACAAGGCACGGTGTTAAGTCACAAAAAAACAACTTCAAATTTACTTACTACACATTTCCTTAGCATTACTTATCTCTCTAATTCATAGCTAAAATTCAATCTACATTTCCTCTCTTCATTTTCTCATCACTCATCCTCAAACCATGCTTTACTTTCATGCCTTTACTGAGAAAACAAATATTTCTCAATGCTTTTCTTAACATTTTCGCTGTGACAAGTTGAACAATGACTCTTCCCTCCATTTGGAAACATTCTGAACCTACCAGACTCTTGCTTCTACTCCCAGGTCCACACCCATTCCTTTCCTGCCTGCTGGCCCTCTGTCCTCTATATTGTCCTTAAATGTTGGTGTTGCCTTGGGTGTTCTCATGCTATGCAGTCTCCATGGATGATCCCATTTATTACTTCAACCACCCTCTCTGTGCTGACAGCTAATAAATCTATACATTTAGCCCATACTGGCTTTCCAAGACCCATAATTTTATCTCTAACTGTGTACCACTTACTAAGTCACAGGTGCTGTCTAGATATATCAAACCCATTCTATTCAAAATAAACCTTCTTAACCCTCTTCTTTATGAGCTAGCTCCTCCTACTGAATTCCCAATGAAATTCACCCTATCATCATCTACATAATTTCCCAAACCAGAACATGAGTTTCATCCTAATTTCCTGTCTTTCTGACTATTACTAGTGCTTCAGATTGGGTCCTTATCTGCGCTCATCTGGATAAGTATAACAACTTTATATCAGCCTCATTGCTTTGAGATATGACCTCCCCACCTTGAACTCCAGGCCTTGAGTAGTCATGTTTCATCGTTTAAATGCAAATCTGATATCACTGTCTTGATTAAAGGCTATAAATGGCAACTAAATGTCAATTTTTCAAGAGTTGTATACCGTGAATTGTGATATGTTAGATTTATTTATTTTTTGTCAACTTGGTTACACTAGGAACTGTTTCCTATAGAGTTTCAGGTTAGAACTGACCAAAAGTGAGATTGCAAGAGACTTGGGAGGTAAAAGTGAAGCAACTGCCATTACCTTGTGATAATCATTGTTTAGAGAGGATGAGACAATGCATATGTGCTGGAAAGTTCCACTTCGGTCTCTTTCCATTCTACTTCCAGTTTTTCTTCCTGATTACCAACCATTCTAAGTGACAGAGGCTTCAAGCCAATGAGCAGATTCTACACTACAAACTCACAGGGGTGGTAGTTACCAAGATTAACAAATGTCCATAGAACTTTATACAATTCTAACATTGTGTAAGGTCTAATTCTTGTGATAAATTCCTAATTTCCTAATACTCCCTGCCTGAGGCCTGACACCTCTGACGCACAATCCCCACATACAATACTGCTGTAGCTATCCTCTAAACATACCCTGATCATAAGTATTTATGCCCATGCTCTTCCCTTGTCCACTATTTATCTGCCCAGACTAGTCTCCCCATGTCTCCTTAACTATTTTTTTTATCAGTTTCAGGTTTCAATCCATCATCACCTCTTATAGGAAGGATTTCCCCACTATGCACATAATAACTGACATTATTATATTAATCACTATATCATATAATTACTAATTGATCTAGTTTTCCTAATTACTAAATTATCTCATTTATCTCCTGGTACCTTTCCTAGATTGTGAGATTTCTGAAGGTAGGGACAATGTTTATGTAGTACCTTCAAACCCTGACACAGAACTTATTGATGAGATCTAAAATAGTAGCCAGATAGGAAACCACTCCAGCCAACCAAATCATCTGATATATGGAATGAAACTCTTCATACGTAAAGATATTTTGCAGAGTTCAAAACTCAAGTTCAGTGCCCAAAAGACTGGCATTCCTACTTCATTTCATTTTACAACCTGCTTAAAACTCTCCAGCCATACTTCATCCTCTACAGCAATGGTTTTCAAACTGGATTCCTGAAATTCTGAGATTTCCTTGGAGTTATTTCAATGGTCCCCATGGGGGAGGAGGAATTAATAAACCCTAGATTGGTCCAAAAAAAAAAAACTAACTAACTAAAAGATGTTCTTTGTTTAACATTGGTTAAAAATCACTGGTCTACAGAATAATGTCAAAACTCTTTAGGAAAGCTAGTCCAGATCTCCGTGAACTATCCCTGACCTAACTCTATAGATTCTTCTCTTGCCATCTCCTCTATAGCTTTACATTCTAGTAGTTTGCAACATAGAGCATGATTCATGCTGATTCTGCTTTGGTTCATGCTACTGCCTTTGCCTGGAAGGTTCCTCCCACTTCTCACCTAACTCACTTCACTCTTATGTCTAAAATAAGCTCAGACATGACAGCATCATCTCTAGGAAGCCTTTTCTTTCTTTTTCTTTTTTTTTTTTCAGGAAGCCTTTTCTGAGACCACAGGATAAGGTGGGTTTTCATCCTCTCCACTCTTGTGGTGCCCAAAATACACCTCTGTTGGAAGATAGCATTGTACTGACATTATCTTCCTAACTGTCTCTTCCACATAGGACTGTGAGTGTTGCGAGATATGCTTATAGTGATTAGTCCAGCCAGTAACATACTGAGTGTTCAATAAATCACTGTTGAATAAAATCCTCCCACATATAAAGATCATAATTCATCAAAATATTTTAGATTAAAGAGGAAAAAGATCAAAGGAAATGGAAGGTAATTCAGTTTATTTAGAATGTGCTACTCAATTTCCATACATAGCCTATATGAGCCTCACAAGAACTCTATGACAGTGATATTATTGTTTCCATATTACAGTTAGTCACAGAAGTTAGGTAAGTCATATGGAGCTATCTAGGAAGAGAATGAAAAGGATTTGATTTCAGGGTTGCATGACTCCGTAGCTGAAGTCTTTATGCCATACTACATGTGTGATAATTAATTTTATGTGTCTACCTGACCAGCTAAGGGATGCCCTGATAGCTGGTAAAACATTATTTCTCTGTGTATCTGTGAGGGTGTCTCCAGAAAAGACTAGGATGTGAAGCAGTAGATTGAATGAAAAAGGCTAAGCTAACCAGTTGGGTGGGTATCACCCAATCCCTTAAGAGCCTACATGTGGAGGAAGAACAGATTTGCTGTCTTACTTGAGCTGGACTTTAAATTTCTCCTGCCTTTGGACATTAATGCTCTTGGTTCTCAGACCTTTGGACTCAGACTGGAACTTTTACCCTTGACTTTCCTGGCTCTCAGGCCTTCATGTTTGGGCTACAACTACATCACCCATTTTTCTGAGTCTTCAGCTTACAGATGGCAGATTGTAGAACTTCTCAACCTCCAGATCACAAGAGCCCATCTCTCACAACACATTTCTCTCTGTCTATCTACCTATGTGTATATCTTATTGGTTCTGTTTCTCTGGAGATCTCTGGTTAGTATAACATACAAATAACATATGTTAATGCATATTAAAATGTGACACTGAAGAAAACTGACCGAGAGTGTGTCTTTTCTACCAGAGTCCCCCATAACATTTAAAACATTTCCCAAATTTTAAATAAACTTGGCAACCAAGATTTTAAAATAAAACTTTCCTTTCGAAGAACAGCAGTCTATTCTTAAGAATATGCCACTTACTCAGTCAATTTAATAAACATTTATTTAGCACCAACTAAATGCAAGTCACTGCATATAGTCCTAATGGAGATATAAAATGAGAAAGGCATGGTCCTTGCCCTTCAGGAACTCATAATCTAAAAATATACATTAACAACTCTGAATGGAGGCAGATGGTGATAAGTGCTATAATAGAAGCACTTACAACGTGCCAAGGAAGCATAAAGCAGGGAGAGATTAATTCCAACTATGGAGTAATAAAACACCTTGGTAAATGTATCTTTCACTATACACCAAGAAAGTCTTTTATGACCCAAGCGAAAGGATGCATTTCTTTGTGAAATACCAGAGCTTATTCAAGAAACTAATAGACACGGCTTTTGTTAGCAAGAATAGAATTTAACAACAATAGAAGCAGCCCTACCTATATGTGTTTCCCATAGCAATCGGAGGAAACCCAGGGGCCTGTTTATTTAAAGGGCTCTCAGTCTGTTTGGAAGAGACTGTACGTGGTTCTGCTAACAAATCCATGTCCATTCATAGCATTTCTTTTCAGTTCACTTGTGTGCTTAAAGTGAGACTCTGAATAGTCAATCTTGACAGAGGAAATGTAGATTTCCGAGGATACAGCTCAGGCCTAAACCAACGAAGGATGAAGGAAACAATTTTTTTTTCTTTTTTAATAAGAAGCAACTACAGCCACTTACCTAGTTGAAGCTTTGATTCAGAGGACTTAAATGACTGTGACTGAGGCCAACAATGCTAAATGACTTCCTCGATGTGCCAAGTAGATTTATTAGGTGCTGGTACCACTGTATCAGACAAAAGTCATTAGACTAGAATTAAAAGCAAAAGCAAAGACAATTCATATGATTCTATCATTAAAGGATCAATGTATAAAATTTGCCCTGTTGTTTACAGATGGATAGTATGCTGTATCGACAAAGAAAAATATAGATCATTCACACTAACAGTATTTTAGAATAAAGCAATTTTTACTGTAATGTAAAAATACACATAGGGTTTATTTTACATAAATCTCTTTGTAAAAATTAGCCATTTTCTTAAGAAAGATATATCCATGAGAAAAAAAAAAAAGTAAACTAATGGGAGGTCAATGTGTTGTTACTTTTAAAAGCTGTGTCCCTGGCAGGATATTCAGGTCATATAAGAGAGAACAGGAAGGATTTGCCATAAGCCAATGGGCCAATGAAAAGTTCTGCTTTTGCAAAATCTTGAATTTGCTTTAGAGAAAATGAAAAATTGATGAGGAAGTACCCATGACCTTACTACCACCTTGTTTCTTTGAGCCCTATCTCTTCCATTTAGTCCATGTCTCTGGTGTTCTCCATCTTTCATTCTCCAATATCAAGTTCCCCGCTAGCTTCAAAGATGAAAAGCTTCTCCTTGTTTTCGGGGAAAAAAAAATCCTTTGCTATCAATATATTCATCTACTACAAAATATATATATTGGGCAGCCCACGTGGCTCAGCAGTTTAGTGCCACCTTCAGTCCAGGGATGGGAGACACAGGATCGAGTCCCACATCGGGCTCCCTGCATGGAGCCTGTTTCTCCCTCTGCCTCTCTCTCTCTCTCTCTCTCTCTCTCTGTCTCTTATGAGTAAATAAATAAAATCTTTAAAGAAAAAAAAATATATATATATATTGTCTTTTTCTTTGATTGGAACTAGCCGATTTCTAATACTTTTTCATGCTTTTACTTCTTTTTATCAGTGTTTTACTTCTTAATATGTTTAATTTGACCTTTGTCTCAGCTATTGCTGTTATGTTAAAACATTCTCAATAATTACCAATTATACCCTCCAAATCTGATAACCTTGCCTTTGTCCTTAGCAAGGTGATCTTTCTCTTTTCAACTCCTGACATCCCCTTCCTTATGAAGAGGGTTCAGTTAGCATGACTCTGGGCTTTGATCTGATACTGTGGAGATGATGCGACTTATCTGACTCATAAATCTGGGAAGGAAAACTAGGCCTATTGAGCTAACCTCCAGCTGCTTCTTACTGGTGGTGAATCTGCCTGCAGAGAGCTTGGGTTATACATTCAGGTACCCACGTCAGCCTATCCAGATATAGAGTTGACTGTGATCAGATCAGAAAATTGGATTATTTTAGGATCCTGTTGGGAGGTCCATTGGCTCAGCAATAGTAAAGCTGTTATTTTTCATCCTTTGTTCTTTGTCTTATTTGTTGTTTCAACACCTAGATTTAGAAGAAAACCCCCTATGATACTTTCTCCTCCTGTGGCTTCTGGTACATACTCCATCTCCCACCTTTCCAATGGTTCCTTTTTTGTGGTTCTTTTATTAGGTTTTAATATTTCCTTTTTTTTTTCTCTTCACAAAGATTTTACATTGAATGTCCTATTTCTCTCTTCATCTTTTTTCTCTCCCTTGCACACACATCTCACACATACATACATAAAAACACACACACATATATATTCTCATTGCACTCATAAAGGAAGCTCAAATGTTTTTCTTGTATTGAACAAATCTTCAGACTGCTCCTCACTGATTTTTGTGATTAAAACTTACCATTAAAACCAGGCATTCTGCATCAAAAAAATGGAGTGATCTTAAGCATCTGTAATTTAATTCTCTGTATCCAAGCATTTGCTAATAACTGACTTTGCACAATTATTAACTTTCAGAGTTTTGTTTATGTATTCTCAATCAAATCATTATCAATAAATTTCTTGAGTGTTTATGGAAAATCTATGTGCCAGCCACAATAATAGATGAAAAAACGAGTAAGTATGAAACAGACATGGATTCTATTACCAAGGAACTTACATTTTAGAAGAAGAAAGACAAATATTAAACATCCATAATTACAAAATGTGGCAAGTGGCATGGGAGGGGGAAGTGCTATTATAAAAAATAGCAAAGGATCTGGTATACACTGGTAGATGAGGAGATGCCTCACTGGGGAAGCGATATTTGATGTGAAAACTGAAGAATTGGTTGGAGATTACGTGATAGAAAGAAATTGTAGTTCTTAGAATGAGATCATAGACATTTGTTTCATTGTGCTTCATAAGTGACATACATGTAGCATATATTCAATTTCAAGCTATAAAAGTTACAAAATAAAAAGAAGCTTTATATATAAGCTTTTTCATAGAATTATGGGATAGATAGCATTTATCAAAAGTGTAAGTTTGCATTTGTACAAACACATATACACACACGCACATACATGATTCTTATAGGAACCTCGTAAGTTTAACAAGCAGCTAGAGTCAAATCAATCAAAGGCTCTTGGTATCCAGCTTTAAAAACTCTGAATCTTTCCCAACTGAGAAGTTTTAAAATGGACTTGCCACAAGAGATGCAACATATATGGCTCTGATCACCTTATAGCAACTCCTTTGAAAATGGATTTATAGTAGGAAATTGACTCCAAATTCATTGGTTCCCAATCCTATTGCCCCCAAAGTGAAAATTATGAAGATGATGAAGACAATTGCAATCTCACGAGGCAGAGCATGAGCGCTGGATTCAGATAAGCCTAAAATTATACCTCAGGTATGATTTCTCTCTCCTCATAAAACGGAACTCTAAATTTAAAGAGATGTTTATAGTATTCTGAATGCAACCTCTAGACAATATGCTTATTATATCCCAGAATAGCACATCCTAACTTTCCACGTCATCTGGCAGGTGTACAGCCATGAAGTCATGGGGGAATGCCTCACAGTTGCTACATGTAGCATTTTATGTCTTACAGCAGCAGCTTAATTATTCATATCATTATCATTGTTTTTCTGCAAGACTTTTGTTTTAAATTTAAATTATGAAGGCTTCTGACAAATGATAAAATTATTGTATTAAAACTAGTGCAAAAGGCTTAATGACATTTGTTGAAGTTTAAATGAAGATTCAGGGAATGTGTATAAAATAGTCAATGAGATAAATATCAAACTTCATTTTTATCTCAATAAATATT